>NC_133972.1:148860682-149489610 GCF_047716275.1 Strix uralensis | reverse complement strand
GGTCAACTCTGAGGTCAGACCAGATTGCTCAGGACCTTATCCAGTCTGAGGCAACTGAAAGCCTCCAGGAATGGAAACTGCACAGTTCTTACTCTGATTTTCTATTCTCACCCCAAGTCTAATAAGGCTATGCTGAATGGCACACAGATGGTTGTAGCAGTCCAGAAGGGACCTTCAGAGCTGTAGGGATGTGATAGGACTCTGTAGGTGCACCTGCACCCTGATGTCCCCAGTGATCTTGTCTTTTCATTACTCCAGGTGATCATGCACTGGGTCAAGCTATGGTTCACCTTTGCACTGTGTCCTGTGTCCCTTTCTGCAGAAACCAAGGCAGCACGTGCGCCTGGGTCTCATCTGAGCACTTCCAGCCGTAGCAGTTGAGAAACTCTGTGAGGTTCATCAGTTCCAAGGAAGAAGTCTGGGTCTTGACGCACAGCTGGTTCTTGGTAGCTGGAGCACAAAGATTTGCAGGCAGCCTCTCCTTCCTTCAGACATTTCTGTAGTCTAATCACATTTCACAGAATCACAAAAGAGCTGAGGAACCTTGGGAGATTATTTAGTCCAAGTCTGTGCTCAAAGCAGAGTCAGCAGGCTGCTCAGGGCTGTGTCTACTTTGGTTTTGAATATCTCCAAGGATAGGGACTCCATAAACTCTCTGGGCAACCTGTGCCAGTGTTCAACCACCTTCATGGTAAATAAGGTCTTGTCTTATGTTTAAAGGAATTTTCCATATTTCAGTTCATGCCCATTACATATTACAATATCACCATTATATCACACACTGAAATTCAATGTACGACGACACCCTTGTGTCAGAATAATAATCTTTCTCTGTCTGAGCAGCTTATATTTTATACCAAAAAGCATTTAGTATTACACAATTTCAGAGGAAGAAAATATATTTAATCATGCAACAACTATCCCAGTAGCTTAAACAAACAAAGTAGAAGAAAAATAGTTTGGAGTTTTTACATTAACTTATGACCCCAATACAGATTTCTATACAATTTTAGCAGTTTTATGCAGCAATATAAACCATGATTCTTAATCTAGTTTGTGAAGCTGTCTGGTTATTTCATACTGTCATGAGGAACAATACAGTTGGACATTACTGCTGCAATTTCCTTTTGGCGTTCTCCTGAAATGAGGAGACTAAAAAATACAGATGATGTCAACAGCTTTTTTCTGTATTCTGCATTATCATGTTCTGAGCTGTATTCTTAGGCTTTGTGACTCAAAATAGATATCAGGAAGCATTTATAGAGAAGATACAAATGGACTCCCCCACAATCTAAGTACTCCTTGTCAGAAATCAGTATCTCTTCAGTACCGAAAGACTACTCATGATATAGGGCTTGCTCCAAATGATGCAATGCTCTGCCAGATGAGAAAACTTAAGCAATATAGAAAAGCTCTCTTGTGTCCTGTCACTTTGATGAGATTCCCCCTGAGCCTTCTCTTCTCCAGGGTAAATAGTCCCAACTCTCTCTGAGTTCCTGACAAATAGTCCTGACTCTCTCTGACAAATGAGACAGTTCCTTAAACACCTTAGTGAACTTGCTTCCATATGTCCACGTCTCTCTCGTACTGCACAGCCCAGACCTGGGCACACCACCTAGATGTGTCTCACCAGTGCTGAGAAAAAGAGAATGATCAACTTCCTCAACCTGCTGCCAAAATGCTTCCCAATGCCACCCAGGAGACTGTTGGCCTTTTTTTGACACAAGCGTGCACTGCTGGTTCATGGTCAACTTGGTGTCCACCCAGACAATCAGGGCCTTGTCTTTAAAGCTGCTTTCCAGTGGGTCGACATCCACTGTGTCCTGGTGCATGAGGGTTATTCCTCCCCAAGTGTAGGACTTTACATTTCTCCTTCTTGAGCTTGATGAGATGCCTGTTGGCCCAATTCTCTGGCCTGTCTGGATCCCTCTGGATGTCAGCACAACCCTCTGGTTTATCAGCCACTCCTCCCAGTTTTGTATCATCTGAACATTTTCTGTGGCTGCACTCTGCCCCATCACCCAGGCCATTAATGAAAATATTTAACAGTGTAGGACCCAGTATCCATCCTGAGGTATGCCACTAGTGAATGGCCTCCAGTTGGACTTCATGCTGCTAACCACAACACTTTGAGCTCAACAGTTCAGCCAGTTTTCAATCACCATCATTTATCTAGCTCATACTTCATCCCTTTGTCTATAAGGATGTTACAGGAGACAGTGTTGACAAAAAACTGTGGCTGTCCTCTCATCCACTGAGCCAGTCATCTCATTGTAAAAGGCTATTGAGTCAATCAGTCAGGATTTCCCCTTTGTAAATCTATACTGAAGACTTCAGATCACCTTGTCCTTCATATGTTTGGACTCTTCAATCCCTCTAATGACAGCACTATCATTAATGGTATTTTCCCATTATAATTTATTTTACCAACAAGTCTCTTACAAATTGATTTTCCATACCTCACACCTGAACTCAGTACCCTTTTGAACGCTGCAAGTGTGATGTCTTGCTGCTGATCTGCTTTGAAGAATTTACCAAGGCTGGGAAAAAGTTATTCATGTCAGCCCATACCACTTTCAGACTGGCCTTTAAACTCTAAGTCCCTTTGAGGAGGCAACCAAAAAAATTTGTCACCCAGGGGACTGAGACTGAGTTTTGATACTGACCTGATTCTTAAATGAGACACATCACTTCACCGCCTTGCTTTCACAGCCTTTTCAAACAAAGTATAAATCAAACCTGCTTCCTTATGTATTACAGAAGATTTTAGCCCTGACTTCAGTGGGAGAAGAATAGGACTTCCTGTGTAACTACCTTATCCATATTAACATTCAGAAGTAAAATATGTCTCCACCTCATTTGAAACATGTCCAAAAAGCTCCTAGGACTTCCCCCATGAAAACTCCGGTGTAGTTCTTCCAGTATGGGCTGGCTCAGAAATGAAGTAAACAGGGCTCTTCTTATAATTAAGATTATGAATTTGGGAGAGGGATATGGAACTAATACTCTAAAATACTTTTGTCCCACAATCAGTCAGTGCCAGACCATGGGTGCTTCAGGCCCTGAGCCTGCACAAGAGCCACAGAGAGTTAAGGACAGACAGATGGTCAGTGTAGAGTTTGGTTCATATTAGGCCATGTGTAACACTCAGAGTGTAACTTTGTCCAGTCTGTCTGCACAAAATACAGAATTAGGAGGAGAGAGGGACCCTTGATCTCAGTTATTGAGATATTCTTTTTTCTGCCTCTTGGAGAGCTAAGGGAAAAGTGAGCTCCATAACCATTCACAGGCTGGAGGTGACAGTGAAGTTTTTGGAATCCTACCACTCTGTGATGGGAATGAATCTGGGACTGAACCTGTAGCTAAAACTACAAAAACACATAGCATGGCTCAGGGACCTGGTGCTGCTTCTGCAGTCAGCCTGTGTGGAATGGCTTACACCCATACAGAAAAATATTTTCTCACTAAAACAGGATAGCATAGACTAGGGAGAATGGTAACAACTGAAGATTGCAGATAACTCAGTCAAGCTTCTGGCTTCTTTTATTAATATAGTTTGAATTTAGGGATTGTCATTGTTTAACGCCAGTAGGCAGCTAAGCACTAGACAGATGTTTGCTCACTCCCCCCCCCACAGTGTGATGGGGGGGAGAAGGGTAAAAGTGAGAAAACTTGTGGATTGAGAAAAAGACTGTGTAGTAAGTTTAAAAAATAGAGGAAGAAAACTAACAAAGAGAGACAAAAACCCCACAAACACCAAAACCAAGAAAAACAAGTGATGCAAGAGAGACATTTCTCACCACCAACCAATCAATGCCCAGCCAGTCCCTGAGCAACAGCAGCCCCTGCCAACCTCCACCCTCACAGTTTTGTTGTTGAGCATAATGTCATATGGTGTGGGATGTCCCTTTGGTCAGCTGGGGTCAGCTGTCACAGCTGTGTCCCCTCCCAACTTCTTGCGCACCCCCAGCCTACTCACTGGCAGGGCAGTGTGAGAAACAAGAAACACCTTGACGGAGTGCAAGCACTTCTCCACAATAACTAAAACATACCTGTGTTATCACCACTGTTTTCATCACAAATCCAAAACATAGCCCCATACAAGGTAATTGTCTCTATCTCAGCCAAACCCAGTATGGGGATCCTGGCCTGTCCATCATTAGCATGGTCTCATTCCTGCTAGAGAGCCAAGGCACTCTGGACTAGTCAAGAGGAGTATATATGCTTACAGTCTATAAACCATATTTGTAAACTTAACAAAGAAGATGTGGGTTTTGCCAGTGAAAGGTTTTTCTTTGTCTCCAAAACTGTTCCATGTGTAAAAGGTTTTCCTGGCCGTAAACTGGTAGCGGGACTTTGCAGCTGCTGGCTTTCAAATGAGCCCTGAACCTGCAGACATTGATTTTCAGGATGTTTTCCCTGTCCACATCCTGGAGAAATGCCTGAGTAAAAGGGCTGAGCACAGGGGATCTTGATGTCTTCCCTGCTAGCTTCAGAGCTTTCTCTCAGTAGATATACAATGGCTCACAGATCTAGTTCTCCCATTTGTATGAGGGCTTTTTGCCAGCAGATACACATACCTGCACCCTGTACACCCAATTGCCCTTGGTCAGTCACCGTTCCTCAGTCCACACTTGAGTCACTGCAAGGGGCTCCATCATCGGAAGGAGGTGCACATTCTTGCATTCCCAAAGGGATTTTAACAACTTACTCCCAGTTAAACCAATGCTTTAAAGAGCAAAAAGATGGGATGTGATTTATGAGGTTTCCTCTGGCTGTACCTTGCTCCCTAAATCTCCTCCGTGCTAGCTGGGAAGGCTCAGACCCTCAGGACCAAATGCCATTTTTCCATTGTTTTCCTTCAAAAGTGGACTGTGGAAAATGGTGCCTCAGCAGAGAATAAACAGTGAAGCTGTCCCATTTGAAGAATTTAGTTTTAAAAACCACTGTTGCTGTTTAGTACCCAAAATGAATATTAAGGAAGAATGAAGAAGAAAAATACAACAGCACTGCTGAAAGTGTAAGTTTTCATGTTCATAGAAAGTTTAAAGTTAACAGCAAGGAAAATCAAATGAGTATAGGCATCTGGAGGGAAGGGAAATTATGTTTCTATTGTGTAATGTTAGTACCTTAAAATGTTTAAAACAACAGGGCTGGGGACGTGAGACTTCATTTAATTAACATGCTCGGAAACCTTATTATCAAGTTGAATGTGAATTCTTCTTGATATTTTACTCGCTCCATTGCCTGAGGCTGGCTACAGGAGGCCTTATCCCTATTTTCCTGTAAAAACTACTTCCACATTCCACATCCCAATTACTCTGAAGGGCATACCCAAGCTCCCAATAAAATCATGCTTGGAGTCTTTGCTGACTTCTAAATGCTATTCTACATGTGTTTCTGATCACAAAATCAGATTTCCGAATGTCAAAATTATACTCTGAGTGGAGAATGAATAATAGTTTAAGCCTTTTCATTTGTGTAGAAAGCAGAAAATGAAAATATGAAGCACCTGAAAACTCTCTGAGTTGCTTGCTTTATTTCCACTTGAAGCGGTGTACTGAGACCTATTGTATTGCAGTTCATTTACACTTCTTCATGTTGTGAACACCGAGGGGGCAAGGACTGCTCTGACTTGCCTACACAACAGCTCTGCCACGCTGGCAGGGACAACCTGCTACTGCCTTCCTTGAAAGAAGTCATTAAAACAAGAATAATTCAGAATGGCTGAATTTTGGTTTCACTGGTCAGACATTAGTGAGGTGGAGACAGGTAACCTGTTCCTCTCCTGTTAGCACCTAGTGCCCTTGAGGAGAGAGTATCAGCTGTGGGGGGCAGCCTGGGTGGGTTTTGGCAAGGAGGGAAGAGAAGCAGGTAAGCTGGAAGCTTTAGCCAGGCCTTCTGTTACTGGAAAGGCAGATAGCAGTGAGAGGATAGGATAGGGACATGATGTCTCATTTCACGCCTTTACTCATGGAGGCCAATGGTGGGCCTGGCTGGTGCGGCTGTGCCGAGGCTGCAAACATGGCTTCCTGCCTGCACAGGGGAATGCAATGGTTTGGTCTCCTCCTCACTTGCATGTGCTCAGCCGCAGTGCGGGGGAGGCTGGGGAAGCACCAGCACTTGCTTACCGTATAGGCTCACGTGGAGATCAGCCCTGGACACTGGTGGGAACAAGGGAGGAACCACAGCCCCTTCCCTCCGCTGCCACAGCCATATACTGCTCCTTGCACAAGTTGTGTCCCCAGATGCAATATTGTCTATAAAATGGACATTGGCAAGACTTTCAGAAGCACCATTCAGTTTTGGTATATGAGGAGCCCACTCATGGATTCAATGTGTTTCCTCCTGTGTTTTCTGTTTAAATACCGTCCTCCCCACCCTGTTTCATCAGTGCTGATAATAGCTAACGATTTACTACATGATATTCCCCTCTCAAGCTCCATTGCTTTTCTTCTGTCAGATGCTCATTGTAAATTCTTGTAATGTGAAACAGGTCTTTGGAGCTCATTTTCTCGTGTTTCTGGGAACTTGTGAGGAGTTGTCACTTCACATCCAGGAGAACTCCAGGGAAAGATGACAGACTCCACAGGCTGCACATTTCAGAGCAGGAGGAAATGGATACTAAACACAATGTCATTTAGATTTAAAATAATAGCTCTTAAGTGTTCACTGTTGTTTGTAATAAATATAATATATATAAACTTTAGCTTGTGGCTGAAATCTAAACTATCTGTTTTAAATGAATGATAACATAAAACATGTCATAATTCCTAGTCCATTAGTATTGATGAGGCACAAATTAACATTCCACAATCTGGTTTGAGAGAACCATGCGTAGTCATGGAAAGGTGAAAGCATCTGAACTCCCAATGTACAACTCCTATAGCCCTTGGCCTGCTGCAGTTTAATAACAGGACTTTCTTCTAGTTGCCACTTGCTTTAACGTTATCCTTGGGACTGATTATCTCTGGATCTGAAGATGTTCTTTGTTTCTTTATAATGCAAGTTGAATAACCTTGACTAGGCTTTGTGAGTCTCTTATCTATAGATCAGAAGGACTAAAAGACTCGCTCTACTTCTGTGCTTCACTTCCCTTCCGGATGGAGAAATTAAGCCCTTTTTATCCAGCCTGGTACTGCATAGTCTGGCAAGAATCTCTCTGCTTGGGGCCTGTTGCCTTTATCAGTGAAAGCCAGTGGGTTTGCCTAAACCTGAAGCTCATCACAAGGTGATCTGTCCAAATGGCTCTGAGAAAAAAAACATCAAAAGAAGCCGAATGCCATATCCAGAAGCAACTGACAGGCAGGGTCATCACATACAAGCTTTTGCTGAGCAAAAACTATTAAAGTGGTGAATACTTAAATTGTGAAGAGATTTGTATCACTGAGGTCTGACATAACATCAGAATTCACTTACAGCGTTATCGTGCTCTAGAAAGTGATCTTCAATGCAATTTAATATAGAAAAAATGGTGAAAAAAGAAGAAAAAGAAGAAAAAGAAAGGGGAGAAAAGTGGCCAATAGATGTCAGCTTTTGGTCTTTAAAGTCAGAGGGATTCTGCAACCACCCTCACGTGCATTTGAAAGCCTCTAATGCATCAGAGATGGGGATTTTTGATCTCCTTGTAGTAAGCTTGTGGATATTCCATTAATTTCCCATTACTACCTGACCTCGTTTTCCATTCTTCATCATGCTGTCTGCAGTAGCAACCACAGTATTTAGACTGTTTTCAAATACAACAGAGGGAAGTGAATCAGAGTTTAGTGTACTGAAGGACATGAAGGCAAAGGTCAGATGGGGGAAACAAGAAAGAAGCTTTTCTTCTTAAAACTGCCTTAATTTGATTAAATTTGGCAGCTATTTTTCTGGCAAATGCCACAGAAAAACAAGCTAACCTTTAAACAGCCTATGATACACAAACTGTGAGAGTATATGTGTATATGTATGTGTATATATATAAAATCACACGTATATATATATATGTGTAATCATAGACATCCGCTTCCAGGTTTAAAGCAAACAACATCCTTTTCTTTACACAATTTGTAGTTAAACCAAGGAGCTTGTTTCCATAAGATGCTACAGTGACCAGAAGTACCAGTGGGTTCAAAAATTGCTAGATGAGTAAGAGGCAGAAAAGTTAATCAAGGATTTTTGACCACAAAGGTACAATTTCCAGTTTAGCTGGTCTCTAAGCCACAGTCTGAGAGTAACTGTAAAGGTTTTAACAGGGGAATTATAATTGCCCCATTTCTTGTTATAGCCTTGCCCCTGCAATTGCCCACTCTGGGATAAGGACCAGTTACGTTTCTCTGCTGGGGAAGCAGGTACGTGCTCATGGCTTTATTGTCACTTGACTCACCCAACAGCAGGGTTCAATGAAGATCCAGATGCTGCATCAGTCAGGAAGCTACGTGAGGCTGTGTAAAGAAATGTGATACAGCTGTGCTGCCTTTTAAAATTCAGATCTCATGCCAAGGCTGCTATTACAGGACTTAGCTCAGCTGCCCCAGTGACTCTCTGGGACAAGATAGATTATGCATGGCATTTTGCTCCCATCAGAGAAATTGTGCCACTGATGTTAACTAGTTCCCATGCATGGACCAGCTGACTGAGGGAAGGACTTTGCAGATTGACAATGCTGTTAAAGATCAGCTGGACTCTGTGGTCTTGACTGTCTTGCTTCCAGAAAACTCAGCCTAGATGTGTTGAAAGCTTCACTCCAGAGAGGACTTCAAGATGCGGTTCAGCTGAAACAGTCACTTCAGGTTATTTTCATCCCTGTTCAAAACATGGGGGGAAGGCAAACACTTGCCAACTCAAACAAGACCAAAACATGTA
Organism: Strix uralensis; assembly: GCF_047716275.1. NCBI lineage: Eukaryota > Metazoa > Chordata > Aves > Strigiformes > Strigidae > Strix > Strix uralensis. The sequence continues at coordinate 149,480,766 of NC_133972.1, read as the reverse complement.
AAGAAAAGTGTATTTTCAAATGATTCAAATACAAACAAGAGACAATGAAAAGGAGAAATGCAATGGTTAAAAATATCTTGAGAGTGTCCCTGCAAGAGCTAGTGGTTCTCACAGATACTGGGGCTCTGTGGGTTTGAACTAGAAATCAACATAAGACAAATATGAAATAGCAACTTACACTACAACTGGCTCAGATTAGGCAGAGATTCCCTGAAATCCTATATATCTAAAATATTTTGGATATCTAGCTAGATAGCCATTCCCCAGGACCACTATTTTGCAGGTTTATGAGATACTGGGAATGTCTAAGGGAAAATATCAGCCCTTTGTGGGAAAAGACCAGCAGCTTTTAATTTCACTCACCGTCTGCAGCACATTCCATTCTGTCTTGTGAAACTGAAAACAAATTTGGCAGCAGGCAGTCATCTGATTTTCATGTAATTCAATAATTTATCATGAAAAATATTCATTTATAAACAATTACTTGTTTTGGAATGATAGCAGCTGTCATTTTGGAGTCTGTAGTTCCCCCCACTGGGATATTTTTCTGAGTTTATCCATCATTAAATCATGCAGTGTTCAATGTGTTTGGAATCTGGGCTGAATGCATTTTACAACGTGTTTATGTTTTGTTATGTGCATAATATCATTTGTGCTTTACAGACATGAAATCCAATATTGCCAGATGTAGAAATCTCTCTTTTCTGAGCAGGTCCCCTTGATATGAGTCTTTGGCTTTTGGGAGGAATTCCCCCATACAAAATCAATAACCAAAATATCACCATTTCTGTTTCGCAGTCATGACTCTGTAAGTACCCAAGTCATACGTACAATAAACAGCTCCAGCTAGAGTCCTCCCAGGCTTGATTGAAAGACTCATGTAAGTATTGCCTTTTAGGTTTAGCTAAAAGCATGCAAGCATTTTCTTTCATTGCTGTCATTCTATCACAGGGTGAAAACCAGACAAAACCGATCTAGCAGAGAAGACTTACATGAGCTATTGACCCCAGGCACCGACGAGCCTGGTGCTACCAGTGTAACTAGGAGCTTTTGTGTGCATAGGAACCACAGAGTCAGGTGTTCTTGAGAGAAGGAGTTCAACAGCATTACCTTTACACGGGTGTCTTTTAAGAAATAAGATCTCTCTAATCTAAAAGATATGCTGGGAGAAGGTAATAAATATCAATGAGCTTCTCAATAATAAGTACATTGGCTGGCAAAGGATTAAACAGAAATTGGAGTTACGCTATTTTGGGGCTTTATAAAATCTAAAGACACATAGAAAGAACCCTCTTGAAGAGGTTATTTTCCTATCTCCTTTGTTATTTTACCTTAGAAAGGGCTATGGGATATCAGCTGAGCCTGCTGTGGCAGACCTGAGGATGCCTTTGTGTGCTCAGGAGATGTTGTCCTTCAAAAGTGCACTGCTTTTTGTCATTTAAACACTAATATAAATTTTGCAATTCATTCATTAGAAACTGGAATGAAAATCAGTCTTTAAAAATAATTTAAAATATGAGTGGTTTGAATAAGCAACTTTTCTGTTTTCAGTTGTTCAGGTTTATTTCTTGTGGCTTCACATGGTCTCACCTCTCTGAATGCTCTGCATTTCTCTAGACTAACTGGAAAAAAAATTAGAAATAAAAGATTAGAAAAAAATAAAGATTAGAGGAGATCTCCTTTGAGAATATTGTGAAAACTTCGTGTAGGAGCTGTTGTTATGGAAATTTATCAATTTTACTATTAAAAAAATATACTGCTATGGAAGTGCGTAAGAAGTAATGAAACAAAGAGAAGAACTGAGTTTTTTAACATGTCGGGAAGATGGACAACAAAACCGGTTTGTGCTACTGAGTCCCACCCCACTTCTGTTCAGCAGAACACTTAAGCGCATGCTTAACTTTAAGCATGTGCTTAAGTCCCACTGTATGAATTGGCCCATATCCAGACATCCACTCAAGCGTCCCTCTGGACAGAGCAAACAAGTTTATATTTAACCACTTTGCCAAACTGGGTTGATGTAATTTATCAGATTTATCACCTGGAAAAAGGGGGAACGTGTAAGCATGGACTTGGCAACCGACAATTGTTGTATATAGGTTGGCTGATATTTGAGGAGAACCTGCAATAGTCAGTGATTGGTCAATTCACTGGTAGATGAAACTCAAGGCTGACAGAAGCAGAACGACGCATACTGGAGACAAATACCTGAAACCTTTCAGACCCCTGACAAGGTCCTAAATCAAGTGCAGCAACCCCACAAAAAAATAATCTTAACACCACTGTTGTCAGCTCAATGAACACCTCTGTTTAGAAGGCAGCAGAGGTGGGAAGTCCAAACAAAATGTTAGGACGTAGAAGGAAAGTAATGGAAAATAATGCTGAAGTATTAGAACATAACTAAACCAAGAGTGTAGTATTTCACATTCACTTCTGGTCACCCCTTCTTCTGCCAGATGGCTAGTGTAGTTGAAAGAAATAACGAAAACAGAAGGAATAGAGAGACTTTAAAAGTTTGTGGCTATTTGGTTAATAAAAAGAGAAAGAGAAGAAAATGGGACCTGCTAGAGAGGTAAATGGTGATGGAAAAAAAAGAAGTCATGTACCACTATTTACTGTTTTTGTCACTGAGCAAAACAGAAAGGGGTTCTCCAGGAAACTTGCCAAAAGTTAAACAAACAGTTGTGTACTATCACATTATATTGAAATCCAGGCCAACTAAATCTTTGCTTTTTAATTCTATGCATCTTTAACCTTTAGTCTCATTGCCACAAGGCCATCAAATTAGTGGGATTTAAAAAAATGAAAGATTACATACTGACATAAATACTTGGCATAACCCCAACTGCTTAATACTGGATTTACTCCTGTGCTAGAAACATAAGGCTTCATATTTCTGTGTATATCCCAGTTGCTGACTGAGAAGGGGAAAAGTCTCTTTTTATTGGAATAGAGTTGTTGCTGTTGTTTGTGGGTTTTTTCCATACTCACTGATTGCAGTCCTGTGCATCTGTCTATGAGAATCTGCTAACCAGAGGATGCATAACAAACTGCTGGATTGTTCAAATCCAGCAATTGCTGTGTGCCTTACTTTCTCCATGGAGAAAACTTGTCAGAAAAAATACTAGGTGGGAAAAATAACTGTATTGGGCAACATCCTCTGAAGACAGACATCTGTTGACCTGTGTGCTTACCTTTTCCCTCCCTACATCAGAAGGCAGCCATAAGCCATGGAAAAATGCCTAAAACCCCAACGCATTGGAGAAAGGAGGCTGACCTTCCTCCACATTGCCCCTCTTGTGGTGACATAGCTGACAGCGCAGCTGAAGTGCCTCTACACCAATGCATGCAGCATGGGCAGCAAACAGGAGGAGTTGGAAGCCACCATACTGCTAGAAAGCTACGACCTAGTTGCCATTACTGAAACTTGGTGGGATGAATCCCATGACTGAAGCACAGCTATTTATGGCTACAGGCTGTTCAGAAGGGACAGGTGAGGAAGAAGGGGTGGAGGGGTTGCCCTCTACATCAAGAAATGGGTAGAGCATGGAGACCTGCATCTCAAAAATAGCCACAAACAAGTTGAAAGCTTATGGGTAAGAATTAGAGACCAAGGCAACAAAGGGAACCTTGTGGCTGGTGTCTACTACAGGCCACCCGATCAAATGGAGCCTATTGACAAAGCCTTCTTACTCCAGCTGCAGGACACATTGAGCTCACAGACTCTTGTCCTGCTGGGGGACTTCGACCACCCTGACATCTGCTGGAAAAGTAGCACAGCGAGCTGTAGGCAATCCAGGAGACTCCTGGAGTGCACTGAGGATAACTTCTTAAGCCAGGTAATAGACAGTCCTACCAGTGGGGATGCGATACTGGACCTGTTGGTCATCAATGTAAGTGAGCTAGTGAGTGATGTCAAGAGTGGAGGCAGCCTGGGCTGCAGTGATCATGCACTGGTGGAGTTCGCAGTACTGAAGGATATGGGTCAAGCAAAGAGTAAAGTCAGGACCCTGAATTTTAGGAAAACAAAATTGCAGCTCTTCAAGGAGTTAGTCAATAGGGCCCCCTGGGAAACTGCTCTCAGGGGCAAGGGAGCAGAACAGAACTGGCAGATCTTTAAGGACATTTTCCATAGAGCACAAGAGCTCTCAATCCCTAGGTGTAAGAAATCAGGAAAGGAAAGCAAGAGACTGGCATGGATGAGTTGAGACCTGCTGGTCAAATTAAAGAGCAGGAAGGAAATGTACAGGCAGTGGAGGCAGGGACAGGTATACTGGGAAGAGTATAGGGATGCTGCACAGTTGTGTAGGGATAGGGTCAGGATAGCCAAGGTGCAGCTGGAGCTGAACTTGGCAAGGAACGCAAAGAATGATAAGGTATTCTATAGGTATGTCAGCCAGAACAGGTAAGTCAAAGAAAGTGTACCCCCTGTAATGAACACGACTGGCAAACGCAACAACAGTTTTCGCTGGCAATCTCTCTTCCAACACCTCTCAAGTGGATGGGCCTCAAGGCAGGGACTGGGGGAGCAAAGTCCCTCCAATTGTAAGAGAAAATCAGGTTTGAGACCACATGAGGAATCTGAACATACATAAGTCTATGGAACCTGATGAGATGCATCCCAGAATCCTGAGGGAATTGTCTGACAGTGGGATCGTGCACCCTCAACAAATTTGTAGATGACACCAAGCTGAGCGGTGCAGTTGACATGCCTGAGGGAAGGGATGCCATCCAGAGGGACCTGGACAAACTTGAGAAGTGGGCCCATGTGAACCTCAGGAGGTTCAACAAGGCCAAGTGCAAGGTCCTGCACCTGGGTCGGGACAACTCCTGGTATCAATACAGGCTGGGAGATGAAGGGATTGAGAGCAGCCCTGTGGAGAACGGGGTACTGCTGAATGAAAAGCTGGACATGAGCCGGCAATGTGGGCTTGCAGCCCAGAAAGTCAACCGTATTCTGGGCTGCATCAAGAGAAGCATGGCCAGCAAGTCAAGGGAGGTGATTCTTCCCCTCTGCTCCGCTCTGGTGAGATCCCACCTGGAGTACTGTGTCCAGCTCTGGAGTCCTCAGCACAGGAAAGACATGGACTTGTTGGAGCAAGTCCAGAGGAGGACCACAAAAATGGTCAGAGGGGTGGAACACCTCTCCTATGAGGAAAGGCTGAGAGAGTTGGGGTTGTTCAGACTGGAGAAGAGAAGGCTCTGGCAAGACCTTATCTCAGGCTTTCAGTAATTAAAGGGGGCTTATAAGAAAGATGGGGACAAACTTTTTAGCAGGGTCTGCTGTGAAAGGACAAGGCATAATGGTTTTAAACTAAAAGAGGGTAGATTTAGACTAGATATAAGGAAGAAATTTTTGACAATGAGGGTGGTGAAACACTGGAACAGGTTGCCCAGAGAGGTGGTAGGTGCCCCATCCCTGGAAACATTCAAGGTCAGGTTGGACAACCTGATCTAGTTGAAGATGTCCCTGCTCATTGCAGGGCGGGGTTGGCCTAGATGATCTTTAAAGGTCCATTCCAACCCAAACTATTCTATGATTCTCTTTTCACCTCTCTCAGGCTGTCTCAGAAAAGACATCTCTGTCCTCAGACCTGCACCAAACACAGGCAGTATTAGAGCTCTGCAAAAATAGATGATATTTGACTTTGGGTTTTCTGCTGTTCTGACTTTATTGAAGCAAAGATGGTGAAGAAGGGCACCCAGTAATACCTGACCTGTGCAGAGTACCTTCTACCTCTGATGTGCTTTCCAAACCCTATGTCACTGATCTACAGGACAGGTCTGAGGTCTACACTTGCATTAGAGTTACTGCTGTACGGATGGATGCACAGCAAGGTTAAGTGACGAGCCTGAGGCCTTGGTGGGGGACTCTGTCAGAGCCAGGGGCAGTGCAGGGGAATCCCCACTCCAACAGCCAGAAATAAACACCATCACTACAAGACTGGCCAGGTTTTTCTTAGGACTTAGAGGATATTCATAACTACCTTTTGACATTCAGTGTGCCTGTGAGTGTCAGCTTGGAAATTTATGAAAGAAAATAAAAGAAAAACAAACTTCTGGAGGAATGTGGTGCATTTGAAACCTGATAAGTGGCTGCTGGTGTTGCTAAGAGTTACTGTTTTTAACAAAGGATTTCTGGCAACCCCCCTCCTCTCCATCACATGCAGCAATCCAACCGCAGAGCAGAGCTGCAGAGCCTGATTAATGCTGAGCTGGTTTCCTTTCATATGTAACCATCCTGTGTTTTTCAGAAGATGTTTTAAACAGTTTGGTCAACCTAATTCAAATGTGTATGTGGGAAAAACCTATGCGAAGAAATAATTTGAGGGTGATGCAGAGTTATAAACCAGTCAATGTTGGCTTTATGCAAAATATAGCCTTTCTTTACAGTGCTGGGGTCAAATGAAATTACTAAAGTTTTTCCGCCTGCAGTAGATGACTTGCAAAGGCTACACAGCAAGACACTGCTGGGTGGATTGGTAAGGGCTGAACATGTACATCACAGCCTCTTCAGTATAGCAGGGAAAAGCAAGATAACCCCATAATCTGTTGCAGTAGTACAGCCTATTCCCTGTTTCTTCTCCTACATCCACCTCAGTATAGTTGTGGTTTTGACCATCATTTGCTCTCTCCTCAGAGTGGTGGGGATAAGGGAGCACAGAGCTCTGCTCACTGGGATGCCAAAAGCAGGGATTTCTTTCTGGCCCATGCCCTGCTTTTGATGGAACAAACCTGGAGGAAGTTTTCTGAAGTTTCTTCCTTCCATGTGTTTTCTCACTGGAGTTTATGTTGTCTGCTGCTGTAGAAACCACATTGTAGAGACAAAAGTGGAGGATGACCCACATACACATATAGGAGAAGCAGAGCATCTTTTGGGATGGAAGGAGCCCAGAAGATTTCTGAGCTCAACAAAATATCTCCTTACTCTTTGCTGGACTGGTTAGCTAAGTCTGCCTTATACTTTTGTATTTAGAATTTCTTTTTGCATGGGACTGGCAAGGTTCAAAATGTACTACAAACCTCTGGTATTTATCTGTGCTTGGTTTTCTTCCTGACAACACCTGCATGTCAGATTTGAGACTCCCCTCTCTCTCCCTTGTGCATTCCTGTCTCCCCTGAGAGCCTGTGTCCTCCCTGCCTCTACCCCCAGCTGCTGCAGCATGGTACAGTGCGAAGCATCATCTGTCCCCCAACCCAGTGCCCACCCAAGCTCCCTCCTTCACCTTTGGTGGCTGCTAACAGATGGCAATGTGTGGTGGATGGACACACTGATTTCACCAGGACTCGTTCCCCAAAGCGTGAATCTCTGACAAACACTGTGTTCACTGCAGTGCAAAGATACCAAATCTTTCAAAGTGAAAATAAATTAGCCTGCAACTGCTAGGCAAAACAGGCTTGATAAATGGAAGTTTTAGTCAACAATGTTTAAAGTGAAATCAGTAAAGTGTGCATAATGATGGATGAGTCCAGAGTTTTTTATTAAATACAATAGCCTAAAGAAACGTAGGGTGCTGTTATAAATGAAGTGAATGCTAGTTTAACTAAAACAACTGTTGTTTGGAGAAGAATGTTGGAATTTATTATCCTATTAGTTGCTTTTTTTCTACCCTTTTTTTGTAAGGAGCAGCTCTCAGGGTGTCCCGGGCAGAAAGTCAAATTCTCCATTTACCCAAGATGTTTAAAAAACATCCTCTTGAAAGTCGAAACTACTGAGTTTTTGATGGGACAACATAAATATATTTGAACTGTTGTCAGTACAAACTAGGCATCTTGAAAAGTGTAGTACATCTCCAGTGGACATAATATTAATGTCTTTGAAACAATTCAACATTTATTTTTAAATAGCAAAGAGGTTTGATTTGCTTCCAAAAGGAGCTGTAATCCAAAAGTGTCTCCTGTTATAATATTTTAAATAACTGGATGTACAGGAAGACAAACAGCATTTTTTGAGGCTCAGCTGACTGAAAATTAGTTTGGAAATGTCTGCTTGGAACCAGTTCACATTTTGTTGCTGTTCAGGTGTCAGCTGAATGCCTCTATCTCATTCTTAGATTAAAGATGTTGGGTTTTATTGACCTCACAGCCAAACACCAGTCTAATGTGGGAGCGCAGGTTCTGATTTGCCCTCTTACCCCTTTTCAAAGATTAGGTAGCCCAGAAATGTCCCAGAGACCCTGCTGAAGATTGCCTTCGATAAGTCCTAGACCTTCAGGACCTGCTCTCACTCTGATAGGAGTCAGTTGGGGAGGAGAAGGGGAGCAGTAATGTCTGAAACATGGAGGTCTTCAGCTACCTCCCACTCTTCAGGTAGCATTTTGGGAAACAGGATGGACTGGAGCATGCTAACATAGGTTGGGTCATGGTCTGCTTTTCTCATCTTCCTGTTCTGTCTTCCCTCCCAGTCTGATATGAAGAATAATCTGCTTTGATCAATTTTTCCCGTATGACCCAAAACTTCAGAGTTCATTGATACACAACACTGGATCCTGCTGCACATTTTGAACAGCTGACTGTCAGATGGTTAAAACAGCATAAGATGGTTAAAATGGTATTGGATTCTGTGTCAAACTATTGCCAGTCTGCTTTCACCATAGCAAGTGTTGTGAACTATTTCATACTAATGTTATAGAAAAAGAAAGGAAAACAATTCAAAAATTCACATGTAAATGACTAAATAAGGCTTGCAATGGAAGGGCTGTTCCCTGTCCTTTTAGCTCTAAAGTATGTCTAGGAAAACTCCTGGCTTGAGAGTAATTTAGATGGCTTTTGAAAGCACCATTCTGAGAGAGAAGAAAAGTTAGCTGGCAGGAGTGGAACACAGTTTTTTGATTCTGTCTTATTTCCTTGAAGACATAAAAAGTCGCAAAAAATCACTCAAAAGGAGAAAGAGAAGAGCAGCAAGATAAAAATTCAGTTTCTGCTCCTGCTTTTACTTGTAACGTTATGGCAGATGAAGTGTTCAGCATAGATGGTCTTATCGATAAACATGAGCCTGGGGTGCAGCTGACATGCCAAGAGTGGCTTGGGGGCTGCTAAAGCAGGTGGGAGGTGATGGGTGAGGATCAGGCCAGTGAAAATTCCTCAGTGTCCTGGTGGACTGGAGAGCTGTCAGGGCTCAGGGTTGTGCCTCTCCTGCACACTTGTGCTCTCAAATACAGTGACCAAGGAGGGGTCTCAGATTTCAGCCATTAGCACTATCTAATCAAACACCTTGTTGTTGCTTTAAAACTTCTCCTTACCAGTGATACTTCTCCTCAAAAACTGTATGTTTCACACCTGACTTCTGTTCCCCAAGATAAATTAGGCCATGTCTAAACTGGCGAACCAGTTAGATCCTGACTCTGTGCATTCATGTATCAGTCCTGGATGTGGCCCAGCCTCTGGATGCAGAAATGAAATCAGGTGCACAGACAGAATGGAGCAGTGGCACAACTGTCAGGTTGCACATCTGGACCCTGCTGGATCAGGAGGTTCATTTGTCCCTCAGTGTCTTATTTCAGACAGCCTTACGAAACAGCTCCTTGAATTCCCTGCAAGGTCTCCATGGCCTGTGCAGCATCTCCTGATGCTTCCATGGGAGACAACATGAGGGACTGATACCTGTGCAAGGAGGACTGTTCCTGTGGAGCTCACCAACTGTGAAGCCATGATGAAACAGGAAAATTATGATGTCATGGCTATTACAGAAACATGGTGGGATGTCTCCCATGACTGGAGTGTGCCAATTGATGGCTAAAAGCTCTTTAGCAGGGACAGAAAAGGAAGGAGAGGTGGTGGGGTGGTGCTGTATGTTAGGGACTGTTATGATTGCTTTCAGTACAAGTGTAGTGAAGACAGGGTAGAGCGTCTTTGCATTAGAATCAGAGGGAAGGCCAACAGGGCAGATGTTGTAGTAGGAGTCTGCTATAGGACACCCATCCAGGACAGAGAGGTGGATGAAATATTCTATAGGCATTTAGGAGAAAACTCATGATCGCTTGCCCTTGTTCTTGTGGGAGACTTCAACTTCCCAGACATCTGCTGGAAATACAACACAGCAGAGCGGGACCAGTCCCGGAGATTCCTGGAATGTGTGGCAGATAACTTCCTGACGCAGCTGGTGAGAGAACCAACCAGAGAAGCTGCCCTGCTGGATCTCCTCTTTGTGAACAGAGAAGGACTGGTGGATGATGCGGCGGTCGGAGGACGACTAGGGCAGAGCGATCATGAAATAATAGAGTTCTCTATTCTTAGAGAGGCCAGGAGAGGGCTAAGCAGAACTGACATCCTGGACTTCAAAAGGGCTGACTTTGTCTTGTTTCGGCACCTGCTTGAAAGAATCCCTTGGGAGACGATCCTGAAGGGTATAGGGGTCCAGGAAGGCTGGGCGCTCTTTAAGAAGGAAGTGTTAATGGCTCAGGAGCAGGCGGTCCCCAGGTGCTGTAAGAGAAGCCGGCGACAGAGAAGATCACCCTGTCTGAACATGGAGCTTTGGATGGAACTCAGGGAAAAAAGGAGAGTTTACAGCCTTTGGAAGAAGGGGCTAGCCACTCACAGTGATTACAAAGAGGCTGTGAGGCTATGCAGGGAGGATATCAGGAGGTCTAAAGCCCAGCTGGAAATTACTGTGGCTTCAGCAATCAAGGATAACAAGAAATGTTTCTATGTCAGTAGCAAAAGAAAGACCAGAGAGAGCCTCCATCCCCTGCTAGATGCAGGAGGAAACATGGTAACAAGTGATGAGGAGAAGGCTGAGGTCCTTAATGCCTTCTTTGTCTCTGTCTTTAACAACAAGACTAGTTGTACTGAGGGAATGCAGGCTCCTCAGCCAGAAGACAGAGACTGGGAGAATGACCCCCCCGCAATCCAGGAGGAGGCAGTCAGTGACTTACTGCATCACACAGACATACACAAGTCTGTGGGACCAGCTGGGATACAGCCGAGGGTGCTGAAGGAGCTGACTGGGGTGCTTGCCAAGCCGCTTTCCATCATTTACCAGCAGTCCTGGCTGACCGGGGAGGTCCCGACAGATTGGAAATTGGCCAATGTGACACACATATATAAGAAGGGTCAGAAGGATGATCCGGGAAATTACAGGCCTGTCAGCTTGACATCGGTGCCCAGGAAGCTGATGGAGCAGCTCATCCTGAGTAGCATCACACAGCACATGCGGGACAACCAGATGATCAGGCCCAGTCAGCATGGGTTTATGAAAGGCAGGTCCTGCTTGACAAACCTGATCTCCTTCTATGACAGGGAAACCTGCTTATTGGATGAGGGAAGGGCTGTGGATGTTGTTTACCTTGACTTTAGTAAGGCCTTTGACACCGTTTCCAACAGCATTCTCCTGGTGAAACTGGCTGCTCGAGGCTTGGATGATCGCACGCTTTGCTGCGTAAAAAACTGGCTGGATGGCCGGGCCCAAAGAGTTGTGGTGAACGGAGTTAAATCCAGTTGGCAGCCAGTCACGAGTGGTGTCCCACAGGGCTCGGTTTTGGGGCCACTCCTGTTTAACATCTTTATTGATGATCTAGACGAGGGGATCGAGTGCACCCTCAGTAAGTTTGCAGATGACACCAAGTTGGGTGGGAGTGTTGATCTGCTTGAGGGTAGGGAGGCTCTGCAGAGAGACCTGGACAGGCTGGAGCAATGGGCTAAGGCCAACTGGAAGAGTTTCAATAAGGCCAAGTGCCAGGTGCTGCACTTCGGCCACAACAACCCCCAGCAGCGCTACAGGCTTGGGGAGGAGTGGCTGGAGAGCTGCCAGTCAGAGAGGGACCTGGGGGTGTTGATTGACAGCCGGCTGAACATGAGCCAGCAGTGTGCCCAGGTGGCCAAGAAGGCCAATGGCACCCTGGCTTGTATCAGAAATAGCGTGGCCAGCAGGGACAGGAAAGTGATCTTGCCCCTGTACTCGTCACTGGTGAGGGCGCACCTCGATTCCTGTGTTCAGTTTTGGGCCCCTCACTACAAAAAGGACATTGAAATTCTGGAGCATGTCCAAAGAAGGGCAACGAAGCTGGTGAAGGGTCTGGAGCACATGTCGTACGAGGAGCGGCTGAGGGAACTGGGGTTGTTTAGTCTGGAGAAGAGGAGGCTGAGGGGAGGCCTCATCACCTCTACAGCTACCTGAAAGGAGGTTGCAGAGAGCTGGGGATGAGTCTCTGTAACCAAGTAACAAGTGATAGGACAAGAGGTAATGGCCTCAAATTGCTCCAGGGCAGGTTTAGACTAGATATTAGGAAGTATTTCTTTACAGAAGGGGTTGTTAGGCGTTGGAATGGGCTGCCCAGGGAGGTGGTGGATTCCCCATCCCTGGAGGTGTTTAAGAGTAGGGTCAACATAGCGCTCTAGGGATATGGTGTAGTTGGGATCTGTCAGTGCTAGGTTAATGGTTGGACTAGATGATCTTCAAGGTCCCTTCCAACCTAGATGATTCTGTTCTGTTCTGCTCTGTTCTGTTCTGTTCTGCTCTGTTCTGTTCTATCTGCAGCATCAAAAAGAGATTAAATAAGTTCCTGGGTAACAGGGTTCTACATAGTTTTAAATGGATGAGGCAGGGATGTGCCTGCTGACATCCCTACTATGACCCTTCTGGATGCAGGGGAGTAGGATGGAGTGGACTGCAGAAAACAGGCAAGCACACATGCTCTGTGTGAAAAGCTTCTCCCTAAATAGCTGGGGATGGTAGGGCAATCCTTCCTTATCAGGAAGCAGAGATCTGGAAATCCTAGCCATAGTGAAAATACATGATTTCTTATTCCCTCGTATGAAGCATATTCCCAAGCCTGGGCAAGAGTAGCAACCACTTGAACCATCCTTGAGTAAACAAAACCTCCTGTTCGGTGCTTGGTCCTTACTGACCACAGGAGAAGTGAGAACTAAAGACCTTCTCCTTAATGAACCTCCTGTCACAAAGCCCACCTTCGGGGTATGCTTACCAGTGGGTTTAATGTTGAGCAGTTCTGCTCTTCTTTTTGATGAAAGAACAGCAGTACTGTCCTGGTTTAACCAGGATAGGGTTAAGTTTCCCCAGCAGTGGGGGGGGGAGCTCTAGCCAGGTTATTCAGATACCATGCGGACCTCACATCCTGGCAGGTCACATTTTTCCTGGCGCGGAGCGCGGTGCACTCGTGGTTTTGTACATCGTGCTTCAAACTGCTGTATTTGGTAGCTATTTTGCTCTGTTCATTGCTATCACTATTACTGTTATTGTTATTGTTGTTGTTTGTTGTGTTGCTATTGCATTATTGTATTAAACCTTTCCTTATTTCAGTCTTGGGGCTTTGTATTTCACTCCCTTTGTGGGGGAGGGCAGCGGCCGCGTGGTCTCAGACCCAGGCAGGGGCTAAACCACTACAAGTACTCACACAGTTGTTCCACCTTCGTTATCTGTAGTGTGAGTAACTCAAGAGTGAGCCTCTTCTTCATGATGTTTTTTCAACATGCTTAAGCTTTGTTTGGAGACAGGATGCTGGATGAGACAGACCACTAATTCGATCCAGTCTGACAATTCTAGTCTTTCTAACTAGAAAATGTCTGGGGTGGATTTTTCAGCAAATCTCGTTCACTTTTTAGCAATCTCTCCTTAAAATGATACAGACACATAGAATGGGACTTAAGGCAGGACTCAAAAAGATGAATGGCATCCCCAAAAAATACTTCAGTAGGCACCTCACACTGACTTCAGATGTCCAGCAAATGAGAAGGAGGGCAAGCCCAGGACTGTGCTTCTGGAGATCGCCACCTAAGACTGAAGCAGCCCTAACTTCTCATACCTGGCCCAAGAACTGTCCAAGTTTTTTAAATTGTAGCACTGGAGAAAATACAAAAATTTGTATGGCCGTTAGCTGGAAATAAACAACCAGCCAACACAGTAAAACAATATTTTCCTGTGTCCAGACTGGGTCACCTGCCTTTCCTTTATCCTCTTAGGATTTGGAGAGAGAGACCCCAACATATATAGTTAGTGACAATATCTACTAGAGCCAGCCCTTGCTGTCGCTGACGGCTCTGCAGGGCTGCTGTGAGCTGGGCCAGCTCTGCACAGGCACCTGCAATTCCTGCTGAGTTTTCATTCCTGCCAGACTGCAGCTGCCATAAGGAGCAATTCCCATAATCCAACACATCAGGACTGTCAGCTCCAAGGTAAGCAGGTCAGAACAGAGCTTGGGTTTCTTGAACACTGCTGACATATGCCCATTTTAGAGCAATAATCCTTGGCTCGAGGCCTGTGACTCAAACTGTGCCTCATCCATCTGGCACGTGTGCTGGCGACATTGGGTGACTTGTTGCTCAAGCTGGTGCTCGCACTTGCAGGGCCTCTCAGGTGGCAGGTTCTATCCTCATTTTCCTGCCAGGCAGGAGGGGAGATTGGCAGAAGAAACCTCTTCCTCTGCTCTGGTTTAACTGCCAAGGAGAGGTGCAAACCTTGTGGCAGAAAGTTTTGCCGTTGTTCCACAGGGAATTAAGAGAGGAGGTGCGTAAGCCAGCCTGAGAAGAGAAATATTTGTGCTGGACAGGAGATGCCACTAGAAATACAATGTCAGAATTAACCACTTGCCTTGTGCACAAAATCCAGCAGTTTTCTTCCTTTCACATGTGGCAACTGCACAGTAATAGCAAAATGTGGTTAGTCCCTTTCACCCCAAGCAGATTAATTGAAATTACTAGTTAACAGCCTTTTTCTTTATTGACATTAGTATTAAAGTGTGATCTGGTATGAAAGAATTAGCCACATGTGTAAATATCTCAGCAGGTCATACCAGCATTGAGGACCCTGAGCACCCTACTTCCTGAGAAATGTCATCATTCTCATTTACAGATAGGGAAACTGAGGCAGGGCAGACTGCAGCCACTGTTTTCAGCCTGCTATCCCCCAAACTCAAGTGTCACCTATTTATAGCCTGACGCAGGCAGGAATTTACCAGGACCACTTGGTACTGAGGCTCAGAGACATGGATGGCTGAACCGGGCAGACTTGACCAAGGCTAGAGAAAGCTGCTTCTTTTTCACTGGGTGTCCTCAGTCCTAGGACAGTCCACCTGTCCTTTGCCCCGGAGCAGTTTCATGGCAAGCAACCAACTGGATTTTATTCAGGTAAAGTTCGGTTAATTAGCAAATTCTATCTCAAAACCAGCCAAACCCATGGACAATATGTTTTTACAGCCAGTATCTAAGCTGTTACATCAACAGGGGACTTTGACATTTTCACATAGGCAAAGAGGGAATTTAGTAAGCAGTTCTTCCTGACACTGTCACTGTCATGCCTTTCTGTTGGGAACATCCCCACACTAACTGGGAATAGGAGGATGCTGAAGAACCAGCTTTAGGAAGAGATGTGAGAATCCAGCTATGCTGGATCAGCATGCTCTGTCAGAGTTGCCTTCTTCTATTTAAGGCTAAATGAAAAGAATCCTGTTTCTTCCTTTGGAAATATGTATTCTCAAATAATTCCCAGTCCACCTATTAGGAGCTCAACCCATTAGCAGTCTACGTGTTTCTATATGCTTCTGGCAAGCTTTAGACATCTCTGATCAAGACAAAGTCTTAGTGAAAATTTGCCAAAGCTGTGTGTCTGTAATCACATCATTGCATTTGGCAGTGGGATTGGTACATATGGCAAACTTCAAAGATTTGGCAAAGAAAGCTCACCTTCAAAGAGAGTGTTCTGAGTTACTGGAAAATGAATTCTGCTTGACTGGTGCTAAGTGTTGAGTTTTTTTTTTCTTACAGCAATAAAACTGAATCCAATTAGAAGTGAAGAAATGCATTTTCAAAGACAATGATGAACAAATCTTTACAGGATATCAAAATCTTATAGATTAAATTACCAGATTAAAGCAACACAAGGCAAAATGACTATTAGTTCAGCTAGACCAGAATTCATACTGCCCTGAGAATGATCCTTCGATCAAATTAACCCCTGATGTTTCCTCTGTTCAATTTGACTTTTCTGAAATTTGTTCGTCTCTCACAGTATTCTTTATGGAACACTGCATATCTGTGTGGATAAAAGCTGTGTCTTCACTGTATCTGTACTGCAGGTAAAATAGTTTAGAAGAACAGAAAACTGGAATGTCAAGAATGTGAAAGTTAGGAAACGCTAGTATTAAAGTTGCTTCTGAAGTGTTAATTTTCCCTGTGCTCATACACATCAGGTAATCTTGGGTATACTATTGCATAAACCTTTTTCTAAGGAGACCATCCTTGTGCCATGCAGCCATGATGCAGGTAGAGAGGCTGAAGCCCTTCCTGCTCACATGCAAGTTCTGCATTATGGGGTGGGTACAGGTCCTCCCCCTCCAATCCCCAACCAACAGCTGGAGCCCAGCCCCTGCTCTAGCAACATGCCACAGCAAAGACACTTGCTGGGCGTGGCACAGACCCAGTGGGGATGCTCCAGCCCATGGGGGCTGATGAAGAGGCTCAAGGGAGGACCCAGAGCCGCCTTCTTTGTGACAGCAAATCTGTGCCTGTTATTAACTTAAGCACTGATGTTAGTGCCCAAAACACATATGCAATCAATAGATCCTTTACAGGATGATTCAGGACACTTCATTCAGGGATGCCTCTCTCTAGTAACTTTCAGGGATCCTAAACTACTGAATCGTGGCAGCATTACCAAAGGGATAACTTGGGGGGTGCTGGGAAGTCCAGCAGTCAGCAACCCAGACAAAGAGAGTCTATCCTCTGACAGGCATATCCCATTCTGCATGGCATATACACACCCCTATGTGGAGGAAAGCTGAGGTATGGAGTCTCCTCTGCCAGAATTACAGCACCCACTGGACAGACATCTGAGAGCAGGGACTGGTGGTGTGCTTCAGTGGTCATGCGGAGTCAGCTTCTTCAAGCTCACAGCATCCACAAGTCCAAAGTGGTCACGAGTTCTCCATTACAGACACCTTCTGTAACTTTTCCATTTCTTTCTTTGAAGCAGGCAATGACTCTGCTTGATTCAGCAGTTATTCTTCCTTTCTCATTGGCTAGATTCCTCTCTTTAGCTTTCCAAGAAAGGTCTCTTTTCTTTTTCTTGTCTCCTTACCTTATATCTTGAATAACTGCAGGGCAAAAAAACTTAGTCATTATTTTGGAAGCAGGATGCAAATATGTGTAACTTACACTAACAGTTGATCATATGTTCTGCAAGATACTTGGTCTACAGTGCCATTGATCTTGCTTTATCTTAATGCTGTCACTGTTAGCCATCTACTCTAAGAAAGTAATCTAGGCATCTCCTACTTGCCCACAGTAATACCAGCTATTTAGTAGCTGGGAGATCTTTCCAAAACAGCGATTACACAATTCAAACACTAGCAACTTCTGAATCAAAACAAAGAATGATTGCAGGGTTCTTTTGCATGAATTGAATATACGCTGTATACTGTGGTTTAAAAACACGTTGGCTGGATTGTATACAGTAAAGATACACAGAACACATGGAACTGTCATTTGCATATAATATGTCACCGCTGTATTAAGAGTGGAGAAAGATCACAAAAACCTTGAGAAGCCAGCAGAATGTAAGATGACAGCTGTATAAGTCACGGAGAGCACTGTGGTAACAGAGTAAACATTAACAAAACTCTAACAAACTTAGAAAGTGCACTTGCAGTAAGTTCTCAGTAAACTAGCAAAGAGCTGGTAGCTGTGCTCACACTGGGAAGTTTTTAAAATGGCCTTGAAGGGGGATAGGTTGCCTTTGTATCTTCTTTTTCCACTATGGTGCATGAAGAAATCTCAAACAGTAGTTTCAAGTCCCTTCCTGTTCCCCTCATCTTCACAAACACATCTGGCCTTTAATGATAATAGATCTTTTTTAACTATTGCCAGAGACTTCTTGCTCATGGAAGCAATGTCCCAAATTTTCTTATGGCAGAGAGTCCCAAGAGATCTAGCACATCGCCCAGAGGCCTTATGGGAAGGTAAAATCCAGGAGTGATTCATGAGAGATGAGACCCAGACTCCAACATTTGCATTTCTGGATGAGGCAGGGCTTGGTGTACCTCTTCATCTCAGGGAGCCCTTGCACTGTTGGCTGCAGCAGCCCTGGCTGACTCATCTTCTCCAGTAACCAGGGATCTGGGTCCCAGCATCCTCGGCACCACAACGGTTGTGCTGCTGGCCACAGGATATATCCTCAGCTGGAAGGCTGCAGCTGAACTCAGGAGCCACATACTCACGGGTAAACAGTGTTGCAGCCTTGCCAAGGCATATAACTCAAAAAGTTATGAAACTGGTCTGATTTAGAAAAAAAAAAAAAAGAGTTTGTTTTGCTTGGTTTTCTGGTGTGCAGGCTTCAGTGATTCACTTTTAAAATTCTTTTCTGTTATTTTGATGCTATGTTTTTCCTCTTATCAAAGTCTGAGATCCTTATACCACCCCTAATTTCAGAGTTTAAGCATTTGTGGAAAATGCCACCTCCTCTGAAACCATGAGGTCTTTTGGTGTTTCTGCACATTTTCAGGAGCTGTGGTGAGAGTGCACAAGTCCAAGCCTGGTCACTAAAAAGTATTCATAAAGCTTTACTATACATGACAGTCCTCACTGAATTCTGGCTACGGTTAGTTTTACAAAGTCACTTCTTGAATTAACTGTGTACATTACCTTGAAGAAGATTGTCCATCTGACTTGTTTTCAATAAAGGGAAGGCAGGGGGTATTTTTGATTGCTTGTTACCCCACTTGAGGTAGTTGGGGAATCCCTGAGAGCAACAGATCTCTGTTCAGCCAGTTTTCTCCTCTCCCACTTTCTCTGAGCACATGCCTGCCTGTGGCAACTTCAGCTTAATTGATACCAATGGGACTCCAGCTCCCGTTGACCACAACCACAACTCCAGCTCCAGAACTTGGGCCTGAAGTGGCTTGTGGCTGAGGCATGAAGGCATCTTGATTAAACCACTTCAGATTTAGTACAAACCATAATTTGACAAAGATCTGTGATTTTCTGAATTTGTTAGAAAAATCCAAGACCAACATTTGGCATTTGGGCTTATAAAACAATTGTCCATGAGAGTGACTAATCTCCCAGCAATGCCTGCAGGGAACATTTCACATGAGCATACACAGCCTGTGGTGGTTATATGTTGAAACAGAATCCCTACAGCTGATAATGAAGTAAGCACAGTATGGTTTAGGGAGTTTATAACTTTAGGTAAAGCATTTGAAAAGGAAGGTCAAAAGTGTTTAAACTTATACCTGTAGAAATCAGGTGTGGTGGGACAGTTAGTTGTCCACCAGATCACTTATGCACTGGCATCTTCAATTCAAGCACAATGATTTTTCAAGCATATCATTTGTCAAAACAAAAAAGCCTACAGCACTGTTAATATTAAATCTAATGATCAGTCTGTTAAATCTAACACCTTAACTGACAGTGTTGATGAGTTTAGAGGATCAGATGTTTAAAGACTCCACCAATTTGTGGAGACTCAACTAATACTGCTGCTGACTTCTTTCTACAACAAGATGGTTCATACCCTTGACTCACAGCATGAAATGCAGCCCCTCTTACACCTCTAGGCTCTGTGTACAGCTGGCTGATGCACAGTATGATCCAGGACGACTGCTTAGGAAACAGCTTTAAAATCTACTCACTCAGCAAATAGCTACCAGGAGTTAGCCAAGAGGAAACATGAAAGGTAGAGGTGTGTTACAAATCTGGCCCCATTCATATGGCTGTGAGGAGGAGTTAGCCGCCATCCCGAGTCTCCTGTGGGAAGGTGTTGCAACCTCTGTTTTGGAGCTGGCAAGAGTCCCTTCCTCCTGTCAATGCACGGGGAGGTGGGCCATGCCACAGCATACCATATCACTACCGAGGCACGCAGCTCTAGTTTTGTTTCACATAAACAGTCCTTGGCATGGTTTGTAACGTTTTTTCCCCTTTTTGCAGAAAATGCCCTAAGCAGTAGAGCACTGCTACAGGGTCATGTTTCTTCCCTTGATCCATTATGTCCCCCAGTGGATCTGAAGACATGGTCCTGAAGCTCAGACATGCATGACCCTCTCCAGCTCACACATTTCTTGGACATGCCTTGATCTTACCCACCGTGGCTCTTCCAGAACCCAGGGTTTCCTGTTCACCCAGAACAGGGTTTCCTGTTCACCAGGCTGGTGTCTCACAGAGTTGCTGCTCCTTTTCCTCTGCTTGAAGTGGGAGTCCTCCCTTCTGAAGATTTTGTCCCAGTCAACAAGCATTAGGAGATGGACAAGTGGCTTGAAACAGTTACCTGGGAGCAGTATTTACGTATGATCTGCTCAGATCTGGCAAACAGGGGCAGCCCTGGGTGCTCATAGGAATGGCAGTTTTGGCACCTAGAGAACCTGAGGTTTTCCAAGTAGGTCATGTGTGACCTTCAGGCATCTCTAGGGCTATGCAGCAGCTGAGCAATTTTGGCTCATCATCCACCTGAAATATAGAATCATAGATTCATAGAATCACAGAATGGTGGACAGCATCATCTTTCACTAGATCAGGTTTCTCAAAGCCCCATCCAACCTGACATTGACCTCTTCCAATGACTGGACATCCACAATTTCTCTGGGCAACATTTTCCAATGTCTCACCAACCTCATTGTAAAAAAATATGTCTTCCTTATATCCAATATAAATCTACCCTCTTTCAGTTTAAAACCATTGTCCCTTGTCCTGTCTGTACAGATCTTGGTAAAAGTCTTTCTCAGTCTTTTTTATAAACCCTCTTTAAGTACTGAAAGGCTGCAATAAGGTCTCCCTGGAGCCTTCTCCAGGTTGAACAACCCCAACTCTCAGCCTGTCCTCATAGGAGAGGTGTTCCATCCCTCTGATTATTTCTGTGGCCTTCCTCTGGACTCTGTCCAACAGGTCTATGTCTTTCTTGTGCTAGGGACCCCAGAGCTGGACACAGTACTCCAGGTGGGGTCTTACAAGAGCTGAGTAGAGGGAGTGAATTACCTCCCTCAACCTGATATGCCCATGCTTCTTTTGGTGCAGCCTAGGGTATGATATGCTTTCTGGGCTGCAATAGCACATTGCTGGCTCATATCCTGTTTTTCGTCCAGCAGTACCCTCAAGTCCTTCTCAGCAGGGCAGGTCTCAACCTATTCATCCTCCAGTCTGTCATGATACTGGATATTGTCCTGACCCAGGTGCAGGACCTTGCACTTCGTTGAATTTCATGAGGTTCACATAGACCCACTTCTCAAGCTTGTCAAGGTCCCTCTGGATGAAATCCCTTCCCTCAAGTGTATCAACCGCACCACTCAGCTTGGTGTCATCTGCAAGCTTGATGTGGGTGCACTCAATCCCACTGTCTAGTCCACTGAAGATATTCAATAGTATTGGTCCCAGTACGGACCCTTGAGAGACACCACTTGTAATGGATCTCCATTTGGACATTGAGCTGTTGACTGTAACTCTTTGGAAGACGCCATCCAGACAATTCCTCATCCATCTAACAGTCCATCCATCAAACCCATGTCTCCAATTTAGAGGCAAATATGCATTTTCCTTTCCCTCATGAGCCCTCAAAATACTGGTAAAAATATCCTGTTGGGATAGATGGAGCAATAGCAATCAATACTACCCCAAAAATATCTCAGCTGAGTCTGTATTATATGCTCCATCCATTATTACAATTTCAAAAACTGACATATTTTCAAAATGTGAATCTATTTCTAGGGAAATTTATAAACATAGTATCATGCCTATTCCTCTTACCACTGTTGCCTTCCTTATAAAAAAATTTTCAATAACAACAATTTTAACTCAAAATATGAACTAATAGACTGAGGAAGGATATCTGAGTCCGGTCCTGTGTCTGTCTTTAGTCTGTTTCTCTTTTCTCTGCACAGATTCCTTGGGGATTGGAACTGGCATAAAAAATTAGCAATGAAATTTACTTTGACTGATGTTTCTTTTGGTCTATTTTACTTTTACAAGAGAAAAAAAATATTTTTCTGCTAAACATTTAAGATTTTTCCATCTTTCCTCAAGAAACCTAAGCAACTAGAGGATCATTCTTACAAGCTTTCTCAAGTGTCATCCTCACTTAGACACGGTTCCCTGGAGACAAGGGGGAACTTGCGTGAGAGAGGACTGTAAACTGAAACCTGAGAATGGAAATGCGACTTTTAAACAAGCAAAACCAAAGCATCAATGTGGTTGACATTGCTTCCCACTTTGGATTAAATATTGTATATAATCCAATTTAGACCAGTCAAGGAGGGCAAAAGACTTCCGTGAGCCAAAAACCAAGGAAGAAGAGAGCCTAAATCCTATGAGATTTTGTTTGTATTTCAGAAAGTAACCAAAGAGGAAATGCATTTTAAGAAACCAGATTCCACTACTTAGAGCTGACCTACTTAGAGCTGACCTGTGATTCTTGCAGTCTCCTTACACCCAATCTGCACGTTCCCTCTGGCTTGCACGCTACTGTCCCTGAAGTTCCTGTTACTAATCAGTACAATATGGAGTCTCTAGCCTCAATGTTAACATTAAATGTAGTGGCTTTCAGCTGCAGTCCTCCTAGCACTAAGAAAATAACCCACCCGCTGAAAGTCATTTTCAGCCTCACATTGGCAGGGACCACAGGGACCACCAGCAACTGTCTTGTCCTGAATTTTGATCTGTTGCATTCACCTTTCTCCCTCTGACATGTATTTTTACAGGGTTTGCAGCTACAGAGATGCCAGAACAGCAAGTCAATCTCACACAGGCTGGCATCCAGGCTTCTGCAGTGCCCAGAACCTCCTTTGCAGTTCATAGTCAGTCCTAAGCATTGCCATGAGCCTGTGTGGGCTGGCTGTGAGACAGATACTATTAATGTATACAGCCATGGAAATTCAAGGACAAGGAAGACCAAGAGGCCTATAAAAAGTGGCTTTTTCCATTTCAAAGGAATTAAGACTCTAGTTTTCAGACTTTGACTCTACTGAAAATGTCCCAATCCAGTGCAACCCCTTTAATAGTGAGAGACAACTAGCTTTTAGACACCTTCATCTTTTGTGATGACTGCTAGTTCATCACATCCAATTTACCACTTTCCCCTCCCCATCACCCTTCTGACACTGAAGATTTCCAGCTATTTCATAAAAATCTCTGAGCAGTCCTGATGGTGGATAACTCAGTGCTACAGTGGAGGCAGAGTAGTGCCAGAGCTCTGGCTCCCTCAGAGGCTGAAGCAGTACATCATGATATGACTGAAGACTGGAAGAGGTAATTTTTGCTGTAGGTCTGTGCTGGTACCTGATCTGTTTGCCAGTTTAAAAGGGAAGGGGATGCCTCAGTTCACCTGAATGCCGAAGGTTTGATCCCTGTCTTTGTCACACTGGGCATTAGCTGCAGCACTGAACAGATACGTGATACCACATCTTCACAGGCATAGCTTGCAGTCTACCTGTCAAAAACCTCTTTACTTCATCAACAGTACAAGCTATCCTGCAACACAAGTAACATAAGAAAGAACAAGTCTGTGAAGCAGAGCCTTTCCCACTGGCATGGAGTGGGCTTTTCCTTCTCCATCCTCCACCCCTTTCCTCTCCCTCAGCTGAGGGCAGAAGACAGCCCTTCTTCCCCTTGCACAGGTTATCAGATAGACCAGTTGTCTGAGCACTTTGTTATACTTTCTTGGAGTACTTATTTAATATAATGAAATCTGAGGAGCAGGTTGTATTCTGATCTGGGGTATGTTTTAAGGACTATCATATACTCCTCTATAAGGACAATTTCAAACTGAAAACGCAGAAAAAAAATAATTAGAGATTGAAATCCAACTTGATATTTCAAATGGAGACATGCATAACAAGGAGATGTTTCTGCACACTTACCTCCTTTCCCCATCAGTTCATTCCACTTACCACTGCAGCTGAGACCCTTGGTCTCTCATCAGATGCTGGCAGCCAAGACAGTGGGGCTGGAGCATCTTTGTGCCCATCTGGTACCACTCCTGCTCCAGGCATGACCACCAGGAGTTACAGGATCTCTGCAGAAACAAACAATTTCCTGAGGAATATTGATTTCTTGATGCAGCTTTAGTTTGTTCCTAAAAGCTTTCCAGAGCTGACTGGTATGTGGTGCCCAGGGACAATGACTGGGCAAAACTCACACAGGATGCACAGTAGCCCTAGCATATTTGAGTATGAGTATTAGAAGTAATAACAGGGCTGGGTATAATACATGTGTCTTAACCATAAGTGCATGAAGCCCAGAGGGGAATACAGTGTACCTGCAGGCAGGCATGCAGAATAGGGCTCTTTCCTCTTCTGCTTAGAACTGCAGGATGGGACCTGAGATGTGACAGGGTGCTGTGCAGGCCTGTGGTGGCACCAGAGAGGAATGCTGGGCACTGCATGGTGACCATATCACTCAGTAGTGAAGGAGTAGAGTGAAGCAAAGTTGATGGGGAGGAAGAGGAGAGAAACCAGCCCACCTCAGCTTCCTTCTGGATCACACCTGTCCATGCATCTCTGTGGTCATGGACAGATGTCCCACCAGTAGATAGGTGCTCACTGGAGGCTCTGCTGCTGCTCAGCTGTTCCTCACTGCTCCTGGGAAGAGGAACATCTTGAGGGAGAACGTTCATGCCCCCTCCTGGGAAAAGCAGGCAGGTTGCCTCACACAGAGCTCACTGAAGTATTGGTTTGTTCTAGGTTTCAAACCAACCTGTCCACCGGCAGAGCTGTGAGAGCAGCAGCCACCAGCTGGTGAGAAATGAAGGACACCTTGGCAGGGCAAGGTATCTTTCATGTCTTCCCCCATGGCACCTGGAGCTGTAGGAGATTTTGTTTGGCCCCAGCCTGTACCAGTGCAAGATAACCAAAAGGGAGTCTAAGCTAGCTCAATACATGGGTTGAAGAAAGCCACATGACAGTGCACACTGAACTGACTTACTCTCCCTACAGATTTCCCCTGAATTTGGCCTCTGTTCATCCAGCTGTTCCTCAGACAGTGTGTAGAAAAGGGCTACAGAGGTAGGTAGACATCAAAGAAGACCTTCTAGAGTCCATTCTGCAGGAGACTGTATCTTGCTCTTGTGAAGGACAGGATTTGAGAGCCTAGTAGGTCTTCTCTGTCCCATGACACTGTGATCCTACATGACCATCGTTGATGTTTCCTCCTCTTCCCTGCCTGGAGTCTCCAACTGCTCTCCTGCTCTGTTGACCAGGATTCTGAGTGTTTCTGCCACGGCAGCTGCTCCATATGAGATCTGACACCAAAGGAGCAGGGAATTTTATTGCCCGAACAGAAAACCCTGTGTAAATTCAGGAGTGACAGGAAGGAATATTCTTGGCTTGTCTTTCATCTGCACTGTAAATGATGCATCTAGTGAGTGGTGAGTGGTGATAGAGTTGAATCCAGACCCTAATCAGCCAGAAGTATGGTTACAACCAATAAACTAATGAACCCCTGCGAAGTCCAGCCTCCCAGAGGGGGTCAAAGCCTATTTATACAGAGTGAGAAAAGACCTCTCTTTTACAGGCCCTGGAACAGCCAAAGCAGGTTATTTGCTGGCACTCACTTTCCCTCTGTGGAGCAGGTGGCAAGAACAATTGTCCCCTTCTTCCCCGTTACATGGTACTAGAATATTTGGGGTTAAAATGAAGCAATTTTTTGATGAAGAGTAAACTAGGGAGGTACGCAAATATTTGTGAATTTGAATTGAATTTTGTGAGTTCCTGATTTTAAAAACAGGTGTTGCAGTTTCAAAAAATAAGTTAGTTTTTCTCTTTGAAGTCAAGGGAACCATTTAAAGTTAATCTCACAGAATCACAGAATCATCTAGGTTGGAAAGGACCTTGAAGATCATCTAGTCCAACCATTAGCCTAACACTGACAGTTCCCAACTACACCATATCCCTAAGTGCTATGTCAACCCGACTCTTAAACACCTCCAGGGATGGGGAATCCACCACCTCCCTGGGCAGCCCATTCCAACGCCTAACAACCCATTCTGTAAAGAAATACTTCCTAATATCTAGTCTAAACCTGCCCTGGCGCAACTTGAGGCCATTACCTCTTGTCTTATCGCTTGTTACTTGGTTAAAGAGACTCATCCCCATCTCTCTGCAACCTCCTTTCAGGTAGCTGTAGAGGTGATGAGGCCTCCCCTCAGCCTCCTCTTCTCCAGACTAAACAACCCCAGTTCCCTCAGCCGCTCCTCGTACGACATGTGCTCCAGACCCTTCACCAGCTTCATTGCCCTTCTCTGGACACGCTCGAGTAATTCAATGTCCTTTTTGTAGTGAGGGGCCCAAAACTGAACACAGGAATTGATGTGCGGCCTCACCAGTGTCGTGAGTATTCTGTGATTCTGTGAGTACAGGGGCAAGATCACTTCCCTGTCCCTGCTGGCCACGCTATTTCTGATACAAGCCAGGATGCCATTGGCCTTCTTGGCCACCTGGGCACACTGCTGGCTCATGTTCAGCCAGCTGTCAATCAACACCCCCAGGTCCCTCTCTGACTGGCAGCTCTCCAGCCACTCCTCCCCAAGCCTGTAGCGCTGCTGGGGGTTGTTGTGGCCGAAGTGCAGCACCTGGCACTTGGCCTTATTGAAACTCTTCCAGTTGGCCTTAGCCCATCGCTCCAGCCTGTCCAGATCTCTCTGCAGAGCCTCCCTACTCTCAAGCCGATCAACACTCCCACCCAACTTGGTGTCATCTGCAAACTTACTGAGGGTGCACTCGATCCCCTCGTCTAGATCATCAATAAAGATGTTAAACAGGAGTGGCCCCAAAACCGAGCCCTGTGGGACACCACTCGTGACTGGCCGCCAACTGGATTTAACTCCGTTCACCACAACTCTCTGGGCCCGGCCATCCAGCCAGTTTTTTACGCAGCAAAGCGTGCGATCATCCAAGCCTCGAACAGCCAGTTTCGCTAGGAGAATGCTGCTTTCACAAAGAAAATGTAAGAACAGTAACATGTTGTCATTGTCACTATCAAAGTAATATTTTTCTCCAGGGAAGTTGAACCTTAAATCAGTAGACATGAAAGCATTAAAGAAACTGCTGTTTTTCATGGAAAAATCTCATACATGCAAAAGCTGAATTTTACATAGTTCAACAAAATGCCTTGTTGTCTTCTCTCCAGAATAGGAACCACTAATAGAGAATCAGTAAAGTTATGAAGCCTGTGGCAAGTGATGGCAAGCGAGTTGCTCATACAGGGGTTGAGAATGCAGGCAGGAGGAGGGAGGACAATTCAGAGGCACTGGTGTAAGAATGAAGTAGGCAGGCAGGAGGGTGACCTGGTGAGCTCCAGTCTCAGCTTGCTCTGGGGGACCAAACACATGAAGGTGTGAGGTTTGGCTCCCCCTCTTGGTGGGTTATTAGTTGTAAGGGAATAGATTAGCATTCCTTTTTTTTTCCTTACTAAAAGCAGATTACTAGAATTTCCTTTCCCTACATAGATTATACACCTGGAAATAGTTTCAGCTTAAACCAGAGCATTTTGTCCAGTGATTCAACATAAAGCTATTTCATCCCTCTTTAAACAAATGGAGTCCACTCTTGTTTTGCTCTTGCTCTCTCTCTTGGAACTATCTTGCCCTAGTTTCTATGACCTGTTGTTTCACATTATGAATAAATTGGTTTTCTTCACTTTAGTTATCCCCTAATCCCTTTTAGGCATATGATAGTTTTGGAACTTTATACAGTGTCTCTGGTTAATGTACCTCTGAGAAGTTAGATAAGGCTGATCCTTATTTAGCCTGCATTCAGTAGAATTACATTGAGCTATTTTTGGCTGAGTGCCCTTTTAATTTTCCAAGCTCTCAAATGGAGTCATTTAAAGTATAAAAATGTATGAACATCTTTCCTCTGAACTAAATGGCACTCTTTTTCTTGGCTTAATTTCCTTTGGAAGTAAAAGCTATACTATGCTTCACTGGTACCAACAATCAGTAATGTAGTGTAAGTTGCCAGACGTAAAGATTAGATAAGTATTTGAATTTCCAGTAGTGTTTTCATGGAATTATCTATACGCAGCTCATATTCTATTTTGAGAGCTCAGCTGGGCTAGCAAGACTAATTATATTCCTCATCTAAAAGGAAATGATGTTTGCTAAAACGAAGTGACTTGTAACCTATTTGATGTGTATTTATACTTTTTAAAAATCAAGCCTAAGGGTCAATATTGAAGTTTGTCCTTAATGTATCCTAGAACCTGAGAACCCCTTGAAGATGCAACATTTACTCTGCACAATTTGCTCTAAATGGCCCAGAATGAAAAAAGTGGCAGTTAGTTTCTCCTAACTGAATTTTCCTTCAAAGTGAACCTATGACCTCAGTTATTGGAATAATAGTGACTTTTGAATAACAATCCGTTCTGCTCTAAGAGGTAACCACGTAAAACTGGCCCAGGCTTCCTCATCAGAGCTATTCCTTGAATGCACTGACTCATTTCTGCAGATTGAGGACAAAAATAGCTTTTTACTCCTGTCATTGTGGGAGAGCCAAGACAGCTTGGAAAGATGGGTCTGGAATTGATTTCTCTTCTGCGTCGTCTATTTTGAATGAAGTGAAAAATCTTCATTTTTCAAAAATGTTTCCTGAAGTTTACATGTTTCTCAACAAATCCATGTTGCAAGTAGTCAAACTTTTCCTCTGCCTTCCTTTTTAAAACTCTTGCTCGCCAGCTGAATTTTCTCAGTCCTCACTCTTCCACTAGGAGGAAGCTGCTTGTACAATTCGATATTTATAATCCCAAAACTATTAATATCTCACTTTTTCAACAAAACCAATAGTGGAGTTTTCTTGCTGGCCAAGCCAGCTTAGACAACTTTTAAAGAAATATCAGTTTTGGCTCTTTCAGAGGGGATACACAGAAAGATCCTTGGATTCCAGAGCTGAAATACTCAGCAATCATAATTCATAAAGAAAGTTTTCGATTATTAATCTTGTTGTGTATTTCTGTAATGGCTAGAGGAGTGCTTGCCCAGGATGGAATGCAATGAAGAAGTCTGGTTGGTAGGGTTCATTTTGCCACCTTGGGAGGTGCAGGAACATGTCAACGAGAAGAGCACTTTGCCACTGTATCTCATATGTTTTTTAATCCTTCCAGGCAGATCTGCTGCTTGGTCTGCATGCGTGGGAGGCATGTACCTGTTCTTCTGTTCCCATGGGAGGATCAGGAGGCACAATACCTGTGTCTTTTAGGTCTGTTTTGACCAAGTGCATTTCATCTCATGAGGACCAGATGAATTAGGAGTAAGGCATTTTTTTTCTTGCCACTCTTCCCCTACACATTGCCTCCAACACCTCTCCTTGGTGAATATTTGACATTTCAGAATTATACATCAAAACTCTATAGCTGAGCAACTCCTGAAGCTGGGAGCACTCGGGCTGTGGATGCCAGTGCAGACTTCGCCATAGGTTGTGATGAACAGCTTCAGTGTTCACTCAGTGCCTTTCATGGGGTCATTTTGTGCCTTGACCTCAGAAGGTTTCAGTGCCCTTCAGAGGATGTGTTTGTGTAATCAGGAGTGTGTGAGGGTGGGAGGTGGGGGTGGGAGGCTTATTCATTTTTACCCACTTCCTAAATCCTTCACCAGAGCCTCAAGGGATCATTAGTTTGATATAAAGCTAGTAACTTTTGTATCTTTCCAGTATTTAGGTAAGTGGAAAAGAGCCCATTTTCCTAATCTCATTGGCATCTAGATTGTATTTTATGGATTTTATCATATGGAACTAATATTTCAGTACATTTCAAAAAGACTTAGCTTAATACAATCCAGCATTGCTGATTATACTGGCCAATTTATACAACATTATGAAACAATTAAGATGATACATATGCAATATGAATATGGCATAAGTAAAATATGAGCTGAGCAACATGATGGTGAACAGACCTATATATGGGACACTCTGCTGGATGCTTGACTGAACAAAGAGCGATAGGGATGAAAGAGCTGGGAAGGTGCTTCTCTGTAAGCCTGAGGCTCATGTAGGTACCACAGGTTCAAATGTGTGCAAGAAGCAGCAACATGTGAAGGTCCTTATCAGAGCTATCCCTTCTGCAAAGCCTTGCTGAACTCCTACAGAAAACCCACAGGACTTCAGGCGTTTTGCCCTTCCATTTCCATCTGTGTACCTGAGGCCAATGTTAAAGCCATTGACATTGCTCAGAAAATTTGGTAGGTATTACATTGTTGGATTTATGGAAGAACATGAGTTTGCCAGGCTGCAGGCATGGAGGCATGAGATGGGATCTGCCCTGGGAATTTTTCTGGGCGTGGTGGAGAGCAAGGTGGCCTGCGAGAGGAAGGCAGTATTGCTGGGAATGAGACAGTCTCTCACCCAAAACAGTCCATGCAGGATCCTCCCAGCAGTGCACTGGGTTTCGGTGCCAGGGGTAGGGGCAAGGAGAGAAACACAGATGTGCATGCACACAGTCAGACACTTTCTTTGTGCCCCAAACCCTTTCACATAAACGTGAGCAGAGAGCTTCCAAATAAAGCTGTGGAAAGGGCTTATCCCAGGGGGTTTACATACTAAGCAGCAAAGCAGCAGTTTGCCTGCATTTCATCCCCTGGTGGGTTTGGTGGGCACTTCTCCACACACTAAAGAGCAGTGGTAGGGTAGGTTCCCCAGTTCTGCATACAGAGCAAGTTAGCCCAGTATCAGACACTTTTTCAGGGCCAAAAGTGGAAAATACTGGGGTCAGAGAAAGAATAGACATAGACAATATTTCTGCTGGTAAATGATTTGAATAAAAGCTGACAAGGAATCTTGTGTCTGTGCTCCGTGCAACAGTTTTAGCATTGCAAGAACCTGTTGTCCTATGCATGGTGCCTGGAAGGAGTTTAGCACTGATGGTCTCATGACACTGACTGCTAATGTTCTCCTGAAGACACTAAGAGCATCTAAGCTTAACTCTATTGCTCCTAATTCTGCAGCCTTGCACCAATTTCATGCATCAAAGTCCTACTGCAGTCTCTCCCCCTCTTCACCTTTGTTGCCCTGGGATCTTGTGGGACTCCAAAAGTCTCTAACTTAATTTTCCTTTAAACAGATTACTTCTGGACATTCAGCTGTGGGAGGGGAATGGGATTCTGGCAACTTTAATGAAGTCCAAGGGTATTTAGGTTCAAGTGATGACAAATGAATGTAATTAATATATTAAAGTATGAGTCTGTAAGTACTCCCACCCTCAGAGTAGTTTTGCTTGTTTTTAAACACAGTTTCAAAACATAATTCACTATGTGATCTGAAGGGGTGTTGAGCCAATTTCCACTTGGATCCATGTCCTAGAGGACTGTAAGGAACGTGTTTTTCTGCCTAGCACCAGGGATAACGCATGCTTCTCAAACCAAATTCATGTGAATTACTTTCAAGTAGCTGTACTCAAGCAAACAGCTGGTTGGACTAAAAGCTCCAGAGAAGGCATCTCTGAAGTCCCAGGCACACATGCAGTCAGATCTGTCCCAGCTCTTCCTGGCAGTCACTGCTTTCACTCAGACAAAGCTTTTGGTTTGAAAATACTTGCTGACACCACCAGCCATGACAAAAGACATAATTCCCGCTCTAGGTTAATAGACTCATATTTCAATAACACAGTCCACACCACTGGCCTCCTGTACTTGAGTACCTGATCAAAAATGTTGAGGTATTACCACTTTCTCATCCCAAACTCGGTCCCAGGGGCTATATTCGAAACTTAGGGAGACTTTTCAAAGTGGATGAAGATTTGGATTTCACTTTAGATGTTTTCAGGATTTTTTTCTTTGATGTTTAGGATTGACTGATCTTTGATCTTTATTGATCTTTATTGTTTGCTGCATTGGTTGACACATTTACCCTAGAAGACACAATGCGTTTGGATTGCACAAGATCTTTTGCGGATGGAGATCTGACATACACACCTTCTACTTTTCTGGATTTGTCTTTTATTTCACGGATCTCAGGTTATTCAAAGCACATGATTCAGAGGGTGAGTCAGAGCAAGAGTCTGAATTGCCCTCGATTGCTTCTATTTCCAGAGATAACTTACAGAGTCTATGCCAACTGGCATCCCACACTGATGTAGTAGCAGTAGTAGTGTTCTGTCATCCACAGGATAGGAAAATTCTCCTGATGACCTGGAAAATTATGCACAGCAGAGCAATATTTGTTAATATATCTGTAGCCAATATTATATTTCAACATAGAGAGGCACTAAAGCATTAACTACTCAGTGAATGAGCTCAAAATCAGGAAGGGTGACTGTTTAATGAAAACAACACTCTTTAAGAGCCTTAAATTATTTTAAAACATATACCATGCTGCATGTATATGCCATCTGGACTTATTCATTTTTTTGGGAACTGTTCAACTGGATTGCATCTGCATGCAAAAATTGAAAATGCAAACTGGAATAGAGGGAGCAAATATTTTAATTAAGGCGTCTTAAATTATACAAAGTACAAAGTACAAATAGTCAATAGTTGTGCATAGAGTTCACCTGGTCAACCTAGTTCAAAAATTAAAAGTCCTCCAAAATTTTTACACATCATGCTATATGTTGTGTGCAAATATTTTTTATATTAGAAGTGCTTTATACCACACAAATCTAACCTGCTTCAATTAAAAGTCCGAAAATGCCCCAAAACAAATAGCTACAGTGATTTCAGTAAGGAAATTGACATTACAAAAAACGTCCCTGAACAGTAGTAATTGTACTATATCTCTCTGGTCAGTTGTAAAAATAATGATTTTGCATTTCCCAATGAAAATTAAAATATCAAGTTCTGAGGTGTGTTCTTCTGGTCTAATAAAATATTTACTTGGGCTTGTAACAAAAATGGAAATAATAAATGCATGCAATTTCTAAAAAATGTGACTTTGTACCATTCTAAATATTTCATCACTATTGTTTATCCAGAAAAAAGTATTGGAAGGCCTTTATCACTGAGACAGCAGGTGTCTTCATAAGTTCTTGGAGTCAATTGCA
The DNA here is from genome assembly GCF_047716275.1 of Strix uralensis. Classification (NCBI taxonomy): domain Eukaryota; kingdom Metazoa; phylum Chordata; class Aves; order Strigiformes; family Strigidae; genus Strix; species Strix uralensis. The sequence goes on along the minus strand of NC_133972.1, from coordinate 149,447,871 downwards.
TTATACAGTCTGGGTATAGACAAATTCTGTTTCTAATTACAGGAAAATTATCTATAACTTCAGTCTGGAAAGGGCTTAATAAGACTATTCCCTCCTCCCCAGCCCCATTGTGCCTGCTTGCTGCAATACGTGCTCCATGTGATACGAGCAGGCAGTGGTCATGCAGCTGCACAGACTCTCCGTCACCTCACACCTGGATGTGACTCTGCAGGTTACAACGACTTTAAAATGATCATACTTGATATTAGACCAGTATATCCTGATTTGCATCAGCAATCTAATCTTGAGATCTTTTCTCCAATATAAGACAAACAACCCATGTATTTGCTATGTCTACTGTAGTTGAGTAGAAGTGGCAATTGTCTATAGGACAGGTGACATGACAAATCCTGTTTTTATATACTCATATCTTTCAAAATATTAGCCTCTCAATTGACATATACTGTAATTTCTTCTTACCTTTTGGGTTTTGTATTTTTTGCAGTTGCTGTTAAACCCAAGATTTTGATTTCCTAATGGCTGGGACATGTACATTCCTCCATTTGCTGAAATATTCGAACTCCTGCCTGAAATGAAAATGGCTAATACTTGAAATTTAGTTTAGATCAGACAAAAATTAAAATAACAGAAAGTGTAAAACCCATGAAGCTTTCTCTTAACAGGGCTAATGAGGCAGCTGCCAAGGTAATTTAAAAAAGGCCTGCCCCCACGGGGGTGGATCCACAGCCTGGAAATCCCAGAGCCTTTCAGTGACTTCAGCAGGGCTGGGATTAGCTTTTTTGCAGAGTTGCCAGTTCTGCTCAGGCTTTGTTTCTAGATTCAGCTGGACACGGTGCTGGGCAATCTTGTCTAAACCGTGCCTTTGCCAGAAAGGTTGGACCAGATGATCCCTGAGGTCCCTTCCAACCTGGTATTCTATGATTCCATGATTCATCAACCAAGGCTAATGATTACTTACATCATGCCACACAGAAATTGTGGTTCATGTATTGACATGAATTTAGCTGTAGTAAAAGGAAAGTAAAACCTGCCTTCTTATCCTCCTGAAGCATGCTGTACTCCAGGCAACAGGGCTAACCACCCTGCTTTGTCAGATGATCGTAAAAGCTTCCACATTGCTGATTTGACAGTTTCTCCTACTTTCTCTGCTTCCCTTTGCTTTAGAGAAGGGTGGCAAACAGTTTGTTCTGTTGACTTGGGGTCACCCAAGGAGGTAGACATATCCCAAAATGCCCAGATTTTCTGGGACAATACCTATCTGCAATCGTATTCAAGCCCTCCAGGACAAATTCCAAATTTGTGTGATTTCATTCCACTGTCCTTGAATGTTTCCCTATCACCCTTTTCAGATACATAGTAAACCATTTCCTAAATGAACTCCAAGCCAGGACACGAGCCTCCCTCATTCATTTGTACACTGTTGGCTTCATGCAAACAGCACTAGCTCTGCGGTTTTGTAAAATGGACTCATTTATCACTGAATGTGATGGTGATGATACCACCACCCTTTACTTATGTCGGATGCCTCACAGCTGTCTGATCAGATAGATTTCTTGTTCTTCTGGCAAGGCTTCATGAAAGGCACAGCACTAAAGATGAAAGGTCATTTTTATATAATGGATGAAAACAATGAGTAGCAGATTAAACTAGTTTTCTGGTAAATGGTGCCATTACTTTCCAGTAAATAATGTCATGAATTACTTGATGAATAACATAAGTTGTGAGATAAAGAAGATACTCATTAAATGATGGAAAATTAGGCAGCTTTATAAACTCAAATATGCCTTTAGTTTTCTTTCCACTGTGATGTAGTCCTTGAAATATTTACCAACAGGTCATTTTAGCTAGGCTAACTAATGAAATTTGCCTACTCTTTTAAGCTAAATTCAGTCTGCAGCAAGAGTACTATTAAAACAGCATTGTGCCTAGATTTACAGGAATGTGAGATGGTACAAGGGATGCAGTCCCTTCCAAGAAGCACACCCAACACACCTTGAGCATCCCCTCACACTCCAGACCCTCCTGAGAGCCAACGCAGCCGTTTTAAGCAATCATTTCAATTTCTGGTTGCAAGTCAAAAGCATCTCCCCTGATAACAAATAAGTAGAGAAAGTTTCTTTGCAGAGGTAAGAGCTTTTCTGTGGTTTTGCTTCCAGGGGAGATTACAGTCGGCACAGCTGTTAGCCCGTACAACAACAGGAACAATTCTCTTCTGCAGTGGAAAGGAATTACTAAAAAGAGGAAAGATTATTTCCAGCCTAAAATACTCAATTCTGTTGTCTTTACAGAAGTAGTGAAGCCAAAATCAGTGGGGAATCTTGCATGAAGAACAGGAGGAAATATAATCTGATCAAGTAAGAAAACATAGTTAAAGTAGCTGTCATTCAAATAAGTCCTCAGCAGAGCTTGAAAAATCCTAGAGAGCATTTGTGACCATTGCTAGTTGTATGAACAGAAGAAAGAGGCTCTAGAAAGCACTAGTAGCAGGCACAGTGAAGGATTATAAATGTAGCCTTTCAAAACTGAACTTCATAAACTGAGAAAGGAATTATAACAAGTAGTTGCCAGTGACCTTGAGGAGACTCAATCTAGTAACCCAGGAAGGTCCTTTCCAGTTCTGTCACCTCACTTAAAGCCACTTCTCTTAAGTGTGATTTAGCCTTTTTATTTGCTTTCATAAACCCTTGTGCCAAAGGGTTTCTGTTTGCATACATATGCAGAGAATGGTTGCTGTGGATGTGCACATATGTGCTCCTGCGTGCAGGTACTTGCAGAGAGGGCGCTGGCTGCTAGTCTGTGTCCTCTCCCCTTCATTTTGAAGTTTCAATGACCCAGAGAGCAGAAATGGGCAGCTGCATGTTACTTAGGAAGATGACAACTTATTTTGGAAAATAAACCAGCAAATAGTCAAATGGTCGCAGCTGCACCTCTGCCATGAGAGGTGGAAGTGGCAGCTCAGTGGCAACTGGCTTGCACGCTGTAAGTGTGTTATCTCTGGCCTACCCGTGAGTAAAGATTTTGGCAAAGCTGGTCACAGCTGTGCACATGCAAACAGAGATATAATATGTCTATGCCCACCTCTTGGCCACCCCAGCCCAGCCCCACAATAACATCTTCTCAAGTCTTTGGCTAGTGAACACCAGCCAGGGCTCAAAATCAGCTAATCAATAATCCCTGCCAGGAAAAAGGTCTTTGTTCCCTGGGCAAATGATGCTAGAGAGCCTGCTGAGACTCCCCCTCATCCCCTATCAGATGGGGCTGCAAATCAGCTGAAGATGTTAATTCGACAAACAAATATTTATACAATATCATTGACCGTTGCAGCTCAAGGTCGCTGTGGAAAAAAACAACACAGTAATTTTTTATAAACATCTTTTGCTTGTGTATTCTTTAGAAATTATAGCACATTTGCTTTTTAAACTATTTTCAAGGAGACAAGGAATGAACCACAAAAATACACACTTTGCGATTATAATTCATCTCCAATGTAGCCAGAGGAAGTAGATTTGCAGATATATTTTCATCCAAACAGGCCTCCTTTAATTTTTCCATCTTTTTCCATCTTGCTCGAATAACCAAACACAGATCACAGAAAGAAGGGACTCTGCTATCATTAATTTCTTCTTTCTGGCTGCAGTAGGCACCTCTGTTTATTGTTTGTTTTGGAATATATAGTAGCTTTTCTTCCTTACATGTCTGTGTGCTGGCTTCTGCCTCCTCGGGACATATCACCCTCAGCTGATGCACAGAGTGTTTGACTGCTGGGAGATCATTTTCCAGGATGTCTTTTTGAATTGTCTGGAGATCTATACCTAAAGGCCCTCTCCTACTTTTCTTTTGGTACCCACAATGTGTGTGGGGGAATGTGGCTCAGTCCATTGCCCAAACACCGTGCAGTTGCCATAGGTGGGACAGGATGCTTTTCCAGCTCCTCAGCAAAGACTTTGTGTTGCCTACACAGATTTGGCAACTGTGACCTGATTTTCCATGCCTTCACCCAATCAATTTACTTTCAGCAAATAAATTCATTCTCACTATCTGCATTCACACTTCTTCATCCTGTCCAGAGGTCCAAGCTACAACAGCCGTTTGGGACAGATGCTGTAAAACTTAAGAGCAGGACACTCTCTTTGTATCGAAGAGTGGATTAACCTGTGCAGGAGACAGTTGGTCTTCTTGTTCCATACGGGAAAATCAAGAGTTCCAGGCTTGGTCTTTAGCTATCTCAAAGAGTAAAATCTGGTGTAAGTTAGACTTGGTTCATTTGACAGATGTTCCAAGACTGATTGATCGCACCTGTCTCAGAGAACTACCTAAGCATGGCACAAATCTCTCCATGGAAGTACCTATCTCTTTTTAGTGTCCAGTTTAGACTACACAGCTACCTTCTGGATAGGCAAAAGGGAGTGAGATGACTCCTGCTGCTCATGGTATGCTCACAGTTGGATGACAGGTGTGTGCAAAAAGTGGTTCATGATCCAGACCCCTGTATTTCAGTTCTTCAGTCATTCTGCAGAGAGGTGCACCCCTTGAGCCACCTGAGGAAAGCATGAGCAGTGACTATCACCCTGCAAAAAGGAACTCGGAAAATGGATAAATAGGTGAACTTGCAAAGTCAGGCTTACCCAAATAAATCTGACTTTTTTTACTTGTTCTATTCAGACATTTTTAAATACTAAATTCTCCACTTGATGCTTTCTCTCAATTACCCTAAATCGTTAAAACTATAAAAGAAAAGTCTCCTCCAATCTGGAAACAATAAATCTCAATGCTGGAACACTAATCGGGTTTCCAAACACCCTCCTAAATAGCACTTAGTTTGAATTATGGATACTAGCTGCAGCTGTGTTCAAATAAGAACAGCAAATGTGGTTCCATCGCGTGGGGACGTGACTGCAGCTTCACAGTTTTATCACTGAACTGATGGGTCATTTCTAACAACCATGTTAGAAGAAATCCACCACTATCTGCCCTCTTTGGAAATGCCATCAAGACATAGTCTGCTGCAGCGCTTGAAGTAAAAATAGAGTGGTCTCCTGGCTGTGGCCATTGCAAAATGTTTACCATAACCAAGGCCTGTTCTGGTTTGGTTTCCACTCATATTGTCCCTGAAATACTGGAATTTCCTAGCCATCCAGCACAAGATTTACCCCAATACAGTCAGACTGCATCTGCCTGAAGGTGCAGCCAGTAAGTCTGTGAATTGTCAGCTGGGCAGTAAGTCTGCAGTATCCTTGACCATGTAAAATGTGCAGCAAACAGTAGAATGTAACATATTCTAAGAAACTCACATCTATTCATATATGTATGCAATTCAAAATATGTCAATGGAAAACAGTCAAGACACATCTTTGCTGTTACTTCTGTTCTTTTATGTATTCTAAAGCCAGGTTTGAAATAACATTTTATCTGGAGTTACTCTTGCTACAACCCTGAGGGTTTTTAAAAGCTGCTTTCTTGTTATGATCATTCAAAAAAAACCAAAGGAAAGAGTAGCTTTCTTAAGGTAAAAAAGTAAATAAAAAATTAAACAGTCAAAACAATCTCTTCTTAATTTCTGAATCCTAAATATCGAAAAGCAGCAGTCCTTCCACAACTCCTGTGTTTCCACAGCTCTCTAAATGAAAAAAATAAAAAAGTCCTGTTCATCTTTCTCTTCAGCTCTGGTGTTGCCCAGTTTGGCTCAGCCTCTAGCTCAGATTACAGTAAGCCCTCCCGCATATCACTGGATCATGTCTGAATTATAAACAAGAACCTGAAAATACACTCATGGTGCAGCTGTGCTTGTGGCCAAACTTCAATGTGCTATTACTTTAATTTGACTCTTATAAGCATGAACAGATTCCCATCTTCAGGCAGGAAAGCACCCCATCAGTGGTTTCTTTGCTGTTGATTTGTATGCATGCCTCTGACTCTCGCTGTGACTGCCACAGTCAAAAGGAGAACCAGATCTCCATTTCACTCAGCCTTGCATAAATAAAAATATCATTAAACGCTATTTAAAATATGTTACATTTAACAAATCGGCATGAAATCCCTCACAATTTATTGCACTTGGCAATATTAATAAATGTGATCTATATTCTATAAATCAAGAACATGTTTGCTGAAGGTGTGTGCACTTGAAATCACTTCTACCCAGAATTCTTCTCTTATTTCCATTAGGAAGTATTTCCTCCTGTTTTACTGGATACATGTCTCTGGGAGCGACTACAAGATATATTTTAGTCAAACAATATATTTTCTCTCCTCCCACCAGGTGGAAAGTGCTTTTTCCTTGTTGAAAATGTCATCTTGTATCGATTATCAATCACAATAAATGCATTATAAGGGCTTGAATTGGTTCCTTTACTTTAAAAAAAGAGTTTAGAAGACAAAACAATGGTTACAATTAAATATTGAAAAATGCTTTGCCATTTTACTGTGAAAAGTCTTTGATTTAAGTCATTAATGTCATCCTCTTTAAACCTTACATACAATAAATTGTTACTTATTTTTACTTTTTCTAATTTAAGAGGTATGTTTTAAAGAGCTGTCACAAACCACAGAGCTTTATACATTCCAGATGTGCCGACTGGTGCAGAGGTGTGTCAGTCTATGACCCACTGATGTGCCAGATACTGCATTTGTGTGATACAGATCTACCCTACAAAAGGCTGTGGAAGCTACTGTTTTCTATCTGTGTGTAATGCTGCAGCTCATACATACAAATCAACAAAAGGAGGGAGCATGCAAGTCATGGATTTTTTTCCAGGTATTTGGAGTCTAGCCTTTCTACACCTTCTATGAGCCAGCCAGACAATTTCCTTGTAATGGTGAATCCTGCAGCCTCCTAGACTCTCAGGTGGAGTCATTTGACCAGACAACCCTCTGTTATCTCTGAGCTACTGTCCTGGTTTAACCAGGATAGGGTTAAGTTTCCCCAGCAGTGGGGGGGGAGCTCTAGCCGGGTTATTCAGATACCATGCGGACGGATGTCACATCCTGGCACGTCTCATTTCCTGGCGCGGGAGCACGGTGCGCATGGTTTTGTATATCTACTCCTCTCACTGCTGTATTGGTAGATATTTTGCTTTGTTCATTGCTATCACTATTACTGTTATTGTTATTGTTGTTGTTTGTTGTGTTGCTATTGCACTGTTGTATTAAACCTTTCTTTATTTCGGTCTTGGGGCTTTGTATTTCACTCCCTTTGTGAGGGAGGGGTAGCGGCCGCGTGGTCTCAGACCCTGGCAGGGGCTAAACCATTACAGCCACCAAAACCCCAAATAAGTCCTGGGGCAGACTTTGCCCTTCAATGAAGAGATTAAAACAGACATGACTAGGAAGGCAGCAGGATTTCCTAGGATGCAGGAGCCTTTGGTTCAAACAGCAAAAATGAACCAGAGAAGAATGGATCTGCTGAAATATACCCACTGGTTCCAGCCATCTTTGAAGAAGATATTATTATTAACCCATGCCCGTAAATCAGCATAGAACCAGAGAGGGGCTTGTGCAGAGGGGTGGAAGATCTGTGTTTTAAATGCAATATAAAACTCAGGGGCTGAGCCTCAGACTCCCTTACTGGAATAACCTGCAGCTCATGGGAAGTGCATTTCTCTTGTGTAACGCCCATGCTCTGCCTCTTATTGCTCCCATCCAGACCAGCCCATTGACATTGCCTTTGTACATCCAGAGGCAAGTTCGAGTTATATGACAAAACCTATGAATCAAGATGATAGACTGTGTTACTGCATTTAAATATTTTAAATATTTTCTCTTACCATGAAAGGACATTTTATATGCATTGTTAAAACTGTCATGACTCATTTTTCTAAATTTGTGGGTTTAAAACTAAGCCAACTATTACACTTGCTCTTGATGGGTATGCTAAACAGGTTTCACTACCTACCTTGTCTTTTCTGTTACTTATTAACATTGTTACAACCCCTTCTTCGCTGATAACACTGCAAATGTGATATGATGAATCTGTTGTCAGGAGGTTGTCATTTATTTCAATTTCATATTTCTCAGATGAAAAAATGTTGGAGATCAGATTATGCACTCACAAACACATGCCCTTCTCCCTCTCTGCTTCTTTATAGCAAGGCTGATTTTGACCACCTGACCTCAAGTCAGCAGAAACTTTGCATGAGTTTGTATTTAGATTTCAAAAGTGTTTTTATTTTTCTGCCCTTGCATTCTCTTCTGTATCTCACTTTCAAACAGTGAACAAGTAAAGCATTTCTAATCAACCTGATTTATTTTAATAATCATAACTGCAGAGAAGAATAAAGACTTAACTATTCTAAAAGTTTACATATTTTTGTCATCTCTACTTTTCTTGGTCTTGAAAAAGATGATCCTATATCACCTTTGCTACTGCATCACATCTCATATTTGCAGTAAGCATTGCCTGGTTTCAAAAGAGTCTTTTTAATCAACACTCTTTAACCTCAAATACGCAGTTGTCCTCTCAAGAGTCTTGTTTTTTCTTTGCAAAATCATCATGAGCATCACCACTGGGGTGTGTTTACTCAGCTCACTTGTTAATTTCCCGCTGTACTCGCACCACTTTATGTTTGCAGTAGTGGATGGGATTTAGACCCATGACTTATTTAATGTAAAAATATTGTCATAAATCATTCTGTCAGAATGGAAAGCAAGTAAAAAAATAGCCCTAAGAATTCAGTGCCCTGTGAAAAAGGCTGGGGGAAAGGTAGACGGTTTAAATAGTTACCAACTTCTGAAGTGAAGTGGAGCTTGACTGAGGAAAATGTTGGGTCCAGGAAATGTGTCCACAGTGAAATATGTGGATCTGTGGAAGGACTGGACATTCTTCCCAGATAAACTTTCTTTATATCAATAACCACGTTTTTAGCATTAAATGACTATTCCATCCAGATACAGAACAAAATCCAGGAATTTTGTTACACGGAGGTATGTATTTAAGTGACATCTTGACCTGGGGCCAAAATTAAGGGGCTCCTTTCACGTGGCTCTGTGCAGTCAAGGAGAGGAAGAACACCTCATCTCAAATGCTCACCCTTGGAAACACACCATTACCCAGCTACAAACACTCCCAGCTCCTCTTCCAGGAGCTCCTCACTGAAATGTACTGTGTACTATACTAGATAAGGACAAGAATTTCAGGGATTTTTTTCAAATGATTGAAGAAGTTGCATCATTGCTAATACATCATCTCTAACACAGAGCTGTCTGCCAAGGAAAATCCCACACAATGACATAAAGGCAACAAACAAAGAAGCAGACATGAGCAAACCCAGAATTCCTGAATGCCTGTGTTAGACTGCTACTGTTGCCTGCAACACAGACTACATGAAAGGCCCTGTATGCTGATCCATACATTATTTAGATATCTAAGCTTCTTACCCACAAATCTTCAAGGCTAGGCAGTACAGAACCCAGGTTGCCTGGAGAGAAGAGAAACCACAGACACTAAAGCCAGAGCCCTAGACCTTGCCACAGTGTGGTCAATTTACAGATAGAAAGGGAACTTGGGAAAGCTTTTTAAGGTTTATTTTCATGTAGGTGGGAAATTATACTTAAGGTTTTTTAGTAGAAGAGTATTCTAAAAAAGAAAGGCACTTTCAGAAATTGTATGTGGTGCTATGCGTTTAATAACCATTGTCATAGTCCATATCTGAATCCATCAAAGTCACCAAGGGTAAAAATTGTCTGGTGATCTAGAACAGCAATGAGAGTTTATCCAACAAGTGGGAGCCCAAACTGAAGGAAGCCAAGGTTCAAACCTCATCCTTCTTGCAGGGGAAGCTGGGTCATGGGATGGCAGGCATGCACCATCTTGCATACCAGGGCCATGCTGCTGGTCAGGAGAGGACTTGTCCATCTGCTGCAGAGGGGGAGCAATTGAGAGCAACTCCTTTGCCTCATATGCTGGGCATTCAGCCCTGGGGCTCTCTACTTCCAATGAAAATGCCATACTTGAGGTATTTGTGCAGAGCAATACTGAGAAACAGGTCTGGGAGAAGGGCTAGAAGAACCAAGGCTAGTCTGGCCAGCACAAGTGCCCTCTGCAATGCACAGTGAAGATCACTCTGCCCAGTGTCATAGCTCCCACAAGAGACAGTTGGAAAGCCCACACAAACACATGTGCACACAGAGGTCTCTGCCCTCCTGGGTAGACTCAGAAGCCTCGAAAGGCCTTCCAGAGGGGATGTACTCCAGTCCAAAGTTCCAGCACAGGAAGAAATACATACCTTTGCCATCCTGATGGATGTTGGTTTGGCATATCCTTAAATCTCCCCCAGCAAGGGACATTCTGTAACCGTCCCAAGTAATCTGTTGCAGGGTTTCACTGCCTTGCTGACAGAAACATTTTGTTCTTCTCTCTAACCAAAGCTTTTCTTGTTGCAATTTAAGTCCATTACTTCTTGTCCCAACCACAGCAGACAGAAAGAAGAAATTATTCTCTTGTGGTCAACAGAAGCCTTTTTTATCTTTGATATTTGCTGTCATATTTTAGTCTGAAGATTTCCTCCTTCAGGGTAGGTAACTCCAACTTATTGAGTCTTCCTTCCCTGTCCTTTTTTACAGACCCGATCATTCTCCGGATGAAGAGTTTCTGGTTGATTCACATCTACCTCAAAGTGTGGCACTACAACAGGAGGCAGGAGTCCAGCAGAGGCTTTGGTGAAGCTGAGAAGAGCAGAGAGAGGACTTAGTCATGTAGTAAGTCTGGTAAAGGTAGTCTGGTAATGGTGGTCACCATTCATACGCCTGGGTGCAGCACTGGATTGTCACAACAACTCGGTGCACACACAGAGTGCGTGATCCACTAGCAAGGAGCCTCCTATCCACTACAACCAAAGGTCCTTTTCTGCAGAAGAGCTGTCAAGCCAGTTGTTCCCCAGAGGCATTTCAGTAGTTGGTTGGTCCCATCTCATGAAAGCATCTTATAATGTTACTGTTTAAAATGTCTTAAAATACTATACATTTGATAGCATCTTACTTTTTTCAGACTAAATCTCCAACCCTTCTGGAATGCCAGTCCTGTCCTCCAGTGTACATGAAGTCTCTCCAAGTTATGTGACAGCTTATTTAAAAAGCATTTGAGCACAGCCCAATCTTACTAGTGCATGCCAGTTGGGAGGAGACCACAGACCACAGACCACACACTGCAGTTGTTCTGACACGCTCACTCGGGTCCAAGAGATGGAGTCTCTCCATCTCTCCAGTAGCACCTTTCTGAAGATACAGTGCTGGTATATCAGTCTCCCCCAAGAAAATTGCAAACGAAGCTTCAGTGCAAAGGTTAACCCTCATTCACTTCTCACTTAAAGTAAAATCCTGTTTAGGAAAAAGTGTATGCTTTTGCCTTTTCATGTTTCCACTACAAACATTAGGTCAGGGGATTAAAGTCAGGAAAAGACGAATTAAAAATTTTCTCACTTTGCTCTCTGAGGCTAGTGTATTCAGTATGTCCAAAAACTATAGGAAAAAATAAAGAGTCTGAAGCAGAGTAGTAACAGCTCTGCTTTGCATGGTGGGTGTGAGACAGTAGGAGCTTCCCAAGAGAAAACACAGAAACCACACAGAATACACATTATCTCTGAAGTCAAAAAGCTCCAGATTATTCAGTAACATAGCATATATTTAGTAATTTCATGAGAAAAATGTTATCTAACATTTTTCTGACATTTTCTTTTTGCCTCTTATTTGTCTTAAATAATTTGTCTTAAATATTATCTTAAATAATTTGAAAAGACTGGTGAAGCTGTTACCTAAGATTTACACTATGTGATCGCAATTAATTAAGCTTCTTTCTTTAAACTCTAGGGTATCTTTCTATATTCAGCTCTTCAGAAATTTATGTCTGGCACTCAAAGCTTGCAAGCTAGACATACTTCAAATCAGGACTAGGAGGAATTGCTGAGGGATCACCAGGAGCATCCGGTGGAGGTTTTCTATTGTATGAAACTTGTATTGAACTTGTATTGTTTTGTAAGGCAACAAAATCTTCTGAATCTCAAATTTGGAATTTCTCCCATAACACAAGACAGAAGAAGTCTTTTGCCTCTTGCCATTACTATTTTGAAGATCAGAACTAACACAAGTGAGGGATCTGGTATAACTAGGAGCAGAATCATTCTCAGTTGTCTTTTTATTGACAGCAAAGAGAAATTTTGTTTCATTTCCTAGTGAAAACAAAAATCTAAATTGTAACAACTTAATTATACAACTTAAAACTAACCTTTCATAAGATTTCACTACATCATTTCAGTACCTTACAATACCAAAATCTTTTTAATTTCCACTCTGTGACATAATGACTTTCAAGTGTTTCTTCAAGAAATCACTGAAATTACTTCACAATTTTATTAAGACAAGTAGATAGGGAGAAATGAGAAATGCCTAGACATTACAGTTAGTTAGAATACAGGCTGAAAGAATCCCTTTAATCCCTATAAAAAGTACTTTATGACCAAGAAATGTATTTTTAGTATAGCATCTTAGTTTGCATTCATAAATAAATATTATAAATACACAGTTATGATTCAAGCCTTACCAAAATATACCCAGGCATTCAGGTGTTCACATATACAATTAAAATTAGAAAATATTAGGGATTTTTTCTTAATCTTTTTGGTTATGTGAGTCTGTGCAATCAGGTGTTAGCAGCAACATCTTGGGCTGAGGTGATTCTGGTACTGCCTTTCTACTTAACTCACCAGAACTCGCAGGTGTATATGATGTCTTAACCTAACCTGGTGCATTGCTTCCTTCCAGAGTGTTTCACAATGGTTGTATTTTTGGGAAGACTTCTGTATGTTGTTTTCAGAAGGGTATACTCTGGGACTACTGATGTTAGTCTGTTTCATAAAACCCTTCAGTCTGAAGAGATTTAGTAGACTTCAGTACTTTAAAGTATGTTAAGATTATTGAGAAGACAAAAGCATCAAAGGCATATGACAGAAGCCCTAAAAACTATATCTCCCAGTCTGTTGCCTTTTATCTTGAATCTGTGAAGTTGCAGGTTTACAGCTAAAATGGCTGAGACCTGGTTTTGAATTTGGACTTGATAGTGGCCCTCCATAGTGCTGCAGACTTGACACGTGTGTGCAATCATATGCAACCCCCCAGATATCTCCTATAGCAAATCCTATAGCAGTATTATTATAACCATACATAGCTACATATAATATCTGGAATCCAACCAGTATCCAGATTTGAAGTATCATCCATAAAAGTTTCACATAGCTAAAGAGAGCAGTCAACACACTCTTAATAAATTTAACATTTTCACAGATTCTCTGGTCAGCTTCATGGTCTAAGGTACTCTTTAAAGAGACACATACATTTATATGCATCTACACAGGTCACCTGGAAAACATCCAAACCCTTCCTTAAAGCAGTCAGACACAAATTTCTAGATGTATTAAGCAAGATCTGTGTGCTGCAGTAATGGTATTGCTCGCAGCACTGAAGATTTATTTGGTGTAGTGGCGGATTCAGTGGAATTTCAGACCTGCAAATATGTCATGAGATAAGCATGTCAGAGGCTGTGGGTATGTCAGGTAATTTGACTTGTACACCTATCTTTTTTCTGGCATCAGCCCACTTGTGAAATACACAAATGATATCGTCAAGGGAGTACTGAAGATCTGACTGTTACTGGTACCTGTTAAAGGGAGACTGGTAAATATTTAGTATCTATCTGCTTGGTTTAGAGAAGTCAGGCAAAGTATTTCTGGCAGGATGAAACACTAGCCAACGTGGTACATGACATTTATATCTGATACATGATTAAATACCAACATGGAGGTTGAAACACTACAGGTCTGCTTTACTGCAAAAAGATGTTTAACACTGGTAGGAGAAAATACAGGTTAGGAATAATCTATCTGAAAAAGAACATACCACGTTTTGCGAACAAGGGCTCACCTCAAAGACATGTTACAGGTAACCTGCTGTGGGTCTCAGTGCGGAGGAGGAAAACAAGGAAAGAGAAAGTGCGTAATGACCTGGAATTAAGTGTAATATTGAAGGTTATCACTCATCTGGGCTGAACAATATGGCAAGAAGGCTTGCAAAAAGAGGAAATTTGAGGTTTTCTGGAATGCAAATCTTCATATGGGCCCAAATGTTGCAATAAAGTGCATTACTTTTTCGATAATTGCAGTGCTGAACTCCCATGTCCCAGAGAAGGTGAGAGGTGGTTTGGCAGACTCTGAATACAAGGAGAACAGACATAATGAAGAATTTTGGTTAGCTCTTTTACTAGCCATCCATATTTCTGAAGTCTTTTGGTTCAGTTTCTCACTATGTTTCCTTGAACTGATTAGGGCAAGACAGTGTGCCTTAAGGGCGCTATTAGGAGGGCATCAGTAATGTTATAATGTTATTAAAGTTTAATAATAACTCACATATGGTCATTCCCTAATTGGAAAATTAGGGCCACATTAATTGATACTTTCAGTTTCTGGTGGCTACTAGGTGGCCTAAAGATTATACCAATCTCCAATGTCCTTTTCTTCATCAAACCTAGTTTCCAGGCTATTTCTCCAAATTATGAAGTCACACCCCTTCCACATTTCTTTAACATTTGCCTTCTCTAAGCTACCAAGAAAATTATATTTAGTTATGAGGGAGGGAAATATGAGGCCTGGTTGAGTACAGGATCAGGAGATGAGAACATTTAAACCAGTTGCATCCTGGCTGAAATCCTCTGCACATAACTCCTTGGAAAGGAAGAAAAGTCCACGTATAAATTAGTAACTCAAGTTTAATCAATGAAATTCAAGCCATAAATTATGATACAATACTTTAGGATAAAAAAAATATAAATCTAGTCTTTTTTGGTTTTTAACTGTATAGAATATATGATTTCGTTTAAATTTTTTAAGGGGTTCTTTGTCTTTCAGATTTTTAAACTCTGTAGAACTCTATAGAATATATGGGTAAAAATAAGAAAAGAAAAACAGTTTGAAAGAGTAAACAGAGGAGGTAATTTAATTAGCACTTAGAAGTTATGCCTTGTTTATGGTGGAGGGTAGCTTTCAAAGGTATTAATTTAAAATCATTTTGCCAGCATTTGAACTGTGTTGCTGGAGGATATTGGCAATACAACTACATATGTAGATGGATCTTACCTGCTCCACTGAGCTACACTGAAGTGAGTTTCAAAAGAGGGTACTGTGAATGGCTTTTGTCAATTGAAGTGAGGAATGCAATAACTTCTGGGTAGGGTTTATGAAAGCAGGATCTGAAAAGCTGATAATTGCTAATTGTAGGGTGTTCACGAACCTCATTTCAGACCTGGAGTCTGAAGTGGTCAGTGTGATTCCCTGGATTGCTAGGGTTTGTTGGGATGGTTAAAGTCAGGATTAGAAATTAAAATAGGATTTGAGACACCAAGCACCAAGAGGTACTTTTACTGCAGAAGTCTGCAGTCTTTACAAGGTCTCTGCCAACAGAGGTCTGTTGGGATCACTGGCATGTGCTTTAGCTGAGGACAGGTGTATTTGGCAGTGTGGGCTATGGAGACAGGGTCACTGCTGTATCTCACACATCTACATGTAGGCTCTGCAGCTGCCACTGTCCCAAATAGTAGCTCTAACTGTAACCCACCAACACTTCATAAAAAATACATGCATTTGTCCCTGCTGACGTAGAATCATAGAATAGTTCAGATATGAAGGGACCTTTACAGGTCACCTAATCCAACACCCCTGTAATGAGCAGGGATATCTTCAACTAGATCAGGTTGCTCAGAGTCCTGACCAACCTGACCTTGAATATTTCTAGGGATGGGGCATCTACCATCTCTCTGGGCATCCTGTTCCAGTGTTTCACCACCCTCATTGTCAAAAATTTCTTCCTTATATCTAGTCTAAATCTACCCTCTTTTAGTTTAAAACCATTACACCTTGTCCTTTCACAGCAGACCCTGCTAAAAAGTTTGGCCCCATCTTTCTTATAAGGCCCCTTTAATTACTGAAAGGCTGAGATAAGGTCTTGCCAGAGCCTTCTCTTCTCCAGTCTGAACAACCCCAACTCTCTCAGCCTTTCCTCATAGGAGAGGTGTTCCACCCCTCTGACCATTTTTGTGGTCCTCCTCTGGACTTGCTCCAACAAGTCCATGTCTTTCCTGTGCTGAGGACTCCAGAGCTGGACACAGTACTTCAGGTGGGGTCTCATGAGAGCGAAGTAGAGGGGGAGAATCACCTCCCTCGATCTGCTGGCCACATTTCTTCAGATGCAGCCCAGGATACAGTTGACTTCCTGGGCTGTGAAGACACATTGCCGGCTCCTGTCCAGCTTTTCATCCAGCAGTACCCCGAAGTCCTTCTCAGCAGGGCTGATCTCAATCCCTTCATTCCCCAGTCTGTGATGACATTAGGGCTTGCCCCATCTTCATCCTAGCCTTGAGGACTTGCCATGGTCCAGCAGTTAACTTGGTCTACTAGACCCAGATGTTCAGAACCTAAGTCATACCCTAAACGTACTTGCTGATCCAGTTTATTAACCTGTGCCAGAAGCAAGCGCCAACCTGCTTGGACTAAGCTGTCTAGGTAGAATAAAAAAGAAAACTAATAATCTAGAAAACTTTACCCCAAACAAGGATACTTAGAGGGAGTCCAGGTACTGTGCAGGAATTCAAATCCCTTGTCCTGGAGAAACTTTGAGTGCCCAGGTCCTTTGCTGGGTGTACAACTCAATCTTTTTGTGCTTAGATATACTGATCTTTTTTTCCTGATGTGATTTGTTGAATGACACTACTCCATGTCTGCAATGGTTTCAGCCATATCCTCAAAAACATCAGAAGCCAAATGTTAACATAATTTTACCACAAGTAGTAGTCCATTTTGATTTTCTACTCCTTCAAATTGTTTTGGCTGCTCTTCACCTTTATTACTATTTGCAGTGAAGATACGTTGCTTCATAGTCTAGATAAACAATCTTGGACCAGGAAAAGCACACACTAATAGAAACGCAAGCAGTTCTGGAATAACCCAGACACTGAAGTTCCTTTGCATAAACTATTCCTTTAGTATTTATGAATAACAAATACATCCACTGAAATAAGGTTGTGAATGACTCATGTCCAGAAAAAGGCCAAAATTCATTGGACAATCTGTTCATAACAAATAATTTAACCAGCTCTAAAAATATTTGTGGGGTTTTTCCTTACAGGGGAAAAAAACTGTCTCACCAAAATGAACTTGTTAAAAAGAAAAAAAGTCAAAGGACTCGCTCGTAACCCTGCAATCCAGCCCAAATAAGGACAATATGTGGTTGCACTATCCCAGGAGTGGAGCACTGACTGGACTGTGCCTGACAATCTGATACTTCCCCTCTGAAGTGTGGGAGAGAGATTCCACTCGGCTGGTGTATCGCAGCTCCCTGTTTTCCCTGGCGCTGGCTGGAGAAGCATGGGGGCAAAGCCAGCAGGCTCTACAGTCCCCCCAACACTCTGACAAGCTCCAGTGACACAAGTCACTCACCTGGGGAGACAGGCAGCATCTCACACTTTTATCCTGCACAATGCAAACATACAAGAAATCTCCACTTCGTCCTAGTTTGCAAAACTTATTTTCCAAAGCTTGAACAACAGGTGAGTTTTGAACATTTGCATGGTTTAAATAAATGAAATGTGAATATCTCACACTTTCACTTGTATTCTGCAGGTTCTTTGTGCCCCAACCTGCTGCTGAACTGTTGCCTTTGACAATTCCTGCCTTACCATCCCTCTAATACTTTCTGACTTACTGAGATTGCACTGATGTGTGGTACAGCACTAAATGCATTCCCGAAGTCCAAAGAAATTATGTCTATCCAGCTAGGTTAATGTACCTCCAAGAATCCAAATACACTTATGAGACATGAGCTGGTTTTTTAATCATTTCATGCTGAGTGACCTTTAATAAATCAGAGCTAAACAAATCCCTTATAGGTCAATGCATGTATTTCCTCCCCTTAATGTGCTCCAATCTATAGGTAGGTAGGAAAATGCTGTAACTTTGCAGCCTGGTGCAAACTTCCCCTAAGTGCAATGAGAATTGGTGCTGTTCTGGCTGGGAGCTTGCTTGTATAAGAGGTCATCTTACAAAAATGTTGCTCTCTTGTATGACACGGGTTAGGTAGACTCAGCCTTACCCTGATAGGACTGCCTGTGACATACCTCCCCCAGCCCAGAAACCGTGGGAATAAGTTGTCACCACTCAGACAGAAGCAACGTGGGAAAATGAGCTGGATGTATGCAAGGTGCCACCACAGTGCTTCAGGATATCTGTAGGAAAAAGGCTTGAGAGCAGAGAACAGAACTGAAGAACCAGGAAATCAGTGTGTGACAATGACTGATGAGGCTGAAGCTGTTCATGGTGAAAGGTCTGGTTTAACTGTAGAAACAGCTGAGGGAGGCAGAAAACTGTAGCCCATAGTTCAAAGCAGAAGCCACATTCCTGAGTGAACTCTTGAATCTAACTCCATAGACTGCTTAGGAGCATGAAGGAAAATGAGGTGGGGAAATGGTTAGTGTGATTTAGTTTAGTTTTGTTTGTTTGATGGGCTACTGAAGGAGTGATTTGTCTGTGATTCTTTCAAAAACCCTTCCAAAGCCTGTGCATGTGTTTGCTGTGAAGGTCAGTATAAGTTGATTCTCCAAAATAAAAAACTTGGTTGTATCAGAATAAAACATTAGGTTTTATCAGCTTAATAAAACATTAGGTTTTATCAGCTTATTTAATAAATTGTATTCAGCTGGGTACAAGATGGGCAGAGTGTCTGTACATCTTGGCTGCAGTGTGTGCAGGCTCATGATGTGTGATGTGAGGTCAGTCTCAATGTACATGAAGTCCAAAGTCCCAGCTCACAACAGGTGTTGTACAGAGTCTGGGCTCTCTGAGGAGAGCCTGGATTTGCTGTACATAGTATACGTACAGATGGTGGAAAGTCTTCTGAGCACTTGTACACCAGTGATATATATGCAGTTTGCTCCACCAGCATATGGACTGTGCACAAATTGCCTTCTCTCAGAAGCCTCTCCAGCTGGGTCAGGTGCTAATCCGTACCCACCACTTGCAATGCCACTGGCACCCAGAGTACTGTGATTACTCCTTATCATCCTAGCAGAGCATACAATGATTCATTGCAAGTTCATATGACTGCAATGATTCCCTTGTTATATCAGGATCAAGAGATAAACAGACTTAAGTTGGGCAGGATTCAAATGATTCAGGGTATGACACTGGAAGAAGGAAACCAGGGACTCACAGTTCATCCCCAGCTCTGCCCTGAGCTCTGGAGCCCCAGTGTGGCACATTTATGTCTTGGAGCAAACAAGGGCACAAGTTCCCAATGTATTAGTTACAATGGAACTTGCTCAGTTAAGTTTAATATAAATGAAAAGCAACTCATCAGTGCTGAGAAGCAGCTGAATGCTTTCAACTATATGGTCCAAATACAGCTTCAATCTTTCAGTTGTCCATGAGGAAGGACTCCTTGCCCATACAGAGCATATTACAGGATTGGGGCCAAAACCAGCAAAATTCTTCTGAAGCACTGAAGACATGAGTGATTTTTGTAACATAATATTTATACCAGAGCAAGCTACCATATATCTTGTTTCTGCCACATTCTGGAGAAATCACTTCACAAGATATTTACCATTTATACCAGAATATTTGTACTCCCAAACTGAGGACCTCAAAAGGGCACGTGGAGCTTTGGCTGATGAGCCAGCCCCCCCAGCTACAACATCCTGTACCTGTTGCTGCTCTCTGTTCTGGACTAGTGTAATTTGGGGGAGGAGGATAAAAAGGGAAACTCCATGTTTACAAAGGAAAGAAGGAAACCATCTGTGACAGGGCTTTTTTCGAGCATTGGCTGTCTGAGTGCTGCTCAGAGGTTTGTAATGTCAGAAGTGCTCCCAGCAGAAATGGATTAGTGGGCAGAGAACAAGTGAGGAGTTCAAAAGGTGAAAAATAAATGCAATTTATCACATGCCTATGCTGTTTATTACCTGGTTAGAGAAATTAAGAAAATCACATGGAGATCATCACTTGCATAGGATGACCCTACACACATACGATCTGATCTGCCACTCCAGGTTAGCTTGTTAAACTTGTGTGAAGGGATGGTGAACTAGACCCAGCTAGTTTGCATCATCTGGCAGGCTCCTGTTTGGGGAGTAAACATATGTCAATAGCTTTATCATGACCAATCTTTACAGTAAAGGGCTGGAGAAGAGATTTCATATCCAGACCGGGAAATTTCCATGGCAGTTTTACAATTCAGAAAATATACATATCACACAGGCACACAGGCAGTAAGCACAAAAGATTAGCATTGGAACTGACAACTTGTAAGCCAAGTTTTAGCTTTATGTGATTCGAAACAGCTGAGTGATAAATTAAAATAAAAACAAATGCCAGCAGCTCCTTAGCGCTAGTGGGATTGGTGGGTGCTCCTGTCATGAGAGCCTGGTGAATACATATTGTTATAATTGGCTGGGTGGAGGTGGTAGAACAAACGTGACTCTTCCAAGTCAGTGTTGGCACTGACAATAATTGTTAACAGATTTAGTTTCCTATTCACCTCTTTTTTCCCCTATAGCTCCTTCTTAACTTATCAGCAGATTTTATTTTTGAGTTATTAGAAATTGCATCGTTTTTTTATTGATTCTTGCAAGTTGCCAGCCAGCCGCTAATTGCTTCCAGCTCTGGCATTTCAAAATTACTGATTTCCTTTTAGATACTTTAATCATTCATATATCTTCCCCTCCATCCCTCCACCTCCTCTTGACTTTCTTTGGCTTGAGATTTTCTCAGAGGAGCTGTCAGCTTAGTTAACCCTAGTCATTCTAGCCAAACACTGCTCTCATTCTTATGGCAAGAGGGTAGTCAAGAACTGTTGATAAATGTAAATCCTCATCTAACTCAACACCCAGCACGAGTGCTCTGAATCCATATACGCTGAATTTGAACACCTAGTTAATGTGTTGTCCAGGTGTACATATATATTTATACATACTCACACATACATACACACACATAAACATATATATACACAAAGTGAGCAGGTACATTTATATGTAAACATATATAAACAGAGATATACTGTATAAATATAGCATATAAATAAATGCATATGCATATTTGTATCTATAAATTAATGGAAGTTCTTGTATTTAAGGTCTAGCTTGCTACTCACTTCTGCATCTCTACTGCATGGCTCCTGGAGCAGAATGAACGTTATAGCACTGAGACCATTGGCGTCACCCAAGAGTCACAGATTTGCAAGTCATCACACGTCAGGTGAGCAGCAGGAGCTGCTGACAGACGTATTGCTATCCCAGGGCAAAGTGAACAAGAGGTGACTGCTTACAAGAGCACTCTGAGTGTGAGCAAAGATAACTTGAATTACATGGCATTAGGTGGGCACTAGAAATGTGCAGACAGGCTGCTACTGGGGCACTGCTGAGCTGAATAACTTATCAAGAAGCAGTAACTGGAGCATGAGCCTGTGCTCTGCCTCATTGACCAAGGCACCTCTCCTGCTTTTCTGCACAGCGATGTCTGTGCATCTCCCTCTGCCCTCTCCAGCCTCAGATGACCACCACGGCTGGTCCTCATCCTGCTGGCACTGGCAGAACAGATTTCTGCTGGAGGAGAGCTCTCCCACTGCACTTGTGACAACTAAGGGGCCTCAGTGCTGCTGTGCTTCGAAGCAAGAGGACTCCTGGGACATGGAACCTGCAGGTTGTCTACTCTGCAATGCAGAGCAAAACAGTAAAGCCCAGAGAGTGATATCAATGTGCCATTTTCCTCCATGAGGTCATGGGGCTGTTTCCTTTTCCATCCCAATTGATTTTCATTGCCTCTTCTTCACCATGAAGGCTGGAGGGGGTAAAAAGGGAATACACCAGGGCATTTTTTGCTCCCTTCAAAAATCCTTCTGGCTGCACTAGTCTAGAACAGGTCCCAAATGCTGAATTTTCCTTCTTATGGATCAGAGTTGTTCCCAGATTAAAAAATCCCCTGTCCCAAGCCATGCCTGCTCCTGGCTCCCTGGAGCCACATGCATGTGTGGAGGGGTACAGGAAGGGAAGTCTACCCACAGTGCTGCCCTAGCACAGGCATTGCCTGGCTCCCTGGGCTAGAAAACCCCATCACAACTCTGTCAGGTCCTTGTCCTGGGAAGCACACCCTGACACTACTGTTATGTCAGACACCCAGCCCTGCACTTCCCATCCAACCCAGAGATATCCTGGCAGCATGGCCAGGCAGCTGCCAGCACTGCAAGCCCAGCCTGCTGCAGACTGGGGCTCTCCAGGCTCTCAGTCTTGTTCGACCTCTCGAGAGGACAACACTACTGTCCCAGGCAGATGTCACTGAGGGATCCAAACCAACATATTCTTGAGGAAACAAATAAAAGTTTTCCTGGGCACACTTTTTTTTTTTTTTTTCTGTTAAAAATGCAATGCTCTGAGCTGTCAGCAGCACAGGGTTCTTTAAAAATAACATAACCCATAAATGAATCAATAGAGAACTTAGAGGCACTTGACGACACTCCTCCTTTCCCTGTTACATGGTTGCTCCCTCTTAAGACCTTCCCTAAACTACCCCATTGCTATGCTGAAAGCAGCTAATGACAGCTGTTAAACATATGGTTTAATTTTAGGGATCAGTCCCAGGCATGCAAATTAGTTTTCGCTTGGGTTAAATGCAAGTAGCAATTAAGTGCCTCTTCGCATAGTGAGAACAGAAGCAGTTGGAAGCTGCTGCCCAAAGCAAGATCCTCCCTGAGAAGACCAACAGTCGTCAAGGAGCATCTCTGAGTGCAAACGCAAAGGTGAAGGAATGGACTGGTTGCAGCTGTGTAGCAAATTAGTAAAACAAAGGCCTGAAGATGGACTCAGCTTTTTGGGAAAACCACATTCCTTTCAGCCATGATATTCATGAGAAAAACAAGCTTGTTTGGGGTAAAAAGCAAAGTCTGGACTGTCTTACTGTAATATTGCCTTGTCTTATTTAGAACAGTTCTCAAAAGATACGTGACAGAGGATGTTTTAAAGAGCTGAGTTTAAGGAAGAAGAAGAAGAAAGGGACTTAAATACCCAGGATGGCCATGTCCTTTTTTTCCATAGGCCATGGAATCCAGTCTTATGCATTTTGTTTTGGTTGTAAGTTTACTGCAGGAAACATGCTCAGGTTTCACAGGGTGGCAGTCAGCATCATGGGATGATGTAGATAACAGGTACAGGTGTGATTAAATGAGTTGTCGGGTTTTTTTCATTTTGAAGTACTGAATATTCCTTTTCATGCAGTAGTTAAGCATTTTGTGCACAGTTTAGAAGATTTGTTGCTAATGAGAAGCATATTTCTTTGGAAAATTCTAATAGACTTTCAGGATAGTGATAAACCCACCTTTATTTTAGTTGACAAAGCCTCGTATTTTCAACCTGTAAGGATGAATGGCCTGTGAGGCTCAACATGATACTTCATCACAGTTAGAAACCAACACAGTACATGCCATCAGGCTTTGAAAATCACCTTTCCACTACATATATGCAGCAGTGGTTGTGACTCTGGTAGTAAGGTAGTAAGGGAGAGCTAGTGTGCCTCTGTATGTCCTGGTTAAAATAAAAAAATCTCTTCACTCCAGGCAAACCAAACCCTTGGATATGTGGTTCCTGTCCCAGCTGGTAAGTCAGTATAGCTTCCCAGTTCTGAAGAAACTGAAGTTAAAGCATAGCAATGGGGTAGTTTAGGGAAGGTCTTAAGAGGGAGAAACCATGTAACAGGGAAAGGAGGAGTGTCGTCAAGTGCCTCTAAGTTCTCTATTGATTCATTTATGGGTTATGTTATTTTTAAAGAAGTTTCTTCAGAACTCTGAAAGTCTACAGCAGAGTAACCATATAGCCAAAGAAGGGCAATTCTATTTCCAAATCCACAGGCTCACCCTTAAAATTGCACCCAAACTTGAATTCTTGTCCTATTTCTGTGGTAGAACCATGATTCTTAAGTGGTGTCTCAGCCAAAAGAGAACTTTCTGACTTTTCTTTGCCTACAACTTTCTAGGAACGTCACTGTGCCACTGACAAGTTGGCTCTTGAAAGATAAAGTGGGATGCTACAACTGAAAAAAAAAAGCCTGAGTGTTGCAGAAGATTCTTCTTTTCACACTGATCGGGGGAATGGTTACTCTGTTGAATCACAGTGGGGCTGTGGCTGGGTAATTTAAAAGATTTGCTGTCTGAGAAAGCACATTTTAAAGTGCCTTTTATTTCTTCAGCTATCAAGATACCACTGGGACTTCAGCAGGCCCAATAGATCTGCTGCATAATGTGCGAATGGTCATATCTCACCATAGAGTCAAGAGTTGAGCTGTTATGACTGTAATAAAAATAAGACCAAAATCAGAGTTGACTTGTTAGAGGGTGTGGGTAAAAGCAGGAAGGTGAGGGTTGGAGAAATCAGATGGGTAAAATACAAAACAGAAAGAAGTGTTGGTGAGATGGATTTGCAACATTCAGCATCATCTCAACTGGTTTTATCAAACCCTACTTATCATTTTGAAATGGCAGTTCATTTAGGTCATCTCAAAATTACTGAAGGAAGAGGTGGCACAGTTTGCTCAGACCTCCTGTACCATAAGTCTCTGTATAGACATCTCAGGTCATCCCACGTATTTCTGTATCACTCTGGGATAAGCAAATCCACTTAAATAAATGTATTTACTACAGATTTACACTGGCATCACTAAGCACAAGCCCTGTTTGAAAGATTTCAAATGTGATGTTTCACGAACAGTGGCATGAGCTGAACTCTGCAATACAGATTAAGGTCAAATAAATCCTTACACAGTAACAACTAAAGGTTTATGTTCTAGCCCTTTTCATGTCCAAAGGACTGTATTACCGTGTCCTCTTTCTTGCTATTGCAACAGCCCTATACAGGACTGAAAACAAATTGTATTTCTCAAACATTCTTTCTCATCAGTATGTGAGACAGCCAGCCCTTTTAACATGGCAAATACTAGAAATTATGTTAAAACTGCACAGATAAAAATTAAAGTATAGCAGTGTCAACAGTAATAAAAACAAATTGTTCTTAGGTTAGCTTCAGTGGACAGCATCAGTGGACACTAAGGGCAAACATAAAAGCAAAGAGAAACAAAACAGAGCCTGCATTACTTAAATGCTATCAGCTGCTGCATTACTCCAAGGAGTTAAGCAAGGGCTCATGCCTAACATATATAAACCTTATCCATGCCACTTGCTGCTTTTTCTGTAGTTGACAGCTTCTTCAGTGCTGCGCACTGTGTCTCTTTTGTCCCAGTGGCATCCCATGTGCAGATTTTTTTGTTGTTGTTGGAGAGAGTAAGGGGCTTGATGTACCAGCTAGATATACCAACCTTACAGGGGGAATTGCTCCTCAGCTATGTGCCATCCCTGAGCTGCCAGATCTCATACAGTAACAGCTACAGTCTAGCCCAGAGCAACAAGGAATTTACCCCAGGGATGAATTGGGTTAAGTGCCCTAGCACCAGCTTTACTTTGACAACATACTGTACAATTTAAATATCCTAACAACTCAAACATCTCAATTTATATAGTTACATGGTAGTATATTAGCTAAGGGATATTTTTAACTTAGAGAAAAAAGAAACATAAAACTGCCGGAGTCACTGAGTTGGTTTTCCACTAGGATCCCATCCATGGACATACCAACATCTACCTGAGCAGCTCAGCTGCCACCTCCATGATACCTACGGAGGGGCTCTTCACAGCTTCCCCACTTTCATGGCTACAGACAACCTGCCTATATATGTTTGCAAATTCTATGTTCATTCAGAACCTATTTATAGCCACTCATTCTCTCTCTTCTACCTTAAGGCCCTTTGTAAATAATTTTCCATCCTGTCTCAGGGTCTTTTTTTTGGATGGACTGAAAAACATGCTCTAAGTCTTCTGTTGTGGTATCTGCCTTTGTCCTGTTAGCAGATCTCCTCTATCCCTGTTTTGGTCTCAACTCACCATACCTGATCATAGCCGATGAGCAGAGTGTGTACTCTCAGGTGAGGACTTGCCAGACATCTGTGCAGTGTAGCAGCATTTCACACCTCTCCTGCAAATGCCTCACCTTTACCTTTTTCATGCTGTTATTACTTTAATGAATTGTAATTACTCTGGAACTAATACATCATCCTTGTCTGATGTTATACCAATTTCATGAGCTCCCAGTTTTCATGTAATACTTAATGATGATTAACTAACTATGCATTTTCTACTACTGACCTTGGTCTTTCTCCCCATCTCACCTTCTGCATGTTGTTGGTGCTATTTGAACAACAATCTGGACCTGTTATTAATGGTGCCCTCTTCCAGCCAATAGTCCCTGGCTAGAATCAAGTAATTAATATCTCCTCAGAAGTCAAAGATAAAATTCCTACCTCTTTTCAATCAACTAGTCTAGATGTAGCCTAACTACATTACCTGATCATATGAACAAGAATATTGTGACACACTAACAAACTGCTGCTATGCTTAGCATATATGACTGTGAGAAATAATGGGTGTGAAAAGATTTATGTATAGCCAGTGGTGTGGAAATATGTGCTCAGTCTTAGCAGCTATCCAGTTAATATTAATTAATAGATAGCACCTAAAGAAAACACACATAGCTGCAAGACAGCTTTTTAGAGCAGACTTGTCAGATTTCTGGTGCGTATGTGAAACTTTGTCATGACTCTTGAAACAATCATAACTTTATCTAAACTTGATTACACATCACCAAGGCATAGTGCCCTCGGGGCTGTCTGTGCTGGAGTCTCTCTTTCAAGGGGCAGAATGTGGCTTTTACTGATTATTTCTCACAGGGTTTCAAGAGACTCTCATGTAATTACAGAATAATTCAAGTGGGAAGGGGCCTTCATTTGCCAAGGCCTTGCCCAAACTCCTGCACAAAGCAAGGTAAACACCAAATTCGGACCAGGTTTCTCAGGGCTTCACTGCAGTCAGGTCTGGAAACCCTCCCAGGATGGCGACTGCACAACCTCTCTGGCAGCCTGATGCACTGCTTGGCTGTTCTCATCTTGGAGGCTTTATTATGTGTGTAAATGTCTTCCTACTTCAGTTTATGACATTATTACATTCTCCAAAATCCAATCCTCCTGGATTTTTACACTTATCTAAACTCAGTAATTTCTCACAGGCTTGAAGAGAAAGGATAGTCAGACTTCTGGTAAATACAGTCAGCACAGGTGGAATTACCAAGCTAGATGGAAGAACAGCAAGAGGTGGGGTGAATGACATGATCTGGTGGGAGCAGGTGAGGAAGAACTGTATTTCTACTGCAGTTGTGCAATGTAGGTGAAAATGGGGAAAACTTACAATACCTTAAAAAAACAGCTAGAGGAAAATGTGAAATGAAGTTTGTTTTCCTCACAACATACCAGTGGTATGCAAATCATATTGCAAAAAAGTTACCCTAGTGCTCATTTCTCTAACACATAGTCGATGTGAGAGGACCAGGCTTGTTCAGCAACTGTACCCACACTAACCACCAAGGTAACTTCATTCAAAACTCCTCTTCTGATAGAAAAGCTGCCTTGCCAGATGGTTTTTGCTTCCTCCTTCCGTCCTGGACAGAGCTGGCTCCCAGCAGGCTGGGGAGGAGCCCAGCACCGACAGCAGGGAGATTTCCAGCCAGGGGTATTTCCCTGGAAGTTGTTTTTAAAATAAACTTTACAGTCCATCCTGTCTATAAAATTATTGTTCATAATTTGATACTCTGTCAGATCAGCATAATAGACTGGCACAGCTTGTCAAATAAAATGGCAAACAGAAAGCTGGTGTCCAAATCCATCCCTCAATTTGAAATGCAAAGTGTAATACTTTACAGGAATCCAGAGGGCTAATGTAACAAGAAATGTATCCTCTCCTGAAGTGAGAGATTAATTTCAAAACACAGTGATACTTTGGCACAGAGCAGTGACTTCATCAGCATAGACAAAAATAAGAAAAAGTATTATTTAGAAGATATTAGCTCTGGGCCAGATCATCATATGTCAAAAATTTGGATTAATTTAAACAGAGCTACATGAGTTTTACCAGTTCCAAATCCACCTATTTCCCATGGTCTGGAGCATTATAAAATATTCCTAAATTTTATATTCCCTAATATTTTCCAAATGTTGTTAGAATTTTAGGGAAGGGGGATTATATTTTCCTTTTTCCTTTTTCCTGCCTTTTACCACTCAACAATCTTTCATAAGGTTTTCTTCTTGATTTGACAGAGGAACTCTAATAAAAACAGAAAAGCTGATCTGCTAGTTCTTGCTAGCCAATATTGTAAAATATTAGTCAGGTGGGGAATCATTAAAGAATTGGACATTAAAAATCTGTAGTCTTAGAGAACCAGATACAGAATAAATGACAGGAAGGAAACTTTCTTACCAGTATTTTGGAAAGTGGCTACCATTCAAGGCAAAGTTCAAAGCAGAAGCAAGGAAAAGTGACTGTTATTAAATTCTGTAGTCTTGATTAATTTTTTCATTCTTATAGTTACAACTTTCTTTAAACGCCCACTTTATCATGAAGTTAAATTATATACTTGACATTGGGAAAAATAATATTCATATACCAAAATTTCATATTATTTCTGCAATAGTGCTATGTTCTTTTAACTCAACATTTCACTGTAAGGAGTGAACCAGAGGCTCGCAAGCCACATCTGTACTGTCTCACAGTTGGGCTCTGAAGTCTGCATGGCAAGCAAAGACCATCTCACTCGGGAGCTGCTCAACACAACTTCTTACGTGGACCTCAGCTTCCTGCTGGAGGAATTATTTCACCACAGAAAGAAGTCAGTGACTGATTATCATTCACACATCATAGGCACCATGACATATGAAACGTGGGGAGATTCATCTCAGCATAGCAGAGAAACCCAGAGTTGGGGTGTCTCCTGACTATCACACTCTGAAACCCTGTCTCCTTTTTCTGTTGATGTTAGTTGTGGAAATATCTGCACCTGCACAATATGCAAAGAGAATATGAACAAGCTGAAAATGTGAAGATAACTGTGTTTCTGAACTCTGAGAAGATGTACCTTCCCAAAAACAGCCCATAAATGGATTATTTTTTTTTTAAATCTTACCCTTTTGATCCAGTTTTCTTCTGAATGGGCTATTTTCAAAACATTCATTAATAATCTGAGAAATTACTTTATTGAATGTTTTTGAAAATTCAGCTGTAAAGTGTCTCTGTCTTTCCATAGTTACTGTGGCAACCATGTCTTTGAAAAATAATCAGTCACTCAATTAAGTATGACCCATACCTCATAAAACCATATTTGCCATCTCTAATAAAGTTATGCTTTTTATTTTGTTCCCTTACTGAATCCTTTTAAAGTGTTTACAGTGGTATCCTGACCACCCATGTAGAATGTGCTGGCTTATTGCTGCCTCTTCCTAATCACACATATTGTGCCCACATTTCCTAGTCCATGCAGATGTGAATACCTACCTAAGTTTATCAGTAGAGGCATCATTCATTTTTATTCTTGCTTCCTTCAAAACTTGAGAGTAAGAGCTAGTCAAAGCCCACTCCTTCAAACTCTGCCTAGCTCAAGGGCTTCTATATTTCAGAAGCCCCTGGGAAGGTAATTTGTTTAGGGTGGAATTCCTCTTCTACTGCACTTGAGGACCTCTTGCCTGCAGTGTGCAGCTCTGCTCACTTTGGTACTGTACAGTCTAGAGGGAAGACAATAGCTTGCACTGAGAAACTTCTTAGGTGAAGTTTACTTCTAACACTCTTTTGCAGATTTTCTGCGCTTAAAATTTCCTACATGCTATTCTGTAATCAAAACTATTTGCTAATCCAGACTCATGAATACCTCTTGGCATCCCACCTGCTTATGGGTGGTTTTACTGGGGCAGCAAGAAGCAAAATTCAGGACTGTAATGGGGTGAATTAAATTGGAATGAGTGCAAAGATGATCTGATTTGGATGGAGGTAGCTCTTGGAGTAAGGTCCATTGAAGCATTGCCTCATCTCATGTTGGGTATTGAGCTAAGCTCTCAAAGTTAGAAACGCTGGTGGTGCCTAACCTGTGGCCATGGGACACTTTCCAATATGCAGAAGGGAGACAAGTGTGTTCCAGCTAGTCCCCGGTCTGGGCAACTGAAGGACCAGACCCCATAGTGAATCAGGAAAATTCTCCTGTGCTGTTATATGAGGAAGAGCCAGATGCTCACAGCTATTCAGATTTTAGGTAAACTGTTATCTAGAATAATCCATCTCTTCACTGGAAACTGAGGTGAAGATGAACTCTTAACTGAGAGACTTCAGTCTAGTTGCCTAAATTTCGGTGGAATGTATCCAGGCCCTAACACATATACTAATTCTTCTGGGCACCTGCAGACACAGCAACATTCATTATTTCCATGAAAGCACTTGCTAGTCAATCTTTTTCATACAATATCTTCCGGCAGCACAGACAGAAGCGTATGCTTATGATACCAAGACAACAGAAGTTTCAGACAAAGATTTGAGTAATATGTTTTGTAGTACTTGCTCAGGCTTGTAAAACCCATTTCAAAATACACCAAAAAAGTTGGTCTTTTTTGTGAGGTCTATATCTCTGTTTCTTAAGGGGAATTATCTTAAAGGATAAGTTAATTTCTTTAACATACTACTAACCATGGATACATCTGAAAAACCCATTGCCACTTGCATACTATTGTTGGTATAAACTCCTCTCATCTTAACTTAACCCTACAGCTCTGTGGCCAGACTTTATCCTGACTTGGCCCTCCAGCCACTTCTAGCTTCATCTCTCCAAAAAGATGATACTACTTGCATTCTGTACTGGGGCTTAAAGATTTTTCCTGTTCAGCTAGTGATCAAATACTGCACTGATGCCAAGTAATCCATATGGACTTAAACCTGGTTGGAACTAATAACTTCATTGCTACTTATACTCGGTGGAGGTAACTCCACTGCAGCCACAGAGTTGTTTATATCAGTGTCTATGAGGTATTAAGATAAAAAATTTTACTACTACCAAAAGCCGCAACTAACCACAAGTGCACACAGATATGCAGCAGCTTGACTTATTGCACATGTACAAAAATCACTGTAATTGCGTGATTGTTCATAACTCACTTCAGCATGCCCTGGTAAGAAGAGCTGACTTCAGGATTCTTTTGTTTTGAACTTTGAAAGCCTTTCGCAGTGTTACTCCTACCTCCTCATCCAAATGTTTAAATCCCTGTATATTTAAATACCAAATCTTATTTCTCATTCTCAACTAGTAAATCTCATCTCTTTCTAAATCCCTCTTGAAATATTAGTGTTATTGTACATGTTCTGTCCTAACTGTTACTTTGTGGATTACATTGCCAAAATGCATTTGTGATCTGTTTGAGCTTAATCATTTTAAATCCAGCCATTAGTACACATCTGCTCACAGCTGAGCAAAAATCTCTATTGGAATTGTAAAAGATAAACTTCATAACTAGTTATCATAAAAGGTGTTTTCTGTGTGTGCTTTCTGTTTTATTTACTCCTAGACACTGGGCCCTGTGGATCTACTTCCCTGGTTGGGATGAGACACTTGTTTTTTTCTTCTTTGGAGCCCAGTGAAGCAGTTTTAGTGGGGCAGGTTTTCACTCCATGGTGACAGTTTTGAAAACTACCTAGTATCTGAGGTGTTCACAGCTGATGTTCTTGGCAAAGACATGGCCCGAACTGATCAATATGTCCTGGCACAGAGCTGTTCAGTCTGGCCAAATTCATCAGCAGTGCCATCAGAAGGTTTCTTCTGCCACACTCCTTGCTCTCCCAGCCCAGGGGATTGGGTTGAACCTTCACACAGATGTCTGGGCAACACAACCAAGACATTGCTGTCAAGGCCATGATGAAAAAGTAAGTTATCTTGTGCCAGTTGACTAGTAGTAACAGTCTGCGTAGATATTTCTACCTTGCTGCACATCTTAGACAATGTGACTGAGTTTATCCCTCACTAAAATATACTTCAACAAAAAAAGTACCAAGTTATTTCACATTTGCTGTGGAGAAAGAGACATTTTCAGGTGAGACCTTTTCTTAGACTGACAGATGTGTTGTAAGTTTCTCATGTACCTGGGCTTTGAGAGAGCTGCAATACCTAATATTTTTAGTTTTATATATATATTAAGGTTACAAGAATATCTAGTTTAGTTTCTGTACATCACAAGACTTTAAACTTTGCCATTGCACCTCTTCCAGCAACCTTTACGTGGTTAAAAACACACTTCAGAAGTACATCTGTTTTGCTTGAAGGACACCAGGAGAAGAAACACCCATTTGCATTGTCCATTAGCCAGAGCAGCCAGTCATCCCTTCTGCTGAATATCTGTGTCTTTTCTTCTAATTTTAGTCTGTCTGTCTGCAGTTCTCAGATCTTGGCTCTAATGTCTTTCAGTTCTGAAGAGAGGACTCTCAGCCTCTGCAAGGCCACAAACTCTAGCTTGCTGTCACAGTGGGCAATGTAGTCCCTTTCCTTCACTAACAGACTGGTCAACCCATCTCTGTAGGTCTCTCAGTGGGAGGAAACCTTCCCCAGGCCTTCAGC
This sequence comes from Strix uralensis, assembly GCF_047716275.1. Taxonomy (NCBI): domain Eukaryota; kingdom Metazoa; phylum Chordata; class Aves; order Strigiformes; family Strigidae; genus Strix; species Strix uralensis. Next base: position 149,415,287 of record NC_133972.1, on the reverse strand, counting down.
AATTTCCCTATTTTTCCACCCTTGACAGGTTTTAATAACTTCTTTAAAAAGTGCTCAGCAAAGCTGGGGGGAATAATCTAACACAGGTCTCACCAAGGGCTCTCCCTCCCCCATGTGAAGGTACTTGAATGGCTGTTTATGGCTTATGATATTTCAGACTGGATATAGAAGCATGCTGAAAACAGGAGGGGTAAGCCACAGCCCTGGCAGGTTAAGAGATTCCTTTGTTCAATGAACTAAAGTGCTTGGCCATATCCAGATCGTTCTGCTATCACTGCCGCCTTCTGTCCTCTGGCCTTTCCAAATCCCACGTACATCACACACCTCCAGCCTCGCCAGATAGCTACAGCCCAACTCTGATGTTGTCAGGCAGTTTCACTCCTCCCTCTTATACCTGCCCATTAATAGACAAATAAGGAAAACTAGGTTTGGAGCAGGACACTGCATTGCCGGTGGTGTTTTCAAACACTTTGTTGTGTCTGGTCCAGACCACTGAGGGCTGCTCAGAGTGTGCTGGGGGAATGCAGCCCTTTTTGTGGATCATCTGTGTGCAGGTTACAACTTCCCAGGCTTTATTTGCTGTTCTAAATCAGGGTGATATCTGTCACTTGCAAGGGCTGTAAGCAGCAGTGAGATGTGCTCTACTTCCCTTGCCTATGTGCCAAGGGATCCCACCAGGCAATGGGGAAGGGGAGGGGAGGGGAGGGGAGGGGAGGGGAGGGGAGGGGAGGGGAGGGAAGGGAAGGGAAGGGAAGGGAAGGGAAGGGAAGGGAAGGGAAGGGAAGGGAAGGGAAGGGAAGGGAAGGGAAGGGAAGGGAAGGGAAGGGAAGGGAAGGGAAGGGAAGGGGAGGGGAGGGGAGGGGAGGGGAGGGGAGGGGAGGGGAGGGGAGGGGAGGGGAGGGAAGGGAAGGGAAGGGAAGGGAAGGGAAGGGAAGGGAAGGGAAGGGAAGGGAAGGGAAGGGAAGGGAAGGGAAGGGAAGGGAAGGGAAGGGAAGGGAAGGGAAGGGAAGGGAAGGGAAGGGAAGGGAAGGGAAGGGAAGGGAAGGGAAGGGAAGGGAAGGGAAGGGAAGGGAAGGGAAGGGGAGGGGAGGGGAGGGGAGGGGAGGGGAGGGGAGGGGAGGGGAGGGGAGGGGAGGGGAGGGGAGGGGAGGGGAGGGAAGGGAAGGGAAGGGAAGGGAAGGGAAGGGAAGGGAAGGGAAGGGAAGGGAAGGGAAGGGAAGGGAAGGGAAGGGAAGGGAAGGGAAGGGAAGGGAAGGGAAGGGAAGGGAAGGGAAGGGAAGGGAAGGGAAGGGAAGGGAAGGGAAGGGAAGGGAAGGGAAGGGAAGGGAAGGGAAGGGAAGGGAAGGGAAGGGAAGGGAAGGGAAGGGAAGGGAAGGGAAGGGACGCACATCATGAGGAGAAAGTGGGGAATTTTTGCTGTACCTGGGGTACTTGGGGATCCCAAATCAGCTTCTGCACTACCTGAATTCTGTTTATCTGTTATACTTCAGCATTGCTTCTGGACACTGCTCAAATCAGTAAATATCGTGCTGGCAGCAAGTGACCACAAGGAGCCTGAGCAAGATGGAATCCACGTTCATCTTCCATCCCAGATGCCTGTTGGTGGAAAAGCTGTGCTAGACCTCTTCTGATACCTGTCCCCAGTCCTCCTCTGCACACCTTTCTGAGTAAATTCAGCAGTCTGCTTGTGGATATCATGTTTTAGTCCAAAAACCTGTGGCTTAGGCAGTAGGCACAGTCTTCTTGTTCATAGCAGTGACCAGTGGCCCCAGGCCTATCTCCTGGAAGGACAACATGGATCCTGGAGGAGTGCTGTGCCTTTTTTTCCAAATAGGAATAGTGCACTCAGGACACTGCTAGTTTTCAAAAGGCCGTACATATGCAATGACTGTTGCTCAGGTGATTGAGGTGTTGAAGAAGTAAAGTCCAAGGCTGAATGAAGGCTGATGAGCAACAAGACTTAAAGAAGAAAACATCTTTTTAAGAGTGAGAGAAGGCAAACTTTCCAGGAGATGAGGTATTCTGGGAGGTCCTTTGTAGGGAGGCCAGCAGGCTGACTGTGCCTCTGGGAAATGCCATTTCTTGAGATGGAGCACTGTTTGGTGGTACTTCTCATGGACATGTCAGTAAGATGTCTTTCCCCAGGGGGTGTGCATCAACCCCACCTTGACAAAGACCAGGACCCCTCTCATTGTGCCTGTACCTGCAGTAGCACCCAACAGACCCACCCTGACCCTTCCTGCAGGTACCAGATCTCTAGCACCAAGAGGAAACTAGAGCTTTTCTCATTGCCATGCCACAAATCCCCACATGACTGGGAGCTACCAAGTCTTCCCCCCACTGCAGAAGGATAAAAGATATCATCTCAAGGAGACTCACTCCCAAACCTTGTTCCATACTCTCTCCACAGAATGTGTGCCATGCAGGGACAGGGAATCAGTGGCAAAGCAGCCCCCATGGACACCATTTCCACAGGGTGTCTCCAGCATAGTCAGTGTCTGTCTGATATAATCATTCCTTGACTTCTATCAGCTGTAGGGCAGAACATCCTGTCCACACTTCTACAGGTGGTGATAAAGAGTCCTTTCTAGCAATTGCATGCTCATCTGAACATGAGCCAGCAGTGTGCCCAAGTGGCCAAGAAGGCCAATGGCATCCTGGCTTGTATCAGAAATAGTGTGGCCAGCAGGGACAGGGAACTGGTCTTCCCCCTGTACTCGGCACTGGTGAGGGCGCACCTCGATTCCTGTGTTCAGTTTTGGGCCCCTCACTACAAAAAGGACATTGAATTACTCGAGCGTGTCCAGAGAAGGGCAACGAAGCTGGTGAAGGGTCTGGAGCACATGTCGTACGAGGAGCGGCTGAGGGAACTGGGGTTGTTTAGTCTGGAGAAGAGGAGGCTGAGGGGAGACCTCATCGCCCTCTACAGCTACCTGAAAGGAGGTTGCAGAGAGCTGGGGATGAGTCTCTTTAACCAAATAATAAGCGATAGGTCAAGAGGTAATGGCCTCAAGTTGCGCCAGGGAAGGTTTAGACTAGATATTAGGAAGTATTTCTTTACAGAACGGCTTGTTAGGCATTGGAATGGGCTGCCCAGGGAGGTGGTGGATTCCCCATCCCTGGAGGTGTTCAAGAGGCGGGTTGACATAGCGCTCTAGGGATATGGTGTAGTTGGGATCTGTCAGTGCTAGGTTAACGGTTGGACTAGATGATCTTCAAGGTCCTTTCCAACCTAGATGATTCTGTGATTCTGTGATTCTGTGCATGTAACACTTGCTTCCCATCACCATACTTCTTCAAGCTGCTGGCCCACCTGGTGCCCTTAATGGCTAAGACAGAAAACAGCCTGGTTTTGTCCCTTCTGTTTTGCTGGTAATATTATCCCCCAAGGCTCTATACCTATACGGGTTGCTACATGCATTTGACTCGGATCTGTCAGCTACTTCCCAGGTCAGTAATAAAGAGATGTCTCTCTTAATCTTTGTTCATGAAGAAAAATACCTCAACTGATCTTGCCCCTGAATCAGAGTGGTCTCTGCAACACCTTGCTGTAGCTGGCAGCTCCGAGACACAGATGCCAGCCCAAGCGAGACATGCTGGTCTTGCCTTTGTGCTCTCCTGTGCCTTGAGGAACACACACTGCTCTGCTTGAGAAAACTGCCCTGTCGCTGCCACCCTGGGGCGGCTGAGACACCGCTACGGGGGCACTATGGAAAACACTGCCGCAGCAGCTGCTACTGCTCTGCTTTCCACCCTGAACAGTGTGGCAAGCTGTATGATAAAAGGTGTTTATCACCTCTAGACCTGTACAGTCAACTTAGGACCCATCAACCCTGACTCACTCACCCCGGCTGCATCACAGCCATCCTTGCCTACAGGGACTCACTACATTGGCTGTGATGACAACCAAAAATGGCCCCATTTTTTATGAAAACCTTCCTCCCCTTCCAAAATAAAGTGGCACATGTCTCATAAACCTTCCTTTCTCAGCTCTGGTGGGAGATGTCTGTCAGGGCACAAAGACAAGAGGAACACATTCAGGCACAGATGTACACCAAAGCAGATACAACTGCAGAAAAAAAAAAAAAGAGAAAAAAAAAGTTGGCTAAGGAACAAGTATTTTTAATAGTGTTCCCTTTAACAGAGCCTAAAGAGAAGTAACACTTCATTTTACCTTTTCTATTAAAGCAAAGAGCTCACCAGTGTCAGTTGTGTGCAGGTGCTATGCCCAGTGGGAAACAACCCAAACCCGCATGTGTTCTTTGAAATATTTCTTTTAAACAGACACTAAGTATTTTCAGCTTTTGGAGAATGTGGCTCGAAATAACAATTAGATAAAATATCACCATGCTGTGCGAGGGAGGATATGTGCAGCTATCTTCTGTGATTTCATACTAATATTTAGCTATCATATAGCACTCTCTCTGCTGACCCCACTGTATAAACATTCAGTAATTAACCAGCACACTCCCTGCTATGCAACAGGTAGGCAATATTGCTCTTACTGTCCCCAGGCTACAGATAAGGAATTTAGACAACGAGATGACAAAGCTTATCCAGACTCACTTGGGAAGCCTATGGCAAAGCTGAGAGGAGGATCAATTCCTGCAAGATGTGTTCACTTTCCCCCACTCTGCCTTTAATGTTACAGTCCAGAGACACATAAGACTTTAACGTAGCTTGAGTGGAGAGGACTCCACCTGCAAAAACTCCTAAAGCTGTTTCACACCACTGACAGTTTCTGGAGCAGACAAGGCTCAGAGGGGAGCCACAGGAGTGCTGTAAATCAGGACCGAGTTGTATTGGCAGAGCTTTGTGGGAAAGCTTGCCTGGGGTCCGCCTGTTACTGCTCGTTTTTCTCAGCGCTTTTGGTGCTTCGTGTTCTTTATGGTGAAGCACTGCCCCCAGTCACCCTGTGATCATCATTTATTAATCATCCAGTTTAATTATGACATGTGGTTTGGTCGTGGAGGGGGTGTGAAAACAAACACAATACTAATATTGGACTAATTTGCTGTGGAGGGCAGCTGTGGATACACCGGTGCAGGAACAACTTGTGAGCTTTCTACGGTCTGTTGTGCCACAGCAGGGACATTGTCCCTCACCTGCACTTCACGAAGGAGCTGCCCATCTCTCTCATTTCATCCCATTTGCCTTTGCTTCCATCAGAAGCAGCAAACAATAACACAGAAGTGTTCTCAACAGAAAAAAAATAACAAACCCAACAACATTACATATGTAAGGATTGGATCAACTTCTCACATTTTGCATTTGATTTTGCTTTAAGCTTTGAGTGATGAGGAAGCAGAGGTCATGGACCACTGAGATTATTTTCACCACAGGAAATTATGTGAAGCAAAAGGCAATCTTCATGAGGAAATTAGTCAAATCTTGTTAAAACTTCAATTCATCTTAAAGACTGCATTTTTTTCTGTAAGGATGTCAGCAAACTTGGGAAGGTACTAAAAAGCACTGTCCCATTTTTCCTCTTTTTCTCCTGAAGGAATCAATAGATGCAACTGCAGGAACAGTTAGTCAAAAAATAGGCTTAGTGAAAGCAACAGCATTTTGCTGGCACAGTATTCAGAAAGCTTTGTCTTGGTAACTGAAGGAGGCTGCTAGTTTCTTCACTTTGCATAGAAACTGTGTATCGGCAGTGTGTTTCATAGCCCAACATGTTCTTATTCCCTTGCATAAAAGACATCCACTTAAACTGCAGCAACATTGCCACCACTTCTAAAGCAAGCAGTGCAATGCAGTCCTGACTATCAGAGCTCACATCTATTACAAAAATCAAACTGCATGTTTTTCCAGGTGCTACCATCTTGGAAACAAGGCACATGGGGACCAAAAAATGTGTTTCATGGCTTAACATGAGGCCTACAATTAGAATGTTTTATTGAATCTAGTTATTGCAAACTGTTTTCAACTGAAGTGTACATTTGTTTAAACACCTTCAAACCCATATTTGCTATGGCTGTTGAAGTAATGCATACTCTTAGAGTCAGTAGAAGAAAATAGCACAGTTTAACTGGCAACATAATTTCTTGTAACTGAAATGCTTTATTTTAATCTGTACCATTTTGCAGTGATGAGCATTTGAAGAGATACCGCAAATGTTTTAACTGTGTAGGAAAAAGTTTCTCTGTGAAAGCATGTCATGTCATATACAACCAATGCAACACGTACATCCCAGCTCAAGTGCATGGGATTCAGAGTTCCTATGTGACTCAGGCAAATTGCCACAGGCCTGTTTTCCAGAGTTATCTAGCACTTGTATCATCAGCTGACTTCAGATGGAGTTCTGAAAGCTAAAACATCTCTTTAGCTGGAATTTTAAAGGAGTCTGAAGAAACCATGCAGACCATATGCAAAACTCTCCTGGCTTCCTTGAAAATGAGCTTTTGGTTCCTAGTTTTCCCCTACAAATGGGAGCAATGCCATTTCTTTTTTCTTAACATTTTCCTGTCTGTTTTACATGTTCATACAATGCTTAACCCACCTTGTCTGAACCCTCCAGGTGTTACTCTGGTTTGAATAGCATAATACATGCCTGTCTGAACAGGACAGTGTAAAGTTCCCAGCGGTTAACTTGTGGACCTCAGGGTTACAGGAGAACAGTCACTGACACTGCAGAGCAACTCCTGGAACATCTCACAGTGTCAGATCAGAGCCTCAACATGTCACTGTGAGCTGGAAAAAGACTTTGGGCCTGTCCAAGGATGTTAGTGAGACTCAGTCCAGCCCAAATATTCATGTGGGGACTCCTTTTCCATTAGATCATGACAGTTTAAACATCAAGTGAAGAAAGAGAATTAGGTGTTAGGAATTTCTGAATGCTGTCTAGTTCTGCGTTTGACCAGAGCATACAACACATATATGCACACATACATATTACATTAGCAGTTTTCTGTATTACAACACTTCTCGGATTAACACCAGGAAAATCCATAAAATAACCAAAATTGGGACTCTTTAAAATGACTGTGTGTTGGGTCCTTATCAATTTTCTTGGATTTTTTTCTTAATCACTGGGATTTCTCAATGGTCAGATCTTCACACATGAACTTCAATGTGTCCTTGATAGTGTCTACTTTTTTTGCAGTCCTTGTCATTTCTAGTTGCAGACTAGTTTGGAAATGCACGGTGATATTAATATTAGAAATAAAATTTAGCAGCACAATGTGAATATGATCTAAAACCTGTAGCTCTATACTGGAATATGTGGAACTCAATACCCGTGTTGAAAGAACATGAAGCTGTTGGTGTATTTATAGTTTTACATACTGCATCTACCATATTAGCAGTACATGTTATAAATGTAATATTGACACAATAGGGAGTAGGGAGTAAACAGTAGAAAGTCCATGTGAAAGGCAGAGTACAAAAGAAAGAAAAGATGAGCTTCACCCCTACCCCCCAAGGCAGATTCCTAAAACATGGCAGAAATGGGGAATGTGGGTTAGCAAAAACAAGAGGCCACAGCCAAGGCTGCTGGGACATATTTTATTTCATCACATCCTCAACACATGCCTCCATCCACCCTCATACTGACACCTGGCAAGGAAGATATCTGTGGTGTCTCCTTTCTCTTAGGGAGGATGGGTTAGAAATAAAAACTATCTTCTTCTGTGATACCTTCAAGGGTAATTTTCACAGTTTACCAAATAATAAAGCTGATGGTCTCTCCTTAGGTATCGTTCCAGGAGACCTCTTTGCTAAGACTCTTTTTACTCCACCTGTCACTGATTTTCCAACGGTTTCATTGTGCTCCTAGGTAGCACCCACTAGACTCTCTTGAGCAATGGTAAAGGGCTTCATTCCTCCATGTGTTTAGCATGGGTCCAGGGCCAGCCCAAACATTGCTGCTAATCCTGTGGTTTTAGGAGATCCTAGATAGCACTTGTACAACATTTACTATTTCCAACCTGGCCACATGGGCTAGAGAAAAGCTTCATAACAATTTTGGCAGGAAGAATAAAAAGACAAAGATCTTTTCTGGGATGGTGTCAGTGCATCTGAATTTGTTACTCTCCTCCTGTTACAGTAAGAAACTTCATAGTCCTTGGCCAGATTGATCAATGAGTAGAAATGCCATTCCAGTGTAAGTCAGGCAGACTGTTGTAATATCATAAGAAGCCCCTGCTTCTATTCCAGTCCTTTATCCTGAATACTTCTGCAATCACTTTCACAATAAAGAAACAAGGCGTGGGAGGTCAGGACAGGTATGACAGGAGAGAGAAACATTTCAAGTATTGAGATTGGCATCCAGGATGAAAAAGTGAGTGACTTTGTAGTTGCTTAAAGTGGTTTCACATATCATTCTCTGCCTCTGACCCCCTCCATCATGTGTAGTCTTTGCTTTGTTAAAACATGTATTTAGTTCTCTGAATCTTTACAGTTTCTTTCTATATCCTCAACTATATCTGTCACTCTTCGTTGAGGTAGGGACTTCATGCTCAAACCAAGGAGCCCATAACTGTGCTGAGCATCTAATCCCAGAGGAAAGCCTGTTGCGGCACCTTGAGAGGGAAAATTACCTCCCTGAGAACTGACAAGATGCCTCCATGTACACAATTCACAAACACAACTGCACCTTTTCTGTGACAAGCTATTGCTAGGTCATACCTGATTCATTACCTATTATATTTTCTAAATCTTTATAAACTCAATGGCTTCCAAGTATTTCCCTCCTGCTGATTATGCAGTTAGGATGATTCTTCCCAAGATATATTTGTTTGCGTTGTTTTCTCAGTTGAATCTAACTGTGCTGTTTCCTGCACATATTTCCAACTCTGAAAGTCCCTTTGGAGAAAGGATTTCTGTGTCCTCACCGGTGTACATGTGAGGAAGACTAAGCAATTGCCCAGGGCAGAAAACCAGGAAGGAGAAAAGTAATAAAGGTTCTCAGTTCCTGGGTGTCATTGATTTCATATGCACTGTGCAGCTTGCAGTAGGAAATCTGCATATGAAACACAACTGAGCCCTGAGACAGAGAGACAGGAGAGCTGGTAACGCATTACCAACCTCCAGTAATTTAAGAATCATTTTGTTAACTACTTCAATATGCTAGGCTTTTATATATATATATATATTTAAAAAATCCTTTTATAGTGTAAATAAAGTCATTAAAGAAAATCAGGATCACTCATAACCCATGCAGACTTCCCTCCAACTCAGTATATTGCTGTTCACCGTTAGCATTTGTTTCCAATCTTTTATTCAGTTTTCACTCCACATAATAAAGTTCATGTTCAAGTAAACACTCCAAAGCCTAATAACAAAGAATTTACTGAGTGCTCTGATCAGTGGGATATTACAGTGGAACCATTCAGACACAGCAGTGATCTGCTTTAAGATTTCTATCCCATTCACACATATACACACACACCACTTCTTTTTGCACAATTCATAGGTCACTTCGGTTGCTCTGAAACTGCATTGTTGGCAAACCAGTGATTTGTTATTAAAAAATAAAAAAATTCTCTGCTGTTATACCCAATAATAATGATTTAAAGAATATTTTCTATGATAGTCAGGATCAGTGCATCTTCTAATCTCCAAGAGAAATTTTAATAAAAAGTACATAACTAGTGTAGTTTATCAAATTTTAAAAAATTTATTGGCATGTATCTGAGACAGTGAAAAAGAATTACCCAAGTGTTCCTCATCACACAGGAGATGTTTAGCGTAGGAATTTTACTTAAGAAATGAATAATTATTCTCTTTCTAGATTGCCAAAATACTTCAGAAGACCATTGCTGGGAAACCCAGTTACCTTATGGACAGGGAACCTTAAAACTATTTAGTGTGCTTTAGGCCACAACTTTTGTTAAACACACACAAAAATTTGGTCACAATGATCAAGATCTTCTCCTGGACTCCAGAGGCTTTGAGAAGAGCCTGGGTTATTTTCTAGCTCTGCACCAACATATTTATGACATTTCCAGCTTGGCTCAGCTTCAGTTTGGAAAATGAGTGGAGTTCAAGAACTCTGAATAGGTTTTGTCCTGTGATTTTTGCAGTATTCAGAAGTTTACCAGGTTGAAACCCACACAGATCAAAACCAAAGTAAATGTTCCCATGAACTCCTGTGAAGACTGAATTTTTGGCAGCTCTGCTGAAACCTAAAACAAGCATGAGAGAGCTGCAATTGACAAAAATTATTCATCAACATTTTCACTATATATGGGTCTGTTTTATTTATATGAATATTTTCTATGTGTTAGGATGTATGAGCTATTTGTCTGTTATTCATCATCAAGGAATCTCTGGGCAAGCACCAAGATTTGAGTCTGTCTTCTTGTAGCCTTATTGCAGAGGTCCTGAGTTCCTACTGATCTCCCTGTACTGAGAGCTGTAAGCACTCCCCACCAACAACTGTGAGACCACTGGTCATGAAAAACATAGAAATATTGGCTTGTTTACTGTTTGTGTCAAAACTGCCAAATTCATAGTTCCCTCAGAATTTGTTGAAAGGTTTTAGGCATGTCTGCTGATCCGTGCAATCTGAATTACAAAACCCTGAGACAATCTTAATGCTTCCATGCCAGTCTAAATCAAACCAAATCAGATTATACTAAACCACCTGAGTTTAGTTTTATTATGAAATGGAGGGGAAATTCCCAGATAAAATACCAATAGAAGATGTTTTTTCTTTAGAAAAATGGTTTCAGAGGATCTGTATTCATAGCAAAACCAGCAACAAGAAAGGAAGAAAGGAAGAAAGGAAGAAAGGAAGAAAGGAAGAAAGGAAGGAAGAAAGGAAGAAAGAAAGGAAGGAAGAAAGAAAGGAAGAAAGGAAGAAAGGAAGAAAGGAAGAAAGAAAGAAAGGAAGAAAGAAAGAAAGAAAGAAAGAAAGAAAGAAAGAAAGAAAGAAAGAAAGAAAGAAAGAAAGAAAGAAAGAAAGAAAGAAAGAAAGAAAGAAAGAAAGAAAGAAAGAAAGAAAGAAAGAAAGAAAGAAAGAAAGAAAGAAAGAAAGAAAGAAAGAAAGAAAGAAAGAAAGAAAGAAAGAAAGAGTTAAAGTAATCTAGTACTCATAAATACATTTACCCCCATTACACTTATCCCTGTTTCGACCATTCCATCAAGGTAAAAAAGTCTCACATAGGAGCAAGCATGTGCCAAGGTGACACAAAGGGGCTCAGCACTAAGGATGGACAAGCCTTTATTCATCTCACTCCTCTTTACCATCTCTGTCTCTGACCTTCCCTTCAGCTCCTCATGTCTAAGTTTCTTCCCCCTCACCCAGAGAAAGAAAAATGTGCAGATGGGTATCATAACTCTGTGCAAATGGTGCCTTTGTGAATATTTGGGCTTCAGGAATGAGAAACAAAGCTGAAAGCATCCAGCTTCCAAAGTCCTCAAGAGGCACCTCTCTGACATAGTTATAATTGCCCCAAATGAACCTTCCAGAGATTGTATTATTCAGAGGTTTCCATATTTTAACTGAGAGAGGAAAAATAAGGAACGGCAAAATCTCTTCAGAGTATTTTGCATGTAAGTGATGATCCTGTTAGCAAACTGGAGAACCGTTCTCAGAGCTACCCCTGGAGCATTCCTGACCTGGAACACAAACCGGGGTAATCGTGTGCAATAACAGTCAGGAGGAAAAAACAAGTCACTCCCACAAGAGACCATCTATAGCCACAGGAAAATGATATAACATTGTGAGTAAATAAGTAACTGGACAGGGTTGACAGTTTTGCTTTGTCTAACAGGAGGGGATGCACATTTAGGTACGAAATGACAGATGCTTCTGTGATGGAAGGGCTCTCATTCACGGCACTGAGTATGATGGATCAGTACCAGCGTAAGAATTGAAAATCCATGTTTCCATGCACAAATAGCTGCTTCTGGGAGGTTTTTAAAAATTTAAGAAGAGAAGGAAAAATGTTGTCATGTGGGCTGCCCTTCTGCAATTTTCATGTGCAAGAAAATTCCGAGAGTGTAGGTCATCTGGTTTGATGGTAAACTAAGAAGCCTGGAGAGAGGAAAGAGACTGATATCATGTGAAGTACAGAAAAGTCTCTTAACTGTAGAGTCTCAGAGCTGTCTTGGATGTCTCCCTCTCTGTTCCCATGTTTAGTTTTCTTGTTCAACCCACAGCCTGTTTGCCCAGTGTTGTTCCGGTGCAATGCATAATGCAGAAATATTTGAAATGTGGAGCAATCGGGGTTACTGTAACAGTAAGTCTCAAGTATTTAGAAAGCAGGACTTTTTTAAAGTCAGGGTATGCTGAAACCAGCAGTTTCTATTTTTCAGTTTTTATGTCTCGGAGCTGGCTGACCACACTACTGGCATACGGCACAGTAATAACAGCTACAGGAGTGGTATTGCCATCTGGGCCCAATGGAGCTAGGCTGATTTCCCCCACCTGAGAATGTGAGCCGTAATCTTTCACAGGTGGAATTGGCCAGAACTAGGAAGTAGCAAGATGAGCACAAACAAAAAATAATGGTAGCAAACTTACCACTGCTCTTCTGCATGTAATGAAAAATCACTTTCAGATTTCTGCAGTTTCTTTTTATCTCCTTCTTTTCTATTTTTTCCTCTTCATTCATTGTTAGTATTTTTTTTACTCTGCTTGTCTTTGCTGTTTGGGTACATTGCTCATTCCTGCTCACATGGTATTGAAGCAACATTTTTGTGGATGTTCAGCCTCCTAGTGGACCCGGGTCCCTGCCACAGGCCCTCAAGCCACTCTGCCCCTAATTCTGCTGAAGGAAAACCATTCCTTACAGCTCTTTTCCTCACATATGAAGACCAGACCTGGGGCACTGCTACCTCCAGACTGTCATGTTTAGCTAGTTGAGTGTGGGGGAATTTTCCAGCAATCCAGCCAAGTGAATGCTTATGAGGACACAGAGCATACACAACGCCTGTATATATGCACAGAGGAGATGATCTAAAAGTTTCCTGTTACTGTAGAAGAGCTACTAAATGTAAATTGACAGAATGCGGAGAATATTATCATGGAAACATCAGCAAGCAGAGTAGCCTGTGGGAAAACATCACAGGAACAGGAAAAAAGAGTTCCCCTCCACATTTGGAAATTTGGATGAAGTGCTAAGCTGCAGGGGTTGGATCCTGAACTACATGTCAGTGATTCAGGGTCAGTAACCTTACCTCTACAGTACTTTATTGGTAGTGTGATAGATAATTTATAGCTTTAAAAAATGCTGGAAAGACATACTCTTTCATGGAACATATGGTTTGGATTTGTATTATGTCCATTATTCTTGTTTCTGACAATCTGTAATAAGTCTATACAAATTTGTTACTAAATTGCTGTTCTCTAATAGATATACAATATTTCCATTATTTGATGATATTATTGTCACAGGTGTACATATGTCAAGTCCAAAAGCTCTTATGAAATGTATGAATATGTGCCAGCATTTCACTTTGACATACAACCTTCAATTTTAAATACCATCATATAAGCAATAAAGCTTCAACATTTCAGCTTGAATTCCTTGTAATAATAGCCTTTTGTTTATTTCCTTCTTTTAAATAAAATTGACACTGACAGAATATTGGCAAGGTTAAAACAATCCTGTTATTACAAGCATTTAATCACAATAAAAAGGAAATAATGTGGGGGTTTTTTTACTATTCCTTTGAAGCATTACTGCCTGATTACCTCATAATATCTTTATCTCTTAGCTATTCCCTGCCAAGCCTGTGTTTCATTCCTCTATCTGTGAAGAATGTATTTTTTTTACCTCAAGTAGAAGCAGAATTTCTTTCAGTGGCTGTGAAATTCTTTCCTATTCCTGATATTCTTGCAAGGATGTCCCACAGTGATTTATCATGGGACATAAGTTTTAATTATCACCATAATTTGCTTTGACTTTAAAACAGTCTGTAAGCTTGTGTCCATTGTTTGGCTGAATGTGACTGTCTGTGTAAGAAATAACTTGCTATTTCCTTCATGTTGGCAACACTGAGTTCCTGTGGCCTGGAGAAATTAGTGTATCATCTTCTCCCATATAAGTCAATGGGGTTATGCCATCAACTTACATGGGAGAAGAATCTGGTTCCAGATAAGAAATAGCTGAAAGGTCTGCTTTTTACACATTTTTCTTTACTGTAAGCTAACTCTTCCATGAGATTCAGGAAAAATCATGCAAAAGCTTTTGTTTCTTTCATTATACTGTCCTAGCAGTAAAGGGTCGCTGCTGAAATGTTATGTCTGCTAGAGGCTGCCAAGGTTTGTCGTTAAGCACGATCACTTGGGAATGTTCCAAACACTAATACTTTCATATTTGAGATAATGATATTTTCAGTCAAGCGATATGCAATTTTTGCCAAACCCAAGCAATGCAAATACAACTTCTCTTTGGTCATATTGGCGGGACCTGTATTGCATGGCAGGTGTCCTCCACAGCTTTGGTCCCCAGAGAGGTTGCTCTGGGACCCTCCTGGAGCATTTGGAGGCTCCCTCTTGACTTTGAGCCTGGGTTTCCTCTGCAGAACTAGCCAGGAGTGCCTGGAAATTGTGCACATCTGAGTCTTGTCCCAGCAGGAGAAACACTCCTGGATTCCACGTTGCAGAGGAAGAATTTATCATTGCCTATTCCCATTATTCTCTCTCTCTGTTCATTTTATGACAAACCATAACAAAACAACTAGCAAATGTTCAGTCTTGCCATTGTTTGTAGTGTACCTTTCAAACACAATTTGTTATTTTCATTTTTCAAACATCAAGATCTGTGACACAAATAGGCTGTTCTCCTATTTCTAAGCTAAGCATTAACTCTAACTTTACCTGTGCAACAAACACATTGAAAACATAATCACTCATCCTATTGCCATCTGAGATCATCAATTCCCCATCAGCACAGAAAGAAAACAAGAATGGTCTGCTCCAATGTTTGACAGAACTGTATCTTCTGTTAGTAATAAAAATACTTTACACATACAAATTGCATTTCATGCAAAGATCCCTGTGTGCATTACAAAGGTTGAGTTATCATTATCCTTGTTTTACAAATGGCCTGCCAGTGTCACAATGAAAACCATTATATCATTGTTCCTTCAGCTAGATCTTTTTAGTCACTAGTGGCCAGGACTGAGCTCAAAATTCAACTCCCACACAAGTATCAAACTAGTATTTAGCCCTCCTCATTGTCCCCTGGTGACACTTTCATGGAAGTAATAGTGATGAGCTTGAACATGTTGCTGAGTGCTGCATGTTTGTAAGAGAATTGCTCTAAAAGCATTGAATGGTCCACTCTACCACCAATTTGAGCTGTTCTCAGAGTAAAACAGGATTTATCTAGTAGGACACCTCTCAGGAAGTTGTAAAATCAAATGGGGAAGAAGTACAGTTATCAAAATAAGTTGACCTCAAGAGAGGACAGGTGGGACCACAGCATTTATGATTACAGGTTTGCAACTCCTCCTTTAGGAAATAAATTTTTGGGGGAGAGCCTGTAAGTCTTTTCCTTCTGCATGTGCATTGAAAGGCTTCATGATCCTTGCACAGTCACGAGACCAAGCAGTTGGTGAGAAACTCATCCTTCCAGCCAGGTCACAGGAAGCTAATCCATGACAAGAGAGCAAGGCAGTGCAATTTGCAACATGAAAGGCAGTGGAGGAGTAGAAGAGCAGAGCAAGGGTAAGTCCAGAGGAGAGCAGGATGTCCTGCCTCCCCAGTCCCCCAGAAAGTGAGGGTGGGTTTAGTGCTGGAAGGGAAATAATGCTGTGGCAGAGATGCTGGCTCAGCCTGCTCCTTCTCTCCAGGGTACCCCTGCATGTGGAGCCCCTTCTCCATCTTCATGGGGACAATCCATCCCTATGTAACTCCCACTCCACACACCAACAGCAATTTACCTTGGACTGTATTTTTCAGGGACTCTGACTTCAGGGAACCAAAACTCCTGATGTAGATCTTATTGAAATTTTGGACCAAAAGGAATTATTAGATCAGCAAGTCTGACTTCTGCTAGTTCATAAGCCTTAGGATGTCAGAAATACTTTTCTATTCTTTAGGATCAAAGGTTGATTAAACTAGGTAATTTCAGTCTTCAGGTAGCTTAGCAGACAAAGCTACAGGCAAAGAACAGAGGAGGTTGAGATGCCAAGTATCTAGAAATCCAAGAGATGAGATATGCCAAAAGAACTCCAGCATGGGAATTTTGAGGCAACCCCTCACATCCGAGAGTACCTCTGCCAAGCTGAGGTGTGGGAATCCCATCCTTACCCCAATTTGTGGATCAAGAAGCAAGAAGTCAGGGTTCAGGCTGAGAAAATTCAATACCATCTTAAAGCCTTGTGTCCCTTCTGCCTTCACATTGCTGGCTGCAGTTGTTCTTTCATGCTTCAGGGGAGAGCAAAAATATCTCCATGAGCTCTGAAGAGCATACATTTACCAATTAGACTCTGAGAAGAAAAATCCCCCTGTAATCTTGCAGAGATTGTGAGCTGTCTTACAGTGAGCTAGAAGTAGTTTGAAAGAAATACAAGTTAAGCCTGAGATGTCCCACAGCCAATGCAAAAAGAGCATGAATGTGGTTTCACACACTCATAGCTGAAAATATTCCCCGTGATTAGCCTGTCAGTCATAGGCTAGCTAGTCTCCAAGAAGTTATGACAAAACACATTATTTTTCAAAGTCTATAGTCCTATGTTGATAGTACAGCATTAACTTTGCCTGAACTTCTTGTCGGCAATGATAGTGTTATCTTAATGTTACAGGGACAGTTATGGCTAAAGATAATGGAGAACAGGTTGTCAAGTATAAAATAATTTATTCTCTACTTTTTCTTCCTACCTTGCTGCCTGTGCTTACCTTGTCCCATGAAGCTCCATGTGAAAGAGGACAGGCCTCCTGCTCACTTCAGCAAAGACTTGGCAGTGCTAATACCAGCTTTATCAGAACACACCAAAGCCATGTGGATGTTTATGGTAATAGCACTGGTACAGAGTACAAGAGAAAGTTGCAGAAAATACGGCATTTTCCCTTCTGAACCTTTCTGAACTCCTTTTCCAACACCCCCAGTTGGGCAAGTAGTCTGCCATTTGTACATGGTGAGGTACTCCTTGGCACAGGTTATATATTTTTTAACTTTTCCTAATGATTCTACAGGTCTCTGAACAGATGTGTTTTCAGTATTACCCAAGTTTTCCAGTTCACTGGGAATATAGAAGTAACCTCATCAAAAATGGGTGTACAGATTGATAGAGACATTCCCCATATTTCTTCCTCAAAATGCGTAGGCATTTTTGCATATGCACTTAAATTACAACACTAAAAATATCTATTGGATATCCATACATTTCACCAGCATGCCTCATGGATGCCCCCTGACTGGAGCAGTGTATGTAATAGTTTTGCCTCCTATAGAATTTGTTAATCTCAGCTGAGTTTGAGGAATCACACATACAAATTCTAATAGAAATGTACAGTATATGTTCCTAAAAATTTTAATCTCAAGAGGAGTAGCCAATAAGTAAACACTGGAAATAAAAAAATCCTGTATTTTGTAAATTCAGCAGTATAAGAGGTATGAAGAACATGTATGAAAGTTGCTACCTTTGGCTGTAAGAAATACATTGCAGTGTGTGGTGATCATTTCAGGCTACATGACTGTTAGTCTGCTTTTTCACAGATTAATTAAACTGTCTAATAAGTGGTTTATCCCCTTATGAACCCTGACTCCAATAATTTAAAATTCTAACACTTTAGTTATTGTAGCTCAACCCAGTAGTTCACTGCTTTTGCCTCAGAGGAGTCAGTGAACAGCCCTCAGGGAAGGATGCAAAACCCAAAACTAAATTCCTGCATCTGTATGCAGCCCATGTCACTTTGTTAACTACCCGCCTTTGCAGTGGTAACCACCTTCCTTCTGTGGGCATCTCCATACAGACCACTGCCACAGTGACACCAAGCTGATCTATGGTATGGTCGGTCCTCAGAAGACTGAACTGCAGCCAGATGCTGTAAGCCACACCCAGCAGCCAGCAGGTGGGAAGCACAGAGTCTCTACAGATGAGTGGAATAAATGTTGTGAAGTGAAAGAGGAGAAACTATTTCCTTAAACTTACACAGCAAGTGACTGCTCATGTAGGGAACAGTGCTAGGTCTTCCCTTGCTCTGCCTCCCCACAAGCATCTTCCTGCAAGTGTGCGTACATTTGTTGCTGTGAGGAACTGATGTGTCTTTCTGCTTGCCTTTGCTAAAGCTTTTCAGTCCACTCTTACTTTGAATTCATCTAGCATCAGCTTCCAGTCTTTATACTGTGCTATGCCTTCATCTGCATGGTATTCTGCTGCCAGCTTTACTGGCGTTCTCATGGGAATTCTGTATTTTCATCTCCCCTGGGTCCCCAGCAGCTGTTGAACAAGTGATAAAAGGGAAGTAAAATATTGGCCTACAATGTAAGTATATAAAAGAATAACCAAAACACCTTGGAAATCTGGGTAGAATTATTTCATACACATAGAGGATCTTATTTTGATATTTCTGTTTTAAAGACATTTATTTTTTAAGCACACCTGTGATTTCCACATCTGGACTTTAGCAGGATGAGAAGTCTGAGTCTTTCTCTGCAAAATCAAGTGAAGTTGCAAAACAGATCCAGATACCAGTGGCTGCGTGACTCAAGGACTGATAGCTAAATGCATTGAATTTACATTGAAGTCCTTCCTTGAAGCCCGTTTCTGTCCATTCTGTTCAATTCTGTGCCATTATTGTCTGATGGCTCACAGTCATACTGTGTCTGGAGTGCAGGATATAACCCTTGGTGATGTTTGTTCAGTTTTTGGATAATTGCTCACAGTCGATATCTGACACCTTTTCAATAATTTCGTTGGAGAGAACAAGTATGCTCTCATTCCTCCAGACCAGAGTTGATTATAGCACTAAGTCAGCATTAGGATAACTGCTCTGTGCTGCCTGGACAAAAAATGTAGTATTAATTTTCTCTTCACAGACAAGTTTGCTTAATTACTGACTACAGCTGTAGACTATATGTGGAATGTGTGGATAGACCAGGTTCAGACCAATAAACTATGGCAAAGACAGTAGCCTGCTTTATCTGCTACCTGAAATTAAATAATAAAATAACAAAAAGCGTCTGTGAATTCTTGTTCAGGTTAGGGTTGTTAAGGAAATATGGATGGACATTCTTTCCATGGGAAAAATGAAGATCTGACAAAACTGGAAGATTTCATTGAACTGTTTCAGCTTTCTTAAAACTTTTGTTAGGAATTAAGAGAGGAAATCATTCTAAGAATGCTGAAAGTGACTGGGTTTATATTTTCTGAGTGAATCCTTTCTGATTTTCATTATAAAATCTTTTTTCAAATTAAAAATAACCTAAAACTTTTAATTTTATTAAAACCACAATGTTTCTACCCAGAAATTTCCTCTCCTCACAGATTTTTCTAAATGAAACCAAATTTCAAAATCCTAAGAAACTCTGGGAAATTAGTTGATATCCTCTTCATAATTTTAATTTTTTGTTATCACATAATTTTTTAATTACAATAACATGAAGTTAAATGACTTTATTTTAGTTGCATTCACTCCCTTCAGTCTGTGTATTGCAAAAAGTGTATGCCCAAGTCTTAATAGAAAAGTATCTTAGGAAATGAAATTTAAAGTCACATTACAAGTGTTTCTGGAGGGAACAACCCTGATGTGATGAATGACAAATCACAAACAAGCAATCTGATTTAACACTTGAGTTCATGTTCAATTTACAGAGTAATACAAACTATTTAAACAAATTAATGGGAAAATATGAATTAATAAGAAGCCAGAGGTAATGGAATTTCCCCTTCTGTGTTCTTTGAGTATGTTTTTCTTTGTGACTTATCTGCTTGAATCCATTCGTGACATAATATTCCATACACAAATAAGTAGTGCGGTCTTTTTCTTAGTATTTCTAAGGCACTTAGTATATCTAATATACTTCATTGCAAAGATGCCAAGAATTTAGCAGGATTAAAAGATGCAATCAGATAATTACACAGATATTAAGAATCTTTATAGTTGTGTTACATATATTTTTCTTAATCCTACCAGGTGTAGAAATCCTCACATTTCAAACCAGAAAATGACTCGAGGGGAGAAACACATATTTCACTGAATATTTAATACCGTAACTAGTGACTTGTCAGTTGTCTGAAACATCTATGGTGGTGGACTGGTCTGTGCAAAGACTTAAATGAGAAATGGGACTGAACGAGATGCCATATTTATTTGCCAGTTTTCTCCACTCATGTAACATACTAAGCATCAAGTAACAGAGAAAAAAAGCATAACATTATTTTCCCCCAAAACAAATTCCTTAGAATTCAATTAACAGTAAGTCTGTCTTAGCTTCTCACAGAAATGACCAGACTGCTGAAGACATGTGTGTAAGTTGGTACAACCTCTAAAAGCTGAGCACCTATCCTGCCTCGATGTTCCAGCCCCCCTCCAGCCCATCCTAGGTGAGCAGATGACCCATGTGGTTGACAGAGGAAGGAGAAAGCTCTTCAAGAGCACCAAGAGCTGTGAAAAGCATGGGGATGAGTCCAAACTTCAGGATCCTGAGAAATTACTCCCTCTCTGAAAAAAGTCATGTGAAGGTGGAGATCACAGTTGGATAACTAAGCACAGTCAGTCATATCTTCATGCCTCTGAAAATCATTGTTAGTGCCTTGTAGTTTGTCATCTGTCAGTACAATCCCATCACCCCCCACACACCAGTGCTCTGACCCCCACAACTTGCTCTTCTGCTTGTCCCTTCAAAGAGATGTGGAGTGCCAGCAAGCAGCTTGGGAGTATCAGATAACCCAAAGCCAGGAAGCACTTGGTGTCCAACAGCTGTGTCACATGTGTATACTAATTACCTTGAAGCTGCTTTGTTGTTTCAACCAAAGCATGTCAGCATGCTGGAACGAGAAGAAACCACCTCAAGTTGTGCCGTGGCAAGTTTAGATTGGATATTAGAGCTTTCTTCACCAAAAGAGTTGTCAAGCATTGCAACAGGCTGCCCAGAGAAGTGGTTGAGTCACCATCCCTGGAGGTATTTAAAAGATGTGTAGATGTGGTGCTTAGGGACATGGTTTAGTGGTGGACTTGGCAGTGTTAGGTTTACGGTTGGACTCGATGACCTTAAAGGTCTTTTCTAACCTAAATGATTCTGTGATTCCAGTTTACCTTGAAGCTGCTTTGTTGCTTCAACCAAAGCAGGTCAGCATGCCAGATCACTGTTTCCGGATGAAGCTGATAAATGCACAGCAGGAGCACTCCTCCAAATGTCTGCAGGAGATTCTGGTTAGACAGTGCCCAGACAGAGTGACAATGGCCAGAAAGTGTTCCTACACAGCTCCGCATGGCTAGGCTTCCTATGCTGCCCTCAAACTCGCCCTTTTCTCTTTGAGTTGTTCCTCTATCTGTCTCTAAGGGAACCATTTGCACAGGGGATTTCAAAACTGTGAACTATTCCAAGTTATACGTCTAAAACTTTGCATGCCACATTTATGTTTCTGTGGCTGATGGGTAAGGACCCATGTGATCTTCGCTCATGTCCATATGGCTGGTCCGTCTCACCTCCCAAGAAGAACGGCCATGCCCAGAGCATCTCTCAGCAGCAGTTGCTGGTGTATGTTAGCCTTGAAACATGCCTTGTCAATGCCTGAGACAGGACTGGACAGTACAGGTCAAAAGCCAGTCCAGCGTACATTTAAATAATTAAATGATTCATACAATTGTGAGTCTGCACCCTGGTCCTGCTTTATTTGTTACAATGGACATAGCTGCCCACTCCTGCTGCTCTGTGTTGCGCTGCCCTCACATCCTGTTATTTAAAGCCATGGGGGTATCTCCACGGGTGCTGTGGCTTTGGTGCAGGATACACAGGTGGGACCTAGAGAGCTCCCCAGGAGCAGGACCCCCTTTTCCACCCCAGCCATCTCCGTGTCCCCCACGGCAGATGGTACAATCTAGCCCTCACTGTGTGGCTCTACCCTGCATCCTGTGCCCATCTATGCTATTTTCCTGACAGGATTGCTAGTAGCATTATTTTACTTCTCTTAGACTTTGTGAGTCTGTTGCAGAAAAAAAGTCAAGCTGAGACACCATCTGAAGGAATTTGGACTATTTCTGTCTTATATTTGGGCACAGAGATTTTATTTGCCTGTAATAAGAAACATTACCTTCTTCTCCCCCCCAATAAAATGATTCCTCTAATATTTAAGTTTCAAGACCATACACTGTGTTTATAAGCCTCAGGCCCTGAAGTAAAATAAGATTGAGTTTCCCTCAGGTAAGTACTTCCAGACACTTTATCTGCTATATCATTACAACTATACTCTATTTGTTACTGTACTATGTAACACAATACTTGCATTATATTCCACATGAAAAGCTGTTTCTGCAGCATCTTGTCATCATTTCACGAACGCGGCTTTGAAGCCGTTTTGAATTCTGAATTCAGTGCATAACAGTGAAGGCTCAAGTGCACAACACCGTATTATTTACTCAGATGGGGTTAATTGCTGAATAAAAGAATGGTTCCTTTCAGTTTACCTTTTTACAATCTCACTCACACTGGATATGGAAGACAGGAAAGTCTGTGATAAATATCAAACTTTCTAATCAGAAACGAGCCCAGTCGTATTTGAAATCTTGAACTTAATCCAGAATCAGGAAATGCAGCCACTTGTGTTACTGTTGCTGAAAGAAGAAAATGACCTTTTTATTGTAACTTACATTCACTATTGTACTTGTGAACCATGGGGAATGGAGCAGGAGAAAGGCAAGGTTTTAAGGAGACCTTCTTTTAACAAGAAAACTGAAATTGGGTGTAATAAAAATATATAGTTGATATAAAGACTGTGTTTCTCCAGGGGAAATCTGTGACTTTGACACAGATTCACTACTAACAACTTATTCTTGCTTCCTAGCTACTGTTAATTTTTTCTGTCAAGCACCCATTGCCCTAAATTTTACCAGCTTTAGCCTCAGTGGAGATTAATTTTAATGTAGAAAAATTAACAATCCACACCTTTAACAGGAATATAAAAAGTGAAATGATACTATAAATTTTTAAGTAGAGATTGAGTTTCAGCAAACACTTTTATTTCCCAGTGATGTTACAGGGTGAATGCCTGCAGGATTATTTCAATATAATGACCCTCTGATGATGATTAATTTATAGCTGAACTGGAATGCTGGACCAACATCAGTAACAGAGTGCCATAACTCAACGGTGCTCTCTTGGACAGCACACAGTGGTAGGTAACACTGGACTACAAGAGATCAGAATTATAAAATTATACATATATTTTTTGTGACATGGAACCCAAGTGGAATTTATATCTTACCTAAAACAAGTTTCTTTACATGAAAAGTTTATTGTGGTGCTCTCTGATGCTATGAAGAATCAGATGCAAAAGGTGTTAATAGCACAACTGGAGCTAGATATGACAAGCAGTCATAATACTGTGTGGGCACTTAAGTGGACAGATGTTAAAATAGTTTTAATTTTTAAAAAATGTTTTAGAAATGCTGAGAATCTTACACATTTGCTAGGGTTGACTGATCTCTTCTGGGAAATCAGTTAACTTAGTTATCTGGAGAAATCAGAGCCTAACTGTGAGTGAAAGTTTAAGTTGATGGGTCAGACAGTGGAAAGTTGTGAGAGCTTTCTGTGCATTTTCACAGAGTCTTCAGTATCTTGTAAAAGAGAGTCAGCCTTGTTTTCTGATCCCTAGATCTCACTTTTCACTCTCCCTGATTCTGAGGATAAGATTTTTTTTTTCTTTTCACTGTTCATACTATAAAATTCTCCAGAAGATACTTAAACTGTGTTCAAAACAAAATCTCACGTCAACAAAAAAAACAACTGTAGGAAGTTCCTTAAGCTTAGATGTTATTGAATGAGATATTGGTATTGACTGAAAGAATAAACTCATACTTTTCTGGAATAAGACCTTATAGTTTTTTTCACATCAGCTCACCAGCTCTTACAGGTCTATGAGCTTCAGCTGGAACAAATTTGGGCCTTACCTAGGTGGTTCCTTGGCTGTGATGTGCAAGGATCATCCAAGGCCAGCACCAGCCATGCTAGTATCAGAGTTGCTGAATAAATCCCACCAACAGTATTTGCCAGCAACGCTGTCTGTGATTCCCCAGTGCCTCACCTCAGCAATGGAGGTTACGTGGCGCTCCCCAAGTAATTAAACTGTGTTCCCATATCCCACTAACAGGTGGAGTTGAAGCACTCTGAGTCCAGAAGTAATTCTCAGGGTAGGAAGCAGTTTCATAGTGCCACCTTTGCCAATGTCAAGTTTTAAATTTTTCTCTATTCTTTCACAAGAAGAGAGAAATTAAGTCCTTCTGAGTTAAAAAAGAAGAGAATGGAAAGCAAGAAAATACTGCAGCAGCCAGTCCTGTAGTTAGGTCGTTGATTTAAAATCTGGGAGACTAACCTCCATGTCACTGTTCTAAATGATTTAGAATAAGAGGGGACAGAAAGTGACATAAATGATCAGAAAGGCTTCTATAATAAGCATCCACCACACACAATTATATCTGTAAACCCATTAATCTGTGTATGTCCCTAACCTGAGCACATAGCACTGATTGAAAAAGCATATTTATTGAAACATAAAACTAGACCAGACATCTGTCTCTGTTACTCTACTTGGATGTCTGTTCAAAAATATCCCTGTTACAGAGAAATTTCTTCTCATTTCCACAAAATATTTATATGCGTGCACTGTATTTCCCCTTGTTCTTGCATAACAGTGTCCTCCAACACAAACAGTGTTTCACTCTGATGTTCCTGTGATGTATTTCTATGGATTAGTTACATCCCTTTTCATTCTTCATTCTGCTGAGCTAAGGAGGTTGAACTGCAGAAGTCTCATCTCACACAAGAAACATTCTCTCCTCCAGACATCCCAGCCCTTCTGGCTGGAGAGGACTCACACACAGTCTTTGCAGGACGCTTTTCCAGCAGCCTTGATCCTTCCTTCCCACTACTGAAAATACCTGGAATCTCCTAAGATCAAACAAACTTTTTCTCATGTGTATCACACTGATGGCTCACAGATACCCTATAGCAGACCAGTACCGCCTGATTTTCCTTCTCTTCTGTTGTTTCATAGTAATGAACTCCTAACACACCAGAAAAATCTTGTACTTTGTACATAAAATCATGGCTTTGCCACAAGAACTGTGCTATTTTAACCTCTTGCTGCTTTTGCAGACCTCCTCTGAGCTGATGATGCTTCCCAGCTTGTTATCAGCAACAAATGTCATTAATACACTTATTTCTCTGTGTGTTAAAGCAATTCATGAAAACATTTTGTAAGGTCAGGTAAAAAATATCCATCATGTACTCTGTCAATAACCTCTTTCCAACCAGTTTTAATACCACTGGCAATTACCTTCTCTGTTTAAAGAGTTTTACGGTTTTTGCACAAAAATTGTACACAACATGTTTGTACAAAAACGAACCTGCATCCTAGAGGTTTTGGAGCAGATAACAACCATATCACATGCAATTTCCTTGTTCTAAATATCCGTTATGTCACAGAAGAAAGTATCACCTTAAGTCTGGTTTGATCCACTTTTGTTATATCCATTTTGTACTTTATTCTACTTTTTATTTACCCCCATCTTTTCTTATTCTTCAAGTTTTTCTCTAAAGCCTTGCACACTGTTGAGACACACCTAAGAAACCTGTTTTTTTCAGAATCTCTTTTCTCTCCTTTTCATCTCCACCTGTTAGACCCTTGCTGCTGGACAACATCCCCCCTGGAACTCCAGGATGGGGGTGTTCAACAACTCGATTTTAATCAGGAAACTCCTAATCTCAGCCTCTGTCTGAACTGAGTGCTCAGGGATCATTTGTCCCTGCTTCACTGACAATGCTGAATTCAATGTAGATGTAACTCTTCAGCAAACAGGGAAGACCGGCTGTTAGCTTGCTGGTGTGACGTTTGGAAACACAACTGCCAAATTTCTTTAGTCTATCTCCAGCTGTGCTTCAACAATGGCTTTGTGATGGCACAAGAAAGAGTTAACAGAACAAAAAAACAAGTCCTGCTTCAAGTATTTTTATAACTTTTTTTACACTACAGAGCTGTGGAGAAAAACAACATTTTAAGGGTTGCTCTTTTTTTCCATTAGGTTGTCTGCTTTTACAGGTGGTGAGTCGCTATAAGATCCAAAAATCTCCACACATGAAAATGTGATGGCGAGATGGTCTGGAACTGAAACACTCAACAGCCACTTGCTAAACTCACAGTAATAGTCTGGTGTATGAACACCTAATACTATGAAGGCCAGAGATCCAGTCTTCTCCCTGATAGCTGGTTCACCTTGTCCTGGAGCAGTGTATATAAACTCCCTTCCACAATCCTTGGGAGAAGAGTCTAGTGGTCACAGTTTCTACCCATCAACCAAATGCTGAATTTCACTTGTAATGTCTGTAATAGAAGACAGATCCAACCAATTCTTTCCTGCCAATTTCTTTGCTTTTAAGATTTGCTTGTCATCTTTAAAAGTGAGTTATTTGTGTGCCACTATTCTGACAGAAAGCTGGATCAAGATGAATATTTGGAGTCAGGGTGAACAGAGCTGAGATTTTTGGTGTTAGATCTCACAGCCAGCTGATTCCATCAGACTGCTACCATGTTCGTAGCAGTACAGGATAATTCAGGTATGAAGGGACCTCACAGGTCTTTTAACCCAACCTGTTGCTCCAAGCATGGTCAGCTCTCAGGTAAGCCCAGGTTGCTCAGGGCTTTACTCAGTCAGGTCTGGAAAACCTCCAAGGATAGAGATTGTACAACTTCTATGAGCAACATGTTTCACTGCTCAATTGTTCTCACTCCTTATATCCCACTGGAAACTTATTTATTTCAGTTTCATTGAAAATGAGATTGTCTGTTGTCTCTTGTCCCCGCGAGATTTCCTGAGCTCTTTTCCTTCAGAGCTCCTCCCATGGTATTCCACCTGCCCATTTCCTGAATGAACCAAAGCCTGCAGCCTGAGGTCTGTGCCCAGCTATTCTCCCTCCTCACTTTCTTCAGGATCTTCAATTCCACTATTCCGTGGGTACTAAAATAGCAGTTGCCATTGATTATCACATTCCCATCCATTTCTTCTTTGTTTATAATAGCAGATATAACTTTGCATCATTTCTGGTTGGTCCATCGAGTACTTCTGCCAAAAATCTATCCCTGATCCCATTCAGAAACCTCTGTGACTGTTTGCATCCCACATTGTTGCTCTTCCAGAAAATGTCAGTAGGTTGAAATACCCCATAAAAAACAGGGTCTCTGATCCAAGGACTTTTTTGAGTTGTTTAAAGAAGGCTTTGGCCACTTCCTCACCCTGTTTGGGTGGTCTGTAACACAGTCCTACCACAATGCCATCCTCACTGAGCTCTCCTCTGACCCTGACACACAAACTCTCACCCAGCCCATCATCCATCCCATACAAGAGCTCCAAACATTAAGACTGCTCCTTCACGTAGAGCACAAGCCACCCTCATCTTCCCTGTCTCTGTTGAAGAACCTGTATCTATTGTAGCACTGCAGTCATGTGAGCCTGCCCCACCACATCTGAGTTATTCCAGTGATGCTGTAGCTTTATAAATACATGCAGAGCTCTACTTCTTCCTGCTTGTTTCCCAGGCTCTGGGCTTTGGTGTACCTATACTTGAGGCAGGCTTCACTTCACTCTCTTTTACCATTCCTGAGGCCTTCCTTGTTCCCATTACCCTGCAATATTTTCTTTCCACTGACTACTGTTTCCTCACTTAGCTGTGGGTTGTAATGTCCTTCCCCTAATGGTTCAAGTTTAAATAACTTTCAATACTTAAAATTCTGAATGTCTTTCAACACTCAGTACTTTTCAATACTCAACAATATTCAGAATGTTGTTTTTCATTCTTCACACTGTGGGTGTTTTGTGTCTTTGAAACAAGGTAAATGTATTTACAAAAGAGTTTCCATGTTGTGTCACCATGAGATGTTTCCTTAAAATATTGTGAGATGTTTCCTCAAAAGGTGGACAATGTGGAATTTCCACTGTCCTCAGTGATCAAAAATAACTGCCTGCTCTTAGCTGAATTCAGTAGGAATCACCACAGAGCAAGATATTTTGGAGTGAAGATATCAAGGGCAGTGAAAGTAGAAGATTCTGGTGCCCTTAAGTATCATTTTTTGTTTTTATGCAAAGACACTTTTTCTAGGGAGTTCACAGAACACATCACGTTACTGTCCTAAAGTGCCTGCTACGCAGAATAAGGGCATGCACCACCACAGAGGAAGCACAAGATGGGCAAAGGTAAATGCGATCAACCCACATGATTTTGCAAAATATTAATTAATTTCATTTTTTCTGATCTCAAAGTAGATGTGAATCTGTGAGGAGGAACCTGAATGAACTAGGAGGGAAGAAGATAATATATGTCCTTCAAAGAAATAGACAAAAATTAAGTGAGTCTGTTGCCTATTTGGTACCTACCAACATGCTATTTCTGCTATTAGAATGTAGAACCTGTGCATATTTCTAACATCACTGAAACTGACCACAACATGAAGCAACCACTGGAGGATGTCCACAGATGACCAAGGGGATTTTGGTAGTAGAGTGATTGATTTATACTTCTAGACAACACAACATGGGCAGGCTGATGGAATAAGACTTTCAACATTATAAAAAAGCTTAAGGCTTAAGTAGAATTATTCCCAATCTCAAATTAGATACTTTGGGTCAATTGGACCTGATTCCTTCTAATGCAGGAGAGGGGGGTTGATAAGGTGCAACTTGTTCCTTTATTAGACTGCCCTATAACCTAGAAAAAAAGTTTATCTGTTTTTTTTTCTTATTTTTCCTTATTGATGCTAAATCTTTCTGTACCAAGAAACACTAAGAAGTCGAAGGCCACTCAAAACTTACTACGCTCTTTCCAAGACAAAGTGTTCAGACAGCCAGAACTGCTTTTCATGCAATTTATTGGCAGTGAAAACGAATGGAAGAGAGGTGAAGAGATGGCCCATAAAAAAGGTTGTTCTAGGTTGGTGTCTGATCTGGAATTTCACATCTGGAAAGGTGGAAAGTCAAAAGGCTCAGGTTTGCCCTTTAGGTGTGGAAAAGCGAGTATGTTTTATAAATAACATGTCCTTTCACTTGAACAAAAAATAATAGCATGCTGCATATGACATTTCTTCTCTGAATAGGTGAGAGTGAGATAGGGGCAGTAACATCTGAACTGAAGAGGGAGGTGAACCAAATCCTATCACTTCTTATCAATCACAAAAATTGCAACTAGAGAGGAACTAATCAATCTGGACATAATAACAGCCCTTTTCCAAAACATAAGCATGTCCGTACTAGTGAATTAAAGATGAGGAAGGGAACTGTTCATTTCTTGTTTCTTTCCATTTTATTTGTAGGGTCTTAAGATTTTGAGTTAGTTTGGTTCAGATTTTAAAATAATTTTTTTAAAACGTTTTTAAATGTTAGATGTTCACTTTCCCACTAGGCTAGAAGATGCAGTAACTGGGGGATTAGTAAAGTGGTGTTGCAATTGCAAAGCTTTTTGCAAGACAAGAATTTTAAGCTAATTAAAATGTTTTAAATAGTGCTTTAATTCTCATTTAGCTTCAATTTTAATATTTCGAATAGAAGAAGACTTTACTGAAAACCTAAGAGCCAATCATTTTAATTATTACAAGTTACAGTAAACAATCCTTGCATTTTCCAGTGATTCTCCAAAGAGCCAGATAATGTCAGATTTTACTCATTATTTTAATACCATATGTAAGTGTAGAAGAAGAAAACCCCTTAACATGCAACTTGCAGGTTGTTTTGCTGCATAAAACCAAAAAAGGGTAAATATAAAAAGGAACATGACTTTAAAGAAAATAAGTTTCTAGAGTGAAGTCCTCTGGAAAATAATAGCGATGACACCAGTCAAGTTCTATGTAAATGATTCTTCACCCCTAGGGTAGAAATCCAGACAATTTCAGTGGTTTATTGAATATGACTACAAAATACATTTCTTTGCAATTTTTTGTTACTTTCCAGATAGAGAAATTTGACCTGACTATTTTATGTTTTTCAAAGCTGGTTTTGTTTTGTGTAAATTGCTTTTCTATATCAAGAAAATACATTCTGTTCTTCAGGGATTTCTGGTCCTACTATTCTTGTCAGAAAAGCCCCGCTGGTGGCCATCAGATGGAGTCTGGCATACCAGGCATCTCTGCCCAGCCCACTGTCTTTTTTGCTGACCCTGTCTGGGGCTGGGAGTAACATATCAAAATCAGTGCAACATACAGATCCAAGAGCCAAACAGCTCCTCACAGGCTCTCTAACACCTATTATTTAAAACATGGACTGTCGTGAGTGAAACCTGGCACCTAATCTCCCAGCCTTTGAAAGGCTGGACAACCTTGTGACAAACCCATTAGATTCTGAAGGTCTCTCTTAGTGGCATATTTACAACACAAAGCGTCTTTAATGATATAATTTAATGAACCAGAATCTCACATTTTCTTGAGCATTCATCATTATTCTGTACTTTTTCCCAGTCTGAGAGAACAATGTAAGTAGATTTCCCAATGGTGTTATTGATGTGACTATCATAAGAATTAACTGATTGCATCTGGGATGACAACAATATTACTTACGAGTTATTCTGAGCTGTACATATTGCGTAGATAAATGAAATGCCCAATAAGAGGAGACTTCCTGCATCTTTCATAGCTCACATGGGAGAAAGAAAGGCACATCTTGTCTACTCTGGTTGTCATGCCTGGGAGAATGTGAGTGTTGATTTCTCGTTGCACATGGTAGTTTGGCTACCTGCATGGAAGTTTCAGCATCCATGGTGGTGCAGAACTAGAGAAATGACTCACCTGTGACTTCTGTGGCCTTTTTCCAGCAGAGATTTACAGCATCTGATGCTGAGGCATATTTTAGCTATTCCTAATGGATACAAAAAGCCCAAGATGGAGTCATCATATGTTCTTTTGGATGCATCAGCCTCAGATATGTCTTAGCTTTCTTGACAATTCAAAGTTTTGCTGGTTTTTAGAGTCTACAATGTAAAAAATAATTGTACATTGGTCTATTTAAATCTTGTCTCAATCCACATGGGTAAGTCTCTGCATGTTGTTGATGAGTATCAGAGTGTCTGTTCAACAGGGTGAAAAAACATGTGTGCATCTCAGAAGCAAAGAACAATGGATACATTTCTTTAGAGTTAAGATTTTGAAAATATATTCTTTTAGATCCATATGAAGAAACTTTCTAAATCCCACCACCAACATATTTTCTGCCTTTTCATTTTTTACATGTAATACACTGATGTAGGTGAGATAAGAAATACATGGTTTTTTCTTGATTCCGTCTATTGAAATGAGGTCTTGCTAAGGAAACAACATGAATTTTAACAATCTGAGGTTAAGATCCAGCCTCTTAAACTCTTATGTGTGTCCCTTTCTCTGGAGAGCAGGAGCTAAGATATCAGTATGATACCTGCCAGTTAGGAAGATCTATAATTCATTAGGTTATCCTCAGAACTGTGGAGAGAAAAAAAGTCCAAGACTAAGCTTGGTACTTTCACAGTGACCCCCTATCTCCCTCTCCAGGAGTGCAGAAGAGATTGCTGAGTACACCAGGACATCTCCCAACATGGCTTGCACAGCAAGGACACAGAGGTGCTGCAAACCAAGAGAAGGTATTGCCATCTGTCTATCTGACAGACAAACAGATTTCAGCTCAGAAAGCTACTTCAAGCTGTCCTAGTTTACTCTCCAAACTCCGCTGCTCAGAAACCTCCAGTTTGATGGAGAGGTTTAGCACAAATTTGGGACTGCTCCTTTCCAATGCTTATTGCCATGCAGATCTGGGGCAGGCAGAGCACAAGGTGAGGAGGGATGATGGTGCTGAGCTGCCCAGGGGGTGTGCTGCCAAGCAGGGCTCCTTACAACGTGGAGGTCTTCCCCAACAGCTTGCTGTGGCATCTGTTATCATGCATGACACACAACAACTCAGGCATCCTAGCTGCATCTCTTGGAGCTGGAGAGAGGCCTCGGCACTGTGCTGCAAGTGGGTCAGACATAGACTGACCACTGGGGAAAGAGATGAGAGCCAGAGGGGTGAGTCTTGCTCTGCCCAAAAGGTCAGCTCAAAACCTGCTGCCAGCAGAGCAAGCACGCTCAGCAACCCAAGCACTGTGCTGCAGATCATAGGCCCCATCTACCATACAATTCTTAAACCTTAGAATTGAAGTTGGGGCTGAAGAAGGGCTAAGCAAATGCCAAAGGAGCTCACTGTGAACTTCTGACCAGGGACCAGACTAAACTTTCCTGCCACTTTATGATCAGACAACTCTATGCTGCACACAAGGCAGGACCCAGAACGGTCATGGTCTCCTCAGCAGGGCCAGCTTCAGTGGCATTGAATTCCTCCACACAAGGCCCTCTGCCTTTAACCACAGTCAGCTCCTGTCACCCCATGGAAATCAGAGCCAGTTTGATATCTCTGCTAAGCAACTCATCACAGGAATCTAACTTCTCATGCCATCCCAGGGATCCTGTTCACACTGGGGCCATCGTCACCCCCAGCAAGTGGGGAAGGACAGGCTCTGCAGCCAAACTCGCAGCCTCCGCACAGCATGGGCTTGCATTCTTCCAGCACAGCTGTATCATGTTGCGTGGTACTTCACATTGCTTGAAGACAGTGCCACTGGCAGGCCTGAGTCCTCCAATCTGCTTCATCAGGAAAACAACATTTAAGGCCTGCTTCTGTCCCAGTTCCTCTACTGGGGGAAGCAGGGGGTGTATCAGAGCAGGACTCCACTCCCTGCAGTCAGCTCTACCACTGAAGTAACATTGTGAGATACAGCATAGCCTTGTCTGCAGGGGGACAAACCTGGAATCTGAATTAGCTTTAAATGGATTAGTTACACCCCATCAAACTCTTGTGGGCATGTTAGTATTCAGAATTAAAGTGACCTGATTTCAGCATAGCTTAATTCCACTCATAATGGAGTTAAGCTAAATCTGAAGATGAACGCTTTATTACAGCTGGTAAATCCGCTTTGCACCTCTGGTTAATTTGGATTAACTTTCTCGAGGGACTCCCTGTACTCAAGCCCTGCTGGTGGCCAGCTGGTGGCCAACTGGGTTATAGCATCTGCCGCTTCTTGTCTGCTAACACTGCTAGAGGAAAATCATGTGCCGAGGTGGAGTGCTCCTCACTGCAGGCTGAAGGAGCAGGAGAGGGTCAGCCACTGGAAACTACTCCTAATGAAAGTCAACACTCAAAACCCTTCTCTCCAGAGTTTTATCACCAGCTGCCTCCTCAGGCAGGTACCACAGGTCAGAAACACAGGCGTAGATGCTGCCTCTCTGGGACAGGAGATCCTGTCACTGTCACTGCTGTGGAGAAACAAGAAGGTTCCTGCCAAAGGGGAGCAAAGCTTCCCTGGCAGCATCCAATTTTCTCAGCTGGGGGAGGAAGGGAAGGAGGTGCACCCATGGACTCTTCTCTTTAGCCTTTCAAGGTACTCTCTGTGCTGGGCTTCCCCACTCGCAGGACTCCTTCTTCAGACTGCTACTTCCCAAATCCTTGCACAGGAGAGTCGGTATTTCCTAATTATGGTGAGTCTGATGGCCAAGATAACAGTGTAGTGTTCCTGGTGCTCAGCAGCTGGGGGGTCACTGCTAGCTCAGGAATAACATTGCAGGCTTCAATCCCAGAGATGTGCTACAGCCACTGGGCTTTTCTGCCCCTCTGGTGTGAATGCATGGCTGTGCTCCCCAAAATGACCAGCAAAGCTTTGATTCTGCCTCAATCAGAACATTATTCACTTCATGAATATTTGTCTAAGATGTCTGATTGTTAACGCCAAATGAAGCCTTCACTTCCTCTACAAATATTTGTGCAATGACCTATAACTACTGGCCAACATGCCTGCCAACACTCCATTAGATGACATCCCATTTTACAATTAACTATTATCATTTGATAACCTCTTGAGGTTAAGAATACAGATGCAAGATCTCCAAAATTCCTAATGGGAATACTTCATATCAGAAGTATGTTTCCCTTGAGGATGACATCACCACAGGGACACATATTTAAAATATTTTGGCCATCATATTTTGAAAGCTTCTTTAGAAATACAGAAATGCCTTTTGAGCCCTGAAAGAACTTTTCTATCAGTCTCAAGTAAACATACTACCATTTAACTCTTTGGAAAACCTTGTGCAATAACAACAAAAAGTGTCATGGGAAATAAAGCAAAGAATTGCAATGCAGCCAAAGAAAGAAGCATGTGTGGTATATAGTGTTGATATTACCTCAAAATAGGTCTTTGCTGAATGCTGTGTTAGCATCTTTGTGATGAAGAAGTTCAAGTAGAGCCTAAACCACAATTTCAGATCAGGACCCTGACCATTTGGGGAGTTGGAGTCAAGGTTCAAATCTGTCAAATGGTCTCTGTGCACAGTATGGCATTAGCTAAACTAAAACTCTAACCCTGAATCCCTCCTACCTGTTAAGCTCTGGTAAAAGTTGGAAGTAGATGTAGTCTTACCTTTAATTATAGACAGGGCTTTTAACATTGACTGTGTACTGAAGCTGAATCACTGGCTATTAACTTCAGTAGAAAAAGGTTATGTGTGTGTGTGTGTGTATATACACGTATACAAAGATACATGTATATATGTGTGTGTACATATATATAAACTGGATATACAGCTATATGAATCATTTAGGAGTGGCTTTTTTTTCTTTTAATGCCTCCTCCACTTCCATTTCTGCCCTTCTCTATGTGTCTTAGATTATACAGTTTAGGCAGTCAGACTATGAAATGAGCAGCACTGACTACACTTTGAACTGCTGAAGGCTCCTTTCACTACAAAAATGTAAATACAGAGTAACTTCAATGGAATTAAAGTTGATATCCCACTGAGGAAGCAGCACAACGCATGGAGACAATGCAGTCTAAAGAGCCACCTTTCTTATTTGAGGGAATGAAATTGCTTTAAATAATGTACTTGGGGAGAGAAAAAGAAAAATTCAGATTCTTGTCCCTCCTTGTTGACAGAAGAGGCAGAACCCAGTTCACTTTGGCCCTCTTACAGCAACCGTTGCAAGGGCTGACAACGTTCCACCACCAACGCCATGACCTATGGGGTCTTCACTTTAGGCGGGCACTTATTAAATGAACTTTAGTTACCTCAAGTTTTTCTTTTAGCTGATGAACAGGTCAATAACTGCTCTAAGATGTTTTCTTACTTCCCATTTTCATGCTAGATTAATAAGCAATAAAAGCTCATGAAACATTGGATCATCATTCAAAAGGTAGTCATAAACTAGTTAGTATTATCTTTATAAAGCCTCACTTACTTATAACATTAATTTGCTAATACAAGGTGCAAAATCATCCAACTGATGTTTTAAATATATCCTAATGACAATATTCAAACTAAAAATGAATACTTAAATGTTCATTAAATAAGATTAGTTTAAGTGTCTAGCCACATTAATGTTTTTTGAAGGCAGCATTCTAGAGTCTCAACGACTTCACAGAATTTCTAATAATTTGATGGACAATCCTCAAAGATTTGCTAAACAAGCATGACAAGTCACCATTTAAGCAATTAATTATAACAGAAATCTTAGTGTAAAATTAACACTATACATCTTATTACCATAGTTTGAAAGCCCAATGTATATTTGAAAATGTAGATAATTTATCTGAAGCTTTAAGAGGGAAAACAAATTCAGTTCTGAGTAAGCTGTATTAATACCTATGCATCTTGAAATGTTTATTTATACTGTGAGACATATTAGTTAAATTAATTTTTAAAAGAGTGATACTTTAAGGTAAGTTCCAGTTCACTTCCATGAGTTCAGACAGCCAAGAGCTTGGGTGTTTTCATAATACAAGAAGCCAATGACTCCTGTTGGAAAGGGCACCTGCTTCTCTGCCCACGTGTGTCCAGAATCACAGACTTTGCACAGCTGGAAGGTAGACTCTGAAAAGGCAAATTGCATCATGTTCACATGAAACCAAAATACTTGTTGTTTAAAAAAATTACAGTCAAAAAGTGCTAGACTACCAGTAAAAAATGGTCCACCCGTTTTCCAGCCTACTGGGAAATCTGGACCTGGGCTTCAGCTTAGTCTTTTTAGAATGGGTAAAAAAAAACAGGTGTGTTTTCTGAACTGAAAAGCTGAGATAGAGAAAAATATACATCTATTATATGGTATTTATATTTTATATTGCAGTAGAACTGTCTCCCTGACTGTCTTTCTACCCTGCAAGGTAATGATCTTTTCTGTAGGGGTGACAGCTTGCAACTTTGATTTCAGTGAAACACCTCCCAAAATCAATTAAGTGTATACAGAGTGGGACAAATATTCCCTCTGTTTTTCTTTCTCTCCCACTCCAGTCTTGTTCTACTTAGGCTTTCATACCACACTTACCAATCACATGAATTTTCCAGTACGTCAACCTGCTTGCAGAATGGAACAAAGTAAAGTAGAAGACAACCCGATCCTGTTAGGTAATATGGCTCTGCCTGTACCTTTTTACCCTATTAAAAATTATTAGAACACCAGTGTTAGGATTTCATCAGATCTATTACTCAGAAAAATACCATCATTACCCATAAACTAACAAGCAAGCAATGTGAAGCAGAAATATAGTATCATAAAATCTCCCTAACATACAGAGACTGAATTAGCATGGATATGGCAAATCAATCTTTTTTATATGAACACCAGTGTCAGAAAAGAAAGAGAAAGAGAGATTCACGGGAATTGTGCTTTAAGTTGATAGACACATGAAAGTGCATGAAATATGCATTTGCTGGTCTAACAGCCCATGAGAGATTGTCACCCCAAGAAGAGATGAAGAAATATTTGGAAAGCACAGTGAAGCTCACGGAGTGATACCAAATTCAATAGATTTCGTTTTCAGTTTTTGACATCACTAGACAATAGACTTCACAAATCACTAACACAGACTGATTCTAACATGACCTAAAATTACAGAAACATAGGAGAAGGAATAAAAACACTTTCAAATTTAGTTAAAAAGTACAGATGTCTTTGTTTTTTCATTGGCAACTTCAACACTATTGCCTTTGGACATTTCATTTTTAAGAAACATCTGTCCAATTTGGATCTGTCATACTGCAACTATGATTAGTTAGAGATGTTACAAAAAGTGAAATTACTTATGCAAGTCTAGTCTGCAGAGTTAGTATATCATGAACACAAAGTAATAAACTTCCTGAGAACAACAATTTGAATTTATCCTTTGTCTTTTATCCATGGACCCCAAACCACCTAAAAAGCATTATTTAATTACATATTACACAACCTAGATACAGGATGTATAACCAAAATTCCGTAAGTCTCCTCTGAGATGGAAAACAGCACATATTCAGAAGTGCAGTGCCACAGTTTAGGAGCATGTGAGGATAGAAGTCAGTGAAAATTCAAGGGCACACAAGTAGGAAGCCTGTAATTATTTATGTGGTGTTTGACTGAGGTATCATCTTTAACATCAAAACTTTTGGGGTCACTGTTGCATGATGCTTTCAACCATGGGTGGACAGCCATTTTTTCCCCCCAAAATATGGCAGTGACAACTGTTCTGTTTTAGATCTCATTTATGAGAACTTTGAGATAAATTTTAGAGCCAGACAAAAATTTTTAGACAAATAGTTTACTTGCCAAAAAATGCAGGACAACTAAAGCTATTTGGAGTTTGGATTGAATTCAGCAAATTGTTTCAGCCAAACAATGTGGGGGAGGAAAGTGGAATTCTGAAAATGTGAAACATTTTGTTCTGACATTATCGAAATTACAAAATTCCTCCTCTATTTTCTTCTTTTTAGTTAAAGCATTAGAAAAAGTGGGCAGTACAATGAAAAAGGAAGAAAAGAGAGTGACACACCACAAGAAAAACCTGGAGTGTGTCACACTTGGAAGCTTCTCAGTCTGACCATTCCCAGTTTGTGCAAGAAAGCCTCCAAACAAGAATGAGCTGTACCACAGAGGATAAGGATATGTGCACATTCCAGCTGAGAACATATTTCTCCTGTGAGTTAGAGCAAAGATGCACCAATTGAAAGCTGGAAAATGTTGTTAATAGAGTCTACTGGTTTGATCTATTTGTTCGTCTTACATAACATGTTTGATGAAAAGAAATTTAAGCAGCTTCTCATCTGCCTTGACTGAACTATTTTTGCACTTGTCATCTCCTGCCTTTTAGTGGTTGCAAATATCGATCAGATAGAACTATCAGTACTCCTGAATTGACCACTTAGCCGAATGCTTCTCTTCAGCAGACTACAGTTGCCTGGAGCTGACAAGCACAAAACAAAGTTAAAGCTGCCTTACCTGGTCACAGGAGGACTGTCTCACAGCAGAAGAGACACTATCTGGTGACCAAGTAACTAACTTAAAACAGTTAATTTCCCATTTGTCAAAGGAGTGGGATGCAATTTCCTTGAATTCTGGAAAATCCCTTGAATATGGTACATGTTACTTAAAATGATGCCCCTATTGGTATGTGTTGGACCTATATACCTATGGGTACATGCACTCGAACTTGTCCAAAGGGCCACCAGCCAACCACCTCAACATCAAGGAATCCAAGAAGAATAAAGCAACTTTTGCACATTCTGTTGTCCTGTGCTCCACTGCAAGATGTTCAGATGCAGTTCTGAAACTGCATCAGTTTCTGAACCCTAAAGAGAGAGCAAAACTACAGACATAAAGAAATAAAAGAAAAATTAAAAAACTTGTATCTAAATCTTCATGATAGAAAACAACTCTAACCATGGTCTCATTTAAGAGCAGTTAGAAAAGAGCAGATCTCATGGCACTGCTGTATGCACTCAGAACATGTTTGACAGACATGGCAATCTGATGGGACAAAAACTGGTGTTCTAGCAGACTGGGCTGCTCAGGCTGTAGATTTGGAACTCGCTATTTAAACAGGTTGGGAGGAACTGGAGACCCTATGACTCAAGCCCTAGTATTGAACTCCTGCTTGACAACAAGCAGGGGGGGAGTGCTTACTCATAAGTGTGAGTGATGCTCAAATGTCTGATGCATCATTCCTTCCACTGAGGAAGCTGGCAGAGATGCAAAAGATTAGGGGACCTACAAAGATATATAACTCAGGGATGCATGGGAGGCTCGGACCCATTTCTTGCTAGATGTGAGAGCCTGCTCTCAGGGGCACATTGACCAATCATCCACAATACCCAGCAATTCACCTCGGGCTTCAGAGTCTCTGGAGTCTGACCCCAACCTGTTGTTGCTCATGAAGTCTGGACAGATTGGGCAGCCTTCAACTAACAACAGCTTCCACTGCTGGCAGAAATCCCAGGCTCAGCTGTACTGGGGCTCTGTGGCTTCTCTTGCCCTTTAATAGCTCTTTAAGCTCTCTTGCAAGGGAAGAACCTGGCATCCAGATCTGCAGCTACTAAACTCCATTTACTGTCATCTTCATACAATTTGCTCTATGGAGACAAAGCACCACATTTTTGCAAAAGGAGAAAAGTGATTTGGCGGAGCAAAAAACACTCTCTCATACAGGTTCCAAACCTTACTTCTATATTTTCATTGGTTTGCTCAGTTTTGCGGTGAGCAGAAAATGGGAACAGAGAAACCTGTGAGTATGCATACGTCAGAGTCACACTTGGTGCACCAGACCATTGATGGAATTAGGTTCAGACTAGCAGTGACTATATATTGACTCGTATCAGCAAGCAACTTGTTCCAGCTGTGTTCCGATGTTAATTTCTGGTTAGGGCTTTTCTCAGGGCACAGAAGTTGTTATCCACCATAAGTGTGTGGGGAAATGCAGTCCACTTACATAGGGATCACCTTCAGCTACCAAGGTAAGAGAGAACAGGAATTGAAATGACAAAGAATGCTGTGCTGCTAACCAGCTAGAGCCAGAACATGATACGAAATAGATTAACTTGTTCTGGTCTCGCCTTTGTCAGTTTTGGGTGGAAATGATCCCTTTCCTATAGACTACAACTGCTCATTTTCCTGCCTGCTTCTGCAGAAGCTACCCAACCACCATTTATTTCAGTGTGTTTTTCTTTCTCCAGTTCCAATTTTTAAAAAAACCCAACAAAATCTATAGTAGAATCCACTATGGGGTGTACAAGCATTCCCATCTACTCTCCCTTGTTTCACTCAAGTCTGTCAGCTGATGTATTCACAGGAGCACTGCCTTATCTGATTCATCCAGGTTAGTAAACAAAAAAGTATTCTAGGTAGCCTGGCAGATTTGGACTGACACAGGTTGGAAAACATACCAAAGCAGCCCCTCCAGCAAACCCAATGAGGCAACTATACCTGTGGGAAGGGGGTGATGAGAAAGCAGAGTTGGAAAGGGAAGAGAGTAGGAGGTGGCAGTCCCTTCTGCCCACCCAGCTGAGTTTCACTGGTGGGATACATCCTCAGGAACAGTAAAACATCTCAGACCAGGAAAGGTTTAGGGCTGCGAGAAGGAATAGTGCAATCTGAGCTTGGTGGCAAGGACAAAGCTCTGTAGGGAAACAGCTCTACACCCAAGTTTAAAAAGCCTGCTTTGAGCAAAAGCTGCTAGGTAGTGTCTGTTACATGAACACAATACTAATGACTAATTTCTTCCTCATCTATGAACAGCATTCCTCCACCTTAGGAGAAGAAGGACACATCAGCCTATGATAGCTATATACTGTGCTCTTAACAGCTTTTCCTGGAGCTTCACAGAAATGAATGAAACAAATACCAGTTGAGTAGTCCAAGTTGGGTACTCTAAGCAGCCTTTGTACAAAGGGAAGTGAAGCACGGGAAGTTTAAACGACTTGTCACAGACCACAAACCTGTGCAGAATGTGTACCTGATTTCCATGTTGATCTAAAT
Organism: Strix uralensis; assembly: GCF_047716275.1. Classification (NCBI taxonomy): domain Eukaryota; kingdom Metazoa; phylum Chordata; class Aves; order Strigiformes; family Strigidae; genus Strix; species Strix uralensis. The sequence goes on along the minus strand of NC_133972.1, from coordinate 149,374,357 downwards.
GCCAAATTAATCCTTCTTCTGACATTTAAAAGCAGCAGAGAAAGGTAAAACTGTTCTGTTGGTAATTTCTTTGTTTTCGGCATAGTTCCTCCTTTTGTTTATTACTAAAAGAGAGAAGAATATGGGGGAGAAGAAATTAAAAAAAAATCAGAAATGAAAAAGGAATAGCTCAATTATTAATTTCTCCATTTTTTTATCCAAAGTTAGAAAAGCAGGCCTTCTGTTTGCTAAGGGAAAGTGTATTTTTCCTTAATCTTTGAAGGAGATAGTCATTAGAGCAAGGAAAAAAAGAGAGAATTCATTGTCTTTGGCATTTCCAGAACCCTGTTCTAACTCAATCGTTAAGTCACAGCAGTAGTGTAATCACACCTAAACATGATCAGTTATCTTTCCCCTTTCTTCACATATGTTAAATTTTATAAAGTGCTGAGGAAAAGGAAATTGAGATTACACTACTTACAGATGTCCTGAGAATGCTGGAAATTGTTGATGGAATAAACTACCCTGAGAGATCACCTTTCCTTCATTTCAAAGCATGTGTTCCCTAATTTGGCTGATGCTGAGAGATGTTTTCTTCATGGGGCCTTCTGTCTCTTCCACTTTAGCAAGCAATGGAAAAAGATAATATAGGAGAAACTGGTCCAAATTCAAGCACATACAATCTTGAATCTTTAATTCATGTTTGGAAGGAGAAGCTGTTTCTATATAAATAAATCACACCCTTTACAAAATCTTTTCTATGGCTCTCTGACAGTAATACCCAATGAAAAATTATACTTTTATCACGTGTAAGCTGTGAAAACTGTCCCTTTGTCACAAGAAAGGATTAAGGCTATGCTATTTTCATTCTTGGCACATTTCCTTAACTAAAGTATAATGGCTTCATTTCCTTTTCTTTTCAATGTGAATTTAGTGCTGATGAAAAGTACCAGCTTAGCAGCCCAGAAAACAGAAGCATGTTATTTATCCAGAGAGTGAGAACACCACAGGTAATCCTAGTGTAGAGTACCACCAAAGACAATCAAATTTGACATGGATGGGAAAACTATTTCAGGCAAATAACTTGTTCCTCCCCATAAGATATGTGCAATTCTTACTCTTCCTGAGGTCTTTCTCAGCATGGTGTCACAGGCATTCCTGAAAATAGGTAGCCTAAAAATTTTAAGATCTTTTCCATCAAAACATTTAAGTTGAAATGTGAACAAAGCAAATGTGACCATAACTATTTCACTGACAATTTTGATGGTGAAGCTTTCCAAGTAGCTTTTTTTTTTAAAAATGCCAAATATCCCCAAAAGAGCTTATTCTTAAGACTTTGTCCAGACTTCTTTTTCAGGCATTAATCTCATGCTGCCACAGTTACACTCTGCAAAATGGCCATTCAAAGCTGGCTTGAATACAGCATATGAGCATCTAGTGTGCTTCACACTTCTGATTTCAGTGTAAGCATGCCACCATGCTAGATAGTCTGACAGCAAAGTCACCATAGAGGATCTGTGTTCAGGCTCACCAGCCTTGCTTCTGAATGGACAAAGAACTTTTTCTTGTGGTGAATTTATTTCTCAGTTTGGGTGCCCCTTAAATCTGAACAACTCGAAAGATGCAGAACCTCCCAATGTGGTAACCTACATGCTTGGTAAGTCAATGAGACACATCATACAGTGACATTATACACTGGAAAAGATCAACATTGGTACATGATAGCTACAATGCAAAGTGTTTGCAACTGGATATGCCATATCTCAAATAAAGTGCAAGTGGAGTCTTTGTAGGATGCTTCCTTCAAGTGTTACCATCAGCAAACAGCTCTAAAATTTGCAGTAAAGCTTTAATACCAAAGCCCTTTTTATTTCAAAGTTATACAGAGCAGTTTCTGTCACCCATGTTGTAAAGCCTCTATCTGGCAAGAGGTACATAGACCCAAACTCTTCTTTCCATTCATGACAATGTTATTGCACAACTGTGAAGACAGAGCAAATATGACTCGGAGTATAATAGTCATTAGGTAATCTAAATCAAAATATCCAAGGTGCCTCAAAGTTTAGTCACTGTTGGATAGGAAATGAGATATACTCTTGATGACATATGTATGCTAAGTTTTTAGCTGTAAATGTGCTTTTCAGTAGATGTTTCTTTTCTTCTGAGGTTGTAAATAGTTGTCTTCAGGATATCAATAGCATATATGTTGATAATTAAATTTATGAGAATAATTAAAACAATGAGAAAAGTGTTGGTAATTGCATTGTTGGTAATGAGATGCATGTTAACATACATACATTAGTATGGCACACACAAATATTTAATCTTTGGCTAAGCTCTGGGCCCGTGCCCATCCTAGCTCAGGTAGTGAGAGGAGATCACACCTTGAGCTTTCCTCTGCAGCTCTGGATTGCCTGGGGTCTTTGCTGCTTGTCAGCATAGGACCAGGGTCCCAAAAAGTACATCAGAAAATTCACCAGTTCAATACTTAAACTTAAACTTAGAATACTTTTAGGAGTATTTTAGGTTAATATCTTAGGCCAACTAATAATATTCACTCAACAGAGTCAGAAAGCAAAGAAAAGGAAAAGCCCAGTTTGAACTTATGCTCTCCTATTAGCTGCTCTACTTGCTCCACTCCTCTCTCTCAGCCCTTTGGTGGAGGGTTAACTAACTTAAAACTTCCTTAAATTCCTTAAATGCAGCTTTGGATGGCCAGGTTCAGAGCTCATGTAAAAAGCCGGGGGATTTATACTGTGGCTGGTGGATGTGAGCCTGAGTGCATCTCAGTGAACATTAAATGAAAACTAAATCTGAGGGAAGCTGGGTCAGCATAATGCACTCCCGGGATGAGGGGAGGCGGAAGAAGGTGTAAAATACACCAACTCACAGACTCCCTCCAGAACTGGAGAACTCAGATTCACATCTGAATTTGGCTCCCATTGCCTGACTCAGAAAAGCGAACTCTTTCCAAGTCTGGAGACACCGGTACATTCTGTGCAAAACCCTTACAGGGATACTGTTAAGCTTGTCTAGCCCACAAATTAACTCAGCCTGACATATCTTAGGTTTTACTCTGGAGGCACAGGCTGTGTTCAAAGAACCTCTGCACAGCAGAAATGAGGAAAACAGAATGTGCTGCTCTGTGACCTGCCACCTCATGCCGAGGATGGTGCGTGGGCAGCCCCCGCCAGTGGTGCCACAGGTATTTATGCTGAGGCTGCATGGACCTTCTGCTTTTTTAGATTGAAGAAAAGGAAAGAGAATGTTGTAGTGCAAACACACTGCAGAAAAGCCTCCAGGATCCTTACAGCAAGATGTACTGTGAAAGTACATGACAAAGTAGGGGTTGCTTGGCTTTTAGATGTGTCTTAGCTATATAAGCTGCAAGGAGAAAAAATCTATAGGTCAGGTTCTGTCAAGTGAAAAGACAAAGCAAAAGTACTAGTGTTGGAAGCTGGTGTGGAATTTTAAACCCAGGCTCAGATTTAAGAGAAGAAGATGTTTTGTAGCAAAGCCTACTGACCCCACAGAAAGTTTAATAGTGTCCTTCTTCCATGAAGGACACTGTCACTTAGTGACTTAGACTGGGGACAAGCAGGGTGGCACACACAAGGCTTGGTTGAAGGAAACCTGCCATCTCTCTCTAGAGCTGCCCTGGAAAGGAATGGAGACCTTCATGGATTGCAACCACCTTCTCTTCTATAACCTCTGGAGAAAGCAGTAGCATAAATTGTTTGGTGTATTTCACATGCAAATATAGAGCAGTGACTAACACCCACTGCTCAGGGAGGATCACAAGCAACATTTTGGTCAAAAGGGTGTGATTGTGGCTTGTTCAGGACTAAATTACAGGTATCTACATGCCTGAGAAAATCTGCATAAAATACTGTAATGTCTTCTACCACCAAAATTTGGCTTTATGATGGAAAAGTTACAAAAGTAAAAGAAGATAAAAGTGGGGACTTGAAAATTTTTTAAAAAATTGGCAAGAACTTTTGGTTTTGCTAATGTGAACCCCCAGATCAAGGAAATTTAGGACTTGTTTCATTTTAATTCCCTTCTATCCCCGGCTCTGAATGCAGAGTCAATGTCTGTAGTGCCATACCTTTCCCTCATCAACTTCTTTCTGTTTCTCCCCTAGTGGCAAATAGGTTTTTATACAATCTGGAAGGGTATTTACTTTTTTATTATTTTTATTAATAATAAAATTAATTACTGGGTTTTACTATAGCAGTAAACAGTTTTGTGTTGGGGTTTTGAGGTGTTTTTAAAAAAAATCTAGAACTGCCAGCACTGGGAATAAATTGTTCAAATTCTGGCTTAATTCTAGTCACAACCATCAGATATTTCTTTTGTCTGGATTACTAGATAAAAATTAATTATATTAGAAAAGGAATGCCTCAGAAATTGGACACGTGAAATTAGAAAGCTGTTCTCCTTCATATATTAGTGCTATCAAAGGAAGACTTGAGATCCTAGAAGTGTTAGTCAGGTGCCCAGTGCTGTTTCGAACTCCATCATCTCTTTTATAAGAAGCAGAAAGCTACATATGACACAGCAGAATGAATGACCACTGGCAGCCACCTGCATGCAGGGCACAAGGATGACCGGGTGCAGGAGCCCGGCAATCTGTGCTGTTGGTGCCGAAGAAAGGGCAGGGAGAAAAACAGAGTGATAACTGTGTTTTGGCCCAGCGAGGCAAGGCAAGGTGGAAAGGCAGCGAGGAAGTGAGCAGTGTCAGCAGCCTGAGGCTGCATGAAGTGTCTGTGAGAGAGAGCAGCAGCCCCAGCACAGCTGTGTCCCAGAGACCGAATTTGTAATGACTCGGCATAGCACATGCCAGAAAGCCTGCCTACCCCCACAACCATAGAAGTTGTGAGTGGATGCTTTGGGCCAAATTAATCCCTGGTGGAAGCTCAGGAAAAGCCAGGGGAGCTAGAGGCACAAAAAAATGTGGCCCTTTATTAGCATCCTAGCTTGGAAGCCAATTTTTGTTCATCAAGAAGCGATAAGCAACCAAAATAATGTTGAAGCAGAAGAGGACTTCTCTTTCTAAGAACTTCTGACTCCAGTGTTACTCATCCTTGTTTCCTGCTGTCCTGTCCATTCACTCAAATGGCTGGTGGGAATCCAAAGCTATTAATTATCCCTCACTAAAGAAACAGAATAAATACCTCTCTGAGAAAGGGCTCCATGATTTGGTCAGCTTTATGGATGTGGGCCAAGAGATTAGCACTAGATTGTGCGAGCAAAGTATCAGCCTGCTGCAAGCCCACACTTTATTCAGGGAAAAGTTTTCCAGACGTAGCAACCTGAAAATTCTGCACCGTAACATGATAGAGTGGGTAACATCTGCCAGGTTTTGAGAGATGTTAAATACACAAACATATGTTTGGGCAACCTCATGCAGACTTTCATAGCTCGTAAAGAAGACACCTAAGGGGGTACACTTTCAAAAGCTGAGGTCGGTATTTTTTGTTGGGGTGATTAATATTGCTTGGAAAGTGAGCAGCAATGGTGGTGAAAACTGGGAAAAATAAACTTCAATAAAAGTCTCTGCAAAAAACAGACGTTCCCAGAAAATGTTTAGACCAAAGCCAATTTTCCTTTGAGAAAAAGCACTAAAAGAAAGCCATCAGCCCAAGCTGACTAGCTGACTAATTCAATTTTTTGCTTGCTGCCAGGCACTTTGAGGTGCAAATACGCAGGTTTCCAGCTAGAACCAGACTGCAGGTGCAGGTCTGATGGCAATTCAGCAAGAGTAATATGCAAAGCAAGCATCAATGTGCAAACTGCAATGACATAAAGAAAATTGTTCATGTGCTTTTCAAATGTTATACACAACTCAGTTTACTCTATGTCATGTCTGACCATATAGAGTTAAATCAAAACAGGCTGTTAGGGGAAACAAAGAGGAAATGAAACAATGGCAAAGATAAGTTCAGGCTGAAAATACCAAGTGCTCTTTGAGGAAACAATAGGGATGCTATTAATTGTAAAATACCCTGTAGGCTCCAAGCAGGTTGGCAGCATTCACTTTTCCAAACCTGGGGCCAGAATCAAAGAGGATACTAAATCATCAAAGCAACTAGGGCCTCGAAAAGCAGAAGAGCTGAATGTGTTGCTGAGGGTTATGGAGAGAGTGTCAGCAAATGCTGTCAGCTACACAAGACACTCAGACGGAGACCTGCAGACCACGCTGCAGCTCTGCAGTTTGCTCCTGAGCCCAGCGATGGAGGTAACAGGGCTGAAGAGGAGCTCATGTTTGCAGGGGAAGATTAAATTCCTGTCTCACATTACCACAGGTCACGGAGAGCTGATGGTATTGATAGTTGCTCAGTATTAGACCCATTATCTGTGATTTAGTAGGTAAAACCCAATAGGGATTTCAATGAGAAATCTTTCGTCTCTATGAAGAATGCATTTACCTAGCCAGGCTGAAACTGCTCCAAATATCGTTCAGAAAAAGATGATGTCTCCTCATGAATAACATGCATGGGAAACAGAACTGTGACATAAGGAAAGAAGCAAGGGACAGGGCATGTCATCATCCTGTGTCGGAGCATGGTTCAGGTGCGGCAGCCCTGATGCTGACCCAGCCTGGCACACCAGGCAGTGCCGTTCAAGCCCTGTTACCATTAGGTCACTCATGGGTGCTGCTCTCAGCCCCAGAGCTTCCACAGCATATGCCACCTTAAACATTGCTGCAGCGGGTGTCTGTCCCAGGGGACGATGTGCGGTTCCCCAGGAACCTGCTCCTGCAACAAGACTCAGCTTCTGGAAAGCACACAGGCAGCCCTGAGTGGGGCAGCATTCCAGGAGCATCCCCACTCTTGGCATAAGGTAACTCCCGCCCTGAATCTGGGACTGGTACAGTGGTCTTGGGAAGAGCCTCACTCCACCACCACTCAGAGACCGCTGACAACCGACTCCACAACATTTTTAGATGTTGCAAAACCTAAGCTGGGGGAAAAGAGGGCTTCAGGGTCTTGTCTTAGGTAAGGATTCAGGTGCTTGTGTGCAATGGACTTGGTGTGTGCTCCTTCATAGACTACAATTCTTTCAGCCACTTGAATGTAAGTGCAGATTATCATTTGGGGCTATACCAAATAATTACATAGCTAGATATAATAGCTACTATTAATTCTTAAATGTTTACTGTTAGAAGTAGCCAATTTAAAATAACAACTGTAACTCAGTTGTGTGTAGTTTTACATTCTTATTTGGTGATTGCCAACAATACATATAAATATCTGTATAGAAGCATTTAAACGAGAAGAGGTACAAAAGAGAAACAAAATGAAACAAGTTAATGTTTAAATCAATGCCTATTCACATTCTAGGCAGTCTTGCATAAAGTATTCAAGGTTACTTTTTAGAAAACTATAACAAATGTTTTAGATCAAACCTTCTACTTGAAAACAAATTCCGTTCTAACATGAACTGTTTTGATTGTACATTAGTTTTGAATACATTTTGAAATAAAATAAAACAAACCAGCAAAATGTTGCACTCAGAGTGATTAACAGAACCTTTGACTTTTTTAGCTAAAACAATTTATCAAATCTAACTGCAATATGTTGTTTTGGTGAAACTATCATTGGGTTAAAAATATGTCAAATTCTTGGTCCCACCAAGAGACCAAGGGACAAAATACTTGGGAAATCAAGGAAAACTTCTAGGACATAATATCATAAAATAAGGATGAAAAAGTATCACAAGACAGGCCCTGAGAAAGCTCCCCTAGCTATAAATAGATACAAGGGCTAATGTAAGAGTTGAATATGCTCATTGCCCGGATGGCTTATGTCCTATATTGTCCCTTGTGTCACTATGTATATCTGATGGTACCTACTGCCTAACTCTTTGATGACCCCCTGGGGTTTCATCAGGGAGGCCTACTGGGAACAGCCTGCAGAGCCAGGAGCACCCAGCCCTCTCTGAGGTCACTGCACACGCCAAAGTCCCAGGCGATGCTGCAGTCAGCAGTAGTCACCCCATGTGACATCCCTCTGTGGGTCAGACAAGGCACTGCCATGGCAGGCATCTGCAGAAATATCGCCCCAACCTCCACCATGCACTCACTCCAGCACTGCCAACCCAGTACCTCTTCCAGCGAGGGAACCAAATTCTGCCCAACTCAGGAATGAGTCTGGAAGACTGATCAGTCCCAGCACCTGCTAGCCTGCAACTGGTCTGCAAATGTTACCTCCTTTGGCAGCTACTGTGCAAGGTCCCTTCAACAGCCTGTTTGATCCTTTTTTCTTCTTTCTTTCCCAAAACCACCAGGACCTAACCCAGCCTATTTCACGTTATTGAACAGGCAACAGTGCAGACCCAGGCAACACACAGCCCCATGGGACAAGCAAGAACGGACAGAGGTGACTATTTTTTGCATGCAAAATATTCCCTCTGTGCCACCAGCTTCTGCCTCAGGATGCCTGTCCCCCTCCACAGGTCTCTGTGCTCTGCTCTGGGGCACTGCAGACTGACATGGTGAAGAGCAGAGCTGAGTGTTCACTCAGCAGAGCTGGCCAGCCCTCCTGTGAGCATGCAACAGAAGCATGCTTGGGGCAATCTGGGCGCCTCAGATTGCCTCCACCCTCAGGGAGGAGAGGATGCCACTTACATGAACATCTTCCTTATCCTCTTTCTCCTGCTGCCATCAGCTACCTACTTCTTGCTCTTGCCACCTCCCTTTTGCTGTAAGGCAGCTAGGTAGTGCCCAATCTGACTTCCAATTTAGTCCTTTCAGATAAGTAGATTAAATCATTCCAGGGCCCATCCCTACTAACTTGTCACTGTTTTGAGGAACAGCAAATTTACTAGCATGGACTCAGGTCATATCCATTCCAGTTGGCCTTGGTACTAGAGAACATGCCATGGCATGTTTACTTTTCCAGTATAGATGTGGCCATGAGGACCAGGAAATATCATGCAGAATTAAATAAATACATAAAAGAGAATATTTTCCAATATCTACAAGGAAATTTTGGAGGAGATGACTGATGCCAAATATTTTTTTTACACTTGATGTGTCAGCAGGGTTCTGGCAGGTGCCCTTAGTGAAAAACAAGCACATATTTGTGCACATTCAACACCCTCTTTGGGAGATGCTGTTTCCTCAAACTGCCATATGGGTTGTATTCAGTATCCAAGGTGTTTTACAGGAAAATAAAACAATTTTTTATCATATACAGAGTGCTTAAGCCTAAACAGATGAGGAAAAACAGTAAAATAGCATGACAAAAGGCTCCAAGCAGCTTTAGAAATAACTAGATCTGCTACAAAGAAGTTAAACAAACAGTAACGCTAATCTAAATGCTCTATAATGAAAATAACACACCTGGAAGAGAAGTTTCAACAGCACAGCATATAGACAGATTTCAGTATATGTGGGCCACCACTAACATGCCTGCCCCGACTAGCACAGGATAGACAGGTTTGTCGTAATGGTGAACTCTGGAAAAAAATGTATAGCTTAAAAACCTTATCAAGCAGCCTGGAAAACTGATATTCTTAAAGGGGGCTCGGTTCTGAGACAGCTCCTCACCCAACACCCAACAGATTTACCAGTGCCTCTAAACGTCAGCAGAGTGCCCACACAACAGGTGGGTCCAAACTGGAGAGTGGTCAGTTCTGAGCAATGATCACCATCAAAAACTGTCATCAGATGTCTGAAAACTGTTGTCCTTCCTCCCAGGCTCTGGGATGTCAGAGAGTTGCTTGAGTAAGTGCAGTGCTAAGATTTAAAGCCAAACAAGAACAATATGCTGCTGTTACAAATCATGCCCTGCCAAGCCCTTCACCAAGAACATACAAAGCTTGGGTTCCTTCAGCTTCCAAACACTGTTTTGCAGTTGAACACAAACCCAGTGAGCCTGGGAATATTTTGGAATATGTGACAGAAATGTGAAGGTCCTTAGTCTGAAACAGTTTATGTATAATCCAACTGGATGAGTCAGTGCCTCTTCTGGTTTCAGAGAGACCATGATGGCCAGAACTGCTGGGTTGGAGAAGTGCAGCAGAAGGCAGCTCTGGTTACTGGTGCACAAGGCTGAAAGGACACATCCTGGGCCCTGCTGCTGGTATCAGCATGATCTTGCTTCTCTGGCAGATAGCACTGATCACAGACAGCAATCATATCCTCAGATACCTGCAATTCAGGAGCAGGTGAGTCCTTCTAAGAAAGAAGGGCTATGACTGAGGTACAGGGAAGAGTCAGCACTCTTGCCTGAGAAAGTCTTGTATGTGTAATAGCAAAATTTAATTCAGATAGCCACGCCCCGTGACACAGCACAGTGCTCTCCATCCAACAGCACAGTCACCAAAGATTAGCTACATTGTGCCTCTTGGTAAGCTGCCCGACATTTGTATTATCTACATTTTGCTCACTGTTATTTTTATAGTAGCTGGAAAAAGAGAATGTCTACCTTAAAATACCTTTACTAATCTCTTGCAGAAGTCAGTTGGAACCAATGTTCATCTTGGGCAGGAGCTCATGTCACACAGTGCTATCGGTAAGCACTAAGACTTTTCAAGAAGGGAGTGACCCATTGGACCTCTCAGCCAGGAATGATTTCCAACCAAGGCACTATGTCTGGCCACGGGCATCTGCACCCAGACATGCCTCAGACACCAACTAGCCTATATCTGCTGTCAGTGTGCCAAACGGGACAAGGGTCACTTTTAGAGCACAGTGGCATAACAAGTATAGAGGTTCTTACAGCAGAAAAAAAGGTGAGGTTCATTTTGATAGAAAAAAGGCCAAAGAAAAAGGAGTTGACCAGTTAAAACATGAGATAATCAGAACACAATGACCCACAGTTTAAATCAAGACTGATAATGCAGAGTGAGAATAAACTAATCAAATAGCGATCCAACTATTCCATTTTAAAAAGTCAGACATTTCCTTTTATAAATAACTGGTATAAAACAATAGATGGTGGAGTGAAGGGACTGAAGAATATATTGTTTTCATCAAACAATGTTGTATTTGGGGATTAGAGGAACCAGTAATTATGATATTCTAGCAAAGCCTGGTTTTGGCAGCTTTTTCAGCATCCACATGCAGAATGAAATGTCACTTCCAAATATCAAATTAACAGTAAATCTAGTTTTCTCATTTCTCCTGAGGTTCATTCCATTGACTTTCAAATCACTGAGTGATTTAGAATACCAGGATGTTTCAGAAATAAAATATGCTTGATGGCATTTCAAGTCTAACATTTTGCTCAGATGTGCATTGTACAATTCAGCAGATTGTTTAAGAGAAAGCAGCTACAGGGGTCAACAAACCTGATTCAGCTATGAAGTTACTAAAAAAATCCAAGTTGATAGATTAAAAAAAAAAAAAACTAAAATAAACCACATTACTTGGTTTCAAGCTTTAACTGAATTTAACAAAGTAATCTGATAAAAAAACAGTATCAGGAGGAAAGGTAGCAGAGGAATCAAAATCCCTTGGTAGTAACTTCAGTACTTGTCTGATTGTGGGGATAAATCAGAGTGTCAATACTGTCAGTGAAATTCCTCCAATTTTCTATGGAAAGCATATTGCATTAAAGAGACTCTAATCTAGAGATCTCTTGATCATTAAAACTCTCCATAAACAAAACAGGGTCAAAAGGCAAACAAATGAAGTAAAATCCAGTGATTATAAAAATAAACTAAGCAGTATATGGTAATTTCACGAAGCATATGCAGTAGTTCATATCAAAAGAGTGGGAGGACTGGGAAAAAATACAGTATTTGAAAAAAAAATTATATTTGTCTGAAAATGATCTCTTAATTTTTTGGCTACTCTTTCATCCACCACAATTGTGTGGTCTGTTTTTCAGAGAAAGAAGAAGCCAGCTGAACTTCCTTTGGCCAGAGTTATATTGTCTCGGGAGTGGAGTCAGGTTTCTCTTAAATAACTGAAGGCAAGATTGTTGTCTTATATTATATGTGTTGTTACCAAAGCTATTGTGGATGAAGACCATACCCAAACCATTGCAGACTGTACCATGTCCAGAGAAATATGTCGCTGCCTTCAGAAGAAGAAAAAAATGTTTTCCATTGTACAACTGAGAAAACATCTGTTGCTAATCCATGGAGTTTTAGAAGACTGACTAGTAGCTGTGTCAGTCTGGACATGGATTGACTTAGCAAGCAATAGATCAGTTTCAAGAAAAAGAAATCTTCACTAGTGCCTCAGTGCCCTCTCTGCACCTTGAATATACCAAACCCAGGAGAGAGGGTGTACCAGACTCCAGAAGGAGATGATACAAGTTGACATGGAGGCATCCCTAATTGTCCAAGAACACAACCTTGAGTTTACCTGCAAGGCTTTGGGGTTTTTTCTTATTTTCTCATTCTATTTTAAACATTCCACATGCAAAATGCACATACAAGCTGTTGGTAAGAAAATTAAATTTAAAGATGTCCAAGGAGTATCCATAGGCCATGAGCACAGGAGAACGCACTAAGCATGTAACCTTCAGATCTCAAACCTATGATGACTGCCAGCTCTCTCCACACTGTATAATAAGTTGTTGTCTTTGGCACTGGAGCATCACTTCAGAGATCCTGTGTATTTTCAGCTCTGTGTCTGTCTCCAGGAGAGCACAGGATGAATTCTACAATGAGAAGCAGGGGCATGAGCAGTGTGTGTCGAGACAGCCAGACCCCTGCACTCCTGGACCAGAAGTCTATTCACACAGTATTTTGTAAAGAGAAACAAAACCATAGGTGATGGGTTTTGTTGTTATCTAATGGGTAGCTGGGAATGTATCTCTCTTGACTTGACTGATGACTTGAATCTTATACCAGATCATCGCTGGGTTTTGCTATCTATCTCCTCCATCCTGTTTTCCTTATCTCCACATCTACATCTCTCTTTTGCTCTCTTCTACAACAGTATTGCAGTCTCCAGTATCAGAATACTTTAGTTCCTGGAATTGTATTACTTTCTGAATTTCTCTCATTTCTCTGTTTTATTCCCCCTTTTTTTCCCACCGTTTTATTCCTGCAGTCCCATAGTGCAGCATGGGATGAGGCATCTCTCCTTCACATTACATCACAGCCTTGATACCACATTTGGTGTATATTCTCAGTCTTTCTGCCATATATGACAGACAACAACAATCTTTATTTCAGATTTTCAAGAGGAGGCATCAGTGAGCCCTGATACAAAGGTTAAGTATAAATTCCCTGATACCTTATACAAAGGTTAAATTGCCTTTCCTTCCCCTCCCATAACACAGTCGCACTCATATTAACTTTTCCAAGTAAATGGCTGGTTAAGAAGATAAGACAACAGTGTCTCAGCTCTTCATTGCCCTCCAGTGCAGTATTTCATACCCAGATATCTGTAAAGAATAACAGGGTGTCAGATTAAGTAAAGCTTTGTATGCTCGGATCTCAGAAACTGTGGTAGGTAAACTGAAGGCAAATCAGTTGCTCCTGAATGCTTACTTTCATTCAGGCCTTAAGTGAAAAAGGTACCTTGTAGGTCTTTGAACAAGGAAGCTCAGAAACTATAGTAAGTCAAATGAAACCTCATAAGTACCATTTTAAGTTGTGCCCAATGAAGGTCAGTGCTCAGATCAAAACATCCTGGAAGATACATGAAAGGAGGTCGCCATCTGTCTAAAGAGGTGGGGTGGCTTTTTTTATTCCTACAGAAAGCTAGTACTCAAGAGATGTGGACTTCAATCTTGAAAATGGAGAGACTTGATTTTTTCCACTTGAGTAATCTTTTTAAAAGTGAATGATGGCAGTTCTATGTCTTGGGCACCCTGTAGAGCTTAGGTTGTGATGTCAGGATGGAGATTCAAGAACTTGAAAAGTCACTCTAAGGTGTAAAATACTCGTTTCAGGCTCAGGTTTACCCTGTCTCAGCACACATTATGGGGATATTTGGAACTGGTGAGCGTTTCTAAGCAAGGGCAGATTTGGGATAGAAGGAGCTGACAAGAGGATGACAGTGCAATAAACTGTGAGGCTTGAGAGAATGGTAAAGAAAGAATTTAATTAATGGTTCACATGACCTCAAGAGCAGTGGGAGAGCAAAAGCTAGGATGGAAGGGGAGTCTGGCTTCACTGTTGACTCTGACATCTCCCAGATTTTAATTCTAAATGGAAAGTGTAAGAATTTACCCCTTTAAATGCTTACTTCCCTTTGGACCTTGGAAAGTGTAAGAATTTACCCCCTTACATGCTTACCCTGGACCTCCATTATCCTTTCTTTAATAATATTTTGTGGTACCTCAAACTACAACACCTCTTTAACCTTGTAAATGCAGAAGAAAGGAAGCATGATTGCTTTCTTGGACACTATGTGTACTACCTCTAAGTCTGTTGATAGGGTCTAATCCTCTAGTAATTTTAGAATAAGTGTTGACAAAGGCTAAGACACTCCCCATTGCATTCTTACGAGATTTGTTGTCCTGTTGTCCAGAAAAAGAAAAAAAGAAAAAAAGAAAAAAAGAAAAAAAGAAAAAAAAACTCTTGACACTGAGTGGAGTAACACATTGGCAGCACCACTATAGAAAGACATCCCTGTTGTTTTACACACCTGAATCCTAGCTAATGAAGGTAATTTCAGCACATGCTTCCACAGGTATTGCACTGCGTATTTAAGACAATAGGCTGAAGAATGTGAATGGCAATATCTAATTTTCTTTAAGCTTTAATTTGGAAAGGATTTTTTTGCAAAAGATATGAACATCTTTTAAAATCAAAGTATCTGATTTCTGTTCTAATACCTGTGGCTTAAGGAAATTAATATTGGATAGAATTCACTGTGCAAGGACCAGAAGGAGGTTTGTACACCATTTCAATTTCAATCAGCTCTAGTCAGCCCTTCACACCTCCAGAGTACTACCAAACAGAGCTGGAAAACCTTTGTATGAAACTTGAATTACCCAAAATTCTCATGTCAAGGCAGACAATTAATTACTTGCACTTTCTTCAGAAAAATGGTACTATGTAGAAAGCTTAGTTTACTCTGTGGACACAATAAAAATAAGAAAATTTGGTGGGACAGTGATGTGCTGGATTTCAGCTAAAATGCCAAGAGGCAGGATTATTAAATTCCAAAATAGAGATAAAACTGTTAGAAATTTCTTTAAGATTCCATCACAAGAAAATAAAACTCTGGTTATCAGTAAAAATCCCTGTCTTCTATTGCTTTTTGTTTGCTATTTTTATTTATGTTTATTTATTATTACTTCTTTTGTCATTAATTAATTATGAAGAATTAATAATAAATATTATTCAGAATTGAATTATTATTATTACTATTATTATTATTTTAAAAGGTTTAAGTGATATCAGTACTTTCCCTATAATTTCGTTATCTGGGAAGGGAGAACTCAGACAAATTCAAACACTTGAGTATGGTTTTATTTAAGCATGCAGAAAGATTCAGAGAAGTCTATTATTTAAGATATTGCTTTTACATCAACTGTTTTTTAATGGTAACTTTAGGCTGACCATTTACTCAGAACGAGGAAAACACCATTACACTATCTTCTATAGAACACTATCTTCTACAAAAAGTTCTCTTTAGGTTTCATAGGAGCCTGAGAAATTAAATACAGAAGGTTAAAATTTCTTTTGCCTGGAAAATTGTAAAAAAAAAAAAAAAATATATATAATTAACACTTCAGAGGAGATGAACCTTCTCATTTCATCTGCTTTGCACAATAACTAGGGAATGCACTGTGAACAATAGTCATCAGCATGCTAAATTACATGACTTTCTTTAATTTGGCAATAAAAATTTCACAGAAAATCTTTGCTTGTGCTGGTGTGGTCCTGCTTTTTCATGGTTAAAACAGAGAGTTTTGTTCACCCTTACAGGAGTGTAAAAAACACATCCAAGAGGTGAACTTTAGCAAAATTGGTGGAAGTTTTGCTATTGACTTCCACAGAAACAGGATTCAGGCTTAATGACTTTCCTGGGATGTGCTGTGGTCAGGTGGATTACATATGAGCCTACTTATATTGTCTGCTGTATAATCCAACTTGTTTTAAGTAGAGCTGGTTATTTTGATTCTGTCTAAATGACCTTTCAAAGGATTTTTATGGGACAAAACACTTCAGTTCTCTATCAGTGAAATTAAAAAAAATATAAAGTAGTCATTTTAAAGTGCTTCAGTGTTCTCAGTGCATTCTGGTCTATTGAACTGACCAAACTGATTTTTTTTTTGAGTCAGCCCAGCTTTATTCTGTTTTCCCAGTAGCAGCACTTTCCATTATGAAAGCTTTTAACTCAGGTGGTCCATGATGTTTTCCCTCCAAACTACAGGTCCCCCTTGGCCAGACTACATTCCCTGCAATGGGAATGTTCCCCCTCCCAGGAGGTCTTGTGGTGACCCACAGGAGCCAATGGACCCCAGAGCCAAGTACAAGGGATCACAAAGAAATTTGGTCATGTACCCAGAGTGGTGAACATTGGTGTGCAACACCCAGACTACAGCACTCTCCACGTCATCCAGAGATGTGCATGAATGTTAACGGAAGTGGTTTGGGCACTTCAACAAAGCAGAATTTTCTCATTTGGGAACAGGAAAAGTGAAATGTGATGACTGAAAACATCAAAATGAAGTATTTTCTTGTTTCAGACAACACATCTGTATATGTCATAAACTTTCAATGTCAAGAAAGACTGTCCACATGAATGGAGGATGCAGTTTCCAACCCCTCAAACTCAGCCCTATCTTGGATGGTGTTTATACGTTGAATTGCTCTCCTCCCCGATATTCTGGTCCCTCAGAGGGCACCTCATCCCTCCCTGAGAGGAAGGTTCCAATTTTCCGGGCCTTAGACTGGTTCCTGGATTGCAGTAACCTGTGCCCTTGTCAGCCTCATCCTGCAAGTTCGTTTTGGGCTGAATAGTCACTCCTCTGGAAGATATTTGTGATGGTTTAGCCCCTGCCAGGGTCTGAGACCAGGCAGCCGCTGCCCCTCCCCCACAAAGGGAGTGAAATACAAAGCCCCGAGACTGAGATAAGGAAAGGTTTAATACAGCAGTGCAACAGCAACACAGCAAACAACAACAATAATAGTGATAACAATGAACAGAGCAAAGTATATACCGATACAGCAGTGAGAGAACCGGTTGCGCCAACCACGCGATCACCTATTCTTCCCGCGCTCGCGCCAGGATGTGACGTCAGCATGATATATGAATAACCCGGCTAAAGCTTCCCCCCCACTGCTGGGGAAACTTAACCCTATCCTGGCTAAACCAGGACATAATCCACCCCTTTATTCTATACCATGTGCATCACATCCAGCTGCCATTTAGCAATTAGCATTGACAAAGAAAAATTAACAAAAGCACAGTATAACTCACGGTGGGTTTTCACCCACAATCAAGTCCCCTTGTGGTACGCATCGGACCTCTCCGTCCTTCTGCATCACCCACCAGGTGCACCCAGGTCCTTGAGCAAAAACAATCCTGTGGATGGGTTTGCCTTTGCCCGGCGCAGGACTAACCCAGACCATTTTTCCCAGCAGGTCCCTCATGCGCACCACAGGGACTCTATCCCCGTCCACAACACGTGGAAGTTTTGACTGAGCTGGGCCAGCTCGATTGGCAGATCCTCTTGTGTTTACTAACCAAGTGGCCTTTGTCAGATGTGTGTCCCAGTGTTTGAAGGTTCCACCCCCCATTGCTCTCAATGTAGTTTTTAACAGTCCATTGTAGCGCTCGATCTTCCCAGAGGCTGGTGCATGGTAGGGGATGTGGTAGACCTACTCGATGCCGTGTTCTTCTGCCCAGGCATCTATGAGGTTATTTCGGAAGTGAGTCCCATTGTCCGACTCAATCCTCTCTGGGGTGCCGTGTCGCCACAGGACTCGCTCTTCAAGGCCCAGGATGGTATTTCGGGCAGTGGCGTGGGACACCAGATAAGTTTCGAACCACCCAGTGGTTGCTTCCACCATTGTGAGCACGTGGTGCTTGCCTCGGCGGGTCTGTGGCAATGTGATGTAGTCGATCTGCCAGGCCTCTCCATATTTATATTTCATCCATCGATCTTCATTCCGCTGGGGCTTCACCCGTTTGGCTTGTTTGATTGCAGCACATGTCTCACATCCATGGATGATCTCTGCGATGGTGTCAATGGTGAGGTCCACCCTTCGATCTCGAGCCCACCTGTATGTTGCATCTCTGCCTTGGTGGCCCGAGGTCTCATGGGCCCACCGGGCTATGAACAGTTCACCTTTACGCTGCCAGTCCAAGTCCACCTGAGCCACTTCCATCTTAGCAGCTTGGTCCGCCTGCTGGTTATGTTGACGTTCATCAGTGGCTCGACTCTTGGGTATATGGGCGTCCACATGGCGCACCTTCACAAAGTGGTTCTCCACCGGGGCTGCAATGTCCTGCCATACTTCAGCGGCCCAGATGGGTCTGCCCTTGCGTTGCCAGTTGTTCTGTTTCCATTGCTGCAACCACATCCACAGGGCACTTGCCATCACCCACGAGTCAGTGTAGATATAGAGCCTCGGCCACTTTTCTCGCTCAGCAATCTCCAAAGCCAATTGGATGGCTTTCACCTCTGCGAACTGGCTCGATTCACCTTGTCCCTCAACAGCTTCAGTGGTTTCTCGTGTGGGATGCCACACTGCAGCCTTCCATCGTCGATGTTTTCCCACAATGCGACAAGACCCATCAGTGAACAGGGCATATCATTTCTCCTCTGGCAGCTCGTTATATGGTGGGGCCTCCTCAGCATGTTTCACCTCTTGTTCTGGTGACATCCCAGCATCTTTGCTCTCTGGCCAGTTTATGATCATTTCTACTAATCCTGGGGGGTCGAGGTTCCCTATTCGAGCCCGTTGCGTTATCAACGCAACCCATTTACTCCACGTGGCATCTGTTGCATGATGTGTGGAGGGAGGCTTTCCTTTGAACATCCATCCCAGCACTCGCAGTTGGGGTGCCAGGAGGAGCTGTGTCTCAGTGCCGACCACTTCTGAGGCAGCTCGAATTCCTTCGTACGCTGCCAGTATCTCCTTCTCAGTCAGTGTATAGTTAGCTTCAGAGCCTTTGTATCCCCGGCTCCAAAAGCCTAGAGGTCGGCCTCGGAATTCCCCATCTGCTCTCTGTCAAAGGCTCCAGGAAGGGCCATTCTCCCCGGCTGTGGTGTAGAGCATGTTCTTAATCTCCTGCCCTGTCTGGACTGGCCCGAGGGCCACTGCCTGGGTAATCTCCTGCTTAATTTGTTCAAAGGCTTGTTGTTGCTCTGGGCCCCATTTAAAATCGTTCTTCTTGCGGGTTACGTGGTAGAGAGGGCTCACAATCAGGCTGTAGTTTGGGATGTGCATCCTCCAGAACCCCACAGCGCCCAGGAAAGATTGAGTCTCCTTTTTAGTGGTTGGTGGGTCCATGGCTGTTATTTTGTTTATCACCTCCATTGGGATGTGGCGACGCCCATCTTGCCATTTTATTCCTAGGAACTGAATCTCCCTTCCAGGCCCCTTCACTTTCTGTCACTTGATGGCAAAACCAGCCTTTGGGAGGATTTCAATTATCTTCTTTCCTTTCTCAAGGACTTCCTCAGCTGTGTCCCCCCATACAATGATATAATCAATGAACTGCAGGTGTTCTGGAGCTCCACCTTTCTCCAGTGCAGTATGGACCAGTCTATGGCAAATGGTGGAGCTGTGTTTCCACCCCTGGGGCAATCGATTCCAGGTGTACTGGATACCCCTCCAAGTGAACGCAAACTGTGGCCTGCACTCTGGTGCTATTGGAATGGAGAAAAACACGTTAGCGATGTCAGTCATGGCGTACCACTTGGCTGCCTTCGACTCCAGCTCATACTGGAGCTCTAGCATGTCCGGCACTGCAGCACTCATCGCTGGCGTAACTTCATTCAGGCCACGGTAGTCCACAGTTAGTCTCCATTCGCCATTAGGTTTTCTCACTGGCCATATAGGGCTGTTGAAAGGTGAATGAGTCTTGCTGATCACCTTCTGGCTTTCTAGTTGACGGATCAGCTGATGGATGGAGAGCAGGGAATCTCGGTTAGTGCAGTACTGCCGCCAGTGCACTGTCTTGGTGGCAATTGGCACTCGCTGCTCTTCAACCTTAAGCGACCTCACCACCGAGGGGTCCTCTGAGAGGCCGGGTAAGGTGGACAATTGCTCAACCTCCTCCAGGGCAGCTATACCAAAGGCCCACTGGTACCCTTTTGGGTCTTTAAAGTACCCTCTCCTGAGGTAATCTATACCTAGGATGCACGGGGCATCTGGGCCACTCACAATGGGGTGCTTATGCCAGTCTTTCCCAGTTAAGCTTACTTCAGCTTCTAATAGGGTCAGCTGTTGGGACCCCCCTGTCACTCCGGAAATGCAGATGGATTCGACCCCACTGTGGCTTGATGGCATCAGGGTGCACTGTGCACCAGTGTCTACCAAGGCCTTATATTCTTGTGGTTCTGATGTGCCAGGCCATCGGATCCACACCTTCCAGTAAATCCGATTATCCCTTTCCTCCACCTGGCTGGAGGCAGGGCCCCTCTAATCCTGCTCACCATCACTCACTTGATCTAAGAGTGACTCCTGCAAGAATGACTTCCTGGTCCCCTCAAGAGGGTCAAGCATACTGTTGGCCATTCTATTCTGTCTGGGGGATTTCCGACTAGACACTGGAGCTGCATCTCTCTTGGAAGACTCCCCTTTCATGGTGGTCTTCCCTTTCAGTTGCTGTACTCGTGCAGCTAGGGCGGAAGTGGGCTGCCCATGCCACCTTCTCATGTTTTCCCCATTGTCGCGGAGGAAGAACCACGGGGTGCCCCATGGTGTGTGTCTTCCACTGCCCTTCTCTTGGGTGGGGAAGCGCCTGCTTCTAATGGCTGAGACATCGGCCCGTGCAGGTGGAACATAGGACATGTCCTGTTCCACTTTCTGGAGCCTCTGAGACAGTTCCTCTACAGCTGAAACCAAAGCATGTTGGGAGGAAGGGAGACTTCCCTCATATTGCTGGAGCTGGATAATCACTTCATCCACTGTCTGAGTCTGGGTGTCTCGCCACCAGGACGCTACTGCTAATGCTTTGGAATGTCCCTCTGGTCCACTTTGCAGGAACTTCCGCCACATCAGCTGTGTGCAAGGGGCCTGATCTGGATCCATTGGTGACTGCTCATCATTCAGATCACCATAGATCATGTCAAACACAGCCATTTCCCTGAGGTTTTGGATGCCTTTCTCCATGTCGGTCCACTTGCCTAACCGACATAGAGCATCATCCTTGTAGGGGTACCTCTCCCTCACACCGAGCAGGAGTCGTCTCCAAAGGCTGAGGGTTTGAGCCTGTTTCTCTATTGCCTTGTCAATACCAGCCCACTTGGCTAAAGGTCCCAGCTGCTTGGCCTCTCTCCCCTCCAATTCCAAACCAGCAGTTCCACTACCCCAGCATCGGAGCAGCCAGGTGCAAATTTGCTCGTCTGGACTGCGGCTAAAATCCTTCCACATATCTCGCAATTCAATGAGGGATAGAGATCGGATAGTTACCTCCAGCTCTTCCTCCTGCTCTTGTGATGGGCCTAGTTCATTATCACCCTGTACATTGCGAGGGGAATTTTTGGTATATTTGGTTTTCCGTATCGGGGCGACTGATATTGGTACTGCTTGTCCCTCTGGCTCAGCTGCTGTGCTGGTGGAGGCGACTGGTACTGGCACTGCCTGTCCCCCTGGCCCAGCTGCTGTACCAGTATGTTCACTTTCAGATTCTGCAGCTCCTTCTCCCCCTTGAGGGCAGTGAACAGTGTTAAAAATTACACGGTAAGCATGGGCAAGCCCCCAGCACATCACAAGGATTTGTGTTTCCTGGGGTTTGTCAGATTGGCAACACACCTTTTCCAAATGCTCCACCAGTTTATCAGGACTCTCCATTTGTTCGAGAGTGAAATCCCAGAACGTTGGGGGTGACCACTGACTCAGGCACTTGCCCATCTTTTCCCACACACCTTGCCATTTACAATTATCTGTCCTCAGGGCAGGTTTCCGGGTGGTGCTATTGTTGGAGAAGTACCACATGGCCCAAAACAATATCTGGCAGACATTTAGAAAGCATTGTACCACGAACACAGTGGCCAGGAGGCTCCAGGGATAGCTGAAACTCTCAAAAACCAAGAGAATCTCTTCCCCTGGCTCACCCATAGAGGGGGTGAGACCCTTAACAAAAGCCCAGGCAGCAAACAGATATCGGTTCACCCCCACAAGCAGCGATACAAGCATATTATAAGCAGTTTGCAGCCAATACAGCAAAACCAGACCCTTGACACATTTTCCACCAAAACCAAACATCAGCACTGGGAACACACAGGGGATATAAGGATTAATCCAGCCCCACCACGCAAGCAAATTGGTCAGCACTGCAAACGTTTCTTATCAAACAAATGCAAATAAAAACAGAAAAATTACACCTAACAGATGGCTCTAACACACCTTCTCCTTTTGTCCTTATCTCAGTCTTCTCCAGCCCCACGTTGGAGCGCCAAAGTTGTGATGGTTTAGCCCCTGCCGGGGTCTGAGACCATGCGGCCACTGCCCCTCCCCCACAAAGGGAGTGAAATACAAAGCCCCGAGACTGAGATAAGGAAAGGTTTAATACAGCAGTGCAACAGCAACACAGCAAACAATAACAATAATAGTGATAACAATGAACAGAGCAAAGTATATACCGATACAGCAGTGAGAGAACCGGTTGCGCCAACCACGCGATCACCGATTTTTCCCGCACTCGCGCCAGGATGTGACGTCAGCATGATATATGAATAACCTGGCTAAAGCTTCCCCCCCACTGCTGGGGAAACTTAACCCTATCCTGGCTAAACCAGGACAATATTCTGGGGCAGCCTTAACACCACAGCACAGTTTAATCCTTTAGAACAAAACATTAAAATGTTTTGAAAGCATCAGGTTTAATACACCTATCTTACCTAGAAGTTTGTCACCCCTCACCAGAGAACTTTACTGGCATGTCTTCATTAGTTTTCCCTGCAAGTCCATTGCTTTTAACCCATTCCTTGTCTCCTTCAGAAGTTGTTGACTCAGTGCCCTGGAGTTTTGGTTCTCCTCTGTATCCTGCTTGGGATACATTGTCTCCAGGTCAGCAGACTTTCACAGAATCACAGAATCATCTGGGTTGGAAAGGACCTTGAAGATCATCCAGTCCAACCATTAACCTAATGCTGACCATTCTCAACTACACCATATCCCTCAGCGCTATGTCAACCCTACTCTTAAACACCTCCAGGGATGGGGACAACAACCCATTCTGTAAAGAAATACTTCCTAATATCTAGTCTAAACCTGCCCTGGTGCAACTTGAGGCCATTAGCTCTTGTCCTATCGCTTGTTACTTGGTTAAAGAGACTCATCCCCAGCTCTCTGCAATCTCCTTTCAGGTAGTTGTAGAGGGCGATGAGGTCTCCCCTCAGCCTCCTCTTCTCCAGACTAAACAACCCCAGTTCCCTCAGCCGCTCCTCGTACGACATGTGCTCCAGACCCTTCACCAGCTTCGTTGCCCTTCTTTGGACACGCTTGAGTAATTCAATGTCCTTTTTGTAGTGAGGGGCCCAAAACTGAACACAGGAATCGAGGTGTGGCCTCACCAGTGACGAGTACAGGGGCAAGATCACTTCCCTGTCCCTGCTGGCCACACTATTTCTGATACAAGCCAGGATGCCATTGGCCTTCTTGGCCACCTGGGCACACTGCTGGCTCATGTTCAGCCGGCTGTCAATCAACACCCCTAGGTCCCTCTCTGACTGGCAGCTCTCCAGCCACTCCTCCCCAAGCCTGTAGCGCTGCTGGGGTTTGTTGTAGCCGAAGTGCAGCACCCGGCATTTGGCCTTATTGAAACTCCTACAGTTGGCCTTAGCCCATCGCTCCAGCCTGTCCAGGTCTCTCTGCAGAGCCTCCCTACCCTCGAGCAGATCAACACTCCCACCCAACTTGGTGTCATCTGCAAACTTACTGAGGGTGCACTCGATCCCCTCGTCTAGATCATCAATAAAGATGTTAAACAGGAGTGGCCCCAAAACCAAGCCCTGGGGGACACCACTCATGACTGGCTGCCAACTGGATTTAACTCCGTTCACCACAACTCTTTGGGCCCGGCCATCCAGCCAGTTTTCACCCAGTGAAGCATATGCCCATCCAAGCCTTGAGCAGCCGGTTTTGCCAGGAGAATGCTGTAGGAAATGGTGTTAAAGGCCTAACTAAAGTCAAGGTAGACAGCATCCACAGCCTTTCCCTCATCCAACTTTGCTAAACCCCACAGCTGCACAAATGTATGACATTAAAGCAGATGGCATTTGCAGCATGTCCTAAATGCAATTATATTCCTCCCTGCCCATGGACAGTCAGCACCTCCTAGGACTAAACACATTTTCATACTGTAAATCCCTCATGGTATTTAAAGACACTTATAAACATATGGAATTCATAAATTACTCGAGAGCAGCCCAACATCCTTCAAGTTTTTTCCTGAAGCTAAATATTCTACAGAAATGCAAGCTATTATTATTATTATCATGTCATGTGGCCAATAGCAGCTGGGAGTAGTGAAGAGATCACTGCCACTTTCTCTTTGCATTGTACTAGCCTAATATGTGTTTAAAGTTTACTGGACATTTACAATTTAAAATAACCCATTGTGTAACAACATTTTTCTATGAGCAAAGAGGTGGAATTCAAAACATATTGAGCAGAAGTAAAAAAACCCAGTGCTAATAATCCTAAAATTACTGAGCTAATTAAGTTAGGACAAGCAAATCACATTCTCTAGATTTCCATTAGATTTAAAATAAGGGGAGTTTGAAGAAAATGGATTCAGCTGTACTGACTTACTGTACTGAACCACGACAATATGCATACAATTTTCCATTGGAATGTCTGGGGCAAATTGTACTGATACAAGCACAGGAACAGCTGGATGTATTTTGATGAAGCAATAAAAAAAGAAGACAGTTTCAGATGGCAGTTTGATATAAAAATGAGTTTGTCTGAGATAGTTATGGTACATTAGATTAATGCCTGACTGAAAGACAGTTGAAGCCAAAGACTCCCTCCGAGCTTTGATGTGCTTTGGATGAATCCATACAGGAGGTCATAATATGAGCTGCACTCCATCCTTAGCTATTGCAGGTGTTACTGTTCCAGCTACAAATTGCTGACAAATAACAAATACTGAGGGACCTTAAGTATTTCTACCAGATGACGCTGGTCTGGTCATCGAACAAAGACTCCATGCTTCTGATTAATGAGTATTTGGTGAGTTTTCAATCCAATGTGATTACCCTGACCTAAAGCTTTCTGCAGCCACTGAATGTTTGTTCTACTGTTGTACTTGGACCACAGGCCAAAGGTCTCTCTCGTGGTGAAAACAGTAATGTTAGAGGGGGTTTCTGTCTGGGCTTTCTGCATAAGCCTGCACACTAACCAGCTCTTTGTTGCACAGGTTAAGGGCCTGGAGAACAGTATGCTGAAAACATGTTAGGGGAGAGCTGAGGTAGGGCCAGTGGAGGCTAGTGGAGCAGAGTGCACATTTCTGCAAGATGCAGAGCTCTTCCAGCTCTCTCCGTTCCAGAAGGTGGAGTGGTCCCAAGGTAGTGTAACGTTGGCTTTTCTCCTTTCCCTCTCTCAGCAGCCATTTCCTTCACAGAGCTTGTCCAGCCAGAATAGAGAATAAGAACATTGTTTTGATCAAGGATAATCTTATCTTCTTTCTGGAATGCTGTTTCAGCTAGAGACTGACTCAGAAATGAGAGTAGTGGAGGGAGTCTGGGGATTCCTATTTAGGTGAAAGATGAGATGTTGATCTATTCCAGCCAACTAGAAACACTGTGGAACAGAAGCTTTTTTTTTTTTTAGTTCTTATCAACTAGATTCTTTGAATAACAATTATAATAACTCACCCAACATTGTCTGGCAGCATGGAATTTCAACCCACCTTTACTTTGCAAGGCACTGATTCAATGCAATTAGACACAGCCTGCAAACAACCTTGGATTTTCCTTATTAGCACCATTAGCAGTGCTGGCCACTCTGAAGTGGGCAAGAAGATGATGGCCCTGATTGCAGAAAAGTCAGCAAAGCTGATCTGCTTCATGTGACACAATAGAGGGTACCACTCAGTTTCTGCCCAAGCATCATGTTTCCAGCAGCTCTGTCATTCCCCAGAAGCCTGATATATATCCCAGATGAACAGTACATAAGCTGCATGGATGAAGAACTCACTTGAACTATGTGTGGTTCTGAAGATACCATCAAGACCAATTAGTATCAGTACCATAATATTGTTACCACTATATTTTGGTGGCCCTTTCCTCTATTCTGTAGGATTGCTCCCAAAAGGCACTAGTATA
Source organism: Strix uralensis (assembly GCF_047716275.1). Classification (NCBI taxonomy): domain Eukaryota; kingdom Metazoa; phylum Chordata; class Aves; order Strigiformes; family Strigidae; genus Strix; species Strix uralensis. Next base: position 149,348,000 of record NC_133972.1, on the reverse strand, counting down.
AGATAGATCATCCAATTTGTAGCCCCCTGGGTCACTTCCAAAGTGTTTCAGTCACATCTATAAAAAAACTAAATTATTTTCTGTGGACTCAATATTACCCTTGAGTGATTTCTGCAGTCCCAAAAGGTCCCTTTGCACATTCAGCCTGCCCCACTCATCTGCATCATACAGAGCACCATCCCAGTGCATGCTATAAGGAGCTTGACGATGCTATCAGCATCTCTCAGGGTAAGGCAGGTAGGGGTTAGTCAGGGGTGCTACTGCTGCAGAGTCTGAACAGGGATTTCTGGCTTTCAGTTTCTCATTGGTCCAAGTCTATCCCAAAAGCTCACCAACTCTCTGGAGTCCTTGCAAAGTCCAATGTGTAGCGAAGAGAAGGTCCCTTCCTTGGCGCGTGTGTGTACTTTGAATGAATTTGGGAGGAAAAAGTATTCCTTGGGGCAGCAAGTTCACAAGACTTTTCATAAGATACCACATGCTTCATTCTTGACTGTTAAATAAAAAACTCCTTATGTCTCTCCACTCCCATATGCCATGGGTTTGAGGGGCAGAGGACATGCTGTGGGTCAACAACTGGTTGCACAGCTGGTGTTGACAACAGGGATTTGGTTTTTACAACCATAGGACAGTTGAGGAACACTAGAATCACGTATGAGATCCCCCTGACAAAGCTTAATCCACCAAACAGGGCTGAAGGGAGGCCACCTCAAGCATATGCACATAAATAAGAAAGTGCTTTCAGGACAGCATTGTGGGGACAGTTCTCAATTCTCTTCTGGGGAGTCAGCATGATCGGGTGCCTCTCTGAAGCATGCTAATTCGCTGCACTAATGCAAGCAGCGTGGGGAGCAGACAGGAGGAATTAGAGGTCTGCATGCAGTTGCAGGGCTACAGTTTCAGTAGGATCACAGAGCTATGGTGGGATAGCTCCCACCACTGCTGCACTGCCGTGGATGGGTGCAGGCTTTCTATGAAGGACAGGTTGGGATGGTGATGAGGGGGAGTTGCCCTTTGTGTGAGAACAGCAGGATCACCTGGAGCTCTGCCTGGGGCTGAACAATGAGCCAGCTGGGAGCTTGTGAGTCAAGATTACAAGGCAGACCAACACAGGCTATGTTGTGTTGGGTGTCTGCTACAGATTTCCTGATCAGGAAGAAGTAGGTAAGGCCTTCTTCAAGTAACTGGAATAAGCCTCACATTTGCAGGTCTTGGTCTTCATGGGTGACTTTAACCACCCCAATATCTGCTGCAGGGACATATGTCAAAGAATAAGCAGTTCTAGTTTCTGGAGGACACAGATGACAACTTCCTGACACAGGTGGTCAAGGAATCCATGAGAGAGATGCTCTGCTGGATGTGATACTTGCAAGCAAGGCAGAATTGATCAGGGATGTGAAAGTCAGGCACAGTCTTGGAGCTCCATGAAATGGTGGAGTTCAGGATCCCAAGAGGAGAGAGCAAGGTAAACAGAAGGATCAAAGCCCTGAAGTTCAGGAGAGCAGACTTAGACTCTACAGGGATCTGTTTGGAAGAATCCCAAGAAAGACAGTCTTGGAGAGAAGAGAGGACCAGGAGAGCTGGTTCATTTTCAAGGATCACCTCCTCTAAGCTCCAGAATGGTCCACCCTGAACCTCAGGAAATTAAGTAAAGGCAGCAGGAGGCCTTCATGGATGAGCAAGGAGCTCCTGTCAAAACAGAAATATAAAAGAGAAGCAAAGGTGGAAGCAAAGACAAATGACCCAAAGGCAATATAGACACACTGTTCACGTGTGCAGAGAATGGGTTAGGAAAGCCCAAGTCCATCTAGTGAGGGATGTGAAATACAACAAGAAGGGCTTCTACAGGTACATCAGCAGCCAAAGGAAGACTAGGGAAAATGTGGCCCCACTTCTGAGTGGGGCAGGGGACCTGGTAACAAAGGATGTGGAAAGACTGGGGTATTTCATGTCTCCTTTGCTTCAGTCTTTACTGGTAAGACCAGCCTTCAGGAATCCAAGGCCCCTGAGGCCCATGGGAAAGTCTGGAGTATAGAAGATTTACCCTTGGTAGAGAAGGATCATGTCAGGGAACATTCAAACAATTTGGACATACACATGTTCACGGGACCTAGTGGGATGCATTCACGGGGGCTGACGGAATCGTCTGGCGTTATGGCAAGGCCACTCCCCATTATCTCTGAAAGATCATGGTTCCTGAGGACTAGAAGAGAGCAAATGTCACTTCTTTCTTCAGGAGGGCATCATCTTCAACCTCACCTTGGAATTACAGGCCAGTCAACCTTATTTCAATCCCTTAGAAGGTGGTAGAGCCAATAGCCCTAGAAAACATTTCTAAACATACAAAAGACAAGAAGGTGATAAAGAACCATCAACATGGATTTACAAAGAGGAAATCATGCCTGACCAACCTGACGGCCTTTTATAATGACATGACTGGCTCAGTGGATGAGAGGAGAGCAATAGTTGTTTGTCTTGATTTCAGCAAGGCTTTCAACACTGTATCCCATAACATCCTCATAGACAAACTGATCAAGTAGAGGCTAGATAAATGGACAGTGAGGTGACTGAAACCTGGCTGAACTGCCACCCCAAAGAGTTATGATCAGTGTCATGAAGTCCAGATGGAGGCAAGTCACTAGTGGCATGCGCCAGGGGTTGATACTGAACCCAGACTTCATTAATGACCTGGATGGTGGGGCAGAGTGAACTCTCAGCAAATTTGCAGCATATACAAAACTGGGAGGAGTGACTGTTACACCAGATGGTTGGGTTGCTGTTCAAGGGGATCCTGAAAGGCAGGAGAAATGTGCCAACAGGCATCTCATCAAGTTCAAAAAGGGAATTGCAAAGTACTGCACCTGGGGAGGAATAAACCCCATGCACCAGGGCACACTGGGGACTAATCCTCTGGAAAGTAGTTTTGCAGAAAAGGCCTTTGGGGCTGCTGGTGGACAAGTAGAACATGAGCCAGTAATGTGCCCTTGTGACAAAGAAGGCCAACAGCCTGATGGGCTGCATTAGGAAGCACACTGTCCACAGGTCAAGAGAGATGATCCTTCCCCTCTGCTCAGCACTCATAAGACATGTCTGAGTGCTGTGCCTACGTCTGGCCTTCCCAGTACAAGAGAGACACAGACATATGGGAGCAACTTCAACAAAGGGCCACAAGGATGATTAAGGTACTGGAGCATTTGACATATGAGGAGAGGCTGAGAGGGCTGGAACTGTTCAGCTCATAGAAGAAAAGGCTCAGGGGGATCTTATCCATGTGTATAAACACCTGATGGGGTATGTAAACAAGATGGAATCAGACCTCTCTCAGTAGTCCCCACTGACATGACAAGAGACAACAGGCACAAAATGAAATACGGGAAATTCTGTTTAAACTTGAGAAAAACTACTTTACCATGAGTATAGTTGAACACTGGCTCAGGTTGCCCAGTGAGGTCATGGAGTCTCCAGTCTTGGAGATATTCAAACCTGACTAGCCACCTCCCTGAGCAACCTGCTACAGCTGACCCTACTTGGAGCACAGGGCTGGACCAGAGGCTGGTGCCTGCCAGCCTCAGCTGTTTCATCATACAGTCATTTGTCATATGGACGAACCAAGAGGTATCAGGAAAGCCTTTGTTTTCTCCACAAAGAAGTGCAGTCCAGTCTACAGCCTCATCTTTCAGGATCTTGACCCCCATGGCTGAGAAACTGGCAGAAAAGGGATTCACATACAGAGGAATCTTTCTGCTCTCTTCAGATTGCTCATGGGCTTCATGCAGCACCACTGAGGACTATGAACTGATTCCATGTTAAAGCCCACTGTTCGATTTGCAAAGGAGAAATGCCAGACAGGAGGAAGGGGAGGCATTGTCAAAGGTTCCATTTTTCTGTGAAATATGCCTACAAACCAGAGCTGAAAATCTGGGTAAGGTAGAGGCGGGGAGGAATCCACAGCTGGAAGGAGGAAGGGAGAAGGAGACGATGAGTTTTATTTTAAACATATGTACTAATCATGGCAGAGAAGAGAAATAAGGGTGGGAAACTGCAGCTGGGAGGGGGAGGGCAGACAGAGGCGCTGATGATTATTGTAGATATATTTATTAAATCATTGCTCCAAGCAGGGAACCAGGGTGGGAATATGCAGCTGGAAGGTGGAGGGCAAGGGGAAAGCAGCAATTTTATATTCAGTGTTTGCACTGAGCATGGCTCAAGATGGGGACCAGGGGTACAGCCTTGCAGCTGGAGGTGGGAGTGCCACAGGAGAACGCTGGTTCCTAGACCTGTCATGTTAAAATATGCACATCTTGCCTCCAAGAAACCCTGGTGCAAAGGCTTTGCAAAGCTTGCAGAACGGGAGAGCTTTTATTTTAAAGGAGTGAGGGAGAAAGCTTGTTCACCTGCTGGGTTTTTGCTAAGCTCTTGCAGCTCTATTACAAAATTACTCCATAAACTTTTACAGCTGGCCCTGTGCCAGCAAAATGTCATTATTAATACTGCTACAGAAAGTGCCAACAGAAGTGAAATACTCATGGGGAGACACTGCAAAAGACATAAAAAAATCCCAGACCTTCAGAGAATAAGAAGAAGGGAAGGGGGAAGGGCAGGGAGAAAACTGCCATATGGACCCCGTATGAACTAACAGAGCTTATACCAGAACAGAGGTCAGTCATCAAGACTGGCCAGTGCCAGCAAGTTCCCAGTTTGGCAGATGTAAGTACATCAACTCTGGTCACCAGAAGTAGTATGGGGATGTGTTTAAGGCAGGGAAAGGGATTACTGTGTGTTTTAGATGGTCCACAGTTGGATAAGCATAAGATAAGAATGAAAATGCAACAAGCAGGCTATGGAGAGGACTATGAGGACTAGATGGATCCCATCTAGTGCTTGATTGCTTTCATCCTTCAAAGCAGTCACTGGGAGCATCAGGTACTCAGAAATTCATGGGGTCTGACTCAGCTGTGTCATCTCCTCCTCCCTTGGCCATAGTTTTATGCTATAGACCTGTGTCATGAGGTCTTTCAATCTGTGGCACAACCTGCTAGAAAGGTAACCATGAAGAACCACTATGACCTGGTTAGAAGGGGAATTCCTCCCATGCCTGCAGCAGCATGGTGGAACTGCAAATCAAAAATTGATAAGCCCTTTTGTAAAAATTATATAGATGTATGTGTAGATCCATACGCAGGTTCTGGAGTTAAAAATTATCATGACGAGGCATAGAACTGTGTGTTGTCATCCAGCTCTTGATTTTAGACTCATAAGGGCCAATACAAAGTAAGAAGCTCTGCTGTCACATGTCACTTGGACATTGATTTTCTGTCTCAGGAAAAGCCACAAGCTGGAGATTTAGAACTGGATGAGAAGAAATAATTGCCAAGCTTGGAACAATCTGACCTGAAGTTAGTCTGAGACTTGGAGCAGTTTATAGGTAATGAAAAAATCAGATCTATAAAAGCTTGTACATCCACTCAGGCCCCCAGTTAACCTGGTTTCAATTCCTCCCTGGATAATCTGAGGGAGGCTGAACGTCAGTCAAAGAAGTCACATTAAAACATGAGCTTTTAGATCTTTTTAGTACTGAAAATTTGTCATGTTCTCATCCTCAGGTTGTTGGGATATTCTTTGGCTTAACCACTTTCCTGAACAGGATTGCTTTATTGAATCAGGGCCACAGAAAACATCTGTCTCTGCAGCACAGGGGATGCTCTTCACAAAGCTCATCATCAAGGAGTCCTTCATGCATAAAGCATTAAAGCAACATTTTCTCAATCCATTTTTTTTCTATTAATTAGAGAAAAAGCACTACGAAATAAAACAGAGCCTGTATCATTATCTTGTAACTAATCATGATTGCTATTCTTTGTGCCCTTTGGATGGCAGAACTGCTTAAAATAATAGAATTAGTCATTAGAAAAGAAAAAGTCAACTTGCCCTTTTCCTGCCAATGAAAGATTGTTTCCTGTACTTTCTAATGTCTCGTTTAGATTAACTTTAAAAGTCTCAAAGATTCAGCAATTCTCTTTTTCCTGGGGAAAAAAAACAAATCCAAAGAGCTCAAAGTTAGAAAATATTTCTGAAGCTTAGTTTAAATGTCCTCCTTCCTATCTCTTTTTACATTTAGGTTTCTTCCTGCACAGTGGCTTGAAGTAATGCTCTTATGACCTGATAATATATCAGTTCACCCTTTTAATGTCTGAAACTAAGACTTGTAAATCAAAAAGAAAAGAAAAAAATGGTATGACTTTATGAACAATGGAGAACTGCTGCTATTGGTGGTCTCTGGATGCTCACACTAAGAACACCACAGGATTAGGCTTACTCTTATCTTTCTAGCAATGATTACATTGAAATAAGTGCACTTATATGAAAAAAAAATTCTGAATCTAAAGCTAACAAATTAATATACACCATTTTTGTTGAAAAAACCCCAGTCCATTATTCTTGATTTTAATAAAATTTTTTTATACATTCAGAAACTGTTTCTGTCATGTTATGTTGTAAGTTTTTACTGGAAATTTATAACCTTTACAATTTCATTCTAAAAAAATATGAAGAACTTTTTATCTATGATTCCACTCATGAAACTATTCTAGATAGGAAGACTGAAGAAACTCTCAACTATTTGCCTTAGATTATATAGTTATGGCCGTATTGTTTACCCTCAGAATGACTAGGTCTCTCATACTGGTTTCCTGGGTGAAGAAGACAGCCATGAGGCACAGGCAAATGGGCTGGATGTGGTCATGGTGTTGATGTATGGAGCTTTCCCCCATGTTTGGTAAATCCATGTCTGGAGGAGAGTGAATCACACAGCCTGTGCCTTGGCTTGACCCCGAACCAGCCAAAACTAATGAAGAAGTCTCCATGGACCTCAGCAACGCAGATGTCAAGTCTTCTAAATTTTATGTTTTCATTGTACACCCAGACTTGGTTACATTACAGTTTATTTGTCTGCATATTTAGATGGACAGAAGATAAACCTGAGGACTGAATACAACTGAGAAAAGGACCTGATTCAGATGTCCTATGGAGTATCATAAAGCCCAAGCAACAAGACTGACTTATTCTGATTTATTTGACATTAACCACGGTGGGAGATCAGAATTTAAATTCTCAGTGAGGTCAGTCAGTGGGTCTAACCTAATGCATGTGGTACCAGTCTGTTTTTTCAAAGCTTTTGAGTGAATATTTTGTTCAAACTGTAACTATAGTAAAATTCGAAGTCTCATTTTTCATTGATGCAATGATATAGTTAGCAATTCTTAATCTTACAGCTTTTCCAAAATCATGTTTTACAAAATATGACCCACAGTATTAAACTTTTTTTTGTGTAGGGTTTGGTGGTTTGGTTGTTTGGGTTTTTTTGGGGGGGGGCGGGTAAGATTACTCTTACCTTGATAACACAACAGACAGGATACTTCTCCAATTTACACTAAATGTACAATGGTCTAAGAATAACAACATCAGTGAAATCTCTCTTGATTTGCTAGGTGGAAGTAAGAGAAGAATCAGATCATTTTTTATTTCTTTTTTGCAGTTTTTTTCTATCCAGCCAGACAGGTGTGCTGGCCACATAACGTTACCATATGTCAGGAGAAATGGTTTTTAAAATAGTTAATACTATACTTGGGAAAATTCCATGTAGCATGTGCCATTTAATATATACACATTTTGTCCATACAATTATACAATTGGGTAAAATATACAAAATCAAGTTGTATTTAAGATGATTTTTGGTTATAAGCCAATGCAAATATTATTCTCCCAAGATTCCAGGAAGAGATTAAGTGTAGAGCAGTGACTTGTGCAGCGTCTGCCAACTGCTGACTAATTGCATGCCCATCATTATTGCATCCACATATACAATGTGCATGAAAATTCAGAGAACCACACTGCACAGCATACTTCAAATAGCCATGGTCATTTTGAAGCAAATTATTATATATTTTTCCAGTGTTAATCTCACTCAGTTGTTTTAGGGACCTCAGGGACTTAAAGCATCATAGCACTGAAAACAAAATATTGGACATGTGTCTAATACAAATGAAAAGGCAGAGACAAATATATGTGCACAGACCATAAAACTTTTTCAAACTTCTTTCTCAACTAAGTATAAAATTAGGAGACAACTACACTATGCTACTTTTTATGTATCCTGTCTATCAGCAAATATTTTATAAGACAGGACCCTGGGAATGTTGTACATTATCACTGGGGAAAATAATTAGAGCAGCCACAATGTATATATAGACAGAGAGACATCTTGGAAAAACATTTCCTATAATTGCACTGTGACAAAATGTGCAGTTAAATATTATACACATGGTGAAAATTACACCACAATTAATGGCATGCCTCTAACATAATTCATTCTTAATGTTTTCTAGTAGTTTAGAAAAAGAGACCTATCACTGAGTGCTTCATGTTATAATACTGTTAGACAACAATTCCCAACAAATTTCATAAGTCAGGCAGTGTTGGTGCCAGCAACAAACTTCTGCCTACATTCAAGACGTTTCATAGAGTGATGTTCAAGATACCTCTCCCTGACCTCTGCTTAAGTTGCATGCTACAACTGAGATATCAAGACAACAGATTAAGAACATTCTCCAATTTAATTGACTCATTTTGCTGTAAAGTGTGTCTGTATTTAGGCAAATGGAGTTTGATTTCCTCTTTGCCGTATTTGGTATCCTGTAGCTTGAAAGCCGTGTCGTTGCGTGTCTCTAATCCTAACAAGTGGATTATTTTGATAGTAGTTTGTGCTTTCAGAGCTATCTCTACAAACAGAACATTTTTTGTTGCTAAATGAAAGACAAGCTGTGTTATTTTCTGGTTCCTCCATGTCTGGGAGACAGCCAGGGACATTCAGACATAGGCAGTTGTCACCTAAGTGAATGCTAAGCCAGTATCTCAACGCTGTATTAATAGGTGCTGTTCAAAAGGACATATCCCTTGAACTTACATTAATATTAGTATATTAATATCCCAATAATTTATAATATTATCCACTTAAGGACCTACTGATATTCACAGCCATTAAATGCCTCTTCCATGTCCTGACCACACACAGCAAGGCTAATTACTCTAGGGGAACTTAAATTCCCACTTCAATTTCAACAGGACTGCTCTTAATTTCTGTTCAAATCTCTTATACAGCAACAGTGTTTGCTGTGGAGGATATCAGAACACAGGGCTCTGAGGAACTTTCTGGGCCATTAAGTTGATTCCCCTGTTACTGCAAGCAAACACATTGTATAATTTCTTTCATACACTTTTCAAGCTTTGACATAAAAGTTATTGGGTTTTGGCCCCTGTTACTCAACTGGAGAATATTCCAAAACTCACTTGCTCTGACAATGAGGAGCTGCCTTCTGATTTCCAGTTTAAAATTGTTTCTTCTCAGTTTACACTCACTGTACATATGAAAATATTTAATTTAGCTTAAATGACTTTTTTCTCCCTGCTGCTTTCCCTTATGCCCTCCCCCTTATCTTCATTTTGTCAGACTGAGCAAGACAAGCTCTTCTGTCATCCTCTTATGAGGACAAAAATACTTCTTCTGAACCTGCTTGAGTCCTTGCCTGCATCTGCTAGGCTTTCAAATGGTCTGTCTTAAGCCAGTGGTTGAGAAGAGAACTAGCCAGACCCCTGCATGGTGATGTAAGTATTTTCTGTCCCCCCCAGCAATAATTTCACTGACAAATTCCATTTGTCTTTTCATGGTTACATCACATTGATGGCTCTCAGTCAATCCTTGATCAACAAATGAAAGAGGCTGTTTCTGAACTTTTTTTCAAATGGATGAGCTCTGAGCTTCTAGCAGAATTTTTAATTATTTTTATTATTATATTTTATCTCATTCTTATTTGGGCTTTTAGACTCTGCTCTCTTCAAGAGATGTGTATTTGTAATGCCTCCAAACCCTTCATATCAGTACATTTTGCCATGAACCTATTCATATTTGCATCAAGTCACTGAGAAGGTATTAAACAAAATCAGTATTGGTAATCAGTCTGGTTTGATCCCTTCCCTTTCCACAGACCCTGCTGCTGTCCACCTTCATGTCTCCTGTTGCCTACTTTACAATTCCTCTCCTGACTCCTCTTGTTATGACAAGTAAAGGTTGCCCATTTGATCCCAGAGCATGTTTTCCTGAAATCTTGATAGATTATATTTTCCACATTATTTTTGTCCATAAAATCAGTAACTACATAGAAATAACAGTTCAGTGTGATCTACCTTTGCTAAACCATTATTTGTATTTTATTATTTTTAATTTATCTCCTAGTGCTCCTGCAGGATCTCTTTGAAATCCTCCGGTAGGGACTTGCATACACTTTAGGTCAGACTTATATGTCCATGGCTGACTAGATGCCTCTTCCTACATTTAAATATAGACATCTTCCTTGCTGCTCTTCTGGCCTGCAGTGCCAACACTAGCTCCACCCAAAGGTGCTATGAAGCTTGCAGTTCTCAACAGCACATCTTTTAATCTCTTGGGATGGAGACAGGCAACATGTCCCATTCAAGATGAACTTTCAAGCTGAAATTTGCATTTGAATGCCACATTGTCCTCATGGTCAATATTATCATCCTTGCTGAATACTGGAGCAAAGGATTTATCACACTTTGTTTCCAGGTTGACAATACCTTTCTTTCATCTCTATCCCATTCTCAGTGCACAGAAGTCCCACTTCTCTTTACCTGCAGCGCACAAACTCTTTTGATACTCCTTGCTAGGCCAAACTCATTCTGACATCAGTCAGTTCTCACTTTATTCCCATTCTTTTTGACTTTTGCATCAAGGATTTCCTTGTAGAGCAGTCCTTTTTCCAGCCCCTGTAGGCTCCCTACTTATTCCAAATATTCTTCCCGAGGCAGTAATTCCCCCTGCCAGGTCTGAAACACATCCCTGCATAGTTTTCACCATTGCTTGTGATACTTTGATATATTCCTCAGAATCTTTGACCTGAAGCAATTCCAAACCTTCTCCACTTTGAAGACCCTGAACAATGCAGCCCAGCTGTCTTTTCTAACCAGTTCTCTTAATTTATCAAAGTTTGATCCACTGAAATCTGAAATCTTAATTAGACAACTATTTTTTTGTTTATCCTTCCATTTAAACTGAGTCAGCTCAAGACCATTCATGTTAAACAACTGCCAAGTCCCATCCAAAAAGTGACTGAACTTTATTAGTGGATGAAGTGATTGCTGCATGCAGTATATAGAGCCAAATCCTGACACCTTTCCTCTGTCCTCTTTATTCTGGCATGCGTTTATTGAAATCAATGGGAGTTTGTTTATATAAGAACTAACAGATTGAGTTTGTAGTTCTCTTTGAAATCCCTTAATATGAAAGGCGCTACACAAATACGTTATTATTTTACTTGCTTTTTATAAAGCACAAAATATTATTGGCCATTGAATTTTATGGAAACTTGATGCAATCGCAGTTGGCATTGACCTTTTCCGCAGCATAGGAGTCCCTAGGATAACACAGATGTCATGTGCAATGAAATTAATGTTGTGGGCACAGCTGTTTGTAAAATAAAGTAAGATAGAAAGAAACAATTACCTAATTTGATACGGAATCTTTTAAATTTTTTTCTTTACCTTACACTACAGTTTGCAACTTATTGACTCCTCCAGTACCAGATAGATTTTTTCCTTTCTGTAAAACCAGTTTTCACTTACATATACTGCTGGGAAGCATTATTCGAAATGATGAAGTGTAGGAAGCAGAGCCGACAAGAACATTTTACATAGGTGGTGCGTACACCCTGACTTCTCTTCTGCAATTTACTTATAGACTTAACTTGATTGTTCTCAGGCTAATATGCACAATTTGGAAAATTGAAATAGCCTTCTATAATGTTCAAACACAATCCCATAAACTGAATCAGTTGTTAAAGTAAGCTTTACCTCAGGACCCCACAATGAGGTATCTATTACCAGGAGCTCTAAGCAAATGTTCTTTTAATTAGCTACATTTATCTTTAATCCCTGTTTTGACAGAAACTCTAACATAAACATACATTACAAATACAGAAAATCCAGCTCAAAGTATGGTTAATTTTTATGCTTGACAGAGCCATTTGGAAAAAATAACTGTGACCTTTTTGGAGCCTGGAAAAAAAATACCTTAATGTGATGTCATTATAACACAGTTTAAGAAACCAAGAAGAAACAGTGGCATCTGTAGCTAAAGTACAATAACAATTCTTAAACTATTCCTTAAAAGTGGCAATAAAACCCTAAAAAGACCTTTGGGCTTTATGCCGAGGCAGCTGCAAAATCATGTTAAATAATTTCTGTAAGGACAACAGTAATTGCAAACTTGATTAAAGTTTACCTACATTTCATTCCTAGAGTGTCTGAAATGAGGACTGTTAAACCAGATGGTTACAGAGCACACGTGATGGATATATTCCATCAAGCATGTCCATTGCCATGGAAACAACAGGAATAACATTATCTTTAGTGTCTATTTCTTCACAAAACTGTTCATTTAAGTGTTGCTGCCAATCTAAGCAAAATCCATACGAATACTTAAGTATCAGCTCAAAAAAACAGGTCTGCTTCTCCCCACCCTGCAGTCTGTTGGATATTGTTGGGTGTTGCAGGAATGACAGCAGTGTGTGTCCTGTCCTCAGTCCACGCCATATTCAGCTGCTTCTCTGCAGACTTTCTTTGGATTTGTTGTTGGTTTTTTTTTTTCCTGAGGCAATTTGATTTAGGTTACAATTTTGAGCTATCGTATTCAGACAATTCAATTGTTATTTGAATGAAAAACTAAAGCAGGCAATAAAATTTCTTCCTTTCCCAATTTCTGTATCAAAAAAAAGAACCAGAGGAAGAAAGAGAGTTTGAGAGAAGACATGAGACAATACAGATGTGTTTTAATGGGAAGTCATAACCCTGCAAGTAAGCATGTGGATTAGAAAACAGTAAATCTAAAGTGGATTGAAGGAAGGTATATGCATAAAGATGATAGACAGCATTGACACCATGCTAACCTGAGATGCTCTATCTTCATCCTCTTTGTTATGGATATTTCATTTTCAAGAAGATACATGTTCTATCCTGTCTCTTAACCTTTCCCTCTAATCCCATTCCATAAAAATATACAGGAGACAGTGCTGTATGTATCAAGCCATACCCAGCCCTCCAACAACCACGAAATTGCATACTTTCTGGTTTGCACTCCTCTCAGAAATATATGGGACACATAAATGATCTGAAATTACTTTATGAATCCAGTGATTGCAGAAGGTAGCAGTAGTTCAAAAGAATCTCCGATATTTGGTCTGCTCTTTGAAATCTGTCCAATAAAAGGATTTGAGGCAAAGGCTCACCTTGACCCTAGCAATGTACATGGCAAAAATCCTATCAGTATCACTGGGGAGTGGTTAATCTCATTCCCCCTCCCTCACAAAGTACACGTAGGAGGTCCATCCCATGGTACATATATGCAGGTTAAAGCATTTCAGCCACAAGATTGCCTCACCATGTGTTCCTGCAGCCAATGAACTCAATGATGTGTTATGCCACAGAGTCGCTAGATGAAGAGTCCTGGCCAGAACTTGTGAAAACATTCCTGGAACCACGTGAATCTGATCTACGTCTTTGTTCCATTCAATATACACATCTATGACAAAAAAATGCCTCTAACAAAAAATGAGGATTTGAAGATTTCATACTGACTAAGACCAGCTGCATAAGAATTTCATACCTCAGAAAGCTGGTGTGGAATATTCATCACGGTCCCAGTGGCTTGTGGAGAGAACACGAGGGAGGGCTGTGATGCAGAGACCCGTACCAACGTGAGCTGGGAGTAAAACAGCCAGGGCTGTGTGCATTACAGATTGGATTGCCATAAAAACATGCCCAAATCACTTGTGTTTTGTTGGCATCAGTGTATCAGAAACATTTATACAGGCAGTAGCTGGAGCTGCTCCCTCAAGTTCATCTGCTCGCACAGGGAATCCAAGTCTGTGACAGGGGCACACAGCCACATACGGCTGAAATTTCTGCTGAGTTGCAGATATTCTCGTCTGAGGGATATCACATTACATTGGCGCTTTCCATTTTCATGTTCAAAGCTCTGCATACCTGTGCCCTGACCCCTACTTAAGTCCAGTGTCTTATCGTATTCCCCCTCCATCCTCCACTGAGGCCAGTGTTTTTAAACTAATTCCCTTGCACTCTGCACTTCACAGAGAGCATTTTATTGTTACGGGTCAATATTTTGGCCCCCTGGTTTTATAAAGAGGATGTTTTTCCTGGTACGAAAGTTGCCTGGTACAAAGAGCAGCACATTGTGCAAAGTGCAGTTCTTACTTATCCTTAGTGCACAAATTAATATATAGGACATTCTCCCAGGCACAGTATGGTGACTAACCATCCTAGAACCGGCCAGAGACTCCCACAACACACACCTTTGTTTTGCTGCTTCAAAAGAAGTTGTCAGGATGCCCATTTGTCTCAGCATTTGCAACTAGCATACAGAACAACCAAACCTGTGGAATTTTTTTTCCAGGACAGGATCTTCTTTGTTTCCCCTTCATTCTGCCTCACCCAGGAAAGGTAAAGGCAAGTGTCACAGGTTTCTGTGTTGCAAAGGGTGCACCTCCATCAAGTAACACTACAAAAGAGTAACATCTCTCCTCTGTGTAACTGTCTGTAGGGGACATGCCCACATCCCCTCACTGTACTTTAAAAAAATACCCATGAAGGTCTCCCTGCTTCTGTCACATTACTTTTATTTCTGTGTTGCTGAATAAGCAGGGCTGTTCACCTGCTCCCTCATACATAAAAATTGTCTTCATATGCCTAGGTGAGAGAGACTCCATAAAAACTTTCAATATTGCACATATACTCCCTCAACAACTGGCTTTGTTTTCTGAAACATCTGTAACCTGGGGCCCCATCGCCCTATACAGGACAGGAACAACTACCACTGAAGTCAAACCCAGTTCAGCCACCGCCTGACTTTACCTTCCACATCTCTGACCTGCCCTTCATTCTCTTGCTTTTCCTCTGACACAAATTCATCAGTCAGTTGGGGTTCTCACTCCTCAGCTGCCCCTGGGGTCACCCCAAGTCTTGCAGAAGTGCACAGCCATTTCAGGCAAGTGGTACATGCACATCACATATGGTTCTTTACCTCTTCCCCTCTTCATCTTCCCAGAAAGCTGAAATCCAGCGAATTTGCTTTGCAATGTGCTTATGTAATTTTTAATTTAGTATTTGCTGTGCTTTCTGCTCTTATTAGAAAAATAGTTCAAAGATATGAGCATTTCCTTGGACCAGAAAGTCATGCTGCAAACAACTAGGGAAAATTTTGGTCCCAATAAATATGTCCTGCAGCTATTAAGGGGAAGTAAATAGACCAGACAGAAAACAACTGGAAAAAACAGAGTGGAGCAGCTGCATGCATTGCATTAAAACATGTTTATTATCTGGCCTACTTGGAGTTGTATTTTACATTGTGAATTTATTATATTTTGGCTTAATAAATGGGAATTCTCACATTCTTCCAAAGTTATAAGTAAGTCCAGATATGCTTCCCACACATTTCTTCATGATCTTGAGTTGTGTTTTTTGACCTACATGAATGATTAATTTCAAAATATATGAACAAATTAGGCCTTGTCAGGTGCGTTTATCATATCAGATTCCCTTTGCTTTGATGTACAGACCTCTAAGCATGAAAATAAACTTCATTTTCACCAGAGAATATTGAACACCACAAAACATAACCACAAGTGAAATAAATAGAAGATAGTTGTAGAAAGTCATGCTAATATAGAATTAGAATAAAAAGATCTGAAATTACTTTAAAATATACTGACATGTACACAGTGAACAGAAGAAAACAACATTTCCCACTGCCTTTGGGAGATGTCCTGTACTATTATAGGTGAGACTTTTCTTTCCTCTCCCAGGCAGCAATATCTCATGCTACAGGATAAGAATGGACAGGAGACATCCCCCCCTCCCCATCCATCCATCCATCCGTTTCAGAGGCTTTACATTTCTGCAGCATGTTGCCAACATTTGCATACCAAAGGGTTCCATATTGTCATGAATCCACCTATGGGTTGCTCATACAAACTTCATAGGTCAGCAACCGTGTGGGTTATGTTCCTGTATGGGGAAGAGGAGGGGGAGCTCACCCCCATGCTTCCTCTGCCCCAAAGTCCCCCTACCCCTGGTCAGGCTGATCCTGCTCCCAAACACAACCTTTCCAAGAGAGGGAGCATGCTAGGGAGATCCCAGAGCCTCTGTAACATGTCTTGGCAGAGATGGAGGGAGGGAAGGAGGGAGTGAGGAAGGAAGGAAGGAAGGAAGGAAGGAAGGAAGGAAGGAAGGAAGGAAGGAAGGAAGGAAGGAAGGAAGGAAGGAAGGAAGGAAGGAAGGAAGGAAGGAAGGAAGGAAGGAAGGAAGGAAGGAAGGAAGGAAGGAAGGAAGGAAGGAAGGAAGGAAGGAAGGAAGGAAGGAAGGAAGGAAGGAAGGAAGGAAGGGTGCCCCCTTCCCCAGCAACTACTGCAAAGCTGTGCTGAATACATCATCTTTATCCATAGCATCCACTTGGATTATAAGTATTTAAAGAAGGTCAGGCTCTAATGGGTGCCTGTGAGTGGGGAGACTGAGCACACCACAACTCAACCTCACCTGGTTCTTTTTTTGCTGCTATGATAAAAACAGTTAATGATATTGTTTTTCTACAGGCAAAATCCTTCTCAGCAGAGCAGAAATATTTATGGCACTCCTTGTATAATTGTTACCAGAAATTATTTTTAGGGTTAGACATAAATTTTTCTACAAGAATAAGTATGTTTGAAATTACCTTGAAGTTGTTTAACATAATTAGCTTTCAGACATTATTCCTATGTGTTAAAAATGTACTATGAAGAGGTAGAAACCTGAGAACACACTGAATTGCAGACTGGGCTTGAAGAATTAAATGAATGTAGTCAGAGAGGATTATGTATTACCAAAAGGAAAGGTTCCCAGATCTGGGAACCAGTTTACTGATTCTTGTCAACTGAAATGAGATCTATTTTCTTTTTTTTTCTTTTTTTTTTTTTTAAACTCTGTAGGAAAGGAATTCTGATTCTGAACTATTTGTGGAAGTAGGTAATTCAGTGAAAGAAGATGAAGTGGGTGTCTCAAAATCTATTGTACTTTATAAATAAAACCACTAGAATTCTCCAAAGAAAAAAAATAAATTTTAGAATCATTAAAATGCAGAATGACCCATGTTAAGAAATGAGAAAGCCCCTTCCATACCTGACCTGAACAGCCAGGTTGTTTACCAAGGGTCAACTTACAACTGCTACACAAGGATCATTTTAATTATGTTGTCCAGACCAGCCTCAAAAGTCCCACTTTTCCATTCCTATACCTGAGAGAGTGTCACATAAATTGGTTGATCACTGTTTTCCTCTGCCATTTCCAATGAACCCATGGGGAAGAAAGAGGAAAACTGTCAATTCCTCACTCCTGAAAAGAAAAAAAGACAGACATGAATGCATGAAGTTAGCTAGATGCCCTTTGAAGAGAAGATGACAGAAAAGGGGAGAAATGCAGCTAGGACTGATGTGCATCTCCAGGGTGGCACAAAAAGAATGGGGAGGAGGATGGGCACCTCCATCTTGCTCCGGCTGGGCCAGCTGCTCTTCTGCTTTCTCCTCCAGTTACAGGAGGGACTGGGGGCTGGGAGTGGGCTCAGAGGGAGCCAGGCTTGTGTGCTGCCTTGAGAGCAGCTCTCAGGATTGATTGTGCTAGCATGATTACTGCTCTGTTCCTTCATTCCCTTGCTACTCCAAACTACATGCAGAGATGATTTTTCACATATTCTGTGCCTTGTGTTTTGAATTCACTAGAACGACTTGGATATCTGGTATGCTGCACATTTCTGTTACCTGTTGAAGGCTGGACTTTCCGTGAGGGCTGCAGGGTTTGCATGGGACCATGTGGTGCTGGCCCTTCCTAGCTCTGGTCATGTTCTTGCCTAGCCTTTAGACCTTGGATCCCTGTGACTCTGCACTACAGAGCACAATCCCACTTGGAAGAGAGACAGATGTTAACACTGATTTATTTCTGCAGAGGTAGAAGCACATGGTTGGCAACTGCAGAACAAGAGGAGCTTTCTGAAGTGGCTTAAGTCTCCCATCCCGAGGGTTTTGGTTTCCTTAAGCCCATATACTTAAACTGGTGACTGCAACTGGGGAAGGATCAATTGCCCAGGCCAAGCAATTTAGGTTTTTTCCCCATATTTGTAGCTGGGACATCCAGCCAGACTTCAAACAAGGTCTCATAAATGTCCAGATGAGGTGCTCATGCTCCTTGCTTGCCCTTGGCAGACAAGCCAAGCAGCGTTTCTCTTCCCAGGACCAAAGCACCAGCATTTAGAGGTGCATTTAGCACATGGGATTCTGCATCAGCCACAGCCTGAAAAGTCCCTGCTGTCCCTTCCTTGGGCCAATTCCTCAGCAGCTCACTCACTTAGCTGGCCCAGGCAGCATGCCCAGCAAAGGCATCCTTTTCTTCAAGGCTGTGTCTGTCTCATAGCCCAGCTCACAGCCTGGTGTTATGTGCAGGGTGGGAAGTAGCCAGGGTTGCATGCACAACTGAAACCAGCCCCTCTTAGGCTGCATCCTCAGAGGTCTCTTCGTACCCTCCACTTGCAAAAGTGCTGGCCAAATCATGGCCAGGACAGCTCGCCCATGTGGCGGAAAGACAAGCTCTTCCCCCAGCCCTCGTTTGCAAGCTGGGTTGGGAAGGAATCAGGTTGCGTGGTGGGGTGGCCAGCTCTGGCAGCAGTGCACAGGGTGGGCAAGAAAAGGGATGGGGGCATGGCAGGAACCTGCCATGGCAGCATGGTCCTCACCACAACTCTGCTCCTTCCACCTGCCCGCAGGTCAGGGCTGAGCGTGCTGCATGCTTCTGTGCAGCATGCGGAGGCCGCCCAGCTCTGCTCAGGCAAATGAGAGGAAGCAGGTTTTCCAGCGGGGTGATCTAATTTATGTGCAGCTTATGCTGCATTATACAGGAATATGTTTGACTCTCTGATTTCCTGATTGTAAATTTTACTCCTGCTGACAGAAAGAGTAATTGCTGTGACCAGAATCAAACTGATTGCTTAGAATGTTGAAGCAGACTTTTCTGTTCCACTTATACAACATATACATTCCTGAAGACTGAGGTTTAGAAGGATAGATATGGTATTGGTGTTTACCAGAAGTATCTTTGAAATGCTTTGTAGTGCCAAAGTATATAGAAGGCTCATTTACTGTGTTGGAAAAGTAAATGCAACAGGGGTGTTTCTGTAGAAATAAAATATATGTGTGTTTTTATTTCCTATTCTCTTACATAATCTTGTTATTAGTTTGAAACTCTCCAGGCATTCTGTAGGTGATAAAGAGAGAAGAAAAGTTATTTCTAGAAAGCTGAGTAGTTCTAATTTCTTCTGGTTTTAAACTAAACATGCCAGCTTAAGCAGAAAGGTGTAACCACACTCCGCTTCAGGGACAGGATAGCAGTCGGGCCAACAAATGAAAATAAAGGTCAAAGCAATTTCCATAAGGAGATGCAGCCAAAGGACACCGATTCATTCACAGAGACACTCGCTGCACAGGAACAGAAGGGATAGCAAGGAGGTCTGATATTGTGAAAGGAAAAGCAGTCCCCAGAAGAAATCAGACAAGGGGCTGTTCCTCAGATTGCACCAGGCCTTGCAAGCCTCTCCTGCGAGTTTAATCGCACCCCTCCAAATCTGCTAGCTCCCACACAAAGTCATATGGGAGTATAAAGGCTGTTCATGCTTTCAGCTGTTCCCTGTCTGTCTGGTGCTGGACTTGGGGCAGCCACCCTCATGGTTTACTCCCAGACCTTCCCCCTGCCTCCATCCAGTGACACCGCTATTAATATATACTCTGGTGTAAATCAGCACTGCATACTCCACATGTATTACTTGAATTTGCTTAAACTCACTGAAAGATGGACCCTTTGGGGGTTAATCAAACACTCAAGTGAAAAAGGTTATTTTGATTAAGGTTTGGTAGGCTAAGTTCAGTGAATATTGCTGTAGATACAGAGAAATGGGATAATAATCCCCTGTGCATTCAAGTTTTTCATTTTCCTAGGTCCACCCCTTGTCTAGCTGGCCATCCCTTCCCACACTGCACATGTTGCACGGATACATCGCCACTATAGACGATAAGGAGAAAGACTGTCACGCAGCAGTTTCTTCTTCTAGCCTCTTTCCCAGAAACTGTTTCAGCTGAATAAACATTCCTCTCTGCTCAAGAAATGAGGAATGAGCTCACGACGGGGTTGATAAGGGTGGAATCCTCCTCCTCAACCCAAATGCAGGCAAGGGCAGACCTGCACTCCTGCAGTCCTTCAGCCTTCTTCTATCCCTTCCCATTCTCATCTATAGTCAGACAGCAGGAAGAGCCACCAGCAAGCTAATTTCATACCCTCAGCCCTGTACCACCTGGTCCTGGTGTCATTTAAAGTGCCTGAAGAGCAATTCTGATGTATAATAGTAACCTAACCTTACACAAGTGCTTACCTTACTCAGCTCACCTTACTCAAGCACCATTACCCCATAGTTACCCTATACAATATAATTATTTTTAATTTGCTGTAATTTTTACAGTGTTGGATTTGCATCCTTAAGAACATTAGGGAGGATTAGGAAGAAATTTAGGCCAGTACTAAGGACTTTTGATAATCCTCCTACTCCATTTTTCAAAGCAGCTCCCCCCAAAGTGTAGTGAAGACAGGGTGGAGTGTCTTTGCGTTAGAATCAGGGGGAAGGCCAACAGGGCAGATGTTGTAGTAGGAGTCTGCTATAGGCCACCCACCCATGACAGAGAGGTGGATGAAATATTCTATAGGCATTTAGGAGAAATCTCACGATCGCTTGCCGTTGTTCTTGTGGGAGACTTCAACTTCCCAGACATCTGCTGGAAATACAACACAGCAGAGCGGGACCAGTCCTGGAGATTCCTGGAATGTGTGGCAGATAACTTCCTGACACAGCTGGTGAGTGAACCGATCAGAGAAGCTGCCCTGCTGGATCTCCTCTTTGTGAACAGAGAAGGACTGGTGGATGATGCGGCGGTCGGAGGACAACTAGGGCAGAGCGATCATGAAATAATAGAGTTCTCTATTCTTAGAGAGGCCAGGAGAGGGCTAAGCAGAACTGACATCCTGGACTTCAAAAGGGCTGACTTTGTCTTGTTTCGGCACCTGCTTGACAGGATCCCTTGGGAGATGGTCCTGAAGGGTATAGGGGTCCAGGAAGGCTGGGCGCTCTTCAAGAAGGAAGTGTTAATGGCTCAGGAGGAGGTGGTCCCCAGGTGCTGTAAGAGAAGTCGGCGACAGAGAAGACCACCCTGGCTGAACAGGGAGTTTGGCTGCAACTCAGGGAGAAAAGGAGAGTTTACAGCCTTCGGAAGAAGGGGCTAGCCACTCACAGTGATTACAAAGAGGCTGTGAGGCTATGCAGGGGGGAAATCAGGAGGTCTAAAGCCCAGCTGGAAATTACTGTGGCTTCAGCAATCAAGGATAACAAGAAATGTTTCTATAAGTATGTGAGCAGCAAAAGAAAGACCAGAGAGAGCCTCTATCCCCTGCTAGATGCAGGAGGAAACATGGTAACAAGTGATGAGGAGAAGGCTGAGGTCCTTAATGCCTTCTTTACCTCAGTCTTTAATAACAAGACTAGCTGTATTGAGGGAATGCAGGCTCCTCAGCCAGAAGACAGAGACTGGGAGAATGACCCCCCCACAATCCAGGAGGAGACAGTCAGTGACCTCCTGCATCACATAGACACACACAAGTTTATGGGACCAGCTGGGATACACCCAAGGGTGCTGAAGGAGCTGGCTGGGGTGCTCGCCAAGCCACTTTCCATCATTTACCAGCAGTCCTGGCTGGCCGGGGAGGTCCCAACAGATTGGAAATTGGCCAATGTGACACACATATATAAGAAGGGTCGGAAGGATGATTTGGGAAATTACAGGCCTGTCAGCTTGACGTCGGTGCCCGGGAAGCTGATGGAGCAGCTCATCCTGAGTAGCATCACACAGCACATGCGGGACAACCAGATGATCAGGCCCAGTCAGCATGGGTTTATGAAAGGCAGGTCCTGCTTGACAAACCTGATCTCCTTCTACAACAGGGCGACCTGCTTATTGGATGAGGGAAAGGCTGTGGATGTTGTTTACCTTGACTTTAGTAAGGCCTTTGACACCGTTTCACACAGCATTCTCCTGGCAAATTCGGGCTGCTCGCGGCTTCGATGGGGACACACTTTGCTGCGTAAAAAACTGGCTGGATGGCCAGGCCCAAAGAGTTGTGGTGAACGGAGTTAAATCCAGTTGGCAGCCAGTCACGAGTGGTGTCCCACAGGGCTTGGTTTTGGGACCACTCCTGTTTAACATCTTTATTGATGATCTAGACGAGGGGATGGAGTGCACCCTCAGTAAGTTTGCAGATGACACCAAGTTGGGTGGGAGTGTTGATCGGCTTGAGGGTAGGGAGGCTCTGCAGAGAGACCTGGACAGGCTGGAGCGATGGGCTAAGGCCAACTGGAAGAGTTTCAATAAGGTCAAATGCCGGGTGCTGCACTTCGGCTACAACAAACCCCAGCAGCGCTACAGGCTTGGGGAGGAGTGGCTGGAGAGCTGCCAGTCAGAGAGGGACCTGGGGGTGTTGATTGACAGCCGGCTGAACATGAGCCAGCAGTGTGCCCAGGTGGCCAAGAAGGCCAATAGCATCCTGGCTTGTATCAGAAATAGTGTGGCCAGCAGGGACAGGGAAGTGATCTTGCCCCTGTACTCGTCACTGGTGAGGCCACACCTCGATTCCTGTGTTCAGTTTTGGGCCCCTCACTATAAAAAGGACATTGAATTACTCAAGCGTGTCCAAAGAAGGGCAACAAAGCTGGTGAAGGGTCTGGAGCACATGTCGTACGAGGAGCGGCTGAGGGAACTGGGGTTGTTTAGTCTGGAGAAGAGGAGGCTGAGGGGAGACCTCATCACCCTCTACAACTACCTGAAAGGAGGTTGCAGAGAGCTGGGGATGAGTCTCTTTAACCAAGTAACAAGCGATAGAACAAGAGGTAATGGCCTCAAATTGTGCCAGGGAAGGTTAAGACTAGATATTAGGAAGCTCTTCTTTACAGAATGGCTTGTTAGGCATTGGAATGGGCTGCCCAGGGAGGTGGTGGATTCCCCATCCCTGGAGGTGTTTAAGAGTCTGGTTGACATAGCGCTGAGGGATATGGTGTAGCTGGGAACTGTTAATGTTGGGTTGATGGTTGGACTGGATGATCTTCAAGGTCTTTTCCAACCTAGACAATTCTGTGATTTTGTGAAACAAAGCTACATCTAATAATATTTGGGGAGTTTCTTGTGGAAAAATGTGGAAATTTCTGAATAATTTGGTATTTAAAATGATCCTCTGAAAATCTTCAAAAATAGCTCACTCTGTAGATTAAATATAAATGGTATTACACAGCCTTGAAAAACAGATAGAGCATCACTTCATGGAAAGATATAACAGAGAACTACATTTCTGTAGGGAAAACTGGAGAAAGGGAAAGTCATTGTAAAATATCTATGTGGCTGTGGAAAGTGTAGCATTACCACAAGGACTGAGATTAATGGACTCGAGCAAGGGGACAGCATGGATAAGGAGTGAGCTGCAGAGATATCTGCACAGCCACAGATTCTCCAGCCTGGGCAGTCCAGGGGGACAGAGAATATGAAGAGTCTAGGTCTTGCTTAGAAAATATCCTTTGCACCATCTCCTGTATGAGACTAAGGACCAGCCTGCGTGCATGCATTGGAGACATACAGCTCTTGATGCTATTCTCTCCTCCCTGTCTTCCAGCCCCTTGGAGAAGTCATCTGTGGTGACTACTTGTTGAGTTGCAAGTCTTACTTCCACAAATGCCATACCCTTTATATAGTCTTTATATAACTAATATTCTGCTGTGTTACTCTGTATTGTTCATGCTGTGAAAGCCTATGAGAGAAGTGTACAGAGCTGCTCCACCTGCAGAGGTTAGAAGTGCTGGGGCAAAACACAGCTACCTTTATTCTGAAGTGGGCATCTATCATGCATTTAAGCCACCTCCGTACTGTTCTCCATTTGGTTTCACAAGTACACCACTAAAGTCTAGTTCAATTGAAGTACTACACAGAACTGTTTTAATAGGCTTTAACTCTGAAGTCCCCAGGCCTAGTTTATTAATTCTCCAGAGACTTATATTGGTGCCACTCAAGGGAATCTAGCCCATAACAGAAAGGTATGTTAATCTTTTTATTGTTATATAGAGAAATTAAAATACATGGATTATTACACTTGCCTCATAACTGTGCATGGCTACATGCAAAAAATGACAATAAAAATGAAGTCATGCTTTTTATAATGTGACTACTAGAATAATTTTATGTGAGTAACTACTATTTGGGATACATTTAAAATACTAAGAAATTCTTAGATGGCTGTTTCAACATACTGTATTAATCAACTCAGTTGTAATTGTGTGATGGCCCAAAAGTCAAACTTTTCCTAAAGTTTCCTGACCTTGACCTGAAGAAAATGTTATAACAAAATTTCAGATTGGATTTCTTCAAGGCAACAGTTCCTCTTACCTAAACATACCTTTGAAATGGAGAGAAAGAGCTTGCTGATAAATGTTTCAACACCATACTTTATTAAAACAAGTTATTTCTGTTGTTTACTATGTGGTTAGGCCATGATGAAAAGCAGATCTTCACCAATACATTTTTGTGCAAATTCCTTACCTTTCTGTTTACAAAAGAAAGTGAAGTACCTTTCAGTGGTATTTGTCACAGAGCACTAGCAGCCAACAATGCACACTGTCAACTGCTTAAGGTTTCACTTCCTAATTAACTTTCCTAGAAGCAAAAGAACTGTCTAAAAACACAAAGCTCTCACATTTACCCTCCTGCCACTCCATCCTATTCATCCACGGCCCCAAGGCTGTGGCCACTAAGAGCAACAAAGTCCTGAAGGAGGGTCCCTACAGTCCAAAACATCAAGGGTGTAACCTGAGCAGCCTGACTACAGAGCAAATTAGTTATCTGCTTTAGCAGGGGCTTTTTTAAAAGATTATGACTCAAATACAATTCCACCACAAACTCCTTGATGCTAATGCTTTTCTAAAACAACATATTTCTCTCTTTTTTTTTGCCTTATATAGATAACTTCCCATTCAAATTCCATGGTCTCTTTCTAGGTTTGTTGAGTGAATGCACTCTCCTCAGGTGCAAATCATCTTTTGTTCTACTAAATAGCAAAAATACTAAATATGGTTGAAGTGTTAAATATGGAAGGTGTTAAGATCTACTAGAGTGTGATCAAAAGAAATAACAATATTCCATGGACCAGCTCACAAGTATTGTTACGCTTTTCAACTTAGAAAGAAAAACAGTTTTAATTTGAATACCTCAAAATGCAAATCAGTACAAAAGTAGGCATGAATTCTGCCTATTTCAAACATACTCCACTATTTCTTCTCACCATTAATTGTGGATCCACTTCTGAGTATCAGGTATGTCTTTTAGAGCACAATTGGTTTACCTGGAGCAAAATTCTGCAATGATTATCAAAGCATGAACCAGCTGAAAAGTGGTGAACACGGATGTTGAACACAAATATGATTTCATCAAGTTTCTACAAACAACCACTGGCTAAATCTTCTCTGAACGATGTGCCCCATCTTCTAATGTTTGCTGACCCTTGGTCTGGACTGGGTTTTTATTACTCTTACCATGATTTAAAAACAGCTTCAGCATGAGTCTCAAAGGCACAGAAAACCAACATGTTTTGATTTTTCTACCATAAGTTTATTTCTTGTCAGGATGACTGTAAAATATTAATTGCATTATACCTTTAATGTCTCCAGATGACTGCAGACTGTGAAGCTCTTCTGAATACCAGCATGCAAGCTGATTGACCCATCACACATTCTGGTAGCTAAATTGCAAAATGACAGATTCATCAACAGAATGAGCTGCTATCAGATAATATTAGCTGGTAGACATCTCAAAAGATATAGTTGACATCTGCAGTGCTCTGGCAATTAACTGTTTATAGGTCCAACACCTGCCTTAGTGATAGTATTTATTTCACAATCATTTTAATGTCCATTTTCTCCAGCACACAAAATACTTAGCCTCGAAGGTAAAAAGTTCAGCGCCAGCCACCTCTCCACTGCAGTATACAAAGCAGAAAGAGAAAAAAGGCAGACAAAGCGCTACAGAGACGGGTGTTGAGTGATTTCCCTGCCTGCCACTGCCACCCAGGTGAGTCAGGACACCCAGACGGGGACAGCAGCTGGGCTGATGGCCACCTGCCCAGCCCCAATGCCACAGCATTCAGTTGGCATCCAGGACCCGCCACCAAGCCCCTTGCCTGCAGAGGGGCTCCTTGGTGTTTACTAACAAACAGGGGGACTCTCACACACAGGCGAGTGGAGGCCAGCAGAGGCACGAGGCTCCATGGGGAGCTGGGCAGACTTCCCAATGGCAGATCACAGCTTCCCTCTCCCCACTGTGCTCTGAGGGGTGAGCTGTGCCGGGGCGATGCCTGCTTGGCCGCTCATAACACAGCCACAGCTTTTACAGTAGAAGACACAATGACACTAATAACCACTAATCCTCCTAAAGGCTTTCTGGTCCCTTGCCAGGTCAGCTTTAATCAACTCTGACTGTAAAAAAGTAAAATTTTTGAGGACTGGGTTACATTACACAATGAACCTTACAAATGCATCAAATACAGTCCCCTAAAACCAGGCAGGATAGCTGCTTAAATAGCCGTCTGCTCACAGAGAGCACTGATGGTCTGCTTAGGAAAATATGACTAGCAAGTAATCGTGTAAATAACAACCTGATTTCACTAAATACCCATGTTTCAAGCCAGCGAACCCACAGGTACCATATTTCAATGGTAAACTGGAGAGATTTAGATTCCCAGTGATGTCAAATCTGAGGTTGAGATATTGCGCTCTCAGCTTCATTCCTCCTGCAGACTCGTGAACATATAAATTGCTTTAAGCTGTCCAAAGCCAATGCACTGATGCCACTTAACAGCAACTTCTGGGCTTAGGTACTGCAAGTGTTTGGAAATTACCTTGTTTTCCATGTCTGAATCAACAGTCCAGACACACAGTGAAGATTAATATGATTTCTTTCTATAATAAAAAAATATTTATATAAGGAAATACAAAATATGTATTAACAGCAGGAAATCCCATTTTCACTGGGACAAGTCCAGATGTTGCTTCCTAACTACGAACTATAAAATGCAAAGTACAGTGGGTACCACTGAAATTGAACTATCTAAATTAAGTGAATGGAGGCATTTCCTATTCTGAGATTTCAGAAACAACAAAACATCTGTTAGGATAAACAGGAAAAATACAGAAGTGAAAATCTTACCAGGTAGCCCACCGAACAAACGTTTTACACTTTCTGCTCAGGAACTTCCTTCAGACCATTTTTAAACAAGGTACTTAAAAATGTCCTACCCGAAGGGTCATACTTTTGACAGCACATGAGTTATCTGAGAACACAAGAAGTAAGGTATGCCTCCTGTGATGGTAAATAATCTGATAAATACCCACAAGCCCTGTCTCAGCCATTGTGCTTAATTTTCTTGGCAAATTGGTGGTTTTTTTTCTTTTTTACCAGACTGATTCTCACAGGGTTACTGCTCGCATTTGTTCACATAGCAATTGCATGCAGATAATTTTCACACTGTGTAACCACTCTATCTCACAGGCAGCAGGGAGCACTTCACTGAATACCAGGATAGAGACATGTAGCACCATGCTATGATTTCACAAAGAAAACTTTGGTGTAAAAAAGCTGTGCCTGGCAAGAGAGCATACACAGATTATTACTGATTTGTAAGAGCTTGCTGGTCACCACACTACATACAGAAAAAGATTATCCTTTCTCATATGAGCTTATACTTTAAACAGGCATCCCGGCAGAGGAGGGCTGCTTCGTGTCCTAAAACACATTGCTTGCCCTCCCTGCCTGACACTTGTGTTTTGTAGACCTGTAACTAAACCTGGCTGATATAGATATCCCTTTGAAAAATTCCAGTGTTCAGTAAAAAGATGCAAAGAGCATATTTTTATTGTCTAAAACACAAAATGTTCAGATTAGGAAGTACACCTCTATTTGTATAGAAGAGCTGTGGCCCTTGAGCCTCACACCCATTTTCTCCTCTGAAGATCAGGCTACACCTTTCCTGTTCATCTCCTCAAAGGCCCTTTCTTCCAGGCTACAGCTAGACAAAGAGTGAATTTCCATTTTGTGGTACACTGAGTTCCAGCTGAAATATGAAATGCACATTTGGAATTTCCAACATTTTTTTCAGCAAGGGAAAAATCAAAACATTTCCATCTGAAATGAAACAGAGCAGCTGACTACGCCAGTCCTGGACCATCCAAGCAGTCCCACAGCCTCAGCATGCCTCAGGATCAGGGTCGAGCTGGGGACCCACATAGATCCCAGGTTACCAACAGATAGGAACCCTTGGCAAGTGCCTCGGCAATCCCTGGCACTGTTACCCCATCCTGACGAAGGGTGACAGGCAGAAGCATCACAGCGCTCTCACCAGCTGCATCCCGGCTGCTTCTGGGCATTAGTGCTCTCTTGCTTTCTTCCCGTTACATATTGTGGTTTTTGAGCTATTTTAGATTTTTGGACTAACATTCTTGTATTTCCTAGAGGTTGCTGGGGACACGGAGGGAGGGCAAGTATATCCAGATGCTTGTATGGGCTTTTCAAGATGCAGCCTCTAGTGCTTGGGTTTTGCACTGGCAGGAGGAAAGGAAACCAAACCTAAATATTCTGTTACTGTCATAAACTCCTTGAATTCTCCCACTTTCAATACTTCTAAAATTAGGGCCATGCACCATTGCCTCACTATATCCTTTTCACTCTGCTCTTTACAGATATTCTATATGAGGCTAGTCTACAGTTTCTGTCATCATTAGAGTATTTCATGACAAATGGGCTATAAGCCTGAACCTTTAATCCTTCCTATTCATGCAAGCATAGAGACCCCAGGG
The DNA here is from genome assembly GCF_047716275.1 of Strix uralensis. Classification (NCBI taxonomy): domain Eukaryota; kingdom Metazoa; phylum Chordata; class Aves; order Strigiformes; family Strigidae; genus Strix; species Strix uralensis. Next base: position 149,318,863 of record NC_133972.1, on the reverse strand, counting down.
AGCGCCCGCATTGTATTCTCACGGACCACGGACGAGATTCTCTCAATGTGAATCTCCTTCCCCTGAGACTATTCAACATCCACCTCACCAGCTTTCTGAAAGGAGCTCCCTATAGATTCCATGTGAATCTTCACACTGAAGTAGTTATGGATAACAAATGCTTCATTACATGGGGCAAAATCCCTGGATGCAAGAAAGTCAAATAGCAAAACTCCTGTTGCCATTAGGCCATGCTGAGCAGGTCATATAGTCCAAAGGCTACACATGGAAACACTGTCATTGCATCCCTGTTTAAAAATATTATATCCATCTTGGGTTTATTTTTATCCTATTATTTCCTGGTCCATAACAAGATCCAAGAAATCCTAGATTTTATCTTTCCTAGAAAGCATTTTAATAAGCATAATGCTCCTCCCATGATCTTCTTCTAGAGCAGAAAGATTAGGTTGGATTCTCAGATAAAACACTCATTAGATGAAGAAAAATTAAAAATATCAACGATAAATTTCAAAGGTAAAAAACTAAGAAGAAAACAGAGTTAAGATTATACTTAGAAAAAAAAAGTTAAATTCATTCGGGTAAGAAATGCATGGTCAAGATCCTCAAGCACTCTACATAACACGGTGTAATAATGTGATAAAATAATTATGTAGTTACAATGGAATTATTTTAATGACCTGGTTCCAGATTAGATTAAAGTTATTTTTAAAGATACCATATGCATTTTTCATCTCTGGATGCTCCTAAAGATAGAGTTAGTGTTCCATGGACACTTTTAAAAATTCTCATTTAAAACCTTTTTTGCTTAATTGTGGCTTTGAATTAGACTGGTCATACCTCAAGAGTGTAAAATGGCTGGAGCTTGCTGGTAACTCTGATCTTTATTACTATCTGTGGAGTGTGTGATAGGATGGAGAGTCCTCAATCTCAGTGTCTAAACTTTTGACTATGCTCCTGCATCATTTCTCTGAACAGAGTGGGATCGTACGGGCCAAGCAAGAGAAACCTCTAGCAATGTCCCTCCCAAAAGTACTATATACACATTATCTGCAGATGAAAGGCTGTGAATGGCAGAGTCACCTCTAAGACCCTAAGGATTTTGTAGTTTAAGTCATCATTACACACACACTGTTCCACTGGCAACAGAATTAATGAGTTTGGTTTTCTACAGCCTTGTGTCCTTTGTCCCCTGTTTACTCTTCCTTCTCACCAAAACAATCTCAGTCTCCCTCTCTGCTGTGGGGGACAGCCCAGAGTGCAAGAAACAGCTGGGGCTGATGATCTGATCAGGTTGCATGTGACATTTGGGCAGCCCAGGTCTTCTAGGCTTTTCTGCAGCAGGAGCATTGATCTGAGCCACTCATCACAAATGAAATGCCTTCACAAAACTTGTAGGAAGCTGCTATTCCTCCCAAATCTGGTTAATTTGGCTAAAAATAAACTAAAATAGTGAAGCATTCAACAGTCAGGAAACATCTAAATTAAGTTTCCCTGCATAACTAACATTTAACTAGCATTTTACTGGTTTTTATTAGATACGGTATTTTACCACAGAATCCTTATCCTGTTCAATTCACAGGGCAAACACGTTTTAGAAATGGATCCAAATTATGAAAGGAAGACTGTTATCTGTAGGACTTCTTCCTTCCTTGAAGATATTAAAAATGAATGAGGCAGGAAACTGCAGAAGGAGAACAGAGAAGTTCATGCCTGCAGCTTCTGAAAACTTGGATACCAGCTCAAAGCCAGACATTTCACATGCAGTCACTAATTGCAAAGACTTCATTTGCTGAATGCCTGGCAGAAGATCTTGGCACTTGACTTCTAAGCATTCCCAGATACAAGTCCCCAGGAGCTAAGTCTATCTAACATTACGTACTCTGTAGACCTTTGTCTTCTCAGAAAGGGTGACCAATATAAATAATCACTTCTGGTCTCAGTTCCTAAATATTTTATCAGCCCACTTCTACAACTGGATTAATACCCCCTTCATATCACAAAATCCACTGTTTCAATGATGCAGTGATTAGTATGAAGAAACACATCTATATCACACTCATTACCATCCCTAGAAAACAAACCTACATTAATGAATCTGCCTGTCATCACAGCTAGGGTTGAACGGGGCTGTGGGACATGCTCACTGAGCATTGAAGGGATGCAGCAGTGTTAATAGCTGCTTAGTAATCAAGAGTTTACACTTACTGTGTGTGCAGAAAGAAGCATCAGCTCTGTGAAAAACAGATCATCTGAGCAAGTCATTTGGACCTGTATATAGAGAAAAAGGGGGCCAAATGAAGGCTTTGTGACCATAATATCTGCATTTAATACTGGCTATTCAGTGTTTCATTTTGCAGTCTTGATGTTGCTTGAAGAATGAACTGTTTCAAACCTATGAAACTAAAAGTTAAAAAACCTCATGAAAAAGCCCAAACCGTCTCAGGATGTTTGCCTCTATTTTGTCTCTCATAGGACGATTTTAGCTGGTGTAGACTTTTCTGTCCTTCAGCTCCAACCTTGTTTTGTCCTCCTCAGCTCCAACCTTGTTTTGTCCTCCTTCACTCCCTCAAACCTGTCCTTGCCTACTCCTGTCTCTGCTTCACCCTTGACTCTTTATCTCTTTTCCCAACACCCATCCCAAGCTCCCTCTTTTTGGTTTCTCCTGCCATTCCCACTGTCCCATCCATGCTCTTCCACAACTTCCCACTGTCCCTCTGCCCCAAGCTCTCCCTGCACTGCTTATGGCTCCTGTCCCCTTGTCCTGACAACCTCAGGTCCTGCTGCCTGTCTCTTCATTCAGACTCCCTGTCCAATTTCCACACATCTCAGCCTCCCATGTGCCCTGCCCTGGGCAGGGCAGCTGAAACGAGGCAAATCAAGATATGTACAATCAAAACCGATTTTTTAGATCCTTATGTCAAAGAAGTCTCTGCTAAGCATACACAAACCTGTTTGGTTTTTTTTCAAAACTTTGTAATATAACCAGATTTTATGTCATGAAGATAACCAAGGGTACAGTCATGAAACAAAGGACATACTTCCAGTCCTAACACCAAAGCCTGGTGGGACTCTGAATTAAGGGGGTTTTTCTCCAAAATGTCAGAAATATAAACGAACAAATATGTTAATGAACTGATTTCTTAAATCTGTAAAAGTTTGGTAAGGACTTTCCCAAAACAACCCTCCCCCTGCATTATGCAAATAATCTTCATTTGGATGGAAAAAACCCATGAAAAAGTAATCAAAGTTTAGCAAAATTGAACAGGACTGAAAATGTGTAGCATCAGCATAACTGCTTGTAAAAGCAGTTAAATACAACAGTGCATAAAAACTTAATCATAAATTATTTCTTCAAATGTATCCTGTGCAAAATATCATCTTGCACAGTGCATTATAGCTGAACTATAGAGGAAGTGTCTTTTTAAAGCAAGAGCATTTAACAAAAATAAATGCTAAACTTGTCCAAGGATCACATCTTTAACTACGGATCCAACTTACATCTAATTTTAGCTTAGAAACTGGTTGGAAGATTTACTTGTGAAATGCCAGAAAACTTATCCATTGTGTAGTGTTGTAAATTGCTACGCACTGGCTGCACCTTTTGCATAAACCCAGAGATTTAATCCCTTCAGGGCAAATCTTAGTCTTAAAAATGTCATCATGCTTGGGCCTTCCAACATGCTTTATCATTTACTATTTATTGATTTTTACATATACAAACTCAGCTAGCAGAAAAGGATCCTTGGTACCATTAGACTAGATGAGAATAAAAAGAGGCAGAATGACTGATTCCCAAGGTTACCAGATAATTGTATTTCTATTTGAAACCATTATATGTGGACTTTTTTTTCACTTTGTACTGCTAATTAGTGCTTCCCTGATCAAATTCACTTGTTTTAAAGCTTCTTGATTATTAAATGTGCTTGCTAGCTCAAACTAATTCCAAATAAGAAAAAAAAATATGTTTAGTTGTGCAGCAGAGATTAAAGGGATTCAACATGCTCACTGTTAACAGGAAGTAAAGAAAATACATTTCTTCATGAAATCATTTTCACAAAGTCTCATATATTTCATCAAAAATGGCCATTAGTGTTATTTCAAAGACGTGCCTGTGGTTTCTGCTAACTACTTATTACACAACCATCATTTTATAATATAAACCAACGACTTGGTGATAAAGTACACCAGTTGGAAACATAAACAGATGCATTATGGATAACTTAAGTACTGCTTTCTCTTCTACAAATTCATTCTATGTCACTTAAAAGGAAAAATCAAAGGAACCTTATGTTTAATAATATTTAGATATTCAGGATATGCCTAAACTTAGCAAATTAAAGCAGTTCCAATATTCTATGTCACAGAATACTGAATTCGAGGTTCAAAAATTAAATGAGATGGAAAATGCTTATGATCCCTTGATAAGCATAGCTAGGAATGAATTGGCATATGGAGGAGAAAGAAAAGCCAAAAACAGCAAGAGTTGTGCTGTGCAGGGCTTTTGTAATGACTTTGTGGCCCTATTTCCCAGATTAGGTTTTCAGACAAGCAAAGAAGTACATGAAAACCATTTTGAAAAATCGAATTCTTCTGCAGAACTACTTACATGTTTTTATAACCATCCCGTGATAATGTAGGCCCAATCCTAAAACACATCCACAAGCATGTAACCTCACCTGCAGGACAATGCCCTCATCTCTAGCAGTGTGTTCAAGGACAGTAACACTCCAGCTGCGCAGCAGAGTTTGCCTGTTTGCTGGTATGGACAATCTCATATTCAGGTTACGTTAAAAAGAGTTCAGGCCTTTACTACTGCATACTTTAAAAGAAACCTCCAAAAATTTATCATCCTTCACTCTGTAGCAAGGGATGAGTTGATTGAACAGCTCTCAGAAGGGAATTTCAACACACTGTCTCATTTTTTAAAAGGAAAACCCCTAAAAACCAGCTGAGTAATATCCATTTCTCTGGACAGTCTCTACTAGCTGTCCTACAAATTGTCTCTTTAAATGTAGCCCAAAGAACAGCACCCTTCTCATAAGTCATTTGCCAATGGAGGAAAGGCTTCCTTTAGCAACACTTCCAACGTGGTCTCCTATAGCATCCTTATGTCTAAATGTGACTCTTTACAGTCCTGATGCCTGGACTACAAGATGGAGGAAAAACTGGCTGGATTGTCCATTTCAAAGGGCAATGGTTACTGGGTAGTACTCTATATAGTGGCTGGTGAGAAAAGATGCTCCTCAAGGGTCTATCTTGGGACATATTGGGAAGACTAGAGACAACAGGTACAAACTGGAACAAGAGGTATTCAACCTGGATATAAGGAAAAAAATTCACCCTCAGATAATTTAACATTGTAATAGGTTGCCCAGAGAGGCTCTACAGTCTCCATCCTTGGAGGTTTTCAAGCTCAGCTGGGTAAAGGTCTGAGTAACACCATTTGGCCTTATAGGGGACCCAATTTAGAGCAGGAGGTTGGATTAGGGACCTCCTGAAGTCCTTCCCAATCTCAGTTAATTTACAGAGCTGCAAAGAGAAACAGTGGTGCCAACCAGAGTGATAAACAGTCATAAGCCTTTCCTCCCCCTTCAACAAATAAGACCTGAAGTTTTGGTGCTGTACAACTACCTACGAGCTTGAGAACTGCGACTAACTCACAAGTTGCCCAAACCCCATCAGGAGATCCTGGGCAAATCTGTTTTCCAGAGACAATTGCTGCAATTCTTTCCAAGTGCTTGCAACTACCTACTAATACCATTTGTGTAGTAATTGATCTGGGTCCCTCTTTGACCAGGAACTGAGAAAGCAAACCTGCTAAGTCTGGCTAACACCATGCAGTGCTGCATCAAGAGCTGCAAAGCAACTCACAGATCTTGGCACCAGCCTTATACACAGGTTGGGGAAGTAAAATGGAAAAAAATAATCCTGGAAGTTATCCAGGCCTCAAGCAAATAAGAAATTAAGTTAACCAGCAAAGTTCATAAGAATCACTGTTAGAGGGAGAGAGTTACTGCTAAAATAAGGACTCATACACATTTGATGGAACCAACAGTAAAATAAGTAATACTTCATAGGCTTCTGAGATGTCCCAAACTTGCACAACAGTTAAGGCAAGCACAAGTGAACAAAAAAGTATTTCGGCTAATCTGATGTTCACAGTTTACTCAATCTCTACTTTTTATTTCTTTCCTTTAATCTATTAGGATTTTCATGTTATAAACAGTTTATATTGTTTGTGTGTGATGCTCTGCACAATGATCTAGGGCCACTTTGTACCAACACAACTCCAAGGCAAGTCCCAAATTTGTTTTGCATGGTGTTCTGACATTTTTTCAGCATTTTTTACAGAAACAAAAAAATAATAATGGCATTTAAAAAATGCAATCTTTATTTCTATGAAAATCTGTACATTTTGGTATTTTTCTGTGTCAGGTTTTTTGGGAAGATTTTTTCTTTTGAGAAAACTGACAATGTCATCATGTTTTGTTCAGAATATTTCAACTAGTAGATATCTAAACAATAATCACAAAACTGGCATAAGAACTGACTTTCAACCTCACATAACTCAGTCACTGTATTTCTGCTACTACATCCTGGTTGAAAGCACCAGAGGAAAAATATAAAGAGTGAGGACTCCAGTTGTTGCCAATGCTGCCCTGTGTCCCTACCTTAACCCAGAAGAGCAAGTTAAAATGCAGAGTGCTAATTAACAGTAAAACAATCACGAGGCAGTTTCTTGCATGTCTCCAGACCCATTGCTGTACAGGAAACTATCTGACTCCACATAATGTGGAGAAGCAGGAAGGAAAGGAGGGATGCTCCAAGGGAGTATTTATTACCAAACACTGAAAGAGTATGAGAGTGTGCATCAGTATAATACAACTGTTTTATTTTAAATCAAAGAAAGAAAAAAGAAAAAATGGTTAAATTAAAGCTCTTAATGTTAATTGCTTAATGAAGACGGACAAGAATCTACATAATAGGGTCATTTTATATTAAGAACAAACAGTGCCCTCTGTGGTTTAACAGAAAATGTGGTGTTGGTTTCTTCTGCATTGTATTTTTAAACACAGAAGCTAAGAGCACCCAAAATTGCCCTATTTAGTATAATCACTTAGCTCGATGAAAATCCTCAGTCATTTTAGCATGCTTGCCTCAGGAATGCAGATTACAAGTAGCAAACAGAGAGTAATCCACAAATAGCTTTAGAATCCTGTTTGAAAAATTGGCCTGTGAGCTATGTAGGTCTAAAAGCCAAGTGAGTACATTATGATCCAAAAAAGTGAACGATTTTTTTAAATGATTTATGTAAACTAGGAAAGAAAAACTCTCTTTAAAACAAACTCGAGCGTGTATTGTTGATATGATCACATTTTAGAATACACTAAGTGTTCCAAATGGCCCTCAGATCAATTTTGGGAAATAAACAAAGCTCAGCTTTCAATGAGATTTAGGTTTTAAAACACAAGAAATTAGGTATAGGTTAATTCAAACATTCATTAAATCCAGACTGCCATGAGTTATATTCCATGGTCTAAAGTGATGACTAACACAGATAACAGTCATGCTTATGCAATCTGTTACAGATAATATGTTAAGTAAAATAGTTTGCACAAACTCTAAAATAAAGGATCTTTCCAGTTAACAAAAGAGCCAAAATTAAAACATAATTTAAAACATGCATTTTGTTCTATATTTGAAATCAGAGAGTGTGTCCACATTTTATACACACACATAGGCATGCACACACACACACACACACACATTTTTTTTAATAGATGCCAGATGGGAAATGTACTTGACATCCAGTTTACTTTCGGCAATGAGAACGTGGCGGCCTCGCCGCCGTGCTCACACGGGACGGAGCAGCCTGCAGCGGCTGCTGGGGAGCACAGACCCTACCAGGGCCGGTACCGCCGCGACCCCGGACCTGGGGTGACACACTTTGTCATGGAGGAGCAATTCTGGCTGGGACACATTCTGGGGGCACCTGTGGACCTCGGGAGGAGGAAGCAGCCGAAATCAGTTCTGGAGGAGGGACCCCCTGGGTATGCGGCATCTCACCATGCCGAGCCCACATCTGCTGGCAGTGTCCTTCTAAAATTTTAATAGGCAATGTCTAACCTGCCTTTGGGGAAGATACAGGGAAAACCACAACCCTCCGCAGCCGAGTTTCAGTAGTTAGTCATCTGAAGCATCAGTGCGTTGTTCTCACAGGCACCAGGATGAGACCTGCTGAAGCAGCTGGAGGAATATCAAAGCAGGTTTACAATACAATAAAGCTATTACCATACTTTATTCATGGCTGTTTGTAAAAGTCTCTGAAGATGTAAAGAGTAATATAAGCACTGAGTGATATTATTAGTGTTTCAAAAGCTACTTTGGCTTTTAGGTTTGATACATTTACAGCATGCAAAAAGCCATCTCCCAGTACTCTACCCCAATAGCTGGAAAGCCATCAGTGGGCAGAGTGGAAAATGAGCTCACAAGTATCTATAAAAACACTTATATTAATTTAGAATACTTGTATTTGTAAAGTATTATAAAGTATTATTGGAGTTAGCTGGATGTCTGAGATGGATATGGGAAGACGAATAAATTAAATATTTATTTTACTACCCTGGGTGTCACTTTTGTTGTAATATCTGGGTGTAGAGTGCTTTTCTGGCTGGGCCTTTCTATAAACTCAGCATCATAGGGCAGAGCACAGACCTGTCTAAATAATCTTCAAAGGCAGTTTCACTTTGCTGATTATTGTTGATATAGGTGCAGGTATATGGAACCTCCTGCTGTATTGTCTGAGCACCTCTTTATCCCCTGGCATGAAATTTCGGCACCTTGATCTTGGGGCACCTGGGAGCATTTCCCAGCTCCTAAGTTGTTGGTTTGCCCAAAAAGCCCAGGGAAAACATTTCTAAGTTACTATTCTGGGCTTGTAGTTTTGTAACAAGGAGCTGGTTCTGCAGTCAGGTCTTTTGAGCATTCCCTTCCCTTTTGTCAATAAGCAACTCATTTCAGTGGAAAGTCTGGGGGTTGTGACTAAATTAACATTTACAGAAAAGGGGCATTTTAATCATAAAAGAAAGCATTAGAAAAAGAGGTCAGGCAAGTGGACACTCCATCAAAACAAACAGAAAAGCCCCATAAAATACAAAATATATAAAAAAACCTGCTTTGAGCTGTTGTAACAGGATCTCATGGGAGCTGTGGGCAAATAATTTCCTGTCTCCACTTTCATCCATGGCTGCATTTCTTGGCAAGACCTCATCTCCTGGGGTGCCAGAATGACTCCCAGGATACACTGTCATATCCTCACTGTGAACAGGATCCACTGATAATATCTGTGAAAGATATAGGGGAGGGAAACAACTCTTAATAGGAGAAAACCAAAATATTCTTGAATTATTGTTCAATGTTTTTGTGGTGATCAAAGTAAAAACCAGAAAAAAATCACAAAACATTTCTATTTGTATAGAAATACATAATCAACCTATTTTAAATGGGTTGGATAATAATTTGTATACTATATCACAGAAGAAAGAAAGGAGACATAATTAACGTATTATTTATGGGATTGGACAAACATCTTGTTGAAGCCTCAGGCATCTTAGTGAGAAGCTATACTTTAGGCCAACTGGGAGTATAAAGGCACCTTGATTCTTAAAGAAAGCCTGACTTTCTCATTAATATCTAAATATATGTGCCTACATGCTTATTTCTAATTTTCTTTTGAGCCGCTGTCATGGTTTAACCCCAGCCAGCAACTAAGCTCCACACAGCTACTCGCTCACTCCCCCCGGTGGGATGGGGGAGAGAATCGGAAGGGTAGAAGTGAGAAAACTCATGGGTTGAGATAGAGACAGTTTAATAGGTAAAAGCTGTGCATGCAAGGAAAGCAAAATGAGGAATTAATTCACCACTTCCCATCAGCGGGCAGGTGTTTAGCCATCTCCAGGAAAGCAGAGCTCCATCAAGCATAACTGTTACTTGGGAAGACAAACGCCGTAACTCCAAATGTCCTTCCTCCTTCCTCCAGCTTTTATTGCTGAGCATGACATCATATGGTGTGGGATATCCCCTCATCAGTTGGGGTCAGCTGTCCCAATTTCTTATGCACCCCCAGCCTACTCGCTGGTGGGGTGAGGAAAGAAGCAGAAAAGGCCTTGACTCTGTGTAAGCACTGCTCAGCAATAACAAAAATATCCCCGTATTATCAACAGCACAAATCCAAAACATAGCCCCATACTAGCTACTACACCAAGAGCTGCATCAAGGTAAATGGAAGTGCTCTTTGAAAGGCATTCAAAGAACAATGTAATCATCAGGTACAGTCAACATGGGTTCACAAAGAGAAAGTCCTGTGTAACTGATTTGATATTGATTTGATATCTATGATAAGGTCACCCACCTCGTGGATGAAGGGAAGGCAGTGGATGCAGTTTTTGTGGATTTTAGTATGGCTTTTGATACCATCCCTCACAGCACCCTTCTGGACAAGTTACCCAACTGTGGGATGAGTGTGTTCATGGTGCACTGGGTGAAGAACTGGCTGAAGGGCAGAACTCAAAGGGTTGTAGTGAATGGGGCTACATCTGACTCGTGACCTGCCACCAGCGGTGTTCCTCAGGGCTCAATTCTAGGGCCAGTTCTGTTCAACATATTTATCAGTGTTGTGGATGCAGGAATTGAATGCACCATTACTAAGTTTTCTGACTATACCAAACTGGGAGGTGCTGTTGATTCTCCTGAGGGACAAGAGGCCTTGCAGAGGGACCTAGATAGGTTGGAGCATTGGGCAATAAGTAATGGCATGAAATTTAAGAAGTCAAAATGCCTTTTATTAAGAAATCCAAATGTGGATATTCCACCTGGGATGGAATAACACCAGGCATAAGTATAAATTGGGAGAGGAGAGGCTGGAGAGCAGCCCTGCAGAAAGGGATCTGGGGGTGCTGGTTGATAGCAGGCTCAATATAAGCCAGCAGTGTGCCCTGGCAGCCAGGAGAGTAAACCACATCCTGGGGTGCATCAAATACAGCATAACCAGCCAGTCAAGAGGTGACCGTCCTGCTGTACACAGCATTGGTGTGGCCTCACCTTGAACACTGTGTGCAGTTCTGGGCCCCACAATTTAAGAAGGATGTGAAGGTCCTTGAATGTATCTAGGGGAGAGCAACAAAGCTGGTGAAAGGGCTGGAAGACATGTCCTATGAGGAGTGGCTGAGGACTTTGGGCTTATCTAGTTTGGAGAAAAGGAGGCTGAGGGGCAACCTCATCGCTCTCTACAGCTTCCTGAGGAGAGGAAGCAGAGAGGGAGGTGCTGATCTCTTCTCCCTTCTATCTAGTGACAGGACATGTGGGAATGGTTCAAAGCTGTGCCAGGCGATGTTTAGACTGGACAGTAGGAAGCATTTCTCTACCGAGAGGATGGTCAAACACTGGAAGAGGCTTCCTGGAGATGTGGTTGATGCCCCAAGCCTGTCAGTGTTTAAGAGGCATTTGAACAATGCCCTTAATAATGTGCTTTAACTTTTGGTCAGCCCTGAAGTGGTCAGGCAGTTGGACTAGATTGTAGGTCCCTTCCACAAACATATCAAATCACAGCACACAGAGCTATCAATTCACCTGCTCTATCTTGTTGACAGCACAGGATGCTTCTACAGCAGAGCTTCTTCAGCACTACCTGGTTGGCTGTTACAATGGTCTCAAGCAACAGTCTTCAACCAAGTGACAGTCTTCAACTGTTTCCCTACAGATGTAACTCTGTAGCTTAATTTATTTCATAGGTATCTCCCTGATGCTTAGCTGAAAATCACCTCTTGCTTTATGCTAGTGTAGATTACAAACTGCCACCCACCAGAACTCCACTGAAGTCACGTGAGGATTGCAAAAGACTTAAGTTAGGAAGTGTCCTGCAGCAAAGGCAAAGATAGAAAGCAGCTCTTCAGAGCAGCATGCAGCTGCCCTAAACACAGGACTATCCCTTCTCTTCCTACAGTCAGCTGTAGCATCTACTCCAGCTTACTAACTTCTGCAGCCAGAGAAGCAGGTGCTCTATAGACAAGTGACCCCTTCCTTGCAAAACCCTGATCCAGCTCTTGAGCATGACTATATTGTGCCCTGAATGCTGTACTGCTCCATAGGAAATGACAAATGAATATAGGTCATCTCATTTCACATAGAGTCAAGGGAGACAAATTGTTCCTGGTATTTCTAAGATTTTGAGCAATTGAAATTTCAGATTTATGTGCAGTTCTTTCAATAAAAATTATGTGAGTGATTAGGATGGGGGAAAGGCTGACTGATTGTTTGCCAGCTTTAATTTTTAAGAGAGAGACAAAGACAAGTAACATGGTATGAGTAGCTCTGTTAGCTACCATTTGTGGGAATGAAGGCTTCAGAGTCAGCGCTCTGCCTTGTGACATGAGGGAAGAAGACACCAGAGCAAGAATAAGATGTACCTGTTCCACTGGGATTGCACCAAGATGGAATGAGACATGCACTGGACTAGCACACTGCAGATTTTCTCTGGACAAGGGAGGACTAGCAAAATGTGGGAAGCACAGGTCCTTTTGAAGCTTCACAGCATACTCTGGTGGTCACTGACACTCAGCGTAACCTCAGCTGACCCAAAACCTTTCATCCAGTCTCCAGCTCAGGACAGATATATTCTCTTTGCCTCTCCAGATTCCTTAGCTTTTCACCCCTTTCCCCAAATTCTTCCCTATCAGTCCCAGCCTCCCAGACAGCATTATAAACTCAGTTTTTCATTCAGTAGATTAATATATTTATTACACCAGTGCAGTTTGTTATGTTCTTCTGCTTTGATCATCTCTGTGAAAGTAACACATAAAATTTCCCTATAATAATTATTTGAATTAGACCACATCTTCCTTTAAAATTCTGATTTTAAAGTGGCCATTGAAGGAAATGTGCCGCATTCATGTAATATAGCTCAAATGGTTAACGTTACTCTCTGAAAATACTTGAGCCCTATTTCTACTCCAAAACTGTCAAGCTGCAGCTCACAGTCCTTAGGCTGTGTCACATTTGTTTTGTCCCATACTGTACCAGACCTCTATCCCTTAGCATTGGTTAACTGGAGCCTTCATGCAACATAACCACCAACTCTAAGTAGTGAGAGTACCTTTAGGCTTTACCTTAAATTCTAACTTCTCTTTTTATTAAAATAATCAGATTGAACCCCATGAGTCTTTCAACAGAAGATTTAATCCTTCACCCCTTCTGATCTCTGTGTACCTATCTATGGGACCCTCTTTGTACGCTGAAGGATGTGATCAGTTTACTTAGGAGGTTACCTTGCCTAACAGCATCCTTTTGAGAGTGACTTCTGACAAGTCAGAGCTAGGTATCTCATAAGCAAGGCTCATTTTCTGTTTTCCCAGAAGTGTGACATTACTAGTGTGCTTTATTCAGAAGACCGGTCTTTTTTAGTAGTCACCTGTCCTTGTTACTTACCTCTCCTCAGTTTCCACACTGGTTGCAAACTTTCTCTGCAATGATTTCCTTTCAGGTCTTCAGTCAGAAAAACTGAAGCAGACAGGATCCAGAAACACAAGATGCAACTAAAAATAGACATATTCAGCAGTGGTGATCCATTTATTATGATATTATGGCATCTAATCCAGCTAGTACACTGCAGGAAGTAAATTACATTGTTCTTGATTAAAATGTTACACAGTACTAAATCCAACATTTTACAACAGTTGCTTTTCAACCAACTTGTAAGTATATAAAAAAACCCCCAAAACCCCCACAGGTTAGTTTCAGAGATTTTCCCTGAAAACTATGGGTTTAGGATTAATTATATTAACTTCCTTCATTCTTTATTAATTGAGAATTTCACCAACAATTTTAGGGTTTTTTACATGATCGGTGTAAAGGTAAAAGGCTTAAAATTGCACGGGCTGCAATTTTACCCTTTTTAATATGGTATAACTTTAATTTTTTCTCTGTCCTCTAAAACTTTGCACTGTTCCAAGACTTCCTGAAAAGTACCATTAATCATCCAAAGAGCTCTTCGGCAAGCTCTTATAAAACTCTCAGATGCAAATTATCTAGACCTCCTGATTTTAAAATGTCTAGCTTTAGTAGCTGCTGTTTAACATCCTCTGAGAAACTGTTGGACTGGAAAGTGTTTCCATATCAGGATCACCATGTAATATGACTGATTCACATGGCTTTTCCCCAAATACATAACAGAAGTATTTGCTTAACACTTCTCTTATTCCTCCAATGTAACTTCCATTTCTCTTCTCAATGGCCAATATTCTTTTTGTTCCTAAGTTTTCAAACCTATTGTCTTTGGCTGTTGTGGACATCAATTTGTTCCTGTGATTTTTTATTTCTATTATCAGGTTTTTAGACTTCTTATTTAAAATCAAGCCTGTTAGCATACTACAGAATATGTGTTTTAGAGTTTATTCTATCTCCATATAGTAATCTGGTTATAACCTACTTATGGTCTAATTATGCCATGTAGTGCTGTGATTATTTCTTTTCTATCCACTAAGACTAAATCTGATATACTACTCAGTTCTGCTAAATTGTTTAAAATTCAGTGTGACTTGAAAAGTCTACAGTATTTTAATGTTGACAGAATGGGATAGCCAGTATGTCGTTCAAATTGAAACTTCCAGCATTTTATAGGTTTTTTCGTTCCAGCACACAGTATAGGGAGGCATCAAAAAAGCCCACTACTCTGATTTTGTGATTTCTGTTGAAAACTAGTTAGAAGCATCTCCTGTTTTCTCACAGAAAAGCATTCGGTGTAATTTTCATGACCTCATGTAAACCATGCCAGGAACATGGGACTGCAAGAGACATACCCAGATTGTTTCCCATGCGCAGCCACATCACATCATAATACCTTGCAGGCTCAGACTTTAATTTTTGTCGTTAAAAGACATTTCCTTACAACACTTGAATGGTTTGAATGGATTTTTTCTATGCCATCTCCAGGCTTCAGCAGCCCCTTCTAAGAGATGAGCATCAGAGCTGGTTGCCATAACCCCATCAAAGCCACTCTTCTACACAGGAATGTTCAATGACAAGCAACACACACAAACTCTTCTCTCAAAATTTCAGCAGACTCTAAGGATAAAACCACCACCTGTCCATCCCTTATCCACTGTGCAGAAACGCTGAGCCCAGCCCTGAGCAGCTGTGTCAGTCGGGAGCTCCCATCTGCTGGGACAATTTTCTATCCAATGCCAGTACCTGGGTGAAGGACATTTCATGCTGTACAGCTGCAGGCACACGCACTCAAGGGAAACCTGCCAGCTGCTGGGACCAAAGCAGCCAGTCGTGCCGTCACGCTCTGCTCTCCCCCTTGTTTTCTCCCGGCACCATGTTCTCTGACCACAACTCCCCCAAAACCAGAGTGCAGACTGCGCAGGGAGGAGCAGGCGAGGAGAAGAGGGGAATGGAGAGGATGTCCAGTGACTCAGAGAGAGATAACAGCCTGTTTTACGTAGCATGCTATTCCCTTTCCCCTCTTGACTCTTCCTAAATAGGTTACATTCAGGGACTTTTGCATTCCAGGCATGTGAGTCCTACAGACAGCATCCAGTGAAGGCAACACAGCCAGATTTATTACCAGGTTCGGAGCACTGGTGTATAGACAATTAAATACTCTTTTTCCTCACATCTTTTTGTGCCTCAGTTAATTTTAGCTCAATATCTTGATTGGATGGAAAGCGAGTGCTCATTTGTTCCCACTTCTACATTGGTTATCAGGAGAATCTAGGTTTCCTGTTCCTTACAAGGCTGGGAGGAGGCCCCCTCTCCTTGGGGCTCAAGGCAGCATCCACTCCCTGTGCCAGCCCCATCTCCAGCCAGCATTCCTCTTCACCCCCAACTCCCCAGCCATGCCCAGACCTTTGCCCATGTTCCACCCTGCCACGTGTCTCGCTTGTGCGCTGGCTGAGGACGGCAGTCCACAGGAAAAAAGTCTCATTAAAAATCACCCTATAATCTTTATATGTATACATATAAAATAAAAGCGTTGCTGTGACCTTGTGCAAAGAAGTCCGCTTTATTTCTAACCTGCCTGTTCCCCCATCTCACACAGAAAGGACTGACAGATGTTTGATGTGACCCCAAAACCCCAAGCTGGTATGGCTCTGGCTTTGCTGCTTTGTTTATGGGTCCAGACATCATTTGAATGACTCCTAAATTTTTGAAAACATGGCAAATAATGGGAAAACAGACATTTTCTATCTAGGTGACTCTATTCCCATTGAATATCAAAGGCCTGCTGACATGCTTCTCAGAACTGCGCTGAGAAAAGAATTTTTAATAACCAGTAGTCCCAGGAAACATTAATAGTCAGGGTCCCATCCAGCTCTCTGTATTGCATATTCATACTTACACACAGCACACTCTATTATTCTTTACCTGTACTTCTAGGCACGAACAAGAGGGCTTAATAAGAAATGCTCCTTCACTTAATCACAGTGCTTTAAGGGTTCCTGTCGGGAAACACAGCTACCAATAACATGAAGTAATTTTAAACAGATAAATAAATAAATACATGCATAGCCCAGGGATGATTTTCACTTTGGCTCCAATTTTAATCAGGATAACACCCAAGAGCAGCATGGCAGTGCTTTTCCTTTCATTTTGTGCCATGTTCAAGTGATGTTGTTTCACAGCTTTAATAGTCCTGTCAGCATTCATCAGCAAATCAAGACAGCCTCCAGAATACCACCATAAAAACACAGTGGATTTTTAATTAGAACAGGGCAGCCCTTAGCCCACCAAATACATGTTAAATTGATATTTCTCACTACAAGCTCAAGATTACCCAGTTTCAGCTGTTTCCAAATGAAGCAAATCAAGCTTAATGTGGGCTCAGCTGAACAAATGTATTTTCTTAGGTTTACGGCAGCTTTTAACTTTTAATGCCATGTCTTTTTTTTTAAGATGATGTTATGGTAGGAAAATGTTACACTTGCCTATGTGAGATTTACAGATGACCTTTTTACTGGACAAAAGTTCTGTGGGACATGGGACAGAATATAAATCCCAGACTCTGCTCCATCAAAAGCTGATAAATAAATGAGGAAGATTAAGAGTGTAGTTTAATGAGCCAGTATGTTTTCCATTACAGATGTAATTATTTGCCAAAAATTGTCCTTTCCACATTCATTTTGTTTTAAAAAACAATGACTCCTTCATAAAACCGTCTAGTAGGTTTTCTGGATGCACCATTTTTTAGGAGATCAGTGGTTTGTGGTCTTGTTGATGTGGATCAGAAGAAGTCAAAGTCATTTGTTGCTCTTCCTGAAATCTTAAGTACCACAAGCTGCTGGATCATTTCTTATTAGTATCTGGGAATTATTAAAGTGTACTCAGGATTCCCATCCAGTCCCATTTTACAGTAACAAAAACCACAGGAAAAATGTGACTTTTGTTACTTCTGTGTTAATTTCCCACAAATTATGTGGAGCATATTCCCCTGTCATTTTTCTATTTAGCAAGTCAATATTCAGAAGGTCTGACCTCAGGAAAAGACACACTTTCAAAGATTAGCTCAAATCAGTGGAAGAGGGGAAGTTATTTTCTTGACAGTACCCACTTCCTCCTGATCTACATTGCCACTGCAGCAGCGAGTTGGATTCCCTGATATCAGTCAACATGCACTTCACTTGCTCCTTGCTGTAGAAAGTAAGAGGAAGAACTGGTGGGGACTGCAGCCCATCCCCAGGGGAAAGCGACTTCAGGCACTTCTAACACAGCAGTCTCACCTCCCGCACACAGGGGCTCATCTGAAGCAGCATAAGGAAATTGGGAGTCAGGCACATCACTCCCCTCCCCGCCTTAACAGAGACTCACTAGAGAAGTTTTGCTGGTGGACACAGCCATGTTTCCCATAATAATTCACGAGTGATATGTGTCAACTCACTTACGGAAATGTTTATTGTTGGAATATATGCTTTAGCCTAGCAAGAGGCAAAAGCACAACAGCAGGAAGGAAAAAGCATAGTTAGACACCTAACTTGGCTGAGGATTGTATTCTGGTGTCCATCTAGGTGTCTCAACCCTTACATAAATTTTGAGCTTGACCTGAGGGTCTACAGATCTCAAAAATACTATAAGGGAGTTGAGTCCCTTGGAAAGCAATTGACAGCAGCTAGTGCGCAGAGCAGGGAGACCATTACATTGTCCAGTGGAAAACTGGTGGCAATGCAGAGGCTATGCTGCTCTCAATGCCTTCCTCCTGTGGTGGGCTGGGAGCGCCAGAGCTGCAGACATCAGGGGCCACCTTACAGAAGCCTCCTCGCATCTCTGCACCCTGCCTTGCTGAAGCGGTCTGGAGGCCAGCAGGGACCTGTACCAAGGTCATCCAAGCTGGTGCTGCTGCACCAGACCTTCATCCCCCTTCGTGTGAAGCTCCTCTCACATTGAAAACCCATTATTAAGGGCTCTCTGGTGTCAATCCTCCTAGCAGCAAATTGCTCTGTATATATTTTTCCTTGGTCTCACAGGAAACCTGCAGGACTTGCAGGCTGTCTAACCAGCTTATCCCGTACGTGGAATGATGCACTCCGGCAGGATGATGGGACAAAAATCTCAATCCGAATATATCTCACATATCTTGTTGTTGGTTTTGGGTTTAGTCCTAAATTTTTTTTTTTTTTGAATAAACACATACATCATAGTAAAACATTGCATCTCATTTTTCTCAGCGCTCAACCCAAAATAGCCAGAAAGAGAAATATCTTTAAGTCAATCATCAAAGCTAAATTAAACAAGCACAAACCTTCACTTAACTTTCAAACAGCAATGAAGCTTTGAAAAAGAGTTCTGTACCTGAAATTTCATGTGTAAATTATGACTTCACTTTCAAAATTTTTCTTGGCCATATTTCTGGAGTAAATCCATCAAAAGCAATCTTCTGTGGGAAGCTTACTTCCGAGGAACAATTTCCTACGTTGAGAAGCAGAGAATAAGTAGAATGACAAATGCATCCCTTTGCATATGACTATTTTAGAGAAATACACAGACATCATGATAATACAAAACTCAGAAGGACTGAGACAATGTCTGCATTTTACTATTTAGCATCTGTTTCAGCTCCATGCTAAGGCTCAGACCTGAAAGGTGCTGAGTATCCCCAATTTAGCAAACACTGAAGGGCAAAATTTACTTCAAGCTTACAAAGGGACCTTCAAAATTAATGGGAAATCAAACAGACCAAAAGGAGTGGAGCAAAGAAAGCACACTCCATCATAATACAAAATTAATCACACGTAAAGTGACCTCAGCCGTGCTGGGTTCCCCGTTAGAGAAGGTGAAAGTCCATTTCCATCCACATGAGTTTCCCCAGCCCCATTTAGCAAGCTGTTTCTTCACAAGTCCTTACTTTTAACTGTGCATGGCTTCCCTTGGGGTGAGACGTCAGCCTTCTGGGAAGCATGATGCCATTGAGCTGGGGTCTGATGGGGAACATGACAGCATGCAAGGACAGAGTCATCCTCTTTCCAAAAGCAGGTAACTTCAGCAGTTTCCAGGTGGCACTTGAGGTGTTGGCTTTGACCCCTGGGACCTGTCTGACTCTGTGCTCACAGAGGTGGAAATAATGCAAACTAGAGCTCCTGTAGAGAGACAGACTGTACTTTTATCCTGCTCAAGGCACCTTACATACATTATATATGGGGGAAAAAAACATTTCAGGTACAAAAAAAAAGGTGGTGAAAATACGGGGCTTGGTTCTGCTTGTGCTGGTGCCCCGCTTTAACACATGCCATTAGTAGGTGCATGTTCAGTGAAATCCTACATTTTGTACATGAGGGAAAGACAGCAGCACTCAGCAACTAGAAAAAATTTACATAAATAAGGATGCAGACAACACACAGCAAAGCACTCGCAAAAGGCTGGTAGAGAGGTATGAGAAGCAGCCCCTTCCTTTCTATTCGGCACTTGGCAGACTAAGCCCTACCTAGTATGTGGCAGTGGGTTCAATTACCTCAGCTAGCTGAGGGAACTTGGGCCCTGATGTTTCTTTCCCCTCAGACTTGTTGCTGGGAGGATCAGTTGAGAGGCAAGAGATGTGGAATAAACCTCCCAGGTCCCCCATGTCCCCATGCTCAAATCACCATGATTTTAGGTGAAAATGGGCCAGCACCTTCTCTTCTAACAGATTCATTAAGATTTGCCAGTGGGAATGCCTCAGGCACTCTTACAAAAAGAAATAGTTAAGGAGAAACATGTGAGAAACACTACTGGAAATCCATTAGTGAAAGAAAGGGTTTGTATTCAAAGCTTAAATAATTCAACTAAAGAAGTACTAGCTAGCGGAGAGGAGCTCACATAAACATTTCACAAGTGGGTAGCAGGGAGCAAAGAACCAGAAAGGAGTAAATAAATTACTCCTCTCTGCCAAATAAATCATGAGAATTGTAAGATTTCTGGGGCAGATACTTTAGATACTTTATTTTCTCTACAAGTTAGTACAGCACGCAGCAACATGGACTCCCAAATTCTTTAATGGAGTCTCTAGACACTGCAGGAATATAAACAGAAAACTGCATGAAAATAAGTCAATAAGAAGGTAGACGCAGCCCTGGAGAGGGCTGTGCAGCCATGACCACATCACTTAACAGCGTGCACCATTGAGTTCTCATGCCTTCCTGCACTAAGGATGCTGTGTCAGTCCCCAAAGCTGCAGACACTTGAAGGCTGCCCCAAGCCCCAGCTGCCTGTGCACCACAGCATTTTATAATCTCATGATGCATTTTCCTCCCATGTGCCTCTGCTTAGGGTACAAATCAGGAAACAGTCCCAAAGAAAAAAAGGCCCAAGCAAAAAATCACATGGTGATTTCTAGACAGGGTTTTACTGAGCATATGCAGCATTTGTGTTACATTTGTAATTGGGTAGACACATCTCAATGCAGCTTCAAAGAAGTGTCGAGGAGCAACTTGAGGCAGGGAGGAGGAAACACTCCCACTGGAAACCCTGGATTGATTATTTTGTACGCGTGTTCCCCAAAAAATTACACTGGGTAATCCATGTGTGCTTAACCTTTGGACTCTCAACTAATTAATTAAAGTTGCTTAGTACACGCAGTGTTAGTGAGGTAATATTTCATCATGTTTCACGTAGGAAAGCTTTTGGCACAGTGCAGACTTTTCTTAGTCCAGATTGGAATAACAGGGGTTATATAAATGCAAATTACACAGTTTGACAGCTGTGTAACATCAGCATGCTCTGACTTAAAGAGCTAAATTCCAAGACCCTTCACTGACTGGTGAAATCAGGCTTACACTGAATTTTGCCAGTGCGAGGGCCTGCAGAAGACAACCTTGGTGCAGAGCCCCCACTGCCATACGTTCTCATCACCCTCACCAGCAGCCCATCTCACCATCCTTCTCTGGTCACCCGTGGGCCATGTGTGCTCCTCCTTTATTTACTGTCAGCTATTCAAGAGTTTCTTCCTTCTCACACCCACCATGCCTTCTTTCTTCACTGTCTCTGGCTTTAACTTAACTGGCCTTTCTTCTGCCTTCTTCCATCTCTCAATCTTTCTTTCTAACCTTCCTTTATTTACTTCTTCTAAGTGTTTCTTCCCACTCTTGTCAGAATAGCTTCATGCTATTTTAATTGTTTATGATAATTTTGCAGCTTTTTGAGCATTTACAGTCTCTTCTCCTATTCCTTTCACCATTTTCCTTCCAGCCCATTGCATTTCTTTTTCTGCCCGCCCTACACTGCCTGGCCACCTCCCTCTCACTCTACTTTGCCACAGTGCCCAAGTAGTGCCTTGGGTGTTGATGTGGGGCTGCCTGGCAGGCTCCAGCACATGCCCCACACATGGAGGGCTTGTTGGATGGAGGAGGAGGGACTCGTTGGACAAAGGGGTCCAAAACTGCATCCAATCCCATGGCCAGGTGGCCCTGGCAATGCAAGAGGTTGACGTCCCCCATAACAATAGTGACTACACCACCTACTGGTACTTCTGCTCTGGGAAACAACAAAATCAAGTAGTTCCTGATTACCTCATGCACTTCCCAAACATTTTTCACTAGGCTGGAACAGAAAACATTAATGATGGTGAAAGGACAAATCAAGATGACCGTATGCCTAGAGAAAAAGAAGAAAAGTGCACCTGCTCACAAGACCCCCATCTCCGTACGGATTCATCCACCAATTCATCATCACTTTCTGACCAATATCTTGCTCAAAGTAGGAATCAGCTTGATTTGGCCTGGACTATCCAAAAATTGGTCATCTGCAGGTGACTCATCACCACCACCTCGTTCTCCTCACCACAGCTTTTCCTGATTTTCCAGTGTGCCTTTTGTCCCAGTGACTGGCATACCCTGAAGGTGCTGAAGCAAACACCTAACCTGGTTCCTCTGCAAATCATACAGCCAAGCCAGGCCATCAGAGTTGTTTCTGTTGTTGCTGGCTCCTACAACATCTCAGAAGAATCTGATTCTTAGATCTGTCAGAAACAAGGACTCCCTGAGTTTTTGTCCCAGAAACAAGGCATCTATAGCATTAGCTTATTTACAGTCTTACTTGCTGTCCTCTTTCTGCTGTGTCCAGAGCTTAACCTGAGCATACAAGACTGGAATTTGTCTTTCCCCCAGGACACACCTAATATAACCCTTTTGTTACTAACCCCCTCAAAATTGTTTTTTAATTAATAAATTTAAACAAATGTTAATGAAAATTATTGAAGCATTTATAGTTGGTAACAACATGCAAATGAAGTATGACCTAGTCTGTCGTTTCCATTACACATCAACAGATTATCTCTAAACCTGTAGCATTTAGACCCCCCCTACTCTAGGATTTATACATATATAAACCCACTGGGAGAAACCCAAGGGCTCGCCAGCTTTGGTGGAAACAGGCTTGAAGTGACATGTGTAATTTTCACCTACATTACAATAAAGATCGAAAAACCAGCAGGGGACAGAACCTCAGTGCAGGAGGCATTGCACAGACACAGAATTAAACAGCAGTCCTTCCTCCAAGGAGCTCAGAGCCAATGTACCAGGTAAGAGACAGTAGAGAGTAGGAAAAGCCCAGAGAAATACAGCCTTGAAGACAATGGCCATAGCATCAGAGTAACCTGGTCATTGTAGAGTGTGGCTGTGTTTCACAGAAGGGACAGGTTCAGAGATAGTCTGGATGTATATATATGGATACATATACTGCTCTCCTGGGGCTCCTCTGAGGACCAGACTAGCGCTGGCTCCTGTTTGTATCCAAACTTCTGGCCCTTAGTGTGTCCCTGCTCCAGATGCACACCATCATACACACCAGGAACACAGTTTTGGCACAAAACAGTTTCCATCCCTTTTCTCTGTTGCATCTCTGTAAGGAGCTCTCCCAGCTCTCCCAGCCCTCCCAGCTTCACCGAGGCATGTCTCAGGCCAGTGGTACAGATGGGGAGCAGGCAGGTTGTGGGGCATGTCCAAGACAACAACTTACAGAGGACATTGTCTCTCAAGTCCTGCTCCACCAGCATTCACAGCCAAGGCTGTGTCTTACACCCTGGTTCACGACAAAAGTTTTGTCCTACATCCTGCTTATCATTACACCCTGAGCACAGGAAGGGATATGAAGAGGAGGAAGGAGTGAGCGTTCTTTATACGAAACACGGAATAAACAGGATCGCTTGGAATGTGGAAGGAATCTAGGATGATGAAGTTCTGCCACAAGCTAAGGAGCATCCATGAGGATGCTTTCCAAAGTAAATAAGCTACATAAACACTTTTATTTCCTAGAGTTTTCCAAGAAAGAAAACCCTGCTGACCCTGGTGTCAGTGTATTTTATAGCACAGTATCTAGAACTAATTTATAAAAATTGATACATTTCCTCCTTTGACAATGATTACCCCCATTTGCAGATGAGGAACAGAAGTTAGGTGAGTTGCTCGAGGTTGCACAGTTAGGACTGAACACTGGTCTTTGGACTTCCAAGACTGTGACTTAAAATATAATCCTTCATTTTTTTCCACTTAGCATTGCAGCTTCCACCTAACTCAAGACTCAGCACAGCGGTTATCATAAGTTTACACTAATTTTGACTCATTTTCTGCATCACTGCTCTGCATTTAATTACTTCAGAATGTATCTCTGAATCATTTAGTATACTGTAACTGCTTTTGTGTGTTAGAATAAAAGTATCAAGTGGTCTGGCAAAGCTCAACACTAAATAAATAGACCTTCAGGGAAAAATCTGAGGGAGATGGGGAGATATTTCTTTTCCCAAAAAAGCTGTGGCTAGCCTTACCCATGTTTCCCAAGTCTGTTAGAAAGTTCCACAAAGTGGAACTGAGAAAATAATTGCAAAACCAATTTGATTGATGTAGCCTCCTTTTCAGCCTCAATAACATTCAACTGGAGATTTCTGATTTTTTTGTGTTAATTATTTATACTTATTCAACCATGAAAAACAACAGGCTGATTAGGAAGGGCAGGGAAAGCAACAAATAGAAAAGAAAGAAGTTGCTGGCAATGAGCATTTAATTTGCTAAAATGCTCATCGCAAAGCAAAGAAAATTGACAGGACAAACTTGAGTCTCAACAGAAAATCAGCAAGCAGAATCTCTGGTAATAGAAGTGTGCAGAATAACACAGACAAGACACAGACTGACTTCTGCTCTTCACAGGAGATACAGTTGCTTCGGGAGCATGGACCTCTGGGGAGGATGAAACCACAGATCCCCAGAGGCACTGAAACAGTAGTGATTAATGAGGCCTGAAAACAAATCTTTTATTCTGGTTTTCTTAACAGGAAATTCTACATCTTTTCCTGTGGATTTGTTTAATTAAAAAACCAGTGAAAAAGTGACACAGAAAATGCTGAAATGTTTGATAAGCACTTTTCCAAATTTGAGAAAAACAATTATTGAAAATCATATTTTATAGTGGTAATATGTAGATGGTATGTAGACCGATGTGAAAACCTAGCTGCTGGCAGCATTTCTAATCTCTAGGACAGAATTAACTGACAGTTTACACATTGGCTGAAACGTCTAAAGACAGTCATATTTCAAAGTAATGGAGAAACTCCAGAAAATGAGCACAAGGTTATCCCAATCTGGCAGTGGACATCTGGGTGCTGCTGGGCTTGGACAGCTCTGTGCAGGTACGTCTCAAGGCACAAGCTCGTTCTGGGAAGGGGTTCCCTCCGCTGAGAGAGGAGTGATCAGAAGGGTTTCAGAGATGGGTTGGGCTGCCATGGGGTTTCCCACAGGAATTGCAGGAAAAGCCCCTCAGGAAGCCTTTGAGAGCACTTGGAGGATGAGGACAGTCAAGAAGTACAGCCTTGACAGCACTGCAGAGCCCATCCAGGAAAAAAATTTCTTTCATGAACGAGGACTTTAATTTGGCACCAGCATAGCAAAACCTAGTGCGTGCATGCCAAAAGGAAAAAAACTGGAGACTAAAATAAACCACACATTTTTAACAGCAAGGATATCTCCGTCCCTGAGCATGCTGCCCCTTCTGAGGCTCTGCACTAGTTTCAGCAGGTGGGAACGCACCTCATCTGATTTTAAGCCAGTGAGTTGGTTGCTTGGTCTCAGCTGCTTGTCTGGGCTTGGACAGTGGAAGGAGACCATCTTCAGAAGTAAATTAATTTCATTGATGTTAGATATGTATTTTATGAGGGAACAAACCAACTTCTAGATACATCAGGTTTGAGAGCCAAGGCTAAATGAAGGCTAAATGAAAAAATCACCTAAAGGCAGTCCTCTCATGGACAGACCCATGCCTCCCCTCACTGCTGGGACATAAGACTGATCTCCAGCCCTCCCATTCCTGCCCCTTTGATGGCCATCCGCTCCCTGCCTGCTTCTTGGCTGCCGCACAGGGGAACTCTGAGGCCAAACCACTGTGGCACGTCCCCGAGTTTCTTGAGGGAATATAAAGTAAGGCATGCCCTATTCCCCAAAGGCACACAACAGGAAAAGTGGATTTAGCAGTACAGATGGCTGGCTGTGCACAAGATGCCAATGAGAAGTGGAGACCACAGTACAGCAAGGACACATCATTTGCTAGGCTGGGAAATAATTTGAAGTGCATTAGCACCAATGACCACAGGGCATGTCCCTGCAAACACACAAGTTTGCAGACTGGATGCCATACCACAACATGCATGTGTGCTCTGGCACACTTGAGAAAGGTCGCAGCAGGTAATGATCATGCAGCTCTGCAGTGCAGAAGTACACTGAGTCACATTTTTCTGAGATACTTTCAGTCCCATGTTCCCAGGGTTACTACTGGGATGCAGTGTAGTTTATACAAGAGCCCTTCCATTGGACTGAGCCAAAACCTCCAATCTACTCCTTTTTAAAAAAATAATATTATTCAACCAGTTCCACCAAAACCCCACACCTTCTCTGGGCATTGTTTATATGGCACAGAGGGAAATTTTTAAATCATATATTGCATACAGAATACACTTCAGTATTCAGACGTCCTGAAGTCTATGATTTTGGTAGAATATATCTCTAGTGGCATGCAAATCTGGAGTTTATTATTATAAACTGAGGTGTAAGTGATTTGTAAATGAATTCATTTCTGAAAATATGAAGTCATACAAAATTGCCTACTATTAGTTCAATATTTTTATCTGCCACAATAAATAAATCCCAGTTCTCCTCAGTGAGGAACAGGGAGAAAAGCAGTGCACTGTGAAAAACATATTTTTTGCAAAAACTGTTTTGTAATTGTTACTAGCTGTACCTTCTTTGCATTTAATTAATTTCCAAAGAAAAAAGACAATGAAACTCTAAGTAAAATATTCTTAAAGTTATATTCCAAACTTTTTTTAGAAAGCTGGTTTTCTGTGTAGTAGTGTGAAAAATTGAAGATATAATACGCTGCTTTATATTTATGTATGCTCAGTTTGTACACTAAATTATTAGAATAAGGCTACAAACACAACTGTATTTCTATTGCTCCAAACTTTAGGGGCTCAGAGACAAAGTTGCTTCCATCTACATTATTGTTTCCCTGCTCTTTGCAGGCAAAATTCAATCTTCTATTTTCTGCTCATTCAAAGCTGAAAATAATAGCCACTGACTTGCATTTTTCAATGTCTTTCAGCAAAAATAATTCTCATCCCATTTTGTTATCAGATACCCAGAAAAGAAGGAAGCCCTGGCAGCAGGATTTGGAGACTGTCACATTTGGGAGCTGAAGGGAGCTAAGTTTTGGAAGGCAACTCCAAATTCACAATATTTCCAATTCAGGGCTTCTTGGCAGGGATCACCTTGATGAAACCCACTCTTTTTTTAAGTTAAAACACATTGGTATGGGTATCACTGCAGAGCACCTGACTCAGGGTTTGCGACCCGCAGGGACCTGTGCTTCTGGCAGGGACATCCTTCGGTGGGATGGAGCTGGGCAGGAGGTGAGCAGATGAGGTGATTGAAGCTGCACTTCGGGACCAAGTGGTAGGTGCAGTGTGGTCAGTGCACCTCTACACACAGGCACAAATACATGCACAGAAAGCCTTTGTGGATGTGCAATAACTGACAGGGCCCTGAGGGCAATAACAGCTTCTCCTGGGACCTCTCTGCATGCTCCTCACCCGAATGCCTGGGGCTGCCCCCGGCTGCTCCCCCAGCCACCCTGCTCCTGGCTAGGGTGGTGGGACGGGCCCTGGCTGTGAGGTCCTGCCCTGCCAAACCTGTGCCCTGACAGTAACTATGTATGCCCTGAAAAGTTAATTGAATTTGAAATTGTGCCTTACCATTAACTGGGATGCTGAAAATTGAAACAGCATTAATTTTAAGGGGAAAATTATTTTCACAGAGCAAACTATCAGCAGTAACCATACTCTTACTGCATATCCTGTTTTGCATCCAGATATCTAATCAGTGGGAGCATGTGTCACTGGGAACAGCAGTGAGGATAAGAGATGTGTAATACAGCTCAGCAAATACATGTTTGTCCACCATTTCCCTAGTAGCTTAAAGGTGGGCATTTTGGGTGCATTTAGAACTGTTGTGGAAGGTTCTTCAGCTAGAGATGAAAAACACATCTTCTGAGACAATGAGGAATGAGGTCATACTTTAGAAGGAAGGAGAGGGAAAGATATTTTTCCCAGGGTGGTCCCCTACTATCATAGACTTACTGCAGCCCCAAACCTGGCGAAAACAGTGTGAAGAACCTGACTGTCACCCAGACTACATTATGGATTGATTTAATCCTGCCTCACCGATTTCCTCCATCCAACTGTTTTCCATGATGTTATGTTGAGAAAGCTTTGGAGTACTGCATTTCCCAGTCCTGCTTTGTGGACACATGCAAGCGCTCAACCATGGTTTGTGCTGACTCCATGGAAAAACACAACTGCAAAGCAAGTAGACAGAGTTTGCAGTTCATCTGATCTCACAGAGCTACAAACTACAGTGTTTCTGTGTCAGTATCAGTTCAATTAATATTGAACAACTACAGGAAACTGCTAAGGATGCTTTAAAAGGTAATCAAAACCAAAAAAAGCAAATTTGTCAATAATACCTGTTTAAGAAAACAAGAGAGAACTGACTGCTCTGTTGTAATAAAATTATACATATGTGGCAGTTTCTGTAAAGTTTTATTTTCTTTTTCCATTAGATCTGAGGGAATCACAGAGAGTTTCCACAATGAATGTAACTGACTGAATGATTTCACTTCTTCCTTCTTTGGGTTGGATTATGTTGCTGCCATCTGCTTAGTGTCCTAAGTACTTTTGAGGAAAAGTCTTTTTGCTCATATAGTTATGTAATGGTGCGTAGTCTCTTGCCATCCTTAAATGCAGTCACTGAAAAGATAGAGCTAAAAATAGGAAAAAAATGGTTATGATCACCATCAATTGCTGCCTGCGTTCTGTCTCCTTTTACGCCTGCCTTGCAGCAGGCTGTTAACTCCCTTTCAAACTCATCTTCCTTTCTACTCCTATTCCTAAAGAGTAGAAGTATAACACAGACCATATAATTCCATTCACCTAATTTTGTATTAAGCCAAAAACCAATTTTTTTTGGCTTATATGCATTCTCCAAAAAGTCTTGGTACAAAGTTTTCAGGAGATGTAGAACTCAGTTCTTCCCTTGGTAGCTCAATTATTTTTCTAGCATCACTTAAATATTTGTCTCATTTCTCTGCTGTACCTATATGGTGCTAAACTGCATCCAGGGTTTTGCTCTGCCTTTGTTCTTGAGGTGAGAGTCCCTTACCACTACGCATTTTCACTGAGTGAAAGATCTTAGACATTCATTAAATAGTCACACAAGCATTTAGATCTAGCTTTTAACATCTTCACATGTTAATGGCCCATCTCTATACTCTTGTATTCCAGTACAAGCGTGTAATGTTCCAGCCCTATAAATAATATGTGGAGAGGGCAAATCATCTCCCTATATTGACTTGATATGCACCAACTTATTTTTTCATAGTATCACAGTGAAAGCTAATCTTCAGCTCTGTGTCCACTATGACTCCTAAATCCTCATATATTTTCAAGCAGCAGACAAACTAATGCTGTTATTTTACCCTGATATAGTGTATAGCATTCTGAAAGATACATAAGAACTTAAATATTAAAATTAAGAGAAGGCACCAGGGAATATGAGTCTGTGCCAATGTCTGTATAATCTCATTGCACCCCTATCACCATAATTCTTGAGTGCTTGCCAGTAGCACGTTAAGCAATGGGATCAATATCTGGTTTGGATGCTTTAGTCACTTCTTTACCTGTTTCCTGAGGGTGGAGAGCTGACTGTGCACTATGGAGTTTTTATTTTGCTGGGATTCTCATTCAGATTTATTTTTCATAAATGTTTCATCTGCTCTACATGTACTCAGGGAGGATAAAGCTGGGCGACATGCCTCTTACATATGGTGTGGAAAGCACTGAGGCTTGGGATGCTCATTATTCCCATAGGAGTCGGCTCCACAGCCTCCAACTGGCTGCCCAGAAACTTCTGGCTCTACTACAAGGCCAAAGCTTGTCTGTAAAGCTGTCTGAAGACTACTGCTAGCTGGATGTTCACTGGATGTTAGCATCTGTTTGTGTATTGAGCAACACCATGCAACAGTTGGGGTGAAAATGTCAAGTTACATTCATAGACACTTCAATAGGAGTGCAAAATGTTAAGTACTACAATTGCAATGTGAGAAAAAGGTTAATACTGCTCTGATTCCCGTGTAAAATATCTTTAATGATCACCTGAAGTTCAGTGTTTTAGCTTCACATCCTCTGCAAAAATAGATGTCTCTTTTAGCAAAGTAGCCGCAATCCTCCATGCTAAATCACATGAAGAATCCCAACTGCTGAATCAAAAGTACTGCTTGCAACCACCTGTTCACTCAGAGTACTATGAAACTGAATAAAGAACCTAGGAAAATTATTATAGATGAGAAAAAACACTTGGAGAAAAAAGAAAAATAAACCAGAGATGAACTAAAGTTGCTTCTCATTGCTCACTGATTTCCGAGGAAAATTAAATGTTTACTACTGCAAGAGACATTGCTATTCCCATAAACTCACAGGTAGGGCTTTTCTACCTGATGTTTATAAATGACACCACACTATGTCCATCATCCTTTTCTCTCCATTAATCTCCCTTTCTGTTCACTATTCCAGTCTGTGGATGTCCCAATGGACTAATATAGTGTAGCCAATTTTTAAAAGCCCCAAGTCCCTTTTAAAAAAAACACTTTCCCTAGCTGAAGAGTAACACCAGAAACTTTTATTTTACCCCAGGTCTCACTCCATATGACACCTATAAACAATAAATCAAAGCACCAGCATCACTTTTTAACCTCCACCACTACTCATTTCTGGCTAATTAACAAGGGTCTTTTTAACTTTCTTGGATAAATATGAAATGACAGCCCAAGAATACGATGGGCTGGCATAGGCTGCATTTGGTATCATTGTAAAATGAAGTTCATAAGGTTAATCAAGTTACCAACATTTTAGAAGTTGGGAAACTTTCTGTCCCAGATGGCTTAACAGGTGACTCCTATAAATTACACAGTACATTACAGCAGCATCCGCCAGTCTTGTTAGAGTAAGGAGTCAGTCAGCATTTCCATTATAAACCCCTATTTTCAGAGTTTATTAGATAGCCATAAAAACATTCTCCAGTCTGAATCTTGGCACACAGTGGGTTTTCATCTTATGAACAAACTTTCTGTGTTACAGAAAGCAAGATAATCATCTGCAAGTCACATTTCAAATTAGATCAAAATTTTCAAAGCTGATTAAAAACAAAACCTCTGAAATTTTTAGAACTCCTCTTACCCTTCTTGCTTTGTTACTGAGGATATTAAGTTTAACAACGTTTTGTTCCTTTATGGCCTATAATTTCTTGCTAACTGATCCTGAAGGCAGGTTATTGAATTTGCAACATGATAATTCTTTTCACAACAATGCACCAGAACATCATAAAGGGAATCTTACACCACCTTCTAACAGAAGGACATCTTGAGCTGTGGTGAAAAAGAAACCCAGAACAAATGCAAATATAGTATTTAAAAAAAACCCTTTGTTTGTCTACAGCCTGATTCCCTGTGGTAGGTGCAATAATTGAGGCGAAATAATTATAGTTAAACAATACCTGAACATTTAAGGTGGAAATGAGAGGGAAATTCTGAGCACCTCCACATTTCATATATTTCTGATTCCAATCTACACATACTGTCTTTTAAACATTTACACAACCGTCTTAACCCCAAATATCCCAAAAATAGTAGCTCATGCACAGAAACTGGATTTTGAAGGACATATGGGGCTTGTTTCAGTATGTAAAATATTAAAACAACTTCAAGAACTATGTCTTTTTGAAACAAGGCAGACAACACCCTTCAGTGTGAATTCTGTGCAATTTAAAGCTTTATTGTTTGATGCCTCTTTGCTTAATGCAAGAAGCTCAATTTTTATAGGTCGTTAGCTCAGACATTTGTCCCCCCACACTTCAGACATTGATGTTGGCCAGTGTTGCAAAGATATCATCATGCTGGAGGTGAGCAAGAGGTAAATAAGTGGCCTCAGGCACCATGGCCCCTACAGACCTTGGCTCTTACAGACCCACACCAGCCACACTGTGTGTGCTGAGCACAGTGCTGTTACTGGTCCCATCGGAGAGCAGTCAGTGTCAGACAGCTTTCAGAAGATCTTCTGGGTGGAGTACAACAGAACAGCTGCTGCCTGTCCACACGCCTGCCCCGCTCACCCGGATGAAACAAGAAGACATAGCCACAGCCTTGCCTCTTATATTTTTGGGGGAGATGACTGCAGTAACCAGGATGTCAGGACAGCATGAAGCCCCACTCAGCTGTGGATCAGTTCAGAAGTTTGCTCTCACCCTACATCTTTTCTTCTCTGCCTGCCCAATCTCCATGACACAGGGAACTGGGTAAGGCAAGCATGCAGGACCAGGTTCTTTATTAAAAATTCCTCCAGAAGACCTCACTTCTGTCTTGTTCTGTCTTTTGAGATGTGCCTCTTATTGTGCATGCTAGCAAAAACCATAGCAGCATCTTCCCATGCTACATGTTGTACCATGCTACGTGACTAACACCTGAGGTTGCCGTTTTGGCTCAGTCCTTCAAACACATATTTGCTCTGAACAAATAAAAGGTCTCAGTGATTTCTAAAGGACAGTTCACATACAGACAGGCTGGCACAGGTACAAGTGTTGGCAAGGTCAGGGCTATTTCCACGCTGTCAGTCAGGCAGCACGTATCCTATTTCTTCCTCCAACTGAACTGCAAAGTCAGCTGAAGCCTATGGAGGGGCCCTTTCTTTTACGCCTTGAGTTTACTTCAGTCTCACACAGGGAGGTGTGGAGATTCAGAGCTTTGCATCCGCTTCGCACTGCTGTAATTGCTTACAGAAGGAGTACAAGGCAGATTGGTGGCAATTTGAGCTGGTCAGGCAGTAACAGGGAAGACCCCAGACTGTTCCACTCAACAGGATGCATTAATTTGTTGTAAGATCAAATAAAACAGAATAACAAAATAATAAACCTGAAGCACAAATGAGAAATGTCTTGTTGATAGCCTCCCTGGCCAAGCTTCAGACACAAGACAAGAGAAACTCCTTTAACTCACTCAGGGCTTCATCAGCTCCCACCTTGCCCATGCTCAGCCACTCTCTTTGCTGGGCAATATTATTATCATCCAGTTTGCTGTATTTAAGTGTCCTTGAAAGAATGTGAAACTGGTCTCTGTTTACATTTTGGCTTCTTATCTGAGAAATCCCACATCGGTGATGCCTTCTCTTCTTCGCTGCAGCCTTCCTTCAGCCTTTGTTTTACATTGCCTCACACCTACTCATGTGCGGTACCCCACACACAGACTGAATTTATCTCTCTCCATAGTAATATGGGAGGGATAAGAAAGAAAGAGAATGAAGTATATGACTGTCTACAGAGAGTGGACACATCCTCAGAATGGTTTTATTTCAGTTATGTTCTGGTAAAATTACTGTATTTCAGCCATGCTCCAATATAATGAAATTGCTGTCTTCTTACAAGTGGTCTGGGAAAGGCACAATCAAGGTCAAGCTTAACCAAGGAAATTTTTCACGTTCTTGCTGGCCCAGAAAGCTTTCTGCAGTCAGAAAGATCCATAGACAAAAGAAACTCTTTCCCACATGATCTTGAAGCTTGTTTGCCTTTGCTTTCTTCACATAGGTACAGAAACAGGAGATGGTACACAAACTTTACAGTGAGAAGATCTTTTACACTCTCAATGGGCGGAATGTTTGTTTAATATCCTTCACATTTAGAGAGAACTATATTCCTCTTGAGATTACTCCTTTGCTTTGTTTTTATCTAAGGGATGTGAGAAGGGTAATTAAAGGGACATACTTGTCTGCAGCAACTCCCTAAACCCTAGCTACAAGATCTATACGTATCACCCCTTGATCCACACTACTTTTCATTGTTACTTTTGTAGACACTATCTAGCTAATGTTAAGTCCTCCAGCTCTACTGATTTCCTGCAGAAGACAAGATACTAGTTTAAACAGACTACGTGACTGATGTCACTTGGATTTCACATTCTGCAGCTTTTCCGCGCAGGCTTTTCTCTTTACATCTTGCAGGGTTGTTGCATTAACTGCATCCCCATTCTTTCCAGCTACCAAATACTCCTGGCTTCTAACATTTTTCCCATCCCTGTTTCCAGAGGAGGTGGAACAGCCTTATAACTGGCTTTTTATATTAAATTATTTTACTTTCCATCTTTTTACTACAGACACGGAAAAAGTAAAAGTCCTATTACAATCATGCACCTGTAAACACAGTGGATACAGGATTGAGTCCATTTAGCAGCCATCTCATAGTCCCCGTAAGAGGTTTGGGACTTTGTGCCTGACCACTGTAATGGAGTTGACAAAGGTGTCATTGAGGTTAACTTTTCCACTTTCATTATCTTAAGGGTAGTGCTCTGTTCCCCAAAGGTTTCAGAAAAGAAATGGTGAATTTATTAAAGATATGATGTGATTTGCACTCTAAGATATGTGGGTAAGCTTTGAAGGAAAATTTTGCCCCAGGTGATTTTGGATCTGCAAGAAATTCATCCTCAGATTGTTTCAGCAGGTGTTGGGGGCCATAAAGATTTCTGAACTTAATCGGGCTTCCTTGTTTTGCAAAATCTAAACAGTGCTGTGTTTCTTGCTTGAAAGGAACACCACATTTGGTCTTAAAACCTTCATAACCTAATAATACAACAACAAAAAGAAGTATCTGTAAAGAACTGCAGCTACCAACAGCCAATGGCTGTTATACAGCTCATTTAGAATAAAATATAAGACCAAAAATTGTCCCTTGTTTCTGAAATGCTTTCCATACAAGTAACACCTTGTTAATTAATAAAGCTCAAAACAGATTCATTAAAGGAAGAAATCTGACAGATTTGGGACATCAGACTGGAATGTGATTCATTACTCCAATGCAATTCAGCATCCTCTGATGAAAAAAAAAAAAAAAAAAAAAAAAAACAACAGAAAAAGAAAAAGAAAAAAGGGGGGATTCTAAGTGATTTTTTTCCATTTTTAAGAAGCCTTAGCTGGGTACTTGATGGCAGTGTCTTACTGCACATTTATAATATTCATTCACATTTTCCATCCAGAATTGAAGAAATTCCTGTTTATCAACTAGATATCCTTTTTTTTGATGGGGAGAGGAACCAAAGAATCTCTTTTTTCTAAATAAAACTGGTAAGTTCTGTGGTCTCTTGAAGTGTAGGGGCTTATTTAAAACATTGGAGCCACTGGAAAATAACATGAATGGTTTTGTGATGGAAGCCTTGAATACATACAGGAATCTTCATCTAGCTGGTCCTTTATGCAATGACTGTGTAGCAAACTGTGGTACTCCTGAGAGACTTAAAGAAAGAAGGGTTGTGTAGATTTTTATTTTAACATAAGTGAGTAATGCAAAACGTCAAGTTCCTCCAAGCTTTGGCAAGAGCTCACAGGTAAAGCACAAGTAAGGCAGGACACCCAGAGCCTCTGACCTACAGGTCGTCTCTATTAGTAGGCTCAGCTCCTGGCAAATGCAAGTGCCTTAGTTCCAATGCACGAAAGAAACCACCAGCATGTCATCTTATCTTCTGCTTGTCCCACAGGGACACTCACTGAGCCTCATCTGAGGCTCAGTGACTTGCCATGCCACTGCCACGTACAGCCCGTCACTTGCCAGACATCCAGACTGGTGCCCACAGACAGGCATTAGGGCATCGTCATATACCTTTGCTTAAACCCATCACTTAAGGCTCTTTTGTACTTTATCTGCTTGTACACTCAACATTTATCCAGTTTGACAGAGCAATCCTCTTTAAAAACTTCAAACTTTTAAAAAACTTCAGGTTTTTAATAACTAACAGCAGTGATCACCCTTGGGTTTTGGATACTTTTGTCTCTCTGTGCACGTATATATAAATACACACACTTATGCATATGGTTGAGTGGATGTAACTCGTATGACTTCATACATATGCTGTGAGCAAAATATGTTAAGTACCAAATAAACAGAGAAGAACATCTAATTTCTGTCACAGAGCTGAAAAAAAGTCAGTTAAAGGATAGCACAGAACAAAAGTAATTAAACTAATGTCTTGCAAATATTTCCCTCATTACTCACTTGTTTACTGTGATTCTTAGTCTAGTTTTCCACAACTGTGCTTACCCGTCTGTCCTGTCTGTCCATCAGTTTACCCTAATTGCATTTGGCAGACAGTAGACATCTTAGAGGACATTCACACATATTTGCTGAAAATCAGAAATGTCTGATGGAAACGCAAGGAGAACTCAGCTGTTCAATCTGTTTGGCAGCAGCTGGCCAGTCCACAGCCATGTTCTCTGTAGAAAATGAGTATGTATGTGTCTCTGCATCATCACACAGTGTCTTGTCCAACAGCAAAAAAACATGAGGGAGCTTAGAGTACTGTGGAAGGGGAATAGGACCAGAGCGAGAATTGACTGTGCTGTTGCAGGGAGGCTGGCAGCATGGATAGTGCTCAGAAGGGCAGGAACAGAGGTCACTGGACTGAGCTAAGGAATACGAGATGCAGGACAAAAAGCCTAAAGAAAATTACTAATTCTGCTGCTCAGGCAGATTCTATCTTAGCAGAAAAATACCAAATCTCTTCCCCCAGATCCCTTCCTCCAGTCCTCAGACTCCTCATCCTCTCACCATGGAAGGCCACAGCTTCCACACCTGCTTCCCCAGGAAAAATTTTGTTTGAGAACTGCCAGAAGTCTAGGATGCTGCTTGCACCAGGAGAGCAAGCATTTGGCAGCCTCTCGCTCAGCTCAGATATCTCAGACTGTGATATGTCTGGGTTACACCAGCTCCTGGGACTAAATCCTCAAAGTCACTCCCACACTTGAGTTCCTTCCATGGCAGTGGAGTGCATCGCTTCCAAGCCACTGGCCTGGCCCCTCGAAAATATCCCTTCTTTTAATTGGTCTTGGCTAAGGAATGAGTGCAAATAAACCCATTGATATTGCAACTTCATGCACAGCATCTTCCTTAATGCATCAAATCTTTA
Source organism: Strix uralensis (assembly GCF_047716275.1). NCBI lineage: Eukaryota > Metazoa > Chordata > Aves > Strigiformes > Strigidae > Strix > Strix uralensis. Next base: position 149,281,816 of record NC_133972.1, on the reverse strand, counting down.
TATGACTAAACTTAAACTCTCAGGGATACAATATAAAGCTAGTCAGCATCCATAAATCCAGCACTTGTGATGAAAATAATGTAGTAGACAAAGACATTTAACCACATACAGAATAGCTGAAATTAATTCATGCTGTCTGCCCAACTACCTGCCAGAGAGGTTGTAATTCAGCTGACAGTGTTCTCAACAGATGTTGTCTGACTGTCAAAAAAATAAAATGTCTGGGTTCATTTCCAATATAGAAATGGAATGGAAACAAATATGAAATATTTTGCCATCTGTTACATTGCTGAGTCACTGGAGAATATCATCCCCAAATGTGCATACTTGTAGATTAATTGGTCTATAGCTGTCTGGCAGCTAGAATAAAAAAAATTCTCTGAGGCACTGGTTCCACCATGTTACAGAAGATATATGGAGACTGCTGTAAGGAGGAATATTAAACTCAAGCATTAGGAGAAGGCTACAAGGAACCCTTGAAGATACTGTGCTGTCTTATCACACATTAATTAATAATCAGATTCTTCCAATGAGCCTCCTGGAAGCCTGTGAATATTGAATATTTCCACCAAGCTGCTTACTGTCTGGACTTGGTGTGCAGCCCATGCTTGCAGGGAGCTCTGTGTGTTGCACAGCGGGATAGTCTCAGGAGTGGAGAAGGGAGAAGGAGGGATTTCTCCCCAAGGAGAAAGAGGGATTTCTTGGGGTGAGGCTTTGCATTTATGTGCTGTTTGAATGCAAGCCCCTGGTGGGAGCAGCATGAGGCTTCGGGCAATATGATGTCTCCAGAAGCTACAGGTATAATTCATCTAATTCACATGGCTGTGATGGTACCCAGAGGAGCACTGAGACTCCTTACCTTTGTGTCCTTCTGTTCCAGGGTGTTAGTCATGTCTTGTCTCACCTGAACATATGTGCCTGGCACTCTTTGAGGTGCCCTCAAATGTCCAAGATCTCAAAAGAGAGTTGGCAGATATGACTCATGGTTAGAGGCCAAGCAGGATACTGCAGACCACAGCAAGTAGCAGCAAGTACCTGTGTTTATGCAACTGAAACCTGCCTACAGCACCTCTCAGATCACAAATGCATCAATTTATAGTTCACAAATGACTTTATATACCAACAGCACTGAATTTTGTAAATCTAGTTCTATTCACTTTTCTATCTTCGAGGCCGAACCATGGGCTTGAGCGTAAAGCTGAATTCACAGACATGGCAGATTTCCAATGCCATAGAGAGGTCCCTTTTGAGGACCCATCCAGACTTGCTAGGGTGGAATTGACTCCCACCCATTCCTGTCCCACAGCACCACAAGAGCTAATGTGAGATCCCTCTACATACGGCATGCTTACACATAGCACCACGAGGGTGCTATCAGGGTACTACTGGGAGGATAGCTTTCCCGCTTTTCACTTGCTATACACTCAGATCCAAAAGATGTGAAAACCAGCAGCATGCTGTAAGAATGTCCTCAGCAGAGTCCAAAGAAATAGTGGGATCAGAACTTCAGCCTGAGCCAAGCCAACACTGACATTCAGAATCAGAATGGACATACAGCAAGATTTGAGGATGGTATCAGGTAGTGGGTTTAAACCTATCTCAGCTTCTCACCCTCCTCTGAAGAGCGGATGAAAGAGAAGAAAGCAGAGAAGCTGCAGAACGACCAAGTCTTCTAGCCCTACATAAAACACAAGAAACTGGCTTCATCTTTTACATGATGGGAAGAGGAACAGGTCACTTCAGCAGAAAAGAGTGATCGATGGGAAGAGGAACAGGTCACTTCAGCAGAAAAGAGTGATCTTGGCAGGAATTAGTTTTTATTTTTCACCTAAAATAGGGATAGTTTGCATATTATGTTGTTGTGGTTTGACCTTGGCTAAATGTCAGGTACCCACCAAGTCGCTCTATCACTTCCCCCCCCTTCCCCTTTTTTTCTCAACAGGGCAAAGAGGGCGAAGAAAATAAGATAGAAAAAAAAAAACCAAAAAAAAAAAAACAACTCTTGTGGGTAAAACAAAAGCAGTTTTAATATAAGCAAAGCAAAGCAAAGGTCCGCGCATGGAAGCAAAAAAAAGAAAACAGATTTATTCTCTACTTCCCATGAACAGGCAATGTCGGGCCTTCTCAGGAAGCAGGGCTCCAATACGCGTAGTGGTTGCCTCGGAGGACCAAGGGTGACCCCACCCCCTTCCTCCTTTCTCCCAGCTTTATACTTGAGCAGACGTCATAGGGTATGGAATATCCCTTTGGTCAGTTCGGGTCAGCTGTCCTGGTTGTGTCCCCTCCCAAGATCTTGCCCACCCCGTCCCACTGTGGGGGGGAAATGTCAGAAAGAGCCTTGGTGCTGTGTAAGCACTACTCAGCAGTAGCCACAACACCAGTGTGCTATCAACACCCTGCCAGCTCCCAACATAAAACACAGCACCATGAGGGCTGCTACAGGGGAAAACCAATTCCGGCTCAGCTAGACCCAGTACATATGTTTTTCACAGCATTGTATCCATCTCAGGTAGTAAAGGTCCTAAGGAAGAATGTGTTTTGCAGAATGTCTTCCTAAAGAATGAGCATTTCCACCTCCATCCCTGAGCCACTTCTCCACCAGCAGCGAGCTCACCCCCAGCAAGGCTCCCTGCCACCCTCTGCAGATCCTCACCAACACTGGCCAAGGTGGACTGGTGAAGCAGAGCTGGTAGCACAAGATGCAGCAAACATGGCAGGCCCTTGGCACACACCTGACCACAGGAGGTCAGCCCCTTAAGTTTTCTTCCACAATGAGGAACTCTCTCAAATACATGGAAAAGCCAAAGGATTAGGGAGATATCCAGACAAGCAGCAGTGTGTTACCTTCCAAAAATAACCACTATTATGATGCTTCTAGATCACTTCCAAACAGGGAATCAAGACTTAAACTTTTCAGTTTGCACTTGGACACCATTTGTTTTAAACAATTTATGGAGGAACTGACCTTACTGAAACCATTTGGGGACACAGAAATATAGCCTACAGAGATGATTATATAGAAAATATAGCGAAGGGGAAAAAAAGTTCATTTTTCAGAAGTAACGTCAGTCTTGGGGCTGTATGATTCAGAAAAGCAGGAAGAGTTCTTGCCCCAAAATGCTTTCTCTCTAACAGTGAAATCAATGACAGTGTGAGTGGAGGAGTAAAACTTCTCTGACTTTCCCTGGGGGTGCTCTCAGTACGGAAAAGCCCATGGGAGACATTCTGTGACGGTGAAGCCAACTGTCCAGGAACTGTGTTAATGTCCCTGCAGAGCAGTGGCTCTGGCAGCCCAGGAGGGCCAGGATGGCCACGCAGGCTCCACCGTGTGCCCTGCATGTGCAAAGGTGGAGGCAGCTCCACTACTGTTCTGCTTGTTGATAATTCCCAGTCACTGGGGAAGGCTTTGACTGTTGGACATCTCCAGCCAAAGTACCTAGTTTCTGAAGCACTCAGGTGCCACAAAGGGTCAGGATCAGCTGCTCAAGGGTTGATGCACCTTTTAGGAGCACGGCAAAACTCCCCAGATTTTTTCAGGAGAGTTAATGGATCCTTTCAGACACTGGCTTAGCATAAAAGTAACCGCAGCACCAGGAGATCCGTCCCCTTGCAACTCACACAGGACCAGTCATGAAGTATTTGGCCGTATTCTGCTCCATTACATGGGGGCACTTCTTTCAAGTCTGTAGCATTAAGCCAAGGTTACCGTTGTGCTACTGAGACTGAAATTAATGCCTTCAGCCAAGTCTACCTCAAAGCATGTCCACTATTTACCTATTTGTGCTTTACCCCTTCAAACAAAGAAGTATTTGAGAGAGAAAAGCAACCTGATGGCACAGCAGAACTGACTCTCTAGAAACCCTCTCTTCTGCTTCATACTATTAGTTCACCATGATCATTTCTATATTGCTAATTGCTAAATGCCACCCATCATCCATTGTAGGAAAAGCCAGAGAGACCAAGTGAGCTGGGACTACTGCCTCACACCTAGACAGCCTCAGGGGGTGAGGGCAGTTACACCCTTTTTACAATTAAAAACGCTCCACTCTTCTGAAATCCAGCAATGTGAAGGGTAGTTGAGGACTTAAAATAATTCCAACCCCTCTTACACATATTTTGAAGTAAAGTCACATTTAATGCCATAAAACCAAGGTTTGAAAAACGTCCTTTTTGCAATGATGGCATTTTATGAGTTGTATTTGGAAGAAGTGAAAGAAAAAAATGGGTTTGTAGACTGAGGTTGCTCAGCTCTAATATTGCTTAACACTGGAGAGTAACTGAAAATGTCCTTACTGTTTATTTTGCAAATGAGGCAGATACAGGCACCTGTTCAGTTACCAGTAACCTAAAGTATTCATGGTGGTGAGAGAGTCTTGAGATGAGGCACTAGAAGCAGCAAATACAGGCAGAACTTGGTCTATTCTGCATACTTGAAGCACATGATCCCACTGAATTCAACAGAAAGAACAGACAAAAGCCAGATGACAGAAAAGAAGATGTGGCCAAAACTAAGCCACACAGGTTACACCAGGAATTAATAATACTAAACAGAAGAAAAGGACAATATTACGCCAAGGGAGAGAGGGTGATATGGGGGACAACAACAAGTCTTCACGAACAAACTCAGGAAATCAGACCAACTCCCCAGAAAGTAATAAGAGAGCTCAGAGAAAATTTCCAAGGTGTCTGCAGACAAATGCAACAACAAAGAGAAATAAATTAAAGGAAGTAGAGAGAGTGTGTGTGTGGTGGGGGAAGGGGGGGGGGAGAAAAAGAAGCAAAAGCCACAACAAAAAAGCAGAGGTCTGTAAAGATTAAATAGGAAGGATGGTGTTACAGAATAGTCCATATTCACTGGGAATCTGGAAGAGAAAACTCACTCAGTTTAAGTCAAGTTCTCCTTGTGAGCATAATCTTCCTGAATCTCATTATCTGCATGTTTGATACCTCTTGGAATTGAGACAATTTACTTCCCCTGGTCATGAGGTGGTGGAGTCCCCATCCCTGGAGGTGTTTAAGAGTAGGGTTGACATAACGCTGAGGGATACGGTGTAGTTGGGAATTATCAGTGTTAGGTCAATGCTTGGACTAGATGATCTTCAAGGTCTTTTCCAACGTAGATGATTCTGTGATTCTGTGATGAGTATACTGCTTAGCAGCAGGAACTCCACTCACCACATCTGTCTGACCTAGCAGACCAGGTTTGCCTTTTGGCACAGGACTAACGTTTTGGTTCTCATACCCACCTTTCCTTGCATTCTGAAGCAAAAGTAGATCACGATACTCAGTTTCTATAAGGTGCACGTGACTGCTATTTCTGCATAGTATCTTCATATAGAAGGCTTGTTCATACTACCTCATCCAACTGCAAAGAGAGCTTCTTCAAATGTCTGTCTCCTCCCTTTCCCCTGTGAAGATCTTAACCTCTTCTCCATCTTTGAGTTCCATGTGGTCATCACTTTTCTCAGGACATACAAGCAGTTTTGGATCCTCATGGCTGTCCTTTCTTCCAGCACTTTCTGTCAAGACAAGGCTGCATTTAAACCCACTCCCCCTGCCTCCCGTCAAGTTTTACCCACTTTGGTATCAGGGAGCTATCTAAAATAGAGCTTTACATATTTTTTCCCTTAAATTGTACATGTTCAAGGCAAGATCTCTGTTCCTGGCTAGCAAACTTTTTTTTTTCCTACTAGCTAACTCCCCAGGACACACCAGCAAAGTCCCCCTCAGTTTGCAAGGTGTCCTATGAGAACCTCTTTACACCTCTGTGTCAACACCTGAAATGTCCAGGATGAGTCACCTGACTCAGAGGATATCTCACTGGATAACTCATTGAGCAGGCTTTGCAAAGATAAGTGAGAGCCCTGAAGGGCTGGGGGGTTTTTTGCAGATAATAATATTGGTAGCTATGATATGTCTCCTCTCCTTTCATTTTTTCTTCTTTTCCAAACCTTTTCTTCATGGGATTTCATTTGCAGCACACATACATGCATACAACTCATTTGTCTTGAGGGCAGTCTTAAGTATTTCTGTTTGTGATATTGGTGATGATTTTTTCCCTATCTTGTAGAAAGGGAAACATCTGAATTTCTTTTCTAAACCCAGCCACTCTCTTTTTATACTCTCCTCAAAGCATCCACTGCAGCCATTACTGGATATTGGCCCTGTGGTCCAGCCCAGCATGACTGTTCTTATATTCCTGCTTCCTTATACCAAATATTCTTTTGGGAGTGGACGCAGCAGCTTTCCAAATGTTCCCAGCCTGTGCCTATGTGCTGTTTCTGCCTGTTAGAAAGGGTTAGCTTGACTTTCACTGGCCTGGATATGTACAAACCAACAGGATTAGCTAGAATACGACCTAAAAAAATGCGGTGACATTTTATTTACTGCAAGAGGGAGATGCAGCACTATAACAGGTACCCAGCAATGTGCTGTAATTGGAGGTTTTTAAAATTCCTCTAGACAAGGCAATGTCTGACCTGATCTAGTGATGGCAACAGTCCTGTTTTCACCAAGCAATTCCCACCAACACCCCTCTCAGTGGTGTTGCCATAATTTCAAACAGGACATTTGAAGAAAAAGGACAGCCCTGAAGTGCCTTTCAATCACTCAGATGGATCCCATCATACAGATTCAAACTCTCCACTTGAGTTTATCCCCTTTATTAACTCCTGTAGCTTGCAACAAAGTCACAGTCTGTCCAGCTCATTTAGACAGATGTTGGGGAGAAGTTCTTACCAGATTCCATAATGTCAGTGCTTGAGTGTCTTACGGGCTTCTCATGCTGGGCACGATCAAGTCTGATTTTTTTAAATAAAGAATAGAGCAAAACAAAACAGAATCTGAACTGTCAGACAGTACGCAGGTTGGTAAATACAGAATAATGAACCACTTCGTAGATTCTCACACAATACATGGTTTGGTACAAAATAAACATTTAAAAAACAGGTAAAATGCTTAAAGGCAAAATCAGGTTGCAAGTTACATCTCCTTTTAAAATGTATCCCCCTAGGAAAAACAATATTCACAGTAATTTAGAATGCTTGTTAAATATTGGATTTTTGTCTCCAAAGATAGTGAATGTTTTTATTAACTGAGCAAGCAAAGGTGCACTTAGAAGGCTGAGAGAAGAACATTTATTTACTAATGCCATGATGAAAGTATCCCACTCTGACATATGTGGATGAAATCTCCACATGCTTGATTTCTAGGCCTTCTTTGACAAATATGGCCAGCAGGAAAGAGGAAAAGAAAAAAGAGGAGGAAAAGCTTAAGAAAAAAAAAAAAAAAAAAGGTAGAGTAAGTCTGTGCAGCTTGTTTTACTTCCCTGGTGAAATAACCATTTATTTCCAAATAGCCCTATAGCTCCCAATAGCCCTGACTGGCTATTACTCCACTGTTCTGGCAAGTTGCTAATGGCTTTGCATTTTCTCTTATTGTCAGCAAGAGTGGCTGGAATTCATTAAGAAATATATGAATAGCCTCCATGCTTTCAAACTAGATTTGGGAATACACTCAGAAGTGATCAGTGATGTTAGACTTCTGTTAATTCTATGGTAGCCCACCAAAATTATGAAAGGGATGAATAAATAAAAAAACACCCTGGTAAGTTGTGAAAAGCTGTATGTATGTGTAATAAAGTGCTATGTAAACGTAACAGAGAATATCAGTTACAAGAGTTATTATTTTGTAACTGTTGTATTTAAAAGTTCTATCAAGAGCAAAAATAAACTAAGAAGATAACATTTGCAATAGCTATAATCTAAAAAAAACCTGTTCCCTGAAATTAAAATCCAATATTTGCACCCATTCACATACTTTTAACTGACCACAAAGATATAACAGTGGCAACATTCACTTATAAGAGCTTCGAGAGGAACAAGAGAACCACCAGACTCAATCCTTCTTCTGAAGTGGAAAGAATGCATGCTGAAAACCCAAAGGACAGCTCAGGGGGCTGCTCACTGAGAGATTAGATACCACACAAACATATTTCATTGAGTCAAACACAGGGATAGAAGTAGAAAATGTGGCCATTTAGGTTTTTTTTTTTTTCTTCTATTACTTCTCAGCATGTAATATGTTTTTAAAGAGACAGGAATGTACTGAAACATTTCAGCCTCTCAGAATTTAAAGTCTTCACATGCAGCAGTCATGATACCTTCCATACTTATAACCAGATATTGAACTAGATACTCTTAATTCAAATGCATGAAAAGTTAATTGAAATGAGGCTGGATCCCACTGAGGACTACTAGACTATGGGATAATCTCCCAAAGGAGGTGATGCAGGGTAAATTACTTCAGAAACTGAAAAGTAGACCAGACAAGATACTAGGAAATATAACCAAGAAAATACCCTACCACAGAGACAGCATCTGGCCAACCTGTAATAGCTGATGTGGCATTGTGCAACTTTGCAATCCTTGGCCATTCCCAGGAAAGCACATGAAAAATATCAGATGTACTCACCTGGTCAAACACACAGTATGGGTTGACCTACTGACAGGCACTGTTCTTGTACAGATGATGCAATTCACTTAACTGACCATTTTTCTTTCACCTGAACCTGGCAGAGAACACTGTGTACATCACAGTAACAAATGCACTGTGAGTTGGTGAAAGCCAACATCGCAGAAAAAGAAAACACGCGCAAGAACTCATGATGGTGTGATGCTTCTCCTGCCGTTGATCCAGCCACCTGCCACTGTCCCCTTGCCCCAAAAGCCAGCTCCCGCTCCTTGCCTTTGCACCCTTTGGTGCTCCCACACCCTCCACTGCTATTGCACAGGATGGGGAGAGGGGACTGAGGCCCACAACCTTCTAAGAGGAAACTTCCCTAGAGTTACTAAAGGAGAAGACAGTGGTCTCAAACCACTGGTGAGTGGCACTGGGCATGCTGCAGGATTGGGTCCCAGGAGAGAAAATGCCTGTTGAACTGAATGCGATCAGATGATACCAGGGGCTTAAACTGTGGCTGACTGAACTGAATAAAGCCTGGGAGGTGAGGACATGGCCATTACTACAATAAGTCTACACATTTTGATCTATACTATAAGGATGAGCATTATCAGCAGTAGCGATCAGGGCACATACATTCCCCTGGAGATTAATCACTGTTTGGAAAGAGCTGAGGGACAGAGGGCCTTAGGGCATTAACCCCAAATGGCCATTAATCCCCCAAAATGCTGTCTACCCAGGCCTTTATCACTATTAGAAGATAAAAAAACTTTGAAAAGGAAAGGGACAGCCTGAAAAACAGTACTTTCTTCTTCCTTCCTTTCTTCCTGTTCAGATCTGTATAACAAGTCACATCAATCAACTGTTTTGAAATATTGAATTTTACTGGAACAGAAACAATCCTCCCTTTTCCTCCTTCCCTCTCAATTAAGACTAAAAGTAAATATGGTGCCTAAAAGAAAATGAAGGGGAGAGAGGGACTGAGATACAGTGCTGGTCTTTAAGCTGGCTTGTTTTATCCATTAAAAGGCCACGTTGATCTGACCGCTGTGATTAGTTTTAGAAATTCAAAATAGAAAAAACGATCTTCGTACTAGGTGCAACTGACTCCCAAGATATCCATATACACATAAAGTGAAATAATTAGACCTTGGATGAAAAATCTTGACAGTACAAAGAAAGACCATGATCTAATATCAGAACAAAGTTAACAGATGTCATTAAGTGAGACGATTAGCCGATGACGGAAGGTCGCACCCAGTTTACTTTTCACAGTTGACAGATCAAAGTTATTCGTTCAGTTTGAGCAAAGACTGAATACAGTTACCCTAGGAAAATCCTTTCACATAACATTAAGTCTCTCTCTGTCTTGCGTTTCTTAGACTTGAATTGTCAGGAAAAATACTAGTGAAACAGTACAGAGCAAGGGCAACCAGCTCACACAGTACTGAATGGAAATTCCCTTAGTGGTAGGTAAAAATAAATGTGTAATTGTATCCAGCGGCCTTTACACCCGTGTGAATCACATGCCTGAGATATTATGAACCTGACTCCATCATGGGTTACGCAGCTGTGAATCAGGAGAAGCCATTACACCAAGTCCTGAGCCAAATCTGTCCTCCAGGGTCTCCTCTGATGCTGATTCTTGCAGGCCACTGAGGGGCTGCCCTCACCCACCTCCTCCTCCCTGTCCCAGCCCCTGCCCCACTATCAATGCAATACGATTATCCAGCACTTGGGCGCGAAGCCAGGAAGGAGCATCCCCATTGTGAGTGGATGCAGGCTGGGCGGCACTGGGGGTCTGAGGTGATGGGGGAATAGGGGAAGGGTGGCACAGGCAGAAGTGCAGATGCCATTTCCCTTGGCAAGCCCAGCCCTGTGCCAGGGAACCATCCTGCGCTCTGGCAACCTCAGTAGGTCCCCTCAAGTTGTTCTCCATCAGCATGAGCAGAGCTGTGCAGCATCACCAGCAGCAGTGGGGATGCGCCAATACTCAGCCCTGCGTCATGCCCCTCTTGTCCAGGTGGGCATCCAGCATGGCTAATGCATGCTGCAAATAGCAAGCAGGGCTGTCATAATTTCTTTTTTATTGTTAGATTTTTACATAGCATCTGTCCGGGCTCTGGATAGTTGCTGTTAGTGTTGGGTTTTTGCTCCTGGTTTTTCTTGTTTGCTTTCCAGAACTGGGAGGAGAGGGAATATTTAAAACTCAGATTGTAAACCTGACCTCATTCATACCTTTTCTATTATAAACTGTAATTCATTTTATGTTGGTTTTCACTTAGGAAGAAACTCAATTTATCCATGTGCAATCTCGAAATCTACAGTGAAAAAACACACAGAAAACATCCTCAACTTCAGTAAATTCACTTTAGTCCAACTGTGCATCGAACACTTGTCCACTTACTTAGTTACATCATCATATAATATCCAGTATAGAACTACACTTCTTTTCTTCTGTCCATTCAGTCCACAGGCTGAATTAGGTTGATTTAAAAACTATAAGCCTTTATCTCAACGCTGCCCACTTTGTATTCAAGCTTCCAATAATGCACGTGCCCCATCTAGGGAAAAATGGAACTTCAGCCTCCAAATAAGCCTCAGAACAAGTATTAAAACTATGCTTGTACCATAATAAATAAAAGGAAAAATAACACATTTATACTGTAATAAAACTATTCACAAATGCAGTGGGGTAGAGTTTCAGTAGGCTGCAGTTCAAATATTCTACAAAACTCTATGTCAGCTAAAGTTACCATTTGAATGCAGAGAGCCTAACATTAAAGAATGTTTTAAAATGCAGAAAGATTATGCTGGCCACTGCCCTTTGCAAGCTGGGGAATTTGTTCCCTGCCAAACCTGCTGCGGGATGAGAATCAAGACATTCAGACCCTGCCGGGGAAGAATGATTGCTTCATTGTGTGAAGGTATTTCTGTTACATGCAGTACAATAGCAGGGTTCTTCATCAGAGAAGCGCACGGTGGATTATAAAAACTCTTAACTCTGTGGTCATCAGGAATTTTAGCAGTATCAAAGTAAGAGGACAAAAGAAAGTGGTGCCTAAGAGAGAAAAGAAAGGGAGGGCTTAACCTTTGTCCTGAGGGTGATAAAATAGCATCACATGGCTGAAAATCAGTCTAGCTTCAGCCATGTGATGCAGTTGACACAGTCACTTTTGTGAAAGTTACAGGATGGCATCAGTAGTTAAAAGGTCATATTTGAAAGGACTTGCTAATTATACCATCAAAATACTAACTGGGAGACTCTGTGAGGTTTTATTATGTAGCTACAAGTCTGGGTATATATGTTCCTCTTTGCATTAAAAGCCTTTGTAACACTCACAAGAGCAGCAGGCAGACGATGGGAACTACAGCATGCATTTGAGATATTTACTTCTGATACAGGTAACACACCAAATGTCTCCTCTAATTGCACAGAGCCAACTCCACCTCTCTCAACACTTTTACAGTGCCAATTACAGTGGTATTTAGGTGGAATTATGAGTGGACTTAACTGGCAGAATACAATTTCTAGAGAGATCACTGAAGACATGGACTGAATTCTCTGCTCTATGTGTTGCTGTTGTTGAGAGGGTGTAAATATGTGTTTGTGTGCTTCAGTTTTCTTTTGAGAGGAGACATGTTCCTCAAAGCAGCAGGAGCTATTTGTCACCACTGTAGGTACACTTTCAAACAGACCTGTTTCAACTGGCTTTACCTGTGGAGTCAGCAATTGTTCTTATTTCCTCTTTTCAAGACAGTTCTGCTCTCATTCTCCTCAACACAGTCCTTCGTGTGTTGTCCTCTTCCTGCAGGTTTCCTGACCATACCTTCTTCTGGATCTCCTCCAACCCAACTAGCCAATCTATCCATGTCTTTCTTGGTAAACCCAGCTCCTCACCACTGACCCTTGAGTGCTAACAGAGGTCCTCTCCTATGCCTTCTCTTGCAGTAACTTCATCCACTTGTAGACATGCGCCTTTTTCCTGAGAACTCTCTCTCCAGACTTTCTACCTCCCTCTGTATAACTCCCTGAATCCTTCTGGCTCGGACATTTCAGCCTGCTTGGCCTTCTGCTGAGATCCATGTGACCAGAACTAATTTCCTAAACTTTTCTTCTGAAATTTTCCTGCTCTCCCACCATCACTGGCAACACCGAGAAGTTTTTCAGAACATACCCCACATCTTTAGAGCCACCAACTCTTAAGAAATAGATGATAAAGCTGTCTTTCACCTCTTACAAATAAATAGTGAGCTTCTTTTTAAATTTACTGCTCACATTTATCACAGTAACTTGGATAGATCTGATCTGAAAATTTTCTCCATGGTTTTATGATTATATTCCTCCATGCTGAGCAATATAACATCAAATGAGAGTTCAAGATCCAAGAGCATAAACAGCCATAAGAATCTGTAAACCAGCACAACATAAATTTCTCACACATCTTTTAGACAATTTCCCCAAGTGTCTCGAAAGGGGAACAGGCAGACATCCCAAGATGAACAGCCTTAAGGACAGATTTTGCAGAAAAATAGTTTGCCAACCTGGGAAAATCACTGAACTTCAGCATACCCCTCATCCCACAGTAACCTTCTGGAAAGCAGATGAGTGATTCCAGTAAAAACTTTCCCAATTTGCCTGTACAAGCAAGAAGAAAAGACTGAGAGATAGGCCCAGATCAGTTTATTCTGCAAAATACGCTGAAAAAGCCCAGAAGCGTACAGAGGACAGGAACTCCCTCATTTTGTTTTGCAATTATCCTTTGGTTCCCCAGAAATCTCAGATGTAATCAGTCACCTTATTAAGAATGAGAGAAGCCAAATTTATAGTCAGCCTTCTCCTGCCTACTTAAAAAAGAAGTACAAAATTGAGAGAGCAGTACAACCTTCTCATGCCTGAGACCAGACCTGGGGAAAGGATCCCATGAGCAGTTAACAGTGCAGTTCATTGCCTTGCCCCACTGACAGCTGCTCCGTGGCGGCTATTAAGCAGTTCCAGTGATGACAGGCAGCTTCTGAGACACAGATGCTTTTCTGGACACACTGCTTGCTGGGGAGCGACTGTCAGCTATTAAACCATTGTGCCACAGGCCACCCAGGCCTTGCTGGATGGTAACTATTCTGTGTCACTGCTGGCTCACCTCTTTGCCCTAGATGATTTAGATTTTAGCTGTGCATCGAGAGCAGCCACCATGGCCCTGCGCCCCTGCCCTGGGCACAGCACTCGGTGTCTGCCACCCAGCCAACTGCAGCTCTCACCATCATAGCATGCCCTGTCATGCTTTTGATACCTGAGCCATCCTGTTCACCTCGGAAGCCAGTATGTCTTACCACAGAAATGTCCCTTCAGTCTACTTCTAAAGCGCATACTGCTAACATCGCTCTACATTCTTCCCATCACGAGATTTTATAACAGGAACAGGAGGCTAACCCCAAATCATTATTTCCAAACAAACATCATCTCTCCTGTTTTATTGCAAAGTCTGTTGTTTTCTGATGTTATTTTTAAGAGGAAGAGTGTGCAATGCATCCCAGAACACATCGCTGTGTTCAAAAGAAAGAGAGGGAGTTACTAACCACAGCAGTGATTCAAAACTAATAAACACATCATTGTACCCAACATTTACGGAAAGGCTTCCTACTGGAGGGAGAAATCAATGGCCAGTTCAACACATATTCTTCTTTTCTTTTTTAAGGAAAAATTATATTCTCTTGGGTATTGAAAGTCACTGTTTCTAGCCAGGTTCTAAATTCCTGAAACCTAAGATGTATTATGGGAACTTTTAATATTAACTATATTTAGTGGGCATTTTATTGTCCATACAGGCAATGCTATAAAAAAAATATTTCTTTCCTAAGCTATGTATGTGTGTGTGTGTGCTCTTGAAGAAATTCATATGGTCAGCAAAAAGGCTTTGGGTTTTATTTTTAAATGAATAGAAATGCTCACAAGATCTTATACTAAATGCAAAGGAAACCAGAAATGGACAAAGCACTTGTAAGTGCAAGCAGCCAAAACAGTTTGCAATCTGAGTATCAGCAGAATCGATCATATATATTATAACAAAGTTATTGTTAGTTTTTGCCCACACACCAAGAAAATGTTTCAAAGGCCTGGGTCTCTTCAGACTTCTAACTCAGGAAATAAGGGGGGGTTTCAATACAAAAGAGCAAGAAGATATGTTCACATTTTAAATGAGGGGAACAAAGGCACAAGAACAAAAGCAATGATTCTGCATGAGCACATGTTTCCCTCTGTGACAGTGTGCACTGAACAAAATAACAGCCTGGTCTGCAGGCACTAGAAGGTTGAGAAATGTAAAAGTGCAGCCTGCAGAAAGCAGGTATGACAGCTACCCAGCAAAACTGCACACGAGGAGATGAAGGGGGTATCTCCAGCCACCTCCTCAAACACAGGCACTGAAATGTCTACCCAAAATGCCTAGTCAAAATACTAGGAGGTGAACTGTGCTTTCTTTTTTCCTCTTTTACAGGTAGCCTGGGAGGTTACAAGAGTAGCTCTCACAGCCATCTCATGCATGTTCAACAGCAGCGTGAAAGGAACATGGAAGGAATAAACCCCACCTTAGGCTACAACCCTTTCAACAAAGCCCTTGCTTTTGTAAGTGCTTGACGTGGATATATCCCATTTATGGTGCACTCAGCATCAGCTGCTGGGGAGTAAAGAAATGTTTGACAATTATTGCTTTCAACCAGTAGTCTTCCTAGTACAGAGAGAAGTCTTACAAGTTGAAAACTGCAGATCTGGCATCACACTCAACCTCAGAAGAGAATGCAGCTATTGAGTCTTTTTTGGTTCATTTTTTTCTGAGTCTGAAATGTAGGTGTTATTTCTTTAAAGGAGGAAAGTGGCAAGCCATATCTCTAGTAAACTTTCCTACTTTGTGTAAACCTCATGTTGTCTTATCTTACCAGGGAATCTGTTGCACAACCACCACTCACAAAAGAGATCACAGGGTCATGCAAATCTTGTGATCTGCCTGTGGTGAAATTTCAACCAGCATACAATGAAAGTCACTTTGGTGCGATCACACTGACCTGATTTCTTACAGAGGTTTCAGCAAATCTCTGTTCTGAAAGGACAGAAAAAGACACCTGATACTGCCACTATCATATAGACCTACTTAGGTTGATCTGGTGACCCCTCCTCATCTGATCAGCCAACCACACAACCCAGTGTCTTATGTAGGAGAAGCTGGTACTGGGCTCTGTGACTTCTGTACGACAAGGAAGAGCTGATTGTCAGGGGCAGGTCAGGGTGCATCAGAGAGAGAGAGCTCTTCTTATGGGTCTTCAAGTTCTTTTACTCACCAGCTCATTCTGGAAGTCCTCTCTCTTCTGCAATGGCCAGTTCAGGTGCAGTTGAGGCTGTGTTCATTTTTTCTTCTCCATGGTATGATACTGTTTCTTACCTGTCCACACACAAGTGTGCACCCAAAGAGCAGCCTGATGCAGCTCTTTTGCCATGGGCATTCAAACTGCTGAGTCTTGCAGTTGCCTTTGTCCTGGGGAAAAAAAAACCTGCCCTGCAGCTAACAGAAATGGAAGGCCAAAGTTAAATCTGTCTTTCATAACAAGATTTAATCCAATTTATAGCTGGACTTAATGTGAAACTGAAGATGTGTTATGGCTTAGAAGGAATATCAACAGCATCTCAGACAGAACAGTCCTTGAGTATAAAGGTAAGTCTCCCGAGGGTGAGGTGTTTGATTCAGATGGACAAGCAGAGCTGGGTTTATTATCCAAACTTCTTGAGCTTGCAACACTGAGCTGGAAATCTCATGAAAACTTGATTTATTGGAAGATTTCTAATACTTCCTGCTTCTGCCGGGGCTGGAAGTACCAAAAGAACTACATTTCTGTGGTATTTTGGTATTTCCAGTTGTGGTCCCAGCTGGAACTGAGAAGGAAAGAGGCACACACACTTGGAAATGATATTTTTTTGGTCATCTGCATTTTTATGGAATCATGGGAAAGGTTTCTTCTAGGTCCACTTTGAGGCAACATGTTTTGGGGAAGTATTCTCATTCTAGCAGAGTTCTAAATGCTACATAAAGTCATGACTTTTCAGTTACATAAAATTTGCACTTTAGGTTGGAATTTTATGAAAAATGCCTCTCTGGCTTACTGTTTTATATTAACTCTACATAGTTCTGTAACATAAGAATTTCACGATGTCAGTCATGCATAATAATAATATAACAATCTAAAATAATAATGTAATAAATCCACTCACTAGTCATCATGGGCCAAACTCTGGCAACCCTTTGTGAAAATGTGCTGCAAACACATGTACAAAAAGTCTCTTAGCTCAGTCCCGGCTGGCTTCAAGCCAAGAAGTTATCTAACGGCAAATCAACAGACAAGTGTCACCAAAAATGTCTAATAGCTAAACAGCTCTGCTGTGAGCATAAGTTATTCCATTTTAGACGTGGAAAGGTTTAATTGGGTTCTATGCAATTAACAAACCTTAATTATGAGTAATTTGTTAGTCATGCTTACTTTTGGCTAAGCCTTGCTTTTTTCCTTCTCTCAGCTTTCGCTCTTGTAACACCTGCAAGCAGATCTGTAGGGGTAGCTAAGCAGGGGGGTTTCTGGCCA
This sequence comes from Strix uralensis, assembly GCF_047716275.1. Taxonomy (NCBI): domain Eukaryota; kingdom Metazoa; phylum Chordata; class Aves; order Strigiformes; family Strigidae; genus Strix; species Strix uralensis. The sequence continues at coordinate 149,264,734 of NC_133972.1, read as the reverse complement.
AAACTCTGATAAAATGCCTCATTGGTACAGATTTTAATCGTTTTTATGAAAACAGCTGCTCTCCTTAGAGAATGTGCCTGTGGGCAAAGCCGTTTTCACTTCTAACAAGGGCCTGAGGAGCTGCACTGGCAAAAATCACCTGCTGGAAACAGTGAATCAGTGTCTCCAACCTCGTGCGATGCTGCTCTCCCTCTCATTAACCTGGTTGCCCCTGCATCTGTGCTAGGCAGGTCTCGGTCATCTCTGGTGGAGAAATAGACTGGAGTACTCCCCATTTGGACGTAATAAGAGCTGGGGTAGCAGTCCAAAGATGGGGGGGGGGGGCGGGGATAGATGCCTTTGAATCACCTGATGGAATATGCCTCCATGCTGTGCTAAATACCCTGCTTCCGCTGGGAGTGTAACTTGTTCTCTCCCTCCAGCTCTCCTGTTACATGGTGCGTATCTTGAACCATCACTTAGCTCCTCAAACTTAAACCATATCAACTTTCTAAATACAGGCTAGTCTCATATTACTGCTTAACCAAAGTCTTTGGAATCAACAAAGAAGATTAATTTTACCCATCTTCAATATTTATATGAAGATAATTGCAAAGAACTAGAAATGAAGCAATTTTTACTATGAAGAAAGAAGCCTGAGACTGAAACCCAGGGTTTACTGGAGAAAAGGTCTTACGGACACTGACTGTGCTCATGGTGGGACAAAGAAACAGCAACTCCTCCCAACATGAGCTCAGATTATTCATTCTCCACAGCCAACTGTCCTGGAGGCTATGCACACTTGTGTTCCACTTCACTGATGTTTTGCAAAGTGGTGCTCTTTGAATAGAGGGAAATCTTACTCTGACTACCCCACTCAGTGGAGCATGGCTCAGAGACTCCCAAGCTAATGGGAATAATGTTAGTCCAGAAGTGGAAGCAGTATAACATGACCAAAGGTAATCCTCTTTAGCTGTAGTGTGGAGGCAGGCTAACACAGCAATATTATTTTTAGACCCACACTTAAGATGACTGCATGTATCTGTGCTGATGAGCACTAACTTGGGCACCTTTGCTCAGCATGGCTGGACAGTCAGCGTGCCATTACAGCCTGCAGCTTCTCACCCTGGCTGAGAGAGCTTGTCTGAAGCAAGCAGTACCAGGTCTGGTAGTGTAAAAACATAACCAGGGGAATGCCATACTTCTATCTAAAATGTAGGAGAGAAAAGAGATCCATGGTTGGGCTTCTCTGGGCTTGTCTGCAAGGCTCTGCTATATTGTGGAACTATCTCTTCAGACACATTTTATGAGGCTGCCTACAGATTTGTACAGAAAATCCCTCTAGTTGCTTTATTCCCTCTGATCTCTTTCATCACATCTTGACTACATGCTCCTTATGGCAGTTAAGATCTCCCTCTTTATGTCCAGTAGGTACCCAGGACACCGCTGAGAACAAATCCTCACTACCAAAAGCAATAGGTTCTGTCATAGATCAAAATTTCATTCCTTTCAAAGGCTCCAATCCGAGGCAATCATCACAGAAGACAGAAGTTCCTTTTCCACAAAGACCTGACAGAGAGGACAGGCTACCTGGACCTAAAAAGCCAAAACCTTACTAAGTTTTATATGAATGTCAATTTAACCTTTAATAGCAAACATCTGATGATTTTGTTCCTAATAGAACAGTTATTTACAATCAAAAAGCAAGTTTGTGGCAAAAATTTACAGTTACCAAGGCCCCTCAGAAATATTTAAAACTCTTATGAACATAACCAGAGAGTAATTAAGCTTTGGAAAAGAAATCTCTGCGGCAACAGTGGTTATGTGCTATGTGTTCATTTGCTGGTGTGGAAGCTAAAATCTAACAAGAGGACTTGCAGATTTAACATAAAATAACAGCCAGGGAATATAAATAAAATGTAATATAGCAAATGGGGAATAATTATTTTGTGGATTTACGACACCTGCTTCCCTGTTCCTTATTCAGCACTGGTAAGGGAAAAGAAAAAGGTATTCACAGAGGTGAAAAGTTCTCCTAATTTTTTGTTATTATTATTTTTCAATTAATTTCTAAGTATGTGCTTACCAGCAACATGGTATTGTGAAAAAAAAAAAAAAAAGGCTGAGCTATAAATAATATTTCCTCTCCTGGGAGCTATCCTAGGCTGCAAATTTTTTTCTGTTGTCAGAAATAGGAAACCCAGAAAAGATGCAAGTTTTAGATTTGATTTAGTTTAGGATCTTGATTTTATTAGAACCCTTTAAAATATTAGTAGCAATCTTACAAAAAACCAGCAGTTTTCACATTTATTCAGTATTTCAAGTACCTTCAGGTGCGTAAGCTTTTATACCAATTACCGTGCATGCGTTAAGGGGATTAACAGCTTCTGCCTTATTGTCTCTTCCATTCAGTCTCCCTCAAATTGTTTTCTAAGTACAGTGTCTCATATCGTATCAAGTCAAATATTGTTATAATCACCCCGCCTCCACAGCTAGTGGTGACTCGAGTATCGGCAGGTTGCATATTTAGCGCTATTTCAGTTAGTGATGGGTGAGCTCCCAGGCGGCAGCAATAAACCCAAGACCTTTCCCTGCCTCCCAAGGAATGCGGCAGGGTCACGGCTTGAGTGGCCTCAGCTACTACAGCGACGGGCACCCTGGAAAGGCTTGTCAATAAATAAAGCCATGACTTTTGGTGCTTAATTAAACCTAAGGGACAAAATCCTCCCACCATTAACAAGCAGGGAAGAGGGTAACTGCTTCATTTGTGAATAGAGGAAAAATACCATACAGATAAATAGGTATGTGGGTTTCACACCAGGGCGGTGACTTCTTCCATGTTTTTGAGACACTGTGCTGGTTTTTTTATGCAAGATGCAGTTCTTTCAAAAGCAAAATATTTTGAACAGATGCCAAAGGATGGACAAACAGCAGGACACGAGGGCTCTAGCCTGTATTTGCTGCACAAATGCTTGCCCCTGAACTCCCAGCAGCAGAGTCAAGAAACTTTGCGAATGACTTTAACCTTTGATTCTCACAAAATGCACTTTACTTTGATCCTTGAACCATGATCAATAGAAGGTGCAGAATGGCAGGGAAGAATTTTTCGGCTCGGGGGAAACAATGTAGTTCAAAATGCTCAAATAGCCTTAAAAATCTCCCACTAGAATGTGTCCGGAAATTGCAGACCAGTTATTTACTTCTTCCTGATGGTTTAAAATAGAATCATGAAGTCAGTTTCCCATCTTCATTCTGTGGGAGAACAAGACCTGTATGTGATAGGGACATTTCCCTGCAACAGCAGAATTTCCTTTGCTTGCACCCAGACTGAATCTGATACCCTGTCCTACAGCTACAACAATGGATGCAGGTGCCCTACTGCTACATTGTCTATCACATTATGCCAAAAGTTCCTACACACAAAGAAAGGACGTTCAACAAACAGCTACATCAGCTGAGCAGCGCTTCCAAGATGAGCTGGTCTACCACAGGAAAAATGTACTTTTTGCAGCAGAAATAGCAACATTTCAGTCACCCAGGGAGGTTGTTTCCAAGAATAAGAGCCACAGGCATGTGTACAAATTAACTGGTAATAAACATCCTGACTTTGGTTACAGTCACTGGGCCAAATTCTTTTTGGCACTGTATTTGAACCATCTTCAGAGTGGTTTGCTGCAATCCTGAAAATTATGGACTACATCCACAGGTGGTTTAAACAGATGCAGTTCATTTTATTCTAATGTCAAAAGCATGATGCAGTAGTGGGTTAGAGAACTAGTTCCTTTATTCTTCTCCATGAAAATACCAAGTTGGCCATATTCCTGGCTTGACCACTTTGAAAAGCTCTCAGGTTTGCAGCCAGTGGAGGTCACTCAAAGGAGCTACAGGTCCTGACATGTTCACTACTCTAAGGTTGAGTCCAGTGCTCATCATCTCTCCCCTGTCCAGAGGTCAGAGCTCAAAGATGCTGTTACAGTCCAGGAAGAATGACAAGCACTGGATGGTGTCCCCTGAGTACCTATTACCACATTGCAAACTATCAGCTCCTGTAGTGCCATGTTGAGAGTCAAGACCTTGCAGCAGGTGCTTGGACATCTGCTGCCTGCATCATTCCTCCCTATCTAATCAGCCAGCCAGTTATGGAGGAAACTAAGAGCTCCAATATTTACTGCAAATCAAGCAACAAAGAGGTGAAGGGAAGTATTTTGGCTCCAGTTGGTGCCTTGTGATGGACAGCAGAGTATACTGAAGGACCATGAATGTAAATTGTGCTCATGGTCCAGATGAACACACTTGCTCTCTTCTTCTGTAACCTAGTGGTGGACAGTCCTCCCAAACATGTCTTATGGCCATCTTGCTAGAAAATACAAACTCAAACACAGCTGTAGCATTCATATGTGCAAAACCCAGACCCATCAGCAAGGCTCATGCTGTGCCAGTTCTCACAGTTTTGGCATGGTGTGTGAACCCAACAGTGAAGGGGAGGAGATCAGTGAAACAGTTAACTAGTTCAGTGCTGTGTAGGGAGCAGGACAGGTGGCACAGAACCACACTTCCGCTCTGTGTCTCTCCTCACTGAAATACTGGTGGCAGCATAGATGTTGCAGCAAAGGCCAGCATTAAAGGAGTTAAGAAATTGTCCTCACATCCTGCTATTCACTGTTCAGCTTATACACATGATAAATGCAACTAGATAAGTATCTCATAGTAATTGTCAGCTTTATCAGCCCATGTCTTTCAAAGGATAAGAAATGCAGAAGTGTTTTATAAGTCACCATGCATCTGCTGAGCTAAAATACCTGCTGAAGTTCAAGCTGACATTCTTCCCTTCTGCTGTCCCAGATGTAAGCATGCAAGGGGACAGCACTCACAGCTCAGCCAAGTGGCATTATCTGTGCTCCTTACCTGGGTGGTGTCCAAATATTATGCCAAGTTGAATGATAACAGGGTACACTTTGTGTTGGCAAAGCAGGTACTTGGGAGATTTTATTTCAATGTACTCTATTTGTAGAGTACATTGTACTTTTAGGTACAATCAGGGAAAGATGAAGATGATAAAAAATAACTAGCAGTATTTTTATGGAAGGCCCAACATCTCATGACACTTAAAAAAGGTTAAAGAATATGTCAGGATGCATGTTTTCTATTCACAGCCCAGAGGTGGAGCAAAGCATTTATCTTTCCTGTACAGCAATTGGACCTACAACTTAATTTACTTCATGTATAAAAATTATATACCTGCATCTCACAAGATTAGTGTGAAATTAACACTCTGCCTTTGGATAACTGGACACCACCAGAACGTCCTATCAGCACTTTGTTCTTTCAGTCCACATTGGAAGACAGCTCTCTCCAGTCTGATCTGGTATACATAATAGTTTAGTTCCAAGGCAAAGCTGAATTAGATAACTGCCAGCAGTCCCTTCCAAAAAATGTTTTTGTGATTCTGTGACTCAGGTGTTGCATTGAACCATTCAGAAATCAACAACACACAGTCCTTGTTTGGCTTCAGGTTGTGCACATCCTGATTAATTTATTTATGTAGTTATTTAGTGTTGCTTATAAATGTATGAAACATTTTCTTAAAGTCTTAAGTCAGTGCAAACATATGGTCATTTCTGCCAATGTATTAGAACAATTTTTCAGAGCTATCTGAAGGCTACCTTTGATATCACAGATATGAAATGATTGTTATAAAATAGAAGTTATTATGGACATTAAAAATTTATTGACTCATTAGAAGATTCAGCAGAGTGGTACAGTATATCCTGTTCCTCCCAAATGAAAGTGTGAGTTTTTGAGCTTCACTAACACTTGCTCATACCTCTAACTGCTTAATTTTTAAAAGGCCTTAGACCTGTGAATTTCTAGCACTGATATCCTTATTACTTCTTTTTTGTTGTTGTTATATACTCCATATTAAACATGGTTTTAAAGTGTAGTCTTTCCAGACCATGAAGTATGTGACAACAGCCCTCCACCACAGGACGGTAGTCCTGGCTGCAGTCAGTTCATTCTAGTGCACTAATAATATGTCAGTTAATACCAATGGTAATAATGGACAGCTCACCCAAAGAATCATTCCTATAAGAATTGTGCATGGGAGCTTGTCTGCAAGCAGCAGCAGTGAGAAGGACTTATATATTGTAATTTTTTTATCCAGCCATCCACCATAGCATCTCATTGCTCCTCGCTTCAGGAAATCAAGTTCCCTGTTTCACAAGATCATGCAAGACATTTCTCTGAGATCAGATTGACAGCACCATCCCCATATCAGGATAAAATGTCATTAAAGATGAAACATGAGTTGCTGGCATAACATTTTTCAGTCCCTTTCCTCATGCTGTAGTTTTTTCAAACATGCTCTCTTGGTTGTGAAAAGTATCTTTGTCAACAAGATAGGAACTACTAAGCTCCTCTGACATTTCTGCTTTCCAGTCCTCAAAAAGCACTGCTTCACTCTGGATATCTCTGGACCATGTCTGTTTCTGTTTTTTATGCAGGCTCTAAGATACTTCACTAAACCACTGTATAGCTTGCAACTGCTGTGCCCTTAGAAGGTGAGTACACAGGCAAAGAGCAAGCATTAAATATTGCACCCATAATGTAGTAGTAGCCATTTGTGAAGCTGAAAGTGGATCCCTGCAGGTTCTTATACTTTGTGGCTCATGCATCTTCCTATTTCTGATAGGGATTTTTTTTAATTCGTTCTTTTTCCAAACACTAAAATACATCTGTAGTTCAGGAGAAATTGACTGATAACCCTGTGCTTGCACACTTCTGTAAAGGACATGGAGGTGACATATACTTGTTTTAAATACTCTTAAGCTAAAGCAAGCAGCTGTTTTCAGAGGAGATTCTTCTATTAACTGGTTTTATTAGACAGCATTAAACTATATGTGGTTTTATGTTGTTATGTTTAAAAACTTCACACACTACTTGGTTTAAAAAGTAACACCTACTCTACTGTTTCCTGATTAGCTCTCTTTCTTATCGTCTTTACTCTCTTTATCTCTTACGTAGAAATAAACACAGATTCTCCCTTCTGTGCCCTGATGACGGCAGAAAAAAGACAGCTACATCCCAACTGAGACCAGAGGCTCCTCTGCTAGCCAACTTTCCTGGTAGAAGTCAACATGCCGGAAAGTTTGAAGGTAGAGCCAAACAGAAAAGGTCTGGTTTGGCTGGCGTGACCAGAAAGCACGCCAAGTCATTGAGGTGACTGTATACATATAGAAAAATAAATACATAAAATGATATATAGGGTCACTTTGACCACTGCGAAGTCATGCCAAAATATTGTCACTGTCTTGGCTCTGCCATTTTAATGGGTTTTGTAGCCCAGCCAAAACCAGGCACTCCATTAGCAGCTTCATTCACTTGCTCTTCTCTGCGCAGGCAGAGCAAAAGACCCACTCAAACTCCAGCTGCTCAGCCTAGCAGGAGGTTTGCTCTTTCTGTTTTGAACTCCTCTGCTTGCACTTTTTGGTTTTCTCATTTTTAAGATAGTGATGAACCTCCTGATGCCTGGAAAACTCAGTAACGAGTGCAGTCAGGAATGTCTCCAAGGTCAGCTGTGTCCTAGCATTTTCCCTTTGGCATGTCCCTAAGACAGTCTCTGCCCATGAGAAATCTTCACTCTGGGTAATTTTTTCTACTTATTGAAAAGTCCCATGCAGATATATGCATTTGCTTTCCCTGCCTCCCCACCACCACCACCTTTCCTCCTCTGCTCTTCCAGGAGGGAACATGTCAGGCACAGTGACATTCCCCTTCTCAGTGGGGCCACCAGGCACCAGAATGATATGAAATAACATGGGAATGACACAATACATGATTCAATGCAGCAACAGAAACATCTTGCTTTGTTCTCACATGACTTTTTACACTAATCTGATGAATATTCTGCCAGACAACTTTTGTAAATGTAGTCAAGGTAGCAACCACCAGGCCAGGGAAAAGTAGCTGCCTCGTGCCCTACCTAAGATGCTCAGCTTTGCTGAACAGAGATGATTTAAAATATATGCCCCAACTTGTTGTCTAAGGAGGACTTTTACAAATTTTGCTGTAACATATTGTGCTCTGACTAGCTGTGACAAGAGAAAAATATCCCAGCTTTTGGCCATATGCAAATTTCCCAAGCCCATGCTACACCAGTGAACACCTGCTGTATAAAACACAAGGATGGGGATGTGTTTTCAGGTAAAGCTTTACAGACATTAGTTTAGCAGGAAGTAGAAACACAGTAATCCCCAATGGAAATGCTAATTCTCTCTGATGGTGCTCTTGAACGCACATCTGGCCTCCAAGAGCTGTGTCTCTGTGTTAAATAACTATGGATGAGTATACCCATGTCTGTATTCAGCCCTAAGTTTTTATGGGAAAGTCCTCCTAACACAGAAAAGCAGGCTATTATCACAGGTTAAGAATTAATCCAAACATCCTCCTCATTCCTCTGCCACCTCTGAGAACTGGAAGAGCTTTCTCATGACTCTAAGTATGCAAGCACACATATCCCTTCTACCTCTTTCTTTTTCACTTTCTCTTTTTCTCCCACCTTTTTATTTATTGCTCTGCATTAAATGTAGGATGAGGACTTCACTCTTTAGGCTGCTATGCAAACTGGGATCTCTTCCCCTGGCCTTTTTTGGAAGTGTGTTAATGTGGCTGCTGTGTTTCAGGACATTTAGGAAGAGGGGCTTTTTGCATCATTGTCTCAATGCTGGGTGCCTACACTCTGCCAAAGTTGTATCATAGGTGACAATGTGCTTTTTTGGATGTTGGAGAACTTGGCACTGGTACTTGGAGAACTCTTACTATGATTTTCAATGTCAATCTCAACCAAAGACATACACTTTTTCACTCATTTCAGTTCATTTCAGTTCAAGTTATCATCCCAGTCCTTTTTTTTTTTTTTTTTTTTGCTGTATCATCTTTCTTGCTTATACCAGACAGCACAGGGAGAAGCATTGTCAATGTGAGGGACTTCAGGGGCAGAGGAGTCTGCCATCTGACTTCTTTCCTAGCATAAAGTTTTCAGGAATTAATTCCTGCTTCATGTTGAGTTGAACTGGAGCTTGGTCTTTAGAAGAACATCCAGTCTTAACAAAAACATTGTCAAGATTGTCAAGGGCAGAGGTCCCATGAACACCTTTAAGAAACTTCCTTCAGTGGAAAATTATCTTCACTATTAATGTTCTAAACTGCCTAATTTTGCTCTTGAAAATTTGGCTATTCTTTCTATGATTTGAGTTGTCATACCTCCATAGTACCTGTAATTTTACATGTATATGTGTGAGAAAGGATTCACTTTATTCAGCTGTATCCATCTAGGAGCTGGACTTCTAGCCCGGGCTGCCTCTATAGTCCTCCTGGTAGAGAACCAGTGTTTCCAAAGATCAACTCATTCCACCTACTCTACAGACCCATCTTAATATGAGAATGACTGCTTTCCACATGTCTCTACACTTTCCACATATGTCTCTACTTAGCCAAACAAGGCTAAGTACTTAGATCTGAACTAGAAGAACAAAACTACATGACTAAATTTTAGATGACTCATAATCTCATTAACAAAAAAATAAAGGAAGAGAAAATCAAGTTGCATAAGCATTGCCATGGAATGAGACTGCCCTCCTTTAGTATTCTTTAGCAGTCATTGAGTTGCTCTCGTTTCCGCAGTTCTATCAACTGCCCAAAACATACGTGAAGCTGGCTAGTCTGTTCAGCCACATTTAACAAGTTATTATCTTCAGCTTTTTTTAAATGATGGCAGAATAATATTAGGGGTTTTTTCAGTCTTCCTGAGCATCACCCAGTGTTTCAGAACTGAGAAACATTACCAGTGGCACAAGGAATGCCCTAGACTGCTTTTTTGAAAGCCTGGTTTGCAAGTTGCCCATACCTTTAGTTTTAAAATCTTACACTTTCTTTCCAAAAAGGTGCAGTGTTTAGCAACTACATCTGAACATCCTCCTTAGTGTCTGTTTGGAGTCAACAGACATGATCTGTCTGTGTTAACTGGCTTTTCCCCAGCTGCAGAAGAGCAACATTCATTGACTACTGTATCTAGACTACTACATGAGTGTGCACTGTATTTACTGTAAAGGCAGTCTGAAGGATGAGTTGCACATTTGTACCGTGGGCAAAGCTATGTAACGTAAGGCAAGTTGCAGGAGGAATCCATGACCATGCATGAAAAATGGTGGTAAATCATGATCTGAGACACTCTTCAGAAAGTCTGCTTCCAATTCTTAATTAGGTCTGATATTTTAATGCATAATCAGTTATTTGTAGCATTTGAAAGTAAAATAGTTCTTCATTCTGTTCAGGGGATCATCTTGGAAAACACTTCCACAGCTTAAAAAAATGATGAGTATGAAAAGGCCAGTGAAACCACTAATCCTCTGCTGAAAACTTTGAAATACAACTGAGAGAAATGCCAGGTTTCAGCCACAGGCCACACTGTCTACCCGAGGGGACGGTCACTCACTGCCCCTACGCCTGCACAAACCCAGGGTTGTCCCCGAGCCCAACAGCCGCCACTGCAGCTCTCAGTGCCCTCGGCTGGTACTGCGTGGGCACCTGGAGATGTGGCGTTGGTTTTGCTAAGCCTGGCCCTGGGGGTTTGGGTTTGCAATCCCCGACCAGCAGTCGTTTGCATCTGGGTCCCACCCAGCTGGATCCCAAGAGTCGGGGTGGGGGGAAAGAAGGAGACACATCGTTCTGGTGTCATGTAAAAATAACCAAAATGACAGTTGGTTTTGGTCTGAGCAAAGTAAAAGCAGGGTAGTTCGGATCAGAGCTTTATTTCGTATTAACAGCCCGAGGTTAGAAAGACTGCTCGTGATTTCGATCCACGGCTAGAAACAAAACGAGCAAAAATCTTCTGGCGAGTGACCAAGCCTGCCAAGGCTGCCAGGATGACAGTGCTGCGACACCAGTGCCCGCCGAGCGCCCGCCCGCGACTCCCGCGGCCCCCACCAAGCGCCCGGGCGGGCCCCGCCGGGCCGCCCCGCAGCCATTTTGCGCACACGGCGAGGGACCCCTAGCGGCCCGCCCGGCGCGCGGGAGGGCTTTCCGCGGCGCGGCCCGACCCCTGCCCCGCCGCCAGCCCCTCAGCCCGCAGCGCCAGCGCGGGCGGGCGGCGGGGGCCGGGCCGCGAGGTGGGCCCGGCTCGGCGGGGCCCGTAGCCGGACAGGGAAGGGCTGTGGGGAGCTGGAGACCGGCCCTGGTGCGGCATCGCTGGGACAGGGATCGAGGCCCCAGGGCCTGACATGGGGTCCTGGGCAGGGTGGGGGGAGCCCCGGTGGGTGGGCAGGGTCGGGCAGGGCTGTGGGTGCCCTCAGGGCCTGACACAAGGACCCTGATGTAACCTACCTATTCATCGTCTGAGCATCAGCTGTTGTTTTAATGCTGTGGTTATTGCATGTGTAAGAATGTCTCTGAAAACCACAGTGACTTCCACAGGTGACTCCCTGTTTTCCCATGATAAACGCAGGGCTGCCCACTGGTAAATCAAACAAAGCCTGTGCCCTCCCCAACAACCCTAACAGGGAAGGTTTTGGAGAGCACCAGCCAAAAAAGTCCTTCATCAGGATTGCCATGAGCAGGAGAGGAAAGCACACGTCAAAATCAAAGCATCTCCCACCCCTCCTCATTCATTCCCTCTAAGATGTTGCCTCCGACTTCATGCAAGGTGGTTCTTTCTATTCCCTAATATTCCCTACTAGAGGGAATATTCCCTGTCGCCTGTGAGATGTTGTGCCTCGCAACATCAGGCACAACTTAATTCTCTCCAGCAAGGCTGCATCTTTTTTATGGTATGTCCATCAGCAATAATAGCTCATCCTTTAATGGAATATTTGTTATTTGTTTTGCTATTACAGTACAGCAGCAGTTGCTCCGTTGTCATGGCAAATGTTTCATTTCTTTTTCTCCACAAGCACTTAACCTGGTTCTCCATTCTCATAGTTTCTGAGCGCCTCATACTCTTTTTACCTTCTCTTTTTATTCTTGCAAATTAATGAATCTCTCTCCCTAGCCTGTATCCAGAAAAAAACATATTAGACTCAGAGTTGACATCTGAAGTTGTGGGCTAACAGTATAGTTTTTACCTTTCTAGATGAGTGGTAGACCATGCAAACAGAGGTGATAAGCGGAATTCTAAAACTCTTGAATACTTTATAGCAAAAATCCAGGCAATCTAAGAGAAATGAAACATACTGTAATTCAATGAGCAGGGCCAACAGCTAAACTGAGCAGGATTATATTTTCTAAACAAACATTTGAACATATTGACTGCATAGTCCTTAAATTAGCACAGTGTGTTACTGCAACCGGATTTTCTTTCATGTTAGAGAAAAAGAAGAGAACAAGTCAAGAAATATTCTTTCTTAAGAGGTCAGTCAGAAAAAGTTATCTGCTGTGGGATCCAACTTCTCTGACTGCCTGAAAACTCAACATCCAGCCTAAAACCATTACAGATGGTCACCCTCCAAGGGCAAATTTTCCTAAAAAATGCCTAAGACAGCTTGAATGAATCAACCTGGAGACAGTCATTTCTCTCCACTGAGGCCAAGCAACTAGATTAGACACCTGACTTCAAGATGTTAATAATTAGGTGGTGAGTGCATTCCAATGCCTAAGAAGCCATTACACTGAGTGAATATCCTTAGCAGGGAATTCACACAAAGCTTCATGCTTCTCCTCAGTGAAGGACACGGAGAACCCAAACTTTTTCCTGAGACTTGGAAAATCAATAGAGGGAGCTCCCTACACACTCTCCATCCCAGGCAAGACACTGCTACTGCTCACCTACCCTAGCTTGTGGGCTTCCTCAAACTATTGCATATACACAGAGGACTGGTGAAATACAGGGCTTTAAGAGAAAGCAAACCATCCCTCCACTTTTCCTGGGAGCCAGGGAAAGGATATGGAAAGAATATTCAGTGAACTCTGGAACTGGGCTCAGTGATCTTCACTGCAAACCTCGGATCACCAAAGCTCTGCTAGGCTCTACAGAAGGGTAAAATGTGCTGACGAGCCCTCAGCTTCCTTCGGGACCTCAGAGAATCAGGAAACTCAGTGAAGTCCACCTGCATTGAGAAGTACATGTGTTTGGGACGCTTGGACAATCATCTCACTTTTGGCAGGCTACAGCAAGTTTTCACACTGCTAGTAGTGCTTGGTGTTACTTGTATGATACACCTTCAAGGATTGTGATGGAAATGTGTAAGACTTGTGCAAGATCTGGGGGAGGCTTGAGAAGTATCTTCATTCGTAGCTTGTGAACAGAAGGAAATAATTTTCACGAAGATCTGCTAAGTCTTGCTTGGCTGCCAGAATAGGGAATTAGACAGTCCTGAAACACTTTTTGACAGGGTGAAGTTTGTCCACTGAAAGACAGGGAAAGGATTTCTCACATTGAAGACAACACCTGCAAGGACTGCTTGGAATAGGTTACCATATCCCTTGATTCCTAACACTGAGATCAGAAGGACTAAGATAGATAGGTGTGTCAAAAAAAAAAAAAAAAAAAAAAAAAAGTGATTCTGAGTGTTTAGAAGGCAGCCGGATGGGATATGAACACCTGTGGTCTTCCAGGGCCCTCAAAGAAAGGAGCTCAGAGTGTGAGGACTGAGATTTGTTAGGTCAGAAGGTAGTGTTGGAGACACCAGTCATGCTTTAGGAGACGTAAATCCTTGGCGTTCATGTACAGAACAACACAGGGGGATTAAGAGAAGCAGAAGACTTCATGGACTCTTCATCCAGCCAGTCTGGTGAAGGGGCTTCCTCTCCTTTCAATACTAACAAAACCCTCTGTCGTTGCTAACAAAAGCCTCTTTGAGAGAAAATTATCATTAAGGCAAAATTCAGTAAATTTAACTCACTTTATAACCTAAGACCTCTGGAATTTTGAAATGAAAATCTAGACCCCTGAACTGCAAAATGCAATTTGCCCCTCTGCACCAGGATGCCCCACCCTGAATGACAGGAGACTCAACAGTGTCAGCACGAAGCCGTTTTTTTCCTATCTTGTGAGGGTGGGGACAGACCAGTTTCACACAGACTCTACTGAAGACAGATATGAGAACCCTGGGAAAAATCAGTCTGTCCTGTTGACCTCCCTGTCCTACAGAGTTTCAAGTAATTACACAGCAGAAGCATTCTCTGGAATAGTGGTTGGTCTCTGTTAGAGCTTCCTTCGCCACCATGATACACAAACTGTATGGAGAGGTATTACAGCTTCCTCTCTGTTGGAGAACAAGGAGGTCTGAGAACCTTAACAGCATGTCCTACATTTTTAATTCATGACCTCTATTGCTTGTTTGGTTTTTATTCCAAATTGAAAGTACTTGACAGCTATTCTGATCTCAGGCTACTGATAATGTGCCTGCAGCTGAAATGTCACCCATTTTAAGGGGGGTTGGCTGTAGATATCAAAAGCAAAACAATCACTTCCCTCTTTGATTTGATCTCTGGGGCATCTGACCCAGATTTAGCATTATCTGAAGTATTTGGCGAGTACTTCCACAGATGTGCAGCTCCTTTTGAAGAACTGTCTCAAGCATCATTTTAAGCCTTGGGTATAAAATAAACTTCAAATCTGTTACAGCTTGAATAAAAAGCAAAGCTGGCAGCCATTCTTTCCTTTAAAGACTTCTGTTTACTGTAGAAAGTTTTAGCCATGTTTTAATTTCAGAATTTTTTAAATATGTATTTTCTGAGAAATAAACATAGATGACTTAACTGTAAATTAAACCTGAGTCCCCTGGATGCTAGCCCAGGCATCTACCAAGAAGTCCAGCTGTCTTGCAAGTTCAGCTGCATCTCCCTGGCTGCCCTATAGCCACGACAAGCTCTGTTTATGTTCCTCTTAAAATGTATGTATCCACTGGTACAGGGAACAGCACACCAGAGTTACTCTGTTAGACTTTCTGCTCCCAAGGGGTCTCATATGGCTGCTGGCCTGCATGATTACATCAGCACAGGTACAATATAGAAAAACATGTCTATCAGTATAGAAAAACTCATGCATCAGTACTGAGCATTAATACTGAGGCTGGTAGCTAGATACTGCATGGTTGCTTATGTCCTGGAAAGGAAAAAGAAGAATCCAAAATGAAATCAGCTAATAAAGCTGCAAGAGTGGCTGGAGAGGGAGTGGTGTGGGTGAGATGGGTGGCAGCAGTGGGAGCAGCACAAATGCTGGGGGTAAGGTAGGAGGTAAAAGAGAAAACAGGAGCCAGCCCTGCGGTGCATTTGGCAATGACACTGGCTGGCTTGCTGCAGGAACGGCCGTGCATTGCACACGCTGGCCCTTCCTGAGGATACACTCTTAAACTCCATACTCCTAGTTTCTAGTCACTGCACAAACAAACCAGTGATGCAGATATCTCTGGTGACTTTGAATCCACCTAACCTGGAGAGCCTTGGGGAAGTCTGTGGCTCCTTTTGCTGCCAGGACTAGATTGTCTGAAAACCGTGCAATTGCTATTAGCAGCAATAAGCTTTCGAATAAACACCACAGTGGATCTGCAGGCAGGTCTGCATCTTAAAGGCATTCCTCCTTGCAAGTGACAAACACAATAGCACAGTCTTAGTTTTAAAGAATTTTTTTCACCTAAAATAAATATGGTAGATGATCAGTATGAATTTCAGCAGCATGGGAAATAGCCAGGTGAGTCAACAAAAACTGTGCTGCTTCTTTAAAATAGCAGATCATCACTTATCAGTCAGAGCATGGCAAATTGAAGGGATTTGAGTGTATTCCCACTTCATCCAGATCTGGCAGAGGCTTTCAACTATCACTGCTGAGACTAAGTTGGCCATAATAAGCATGTAAATGATAACCCAGAGTACACTAAGCCAGCGGTGATGTTGTTTATAATAATGATTAATGGAGAATTACAATAATACTAACACACGTCCATAAGCTCTGTGAATCACTAACCAGCAAGGGAAAAGATGCAGTCCTCACAATCCACACAGCACAGTGCAAATGACGTGGCTGCTCCAGTGAAGAAAGCTCAGTGCGAACCGCTATGGAAGAATGGGGCATTTGGCTGAACTTCAGCAGAAGTGTCTTCCTCCACAACAGGTACCAAAAGCCAAGGGGAAATGTTTTGAATAAGCGTAGATGCAGTAGCAAACATGTCATGTGATGTGGTAAGCAGTATTGTGGATGCTTCTTTTACATCAGGAAGACAGTCATAGGCTACAGAAAAGAAGCTGGACAATTGTCTATAGTGTCTACTGTCCCAGTCATTTTATTTGCAATGTCTAGAGCCACCTGCAGAACCAAATTCCTGAGCTTGTCTACCTACAAATAAATTTGATTTTTTATTTAGCTTTCATTACCTGACAAAATTTATACTCCATGTGCTGATACCCCATCCAATGCAGAGACCAGCTTCAGGTATTAACACATGCAAATGATTGACAGACACACCAACTCAATGCCACTGAAGTGTATTACAACACTCTTACAAGAAACCATGTCAATAAAACTTTGCTATACAAAAGACCTTGTGCAGAGAATAACTATTTGACCTAGTATGACAGAAAGATGACAGAAATTATGTTTGCCACTGTGATAAGAAACACCTGTAGGGCAAGAACTTAAGAAAATGAGCCTCAAGCAATGGTACTGAAATAAGTGGATCCAGTTTAGAAATGGATTTCACCAATAATCATAGGCTTTTCACACCCTTTTCATACATTTTCACAGTCTTTTCATACTGCATGACCTTAGGGAGGACAGATGAAGCCATGGTGACAGACATATTCAGTAATGATGTCACCACTGAACAGGTATTTATTCTGATGGACAAAGATGCTTTATAATTTTGCTGTACAGAGTGTGTCTCACCAAATAATGCTGCTGGCAGGCAGCAGACACCTCACGGCACATATTATACATAATAATTTACCATTTTAAATATTTACCCTAAAGCATTCATATTGACCACCTCATACTTTTTCTGAAAATTATGTCCATGACTTTCAGTAACCAGCCTAGTTGCCCATTATGGTCTGGATGATGTTAGTGAACTCTAAAAGACTTCTGAAGTACATGGAAAAGACTCCTCTACTGCATCAACACAGCAGGACTGAAACCAAACTTTGACAAACACCACTTTCTGTGCACAGAATTGTCTTCTATTGGGCAAGAAACTCCTCACATCTGAAGGAAATTTGACTCAGCCTTTAAAAAAGCCACATCCCTGAAAATATTGCAAACTTTATGTTTATTCTTTAGAAATGAATGACGGTATGCAAAGCTTATCCCTATCTTTGCTTCAGCTGTGAAACTATTAAAAATATTACTTCGAGGAACCCCAAAGTTGTGCTAGATGGATGTTCCAAAAATATTTGAGATTATGAGGATCATGGATAGCCCAGGATTTAGGCTGCTTGATCCTGGATTATCTACATTTATTGATGTCTTAGAAGATGGATCAGAACTGGATTGCTCAATTTCATTAGGACAGCATGGAGAAAGACACTGTATTTGCTGAAGAATTTTCAAAGGAGAAAAGACTGACTGGTCTTGTAGAAAAAGCTTGTCCTTAGCCTGGCATCAGAAAGCCATGGAGCTGTGGACTCCTGCTGCACACAGACCACAGCCCTTTGACCACACTGTTCACAGTCCATTAAGTCCAGATCTCAATTGTCCAGTGGTCAATGACACTATATATTTTTATATGTGAGTCAGACCCAGAAGAGATGTGAAAGCTGGCTGCTTGTCTGGCCTGCTCCTATTTGCCACCTACACTGATGGATGATGACAGTGCATTTACTGCACAAGCATACAGACTGGCTGCAGCTGCAGGAAAGCAATGTAAAGAGCTCTGCTTAGCATGTCTGACTCAGTAAAAACAATGCGGTTTTCTGACAGCAAGATGGCTTAACAGTTCCAAGCCTTGAGCCAGCTTCACTGTCAGACTTCTGTAGATTTCAGAGTAAATCATCTCTACAGGACAGACGTGTTATACAAGCTATTTATCAACTTCTTATGCAGGGGAGTCTATTGGAAAGCATGCCCACGTGGCTTATGATGATTTCAAGGGGTTATCAGTACAAAAAAGTGTTTATCTGATCTGTGCTGATGTCCAGGATTGGATTCTCAACTAAAAGTTCCTTTGAAAGCTTGTGTTACCTGCCAGTCCCATGACAAGGGAGTAGCTGTTTAATGTATCTTTTCGATCTGTTCCTCTACCCAAATAGTGGGAAAAAAACCACTATTAACCTCACAACCCTGTAAGATCATGTACCATTTAATTGTCACTGTGCTATTTCTATCATTTCATGTGATAGAAGCATTTCTATATAGTTTACATATATTTGTATAGGTGTATACATACATATATATATACACATACATATATCACATACATATATATGTCTGTGTGTATACACATATGCATTATATTTATATTTTAATCAGAAAAAAAAACACAAAAAATCATATCAGCCAACAGGTTAAATTCCCTCTTGTTAGAATTTGTCTTTTTTTGAGAAAGAAAAGCATCATGTACAAAAAGCAAACATCATAAAGGGACTTTGAAGAGGTGTTTCCTTGGAAGAAAGGGCCTGAAGAGCCCTTGTTACAGGTACTCTACAAACATACCAAGCTGTGCACAATGTAACAACTTCATTAATTTCTTCATCTTAGGGCAGGTGCATTGTAAACTACATGTTGCTGATGCACAAGCTTAAACTCAAAGCAACATCACATTCAGATAATGGTCAAACAGTAGCAGCAAAAATCAAAACACACTCACTAATGTGTAAGGAGTTACAATTTGAATACAGTTCACTTGCAGTAATCCAATGAAAAGTAGAAAAAAATCTTCCTGTTTCTTCTCATTTTGCTCCTCATGTTTCTCATTTTGTACCTTGCCACAGGCAGCATCAAAATGTTTGGTTATCCTACCTTGTATACATAACCTTCTTATTTTACTTCAGCCTCTCCAATACTAAATGCATGCAGGAACTCAAACCAGCTCAGCACACTACAAAATACCAGCAATCACTTGCATGGATGGGAAACTAAGAAAGTTCTGGAAAGGGATGGGGTTTCAGTTATTTTTGCCTACATCACAGTTTGTCTTTTTGTTCCTAGGTTATTAGTAGCTTCGTAAGTGATGATCAAGACACTGAACAGTGCAATAACAGAAATTAGGAACCAGGTTTGCTTCCAAGAAAAGGAGGGAGCACTGTTGCCTGACTGGTGGTGCCAAATAGCAGAAGGTGCTGATCAGCTGTTCCCAAAGAGAGTGCTGGGACCATCTGCTGTGTTTATTGTCCTCTTCTGGTGCATCCTTTGCAAGCCTCAGGCTGTCGTGGACCCTGCTAGACTGTCTGCATCTTTAGATCCCATCATGATGGTCAGTTAACTTACCACTAGAGAGTCCTCTCAGAACTGTTTGCACTGCAGGTTGCACAGAAGTCCTGAAGGTGACCTCAGCTCAAACAGAGACAACATTACTTCTGATGAAGCAGCACTTTTTTCTTACCTGAGTGGCTGAATCCTAACCACCTCAATCTGTAAAATAAAATGTCACATGGAAAGCTGGCACCCTGAAGGTCACCCATTCCTAGAAAGCCACATTTAAAAAAAAAAAAAAAAAAAAAGTCCTAAAGAAAAAAACAGAGAGAAATCTATCAAGATATCCTACACAAAGTACTGAATATTTACATAACTGATAAGAAAGGCAATATACAATGAACTCCAAGAGGTCTCTGAAGACCTGAACTCTTGGTGCTGATGAGAGGGAGATAGAAGGACGTTGAGATGGCTCCAATCTTTATATCACTGTCTGGGAGCACAAGGACATCCTGAGAATGTGCCCCAGCAGGTACAGCAACCCAGGAGTTGCTAGAGCAGGGAAACCATGTGTGGGTTTGTCACTAATCAGGTGAAAAACAACTTTCAACCAGAAGAAAAAAAAAACATTGGTTTTCTTTTTAGCAACAACAATTTTCAAGTCCGGTGACTAGAGAGAGACTTTTACTTTCAATGCAGTCACCTAGACAAGGGTCTGGTGTTCAGTGGGGCTGTGCGCCAGGCATCTCATTCCTGGCAGCAGGAAACAGCAGGTGCCTTGGACCCATGGGTGATTGCAACCTGCAGCGATGGGACTGGTGATACCTTTAGGTGTGCAAGATGTAGGTGAGAAAAACTGAGGTTGTGGTTAATGCTGTGGAACCCAAGGGACATGCTCAGCTCTCAGCACCACCACTTAGGGTTTGATCTGTGCCTTGCATGTTGCAACCTTTTTCCTATTCACCTGCCTCGCCTGTTTAGTCTATGTCAGGAATTGCCATTGCTAGTCCCATGCCCAGTGCTATTCCACTGTTGCCTAGGGCCTCTAATAACAGAAAATAATAACAATTTTAGAAACCAGAGTTTGAAAAACAAATGGTTTTCCAGAGATGCTTTGGTCAGCTTTTTACTTCCTCTGTGCATGCAGCTCCCTCAGTGCTGGCACCAATTCCACATTTGCCCTCATTGGTAGGAGACAGAACTTTGTGTATAAAAAAAATTAGTTTTTCACATAGCTCTCTGGTTTTGTATAAGTGAAGTTTAAGACTTTAAAAACCATCAGAGGGAAAAAAAGAAAGAACTTAGTCACCAGGATATGAAAAACTGCTTTTTCTGGACATCCTGGTTGACTTCCAAGCTGCATCTGACAGCTAGAGAAGCGCAGTCCATCCTTTTTCCATTTCAAATCCTTTCCCTGAAGCCCTTCACTTCTGTAAAACATTCCCTCTCAGTGTCCCCCACACTTCATCCCACTCATGACTGGCTTAAGTGATGCATCTGAAAGATCTGAGCTGTGTGAAACACAGCTTTGTACAAGTCTGATGCCAGGGACGGATGGAGGGACTTAAACAACCCTTTCTTTCTGCGGGTGTGGTAATTTGGGAAACTCACAGATGCTGAATCTGTCACACTAGATCCATTAGTCTCCGCAAAGAGTACTGAGTATGCTTGTGTGTGCACATGGTCATATAGAAACATATGCATGTACAGGGGAAAAATCAGGAAAAAACATAGAGCTTTCCTTTCCATTAACCTGATCTTTCAGCTATACCTTACTAACTTCTTAAAAGCAACATATGTATTTTTTATTAATTCATCCTGTATGTTCTAGCTTTAGCAATAGCCATACCATGTCAGGCTTTACTGAAGACCTCCCATTGGTGTAAGAATTGTTATACTCCATTAATCCACCATCTGCTTAGTCTAATATCTTGCTTTCAAGATTTGCCAAGATGTTTCAAAGGAAATTCCTGAAAATCTCAGTGGTACTCAAATTATGGAATAATCTACTTCTAAGATGCCACCTTCTTAGCAGTTGGCATATGTACTTATTTTTTCTGCTCTCCATTTTCAATATTTATGCCAGTAAACAAGGTCAGATCCTTGTTAGTTATCTAAAGAGAGCATTGCTCCATGAATTCCAGTTGAGATACATCATTTCATACCAGATGAAGATATGTTTCCCTCTCCTTATTGTGCCTATCATTTCCATGGTATCAAAGCATTCTCTTTTGAAACAGTAGGATTTTTTGTTTGATTGGTTTTGGACACTGTTAGTTTAGTAAAGGACTCCATAGATCTGTCTGCTGGGCTCTAATTCTTGAATTATCCAAGTTCATTTTAAATGCACCTGTAAGTGGTTCATGTACACCTTCCCAAGAGCTGCCATGCATGTCACCTGTAGGCAGTGTAACCCTGCTCACATCCAAGATCTCCCCTCACTGTTCACTGCAGGATCCTCAGTGATGATATTCTACAGCATGAGTTGCACCTTTTTCTCTTTCAGCCTATCTAAAATCAGTCATTTTTACTTTTTCTTCCGTTTCTGACTCTTGGCCATTTTTAATCATTGACAGCACTTTTTTTCTTGTCCCGTGACTGCTTAGTTTCTTTAATAGCCTCTTGTGAGGGATTTTGTAAGACATTTTTTGAAAGCTTTGGTAATCTCCTGAAAGGAGGGTATGACATCATTTCAGAGTCCAACCTTCCCTCTGTCTCCCTGCAAAATCTGCTGAGGTGAGAAGGGTGGAGGGGACTGAACAGCCATTGTGTGCGTGCTAGCTGGCACAGCCTCCTCCATCTCATGGTGCTTTCCATGGAAATTTTGGCTGCATTCACTTTGGCTGAGTTTTGAGGGCTATTTTTGGAAGGTTTAAAAACCTCCGGGGACTGACTTTTATTCATGTAAAGGGTCTTGCCTTTAATTTATTGAAGAAATAAAAACATGCCCCCTCTGCTTAACTTTAGTCGGCTTTCACAGAGTATAAAGAAGGGGGATGGCTGGAGAAGAACCCAGGTGGGTCCGGATCCCTAGTTTGTTGGGATGACTTCTCTGAAGCAGGACCAGATCAAACAGCCTGAGAGAAGATGAGTTGGGGAAAGAAGAGCTGATGCTACCTGTGACCAAAGGATTGTCAGCCAATGATGACGGCTTGGGGCAGTGAATAAAAGTCCTCTGGATCTTCCATAATACTTCCCTCCAGGTTAGGGAACAGGTCAGGACAAGAGAAGAAGGTTTAGGGGAGAGGTGGACAGAGGACCATAGAGGGGAGTTTGGAGTGTTTCTGAGCACACAAATACTTGAGCTGTAAGCACAGTCACTACAGTGAAGGCAAGTCTCAGGGACATTTAAACAGTGGAGTGACTATAATCTGCCAATACATTAAAGTACAAAACATAGATAGACTATTCTGCTGCTACTGTGTAACTCGGGGTGGAGGGGTTGTCCAGTGTTTTAAGTCTCCTCACTTCAGGTATACTAGTCTACATGGACATATGATCAGAGAGAGAAATTAAGGCATAGTTTTGGAGAAAATCAAGCCTTGTTGGCTTTTTGCAAGTGAGCAACCTGTACATTCAAAAAGTAGCCATTTGAGATCATGTCAAATTTTGGTTTGATTCACTGAGGGGGAAATTTGCCACTGTTAAGAAGAAATTGATTCTAGGTGTTGCATAAGTTGGAAGCTTTTTAAAGTTGGGACAGATGAGCTTCCCAAAATTTCACAAATGATCTCAGAATCTGCAATATTGTTGTATTTAAATAATCATTAGTGAACAGCCTCCAAAACCAGGCACATCTTCTCCAAACCATCCTTTCCTTCTCTTCTTATCTTGGAATTCACCTTCACTTGAAGGTATCTTCTGTGGAGATCCAGGGACTCTCACCTACTACTGTAGCTTCTTGCAGCAGCACCCTTTGGTCACAGATGGTGTCATATCTTTTTCAGTAAGCTCAAGTGTTGGCATGTAGGAACTGATGCTGCCTTAGGGGGTTTGGGAAACTTTTGAGGAATTAGAACTAAACATCCTTTGGCCACAGGTGAGAAGGCAGAGTGCAGTAACTGTCCAGCTAGACAAAGTGGGATTGCTTGGGTGTTATCCAGAAGGTGTATGTCTGAGTATAGTATTAATAAGACAGTCAAGAAACGATAATGCCACTCTTTTCCAAGTTAACAAATGTGGGTGGAGAGGAAGACCTCAGAAAAAAAATGGGATCTATGGAACTTAGGAATTCAACTATCATTTGACTGTTGTAGATGGCATTTCTATAGTAAACCTAAGCCACATTAACAGTGAAGTAATTTTTCACCTGCTCTTTGAACAGCAGATTTCTATCACCAGCACTGTTGATCTTTTACTTTTCATGAATCATAAAATCTTTTTTTTAAAAAACTATACAAGAAATGGTCATTACAGGAACAACTACTTGATACTGTCTCATAAAATGGATAGGCATCTGCTGTAATAAACCTTAACTGAGAATGTCTTACCAAAACACATGCAGTAAGTCATACTTGATACAGAAGAATGTGTTCTCCTTTCTGTCTAGACTTTTTCTGTGTTGTGGTACTTCCTGACTGCACCATTTGGCTCATTGCGAGAAGAGAATGATTCAGTGTAGCTGCGAGAGCTCAGAAGCAGGCTGTCTCTTCTAGCAAAAGGCAACTTGAAGGGTTTGCCAGATAGATAAACTGCAGGCTGTACTTTTGTCTGAGGATACCAGCACATACACCAGCCCAGGTAACAGCAAACTTCAGGATTAAGTTAGCAAAAAACCTGTAATGTAAATAGATGGGGGGTTCAAACCAATTGATACATTTGTTGAATGCAACCATTCTTTTTCCTCTTGTTGATAATTTATAGCACCTTGCACTAATTTGTTCCTCTTTCAGATTCCCCATTTTCCTCCTTCTCTTTCCATTTCTGTCCAGCAAGTATTGCTATCCCCAAAATTTCCAACACTGCCAGTGACACAGTTGGGGCAGTGACTCCCACCATAGAGGTGCAGACCTCACCTCTACCAATGGCAGGTAACGCAGACTTGAGAAATATTGGTGCTGGTAGGGCAGGAAGGTATTATGAGATTTATAGCTATACTAGTAATTTAAGCACTCCTAGGTTTAAATACTTAGACCAATGGACCAACTGGAACAGCACTCCCTGGCTCATGACACCTCCTGACCAAGTCCAGGAGCTGTCTGGAAGAATGATCAAAAGCATGCCTGAAAACATATAACAGTACAGGTGATCATAGACAAGTGTTTGCACCATTTGATTTTCTAGTGCAGACTTAGCCTGTATGTCCTTTGTACTGCATAGCTGATACCAAAAGCAAATAACTGGTGGTACACTGGTCAGGGTGGTCAGTACTGAAGATGTTCTCATTGTCTGCTCTAATACTGCCAGGATGATCACAGGCATATTTTACTTCTTGGTGCTTTGGGGACATGATACCAAAGTCTGGTGGCCAGAGCTTTCATGAGCTCCAGAGGAAAATACCAGCTCTTCCCAGGGCAGGACTGCAGCTGAGCTTTCTGAACCAGCATCACAGAAAAGATGTTAGATCCCTTTCTCCAGCTATGGATATGATCCTTCTTTTCCCGTTGTGAAATTCTTGCCAGGTAGTCAGGAATTTATCTGACCACACGTGCAGCAGAACAGTAGCTGTAGATAACTGTGCCATATTTTCATGGGACTGAGGAAAGATGTATGGATTTTTCCAGCAAAAATGCATTTGGGTGTGCTGACCCAGTGGTGGTTTGGGGAATGACACCAGCTGAGCACTTTCGCAGGGCAGTGGCATTTCCTTGGATACAGGCAGCACCAGGCACAGACAAGGCCAGTGCACACCAAAGCAAGACAGGGCTGCAAGGAATCAGTAGGGAGGAAAAGGGGAAAAAAAAGGCAGATGAGAGATGTATCAGTATTACTTTATATTTAGAGATAGTAAAGGCTGTGGAGTGGACAAGATGATTAAAAGGTAACATAAATGCAAAAATGAATTGGTATAAAATTAGCCATGAATACATGAATGAGGGTAATTAAAACATTTTAACTGTCAGATGGCATGAGGTTCTGGCATGCACTTCTAAAGAGTGCAAACTGCTTTAAAATGGAGCTGATTCAGTTTGAGAAAGTGATTGCCTGATATGACTGTGAGAGCAGGAGAGCTGCTGCATTACCTTGAGGCTGCAGGCCCAGGAATGGCCCTGTTTAATGCCAGGATATATTCAATGATGTACCTGAGCAAGACTACCTGAAATATCTCAGCCAAAGAAGCTGACAGTCAACTGCTTTGCAGAGACATCCTTTTCTTACAGGCCAGTTTCTGCTGACTCAGGAGATGAGCAATCATTCATCTGATTTACCTTCTAGTGGACTGAAGTTATCATACATTACTTCCTATATTGATATATAAGATCCGTAAAGCTTTGCTTAAGTCCAAATAAAAAAACCCGGTAAATTAATGTATGAAGACACCATTTTAATTTTATTTGATCAGTTCTTAAGCTAAAGGCAACTGATGGCCATGCTGTATTGGCACGCGGATGCTATTCCCACAGGTACAACCATGACCAGCTCAGAGCCAGCCAGCTTCATTAAGCCACTCCTTAGTAACTCTAATCCCGGTGTTATATACTCCCTCTGGGACCAGCAGGCAGAACCTGTCCTTTTCCCAGAAGGCCAGTATTTTCTCTCAACTGTTTTCATTTCCATTTTTTAAAGCCCACATGGGGAAAGGTGAGGTTAATGTGGCCTAATTCTGTGGCACTCAACCATAAGAAGTCTTTGCTAAAGCTAATGGGAATTGTTTGGGGCTGCAAATGCAGCAGTGTATGAGCAAACCTGAATGTGGGCTGAAAAACAAGTATCCTAGGTCTTCTGCACATGCTTGATCTCAGAAGGTCCCTCTGGTCCCTAAGATCGAAATTGCTCACAACAAGTTTGTAGAAGTAAATTTTTAAAATATCTAAAAACCTGCATCAGTACAACTCCGCCATTAATGTCATTGATATTGATATTTTTTCCACCTGTTAGGCACCTGTTTACCCTCTGCTGTGTCATACTGCAGGTCTGTGTGTATAATGAGGATGTAGGACTGGGAAAAAGCATTCTAGAGCTTCTAACAACTGGAGGCCCTTGGTCTCCTGAGACAACAGAGGACCAAGACACCTTTGGTGTAACCAAAGCATAGTCCAACCCATGTGCTCAGGACACATCCCCCCTTTCAGGAATAGCTGCTGGATCACGCACTGTCTGGATCCTAGGAAGCCACTCTAGCTTAGTGAAATCTCCATTACTCTCCCAGAAATGAATCACACCATGCAAACAGTACATTTAATGACTTGGAAGTTCTCATACCCTTACAAAAAGACCTGGTGAGTTGGTATAACACTCTCTGGAGTGAAGGAAGGCTGTGCTTTGCAATCTGCAATAGGCTGAAAACCAATTAAGAAAATTCAACTTCAGGAATGCAATTTATTAATCTCTTTTCAGACGATTATCTTGAAAACATCCAAATGAGACCTCACTTGATGTAGATTTAGGTCAACAGAGATAATTGCTTCAAAAAATACAGTGTGAGCATGGCAGTATTTTTGAACAGGTTGTCAACAACTTGAGAACCCTTACTAGAGAGCCAAGCCTGAGTGTGTGCTGTGAACAACAGTGCTGCAGTAAAAACCTGAAGCATCTTCTTGTGGGTATAGTGAATAGTGTAAATTCATACCATATCAAAACCCCAAATTAGACTTTGCACTGTCTGCAAAAATTATTGTGAATATAGATGTTGCAGGGGAAACCCGGAGAGAAGGAAGTGCTGCACGAAGACGCAGCGGGAGCATGGATGCCTCACCTTTCCAGGCTGGTCCAAAACTCATCCCTTGGGTGTACTGCTCTCTTCTGACATCCCCCACCCGGTTCTGGGAAGGACGTGAACAAGTCCCAGAAAAATACAGCACAGGGACAACCTTCCAGATGACCAACAAAGTTTGGAAAGGAGAGGGAGGAATCGCAGTGTCCTGCATATTTTTCCTTCAAAATGCTGTAAAATTAATACAAGTCCACATGACATACATGTCTTGGTATGTCTTTGTTTTCTTAACATGCTCCAGATAGCTGTAACACTCCATGCACATGTGGGGTAGGGTTGTCGTGGTAAATGCTGGGTTTCTGAGGTTGAAAAACAGGGTAGATCAGTGGCAAAAGTGCCCTTCACTCTCTCCATGGCAATGCTACACTTTACCCCATCTCTGACCCAGTTGCAGCTGGATTATGTTTCTTTGACACAATATGCCATTACTAAGGCAAGAGTGAGTGTATGTGGCATTTTTAGTCTTTTCTAACTGCAAGTTATACTATGGTTTGTGACAACATAGTAGAGTTTGTCTTCGTAAATAAATTTACCTTTCAGCAAAGATTCCTGGGAAGGCTTCCTATAGGTGCCTTATTTGCTGCAAATGCCGCACAATGTTTAATTTCCTTTGAATTTTCTTCAGTGTTTTTTGTCTCTAATAAAACTCTCCATAGCAGATGGGTGAGAGTCTCTTTCTTTCTTGCTGCTTTTATTCAGCAATTTCTGATTGAAACTAGTTTGAGCAGATAGGCAGAAATCTGGATTTCAGCAGATTGGTATTTGCATGCAAAACCCAACCGTGTTGTCTGACCTGATCTGTGTCGCACTTGCTAAGGATCTGTCCCATTTTTTGTGCAAGAAATGTTGAACTCACATTAGGAGAGACTAAACCATTTAACACAAGGACCAAGATCACATTTTACTGACAAGGAAATGGAGCACAAAGAAGAAAAAATAAATTACTTGTCCCAGTACAGGAAGACAGACTCAGAAGGAAATTTTTAAAACATTATTTTGTTTGTTTTTCACAAGGGATTGTTTTATCAGCTTGACCCTCACCTAGTAATGGCAGCAAAAAAGCCATGATTTCAGGGGGATGAAAGATGGAAGGATGGAACTGAAAGCTTTGAGGACTCATGTCCTCCAAAAACACCAAGATGGACATCCCCTAACTGTTAAGGCAGGCCAACAATTCCCTTTACTTGCATCTGACTGTGGTTGCTCATAAATTCCCAGTAAAATCTCAGAATTTTTGCAGAGAAATACACAATATTTTCAAGATATTTAAATGACCCTCCTCATGTCAAGTGAAGCTAATTGGGACACGTAATGATAATATTTTTTTTGCCAGAAATAAGGCATTGTATAGGAAAAGCTGCATTCAAAGAGATTTTTTTCAACATTTTCAAGATCATTGTATAAAGTTTTGAAATAATAAAAATAAAAAGTCTCAGGAGTTTTGATGTTCAAAATTCTGGTTCTTCAGCTCAGTGCTACTTTGTTTCAAAATATAACCAAATTAAATTCAAAGCTTTTACTAGGGTGGAAAAAATGTTGCCACATCTGATAACCTGTTCTACACAATTTTCATAAGCATCTATTACACCATAAAGCAAAGAAAATTCAGAGCCTGTAAGCAAAATTCATCATTTCTCTGTGTCTTGGGTAGTCAGGTAAAATGCTGCAAAGTGGGCCTTGAGCGTTATTATTTGCTTATGAGTAGCATTGTTCATCAGAACAGCATTGTTTAAGTAAAAATATGTTTTAAGGAACAGCCATAGAGAGCTGTTTTTCTGCCATCTGGAAAAAATAAAGGAGCCTGATTCTAAGACACGTTTGTGACATTTGTAATGTACGTATGATGCTGTACACATGCAGAAAACATGAAGGTAATGATTTTTCCTTGTGAGTGTATGAGGCATTTTTTGATGATTTATTGAATTACTTTTCTGCAAAGGTAAGGAAAAAAAAATTATGAGGGTCTAAGTAGGGGAGTAAATCTCACAAAGGTGCTCTCTGCCTCTCGAGGCAGCCCGGTCTCAGTGTCCCACCGACGTGGCTTTTAGCCCTGGAGTGTAGCTGGACACTGTTAATCCCCTACTCGTGGCAGTCCCACTGCGCTAGCCACCCCACACCACACGGAGCAGGACGGGGCTGAGGCTGTAGGAAGGAGGTGCAAGGAAACCAGACCCCTGTTTTCTGGCCATTGCTGTCAGTCAGAATGGCTCACTGACCAAAAATAAGCACACCAAGGGGTATGTAGGGTCACAGTGAGTGACAAGCTGGAATAAGATCTGGGCAAGTCTGGGAAGTACCTTTTTTTTCCTGAATAACCCCAAAATCATCTCATGCACCCTGCTGGTATTTTTGCCTGCCAGGCAGCTTTAGCAGGCATTTACTGTTTCTGCCCTGGAGGCTGCTGACTAAAGTGGTGGTCCTGCTCTCCCTTCTTGCCCCATCCTCATCTCACCTTGGTTTCTGCAACAAAACACCTGGCTGCAAGAAGAGGCACCCAGGCTGTGCATGTATGCATGCGTGCACATGAATGCATGCTTTCCAGAAGAGGCAGCTCACCATGGTGGTTTCCTGGCACCTCCAACCAGTGCAAGGAAAGCCACAGGAAGAGGCAGCCAGGGACAGAGGTTGTGTCCAAAACTGACCAAATCTTGGTTTTCCTCTGGATCCACTCAGGGCAAAGACCCAAGGAGGAAGCTCTCTCTCCTTTTCCCTCCTGCAGACCAAGCCTAAACCAGAGCAGAGAGGGAAACCCCTGTGCTGTGCTCATCAGAGCCAGCGTGCACCAAAGATGAGGCAGGAGTGATGGGAATGGAGCTCGCTGTGACTTTTGCCATTGTTTCTGCCCACTCACCTCCCTGCCTGCAGCACCTGCCTGACCTCTGCCAGGCTGCAGGAGATCACAGCCTCCCTAAAACACCACACTGGGCATCTTGGTACCTGGCTGCCAGGGTGGGTGCCTGTGGCTGTAGGTACCCTTGACCAAATGCGGTACCCAACACGTTCAGCACGTTTAGTGTAAAAACTCATTTCTGTCCCCAATCAGCAGCAAATTTTGCCAACAGCATGCTCAAGTCAAGGGTCTGTCCCCCGCTTTAAGTGCTGAGCGTGGGCTTCATCATGCCTGTACATCTGTAAGCATATTTTAAAGTGCTTATACACTGACGTGCAATACAGCATCATAAAATGAAAGGAAAACATTCACGCGTTTTGTGAGAGTAGACAGACATGGGCATTATCAAATAATCTGGCTGCAGTTATAAATATATAATAATATTTAAATTTACAAATCTGACTGCTTATATCTAAAAGCCATTATTTACTTTGTACATAAAAGCGCTTTACGTCATACACACATAATAAAGAAATGGAAAGTCTGAATTGCTCTACAAACGTGGGACCTCATCACCTTCTAAGATTTAAGAAAGAAAAAGTTCACATGGAAAATTTAAACTTGGGCTACCAGGGTGGATTAGCAAGAAGATCTAGTGATATGTGTCAGAAAACTGAACCCTTTTTTTTAACAGTATTCTTTGTATAATATGCTTTAATTCAACAGAATTAAATTATACTTACCACAGTATTCTTTCAAGTGCAATTCAGAAGCATCTTGCAATAGTTATTCTCAGTATGAAAATGTTTCCTTTAGTTTACTGCAAGATTCATGTTTCAGTGATACAATATACAAAAGATACAAGTCAAAATGTGATGCACCTAATCCATTTCTACACATACTGATTAATACTTTTGAGCTGCAAGCATCATCACTTATTTCTGAAGGCGATTACTTATAATTTTTAGTATTTGTCTTAATGCTCATCTCATCTCCAAGGTGAACTTTATCAAGATAAATTTTGTAAAGGAGCAGCTATTAACATGGAAGTATCAGCATACCCTCCTGTAACAGTAACCAGTTTAGTGACACCATGAGCAAAAGACAGGTCAGCAAAAGAAGTATTTCTGTAGAAACTGCATCCATTGATGTTTTGGCCTCATATGGATTTCTTCCCCTTGGCCACCTCTGCTTGTGAAACGTACAGGGATGTCCCATGCTTGAAACCTTCACCTCTGTCAGATTTAGTTGCTTTACATTCATGAGGGCTTACAGATAAAGGACTATATTCCCCTTAGTGCCTAAAGAAACTAGATTAAATCTGGGATGAATGGGGAAAAAAGAAAAGTAAATCCTGCTTTATAGCTTCAGTTCATCACTATTTCTGCACATTACCTCTCCTGCGTTTAATAATGACCTCTCCTTCTCTCCAGAAAGAAGGGTGGTCTTTTAGTTAAAGTATGTGACTAGCAAATCAGGACACTCAACTTCTGGTTTCAGCTTTGGCACATTTGTTCCTTGGCTTTGGGAAAATTACATCATTCCTACCTACCATGATTTTCACAAATGTCAAACAGGTTAATAACCTTGGGAGAAAGTGAGTATTCACCTCCACTCCCCAAGTGAGCAGCCCAGGTTCTCTGCAGTGGTCAATGAGAGGGACGCTCCATCCTCCTTCCAAGCAAACTGGGAGCAGGATCCCATCTTCAGAGCCACTAATTGCCCTCACTTCTCTCTCTCCCTGTGACCACAGAGAAACTGCAGACCCTGACATACGCAGCTGGCTTTAGATGCCCAAGGAGGACAGCGTGCCCATCGTCCCGTGTCCATGGGCAGAGCAACATGTTTTCACATGTAATTGCTTTAAGAGATTTATGCCTTGAGATTAATCATAGACAGTCATTTTGACATTTTTCAGATAAATATGCTAATGCAAAGTACTCTTGATATTCTAGCAATCAATTGTAATCACTCTCCTAATAACCATTTTTCCTTCATCGGTAAATCAGTTTTCCATATTTATGGGCCTTAGTGAGAAGTGAATAATTGAAGTGAATAATTGAAGTGAATCTTGAAACGGTTATGTCAGAAAAGGTTTTGATTTCTATACTTTCACATTTTGCATACACTGATGTCCATTAGTTTGCAAATTGGATGCAACTGGGTACTTGGGAGTATACATTACAGTGCCCAGTCCCTTTACAAAACCTTCACTCAGCACTTAGAAAATGCACTGAAGCTTTGGGTTTTTACTTCTAAAAGTTGACCTTAAACTTGTCCATTGCTGTAAAAGTCCTGTATGTCTCAGCAGCACCCAGTCTTTTTCTATCTCAAATGTGAAGTGAAGGATCCACTGTGTGGCACACTGTTAACCAAGGGAAGAGAAATGTGATATCAGCCCTTTGGACACAATAAGGAATATTGATCTAGTTATTTCCCTTTTGCAAGCCTGCATGCTCCTTGGTTGCTGGTGGATTGAGCAGGTCTTCAACAATATGTACGTGCAATTTTGAAATAGGTAAAAAGGGCAAGACATGAAAAATTGTGCGGACAAGCGAGATAGCATGTATTTCAATTTGTAATTGCTTTGTTTAACCTTTCACAGTCCTGCAACTTGTCCCCATATGCAAAAACATGATGTATTTCCTCCTATTTATTATTTGCACTGAGCTACTGAAGAAAAAAGCCCAGTGAAGTATGCCTCTGAGTCAAAATGGTCTCTGCCAGGAATAACAGTAAAGCTCTTGCACCAGTGCCTCATTAGTTTATGGAAAACAGGTCCCTAAGGAAATGGTGGGGTGTAAATAAATTTAAAACTATTTAGCCTTGCAAGTAAAGGGGATGCCAGATTTTTTAAACAGTGGTGGCTCAATGATGCTTTAACACTGTGTTGCACGTATCATAAATTTCAGCTAGGTTCTCCAGGATGTTTATAAGCACCATAGAGTGATACTATTACAGACGCATATTTTTAACCTGTAAAGTGTGTGTGTGCTCTTTGTCATCTGTAAGTGGTATTTTTAATAGTGGTAACAATGCCTCTTAGATATATTTGACAGAGGTGCAAAAGGATCTCTCTGCCCCTTGACACACCACCCCCACTCTGTTCTGCCAAACAAACTGACTTGCTTTGTGTTCATGTGACATCCACAAACAGGGTCAGTGCAGAGCATGCTGAATAAACATCTCTCTGGATGAGCAATGAAGTTCAAACTTCTAGACAAAATCCTACTGCTGGTAGAGACTCACGCATAGATAGCTCATCCAGGTTTCTGAAGATCACATACCTGGAATCAGCCTAGGAACAACATCCAGTTCCCCCATGCCAGCTCCACGGACTGCTGATCTAGCTCATAATGGGTTTTCCCATTTGGAAAGATCCCAGACCCTCTTGGAAAGGATACCAAGATGTCCTGCAGTGTCTCAGAAAGACAGGTCCCAACTCCAGCCTAGGCAGTGAGACTTATTCTCATATATCCAGGGGTCCTTATGCAATTTGAGCATGTCATCTTTCAGCCAACAAATGTCTGAAGATAGATATAAAGGATTCGTTAGTCAGTCTTTAACCTGGAGCTACATAAAATATTGTCTAAAATCAGGTCAAGATCATATGATATGTTTATATTTCTTTAGGAAAGCAATTTAACAAAAGATAAGCAAAATTAGTGCCCAGAGGTTTAGATGAGAAAATGTCCAATGGCATAAAAAGACTAAATATATCACCAACATCAGATCCTTTGATGCTTTTATGCCCAGTGGCAAATACATGTCGTCTGTGGCAAAATCCAGCTAGGTCAGAGGCCATAAGGGAGAATACACCTTTGTTATGTTTCAGATCACTGGAAAAAGGCATCATGCAGCATCACTTAAATGAGCTACCCGTGGCCAAAACAAGTTTGTGATAGGCAAACCTCACAGGCCACCATTGCAGTAACTATTCTCATGTATTCTGGTGAAGCAATAATCCTGTCTTGTGTTATATAATATAGGCAGGAGGCAGTACTTTATTCACAGGTGATATTCAGGCACATTTTAAATTCTAAGTCCCAGAATACATGGCAAGTGTATTTCTGTGTCCACTAATAAGATATCCCTTACTGCTCAAGATTTCAGTGTAGCGTTCTGACAGCAACAGGCCCTGCTTCTACTTAACACATAGCAGCAAGATTACATCCATCCCAAGTTACCAAAAATTTATGAAGCAAAAATTCTCCAGGGAAAGCCATAGTTTTATATAACATTACTGGATATTTACGTTTACAGTGGGACATGGGACTTCTCCATTAGCAGATATGTGTGAGAAAATATGTGAATCCAGTCATCCTCCTCGTGCCTGTACAGCTGGGAAAGCTACTGCATATCAGTTATTTCATCTGAAGGCTGCAATAACTGTTTTTATTGGCTCTGGTCTTCATCTAAGCCAATAACAGCATTGAAAATTTGATTTTACAATATATTTCCCTCTTTTGGAGATGGGAATGGGGTTAATCCCCACCACCTCCACCAGGAATAAACTCAAAGATGTGAATATCAGGAGTAAACAACCATTCAGAGAATCACTCAGAGCTCTCATGTTTAATTTCTGACACCCAAAGATGCTCAGCGCCAAGAATTCCCCAAGAAAGTATGTCAAGCTGTAAAAATCTGGCATATTTGGAAAAGCCACATTATTTTACCTGCCAATTTGAGCAGGACAGTTTCACACTGAAATTTTTGATTGTGACTATGGCCCTGCCTTTGGTTGATGGGATACAGAGCAGAGAGACAGCATGCTCCAGGATAGTGTCATGCCATCCCCCAGGAGGAACTACACAGGTTGTCCAACATCACCTGCAGCACAGGCAGGGCAAGGAGGAGGGCTGGGAAAGCTCTGCCAGACCTGGCAAGGTGGGACCTTGTCAGCTCAGAGGCTTACCAATGAGGTTTTGAGATACTGCAGGGAAAATCTTTCTGCAGGAATAGGCACAGGTGACTCAAGTGTTGCTGAATAAAAGAAAAAAAAAGAAGAAAGCATTTGGGAATCCTAACATTTGCCCACAGACACAGCCCTGCAGGATAAGTGCTTTTCTTTTCTCATTAGGATACGCTAGCTTGGGCAGACTGTATATTAATATGTACATTAATACAGTCTGCCCGAACTAGTGTATCCTAATGAGAAAATAACATGCCCAGCAACCTCTCTGCAGGATTCCAGCCACCCTCAGAGAGGGGCAGAAGAGCCTGGCTGTGTCTGTGCTGCTCTCCAGAAGAGTGCCCTAAACTCCAAGGCTGGGCATTGCAACAAAAGTTGTATCTGCTCAACTAAACCAGCCAAGGTGGAAGGAGAATCCTCCCAGGTCTGTGAGTGCCTTTGTAATCCAGTTGTATCTTCTCTTCCCAGCCCCATATACAAGCCTGAGAAGAAGCATCACACCCTGGGCTAAATATTTCACAAGTGCAAATGCAGTTCCCCAGAGTCTGAATATTGTGCCCATTCTCTCTTATTTACTGGTCCTGGTAGAGAACTGGTTGCCACTGGCATGCCAAGCACTGCCCTGGCATGCCCCAGGCCTACAGCTATGCTTCAGGCAGGAGAACATCCCTGCAGAGCCAGCCCAAAGCTGTGAACAGCCCCAAACACCCCTCCCATGCAATGCTTTTAGGTGGCCTAACCACTGCAGATGTATCTTCAGCACCCTAGCTAACATCTCTGAGGTCTTCACAGCTCCTCGTCGAGAGCAGGTGCAACTGAAAAGCCTTCTTGGCTCGTCCAAGGCTGTTTGAGGGGACAGCGAAGGCAGGGGCTGCCTGCCCTGCTTCTGGCAAGGCAGCAGCAGCAGAGCTGGGCTGTGTGGGTCAGCAGGGTATCAGACATTTACTGCTTCATTTCCTATAACTTCATCTCTCAGGTCCAGTGAAAAAGGTGCACAGTCCTGTGGGAGATAAATCTGCCATACACACAGAGGAATAAGCCCACTGTTATGTTACCAGGAGGATCCCAAGAGCCTGCTTCACTCTCACTGACAGCTTGTGCACTAACTGATCCCACTGACTAGTGCCTGGGGTCTCCTGTTACAGCTGAATGTGGGCACAAAAGGACACACTGCAACAGCAAGCCAGCCATCCTTTCCAATGTTCTCAGGTCTTCAAACAGGGTTAAGCTGGATTATTTGAGTTTGAAAGGTAAGAAAAAACTTTTTTGTTAATTGATGTAGCTACAGGCCCAATATAGTACCTGGTGCAGCATTATCCAGACATAAGACTAGAACATTTCTAGAAAACACACTAAAGCAGGCCAGAATCCTGTTAATGAACTTCAACACCAAGGAATACAAGTGTGACAGTCTCTGAAGAGGCAGAGTTATTGCCGTATTAGAATAAAAGTAGAACTAAGTAAAGGTTGGACATCAGTTTTCCTTGAAACCTTTTTTTCTCTATCTTGAGTCTCTGTGACAATCAATAGGAAGATTTACCATACCTTCCATCTGAAAATCAGCAAGCAACCACAAGTCACTGAAGAGTGAAAACCATCCAGAGCCTGCTGGAAAGGAGTGGGCTGCTAACAGAGTAGCAGAAAGCAGCTAAAGGGCTAGGAAGGGCACTGCTGATGAAGAGAAGGTTCCTTAACAACAGAAATGATACACTGCAGGTATCTCAAATGGGGTTTGTTTCCCCCACAGTAAAATGAGATTTATTTCTACTCTGATGAAAGACAACAGAGAAGTCTGTCCAAAGACAACCCCAGACCCAAGAGCCTGAAATCACAAGTGATCCTTAAAATTATAAGGAAGACTTAATTCAACTCTACTTCATGTCTAAACAATAGTTTGAACCTTCATTTAACAGGACTAGAATAGCCCAACATATTCCCAGCCTCAATGGGTTTCCAGTGACTAAATTGTACAATAAAATTGAATGAAAAGTGTTAAAGAGGTAGAACTCATGTAGTATTTTTTCGTTTAAATTTGCTTTTGTGCGTAACTTGGGTTTAGCTGTAACAACATTATATAAAACACTGGTGCATGTTCCGCAATGCCTCTGGAATAAAAAAGGATGATGATAGGAGATCTTGCTGCAGCTTCTGCTATTAAGTCTTTGGGAGAGCTGAGAAGAGATTGCTCATTAAATAAGTGTTATAAAGCATTCAGCACTGAGAGACTAATTCAGAAGTAGAAAGTGAAAGGTCAACTGTTCCCACTAGAAAAGTATCCATTGCAGCCAAGCAGTTATTCTTGCCTATTGTCACAGCGTCCTTCCCAGAAATGTGGGAGAGGTCTTGGACAAGTTACAGAAACTAAAATAACTGTGATTAAACAGGACAGCAGTACATCAAGGAGTCAAGATGACAAGGCAATCCAGAGAGCAATCCCGTGCCACAGAAAGGAAAATGTCTGGAAGCTGCTTCCACTGTATCCTGTGCCATTCACTAGTGAGCATATATATGTGGACTGAGGAAGAAAACAGGCCCTGGGTCTGTGTCAGCTGATGAAACAGTCCATAGAAAAATAAGAGTAATTTTTAATTGCTTCTTGAAGGTAACAAAAAAAAAAGTACTTTTCCTACATTTTCTTCTGTACTTAAAGTATCTAATGTGCTCTACATCAGAGCACACTGTAAATATTACTGAAAAGCAGAATCTAACTCATAAATTATTGGCATTCTGTGCCAGACAAGCTTGTACTGTTTAGAGAAGCAGATCACCTGGGAGAAATGTGTTCTACACATTGCAGGAGAAACTGAAGAGACAATTAATGGGCATTGGCTGTGCTGCACATATTGTTCCCATGTTGTTCAGGCCAAAGTTGACCGCCTGCCAATAGATATAGAAGTAATTGTCAACAAGATTTACAGTTACTTTTTCATTTGCACAGTTAAAATAGAAAGGTTGAAAGAGTTATGTGATTTGTTGAAGGTCTCCACTAACAACTGATAGACCATAGCATCCTGCACCAGTGATCAGTAAAGAACACAGAACGCAGACTTCACATTTTTCTTGATTCTGGAAGCTATTCTTCATGGCAGAAACCTGAAGTGCCTTGCTATCGTCAGCAACTGGTTTTTATTTTACACATCCGTCCAAAAAGTCATCCTTCCTGCTGCCAAACTAGGCACCAGGCAATTTCTAATCCTACCAGTGGCAGAAAAAAGAGTATTTTTTAGCAAGTTGTATTTTAATTTAACAAAATGAAGGATGTGGTGTTTCAGCTTGTGGCAGAACTGCTAGCACCTCCTGAATTGGCCGTTCTTGTATGTGAATGTGGACAACGTTATTTAATTAGCCACGTTAGACTGCAGCCTGATGATATGCATCTCCACTCTGCAAAAATATAAAATGGGAAAGTAAACACGCTCTGAATGTCCAGGAAATTAGTAAAAATAATCAGGTAATGTCAGAAGATTAGAAGGATCTCTTCAGTTTTTAGGAAGCCCTGTTGCTGATAATGTTACATGTGTATGACTGTATTTATCATTCAAACACAGAAAATAGAAGATACAAATTACTTTGAAGGACCAACCTGGTCCAGAAAACCTGTGACTTTCTTCCAGGCTGCAAAAGGGATCAGCAACAATTCAGGATCAATCTGGAGATCCAGGCAGTCAGTCTGCAGATGTATCCAGGAGATGCTGGATTGAAGGAGGGTTCATAAGGTCCTCTCTTTGGTGGCTTTCTGGAATATCTCTAGAGCCTTGAGTAAATTCCCTCCTGCATTAGTATATGGAAGGCAATGAAATGCAATTATCCCATCAAGGTCAAAGGACGTCCACTACTAGACTACCTTTTGCAAAAATGACTGCACCAATCTACTGGCTCCTTCATGGCTCACTCCTGGTCAGCCCCACTGGCTTCTCCTCATGGCAAATCATCCCACTGGGGCTCACAGGCAGGGCAGAGGCAGTGCCTGTGCTTTCCTTATTTCCAGCTAACACAGCGTCCAACAGGCTTTGGCTGGTTTGTAGCTGCACCCCGCTGGCTAGTGTCTGCCTTGTGCTCTGACAGTGTAAACTATGACACAAATGGCTCTTTCGGCCTTTCCTGAACTGGGTCTCCAGTCCCTGAAGGAGAACGCAGTTTGTAAATGTGGTTCTGACACAATTTGGTGCTATCCACCCAGGTTTGTGAAAACATTTCATAAGCCATCTCAGCTGGAAGCAGGCTTAACTCTGTCCTCTAGCAGAGGTGAAGTCCTTTGTCATGGCCAGTGTAAACAGAGCTTAAGCTCAGCAGAAATTAATTGGGCTAATTAAGAGGTAACCCTAGATTTGTAGGATGACTCTATAAGGATTTGTATTCCCTTCAGCGTTTAAGACTGTGGCAAATGTTACTCATTAGAGTAATTGCTGTGTGATTGTCACAGAAAAACTGCAGTCCAGAATCAATAGGCTGCAGCCACTCAGCAGTGCCAGACTCAGGAAAGATGGAAAATGTGATGTATCAAATTAGGGGCAAAAAGTGATGATGCTGAATAAACATGATAATAGATTTAGAGATATTTGAAGACACTTTTCAGTCTTTCACCCCCATGAAAAGGAAATGTGAAAATGCTAATATAACCTCCCACATTATTTTGACTAGCCATGGGACTAACGGATGCCAGGCTGCAATCCCTTGGTTTATAACAAAATAAATCCTGGACTTCAAGAGGCTTTTCAGCATCCTTGTACTTTCTGGTGCCCTTAAGTAAAGTGAGTAACAGAGGAAAGAGGGGTTCAAGCTTCAGGTACAAAAATCAGTAGAACACAGAACTCCTGCATATTCACGCTAGAGGAGAGTCAAGCTAACTCTGGACTCTTGGGTCAAGCCTGACCAGTTCTTCCTCCAGAAATACCACTGGCATGAGGTCAGAGGGAGAAAATATATTTCTACTCCACCACAGAGAAAGCTTTCCCTCTAGCAGTGCAAACAATTTTTAGTTCAGATCATCAGCACTGATGCTCCATGACTCCATCACATCCATCCTCCAGGGTCTCACAAGAAGAGTACCACCTAACTTCCCTCTTTAAGAAGGGATTCCTAGAGATGGGCTTCTTGGAAACCATTAAATGTGTGGATTTTTCAATCAATCTATCATCTGTATGTTAAATCTGTACAACTTAGCATACATTAGCATACATTATCCCTACTCACTAATACTTCCTCACTCTTCTACTTTCATTTTCCACACCACACAGTGGTCACAGAGACTGACAATAGATAACATGAGACCTTCCGGCTAGCATTAATTCAAAGGTGGGTAACACTCTCTTGGAAGGAAGAAACCGTCTCACAACAGGGACCCATTATGAGGAAATAATTTTCACAGACCAACTGTCTTCCCTTTTACACAGAAAAAAAAAAAAAAAAAAAACAAACCAAAACTAA
This sequence comes from Strix uralensis, assembly GCF_047716275.1. NCBI lineage: Eukaryota > Metazoa > Chordata > Aves > Strigiformes > Strigidae > Strix > Strix uralensis. The sequence goes on along the minus strand of NC_133972.1, from coordinate 149,224,380 downwards.
GAATGTTAAGTGGTTTAGAAAACATGACCTGTGAGGGAAAAGCTGAAGGAACTGGGTTTGTTTAGTCTAGAAAAGAGAAGACTGAAAGGGCACATGATGACAGTCTTCCAGTATGAAAAGGGCTGTTGGAGACAGAGATGATGAACTGGTCACAGAGGAAAGGATGAAAAATTAATTTGCAGTAAAGAAGATTTCAGAGTGATGCAGGGAAAGAGGGAAAGAGTTATCAGTCTGTGAGGTCATCAGAGTGAGCAGTGGGCCAAAGCTTCAACCTATTGGGGAAGACAATGCAGATCTTTAAGAACAAACTAGACATACATGTCTATCATGGAATCCTGCTGTGGTATGGGGGGTGGGACACTTTGTGACCCCTTCCAGCCCTATAGCTTTGTGACTGAGCTGATACAAGTAAACTTCACAATGAAGCCAATGGGTTTGTCTGACAAGTGACTGAGCGAAAACTTCAGGCATTAACCTGGTAACTTCAAAATCAAAATAGAAGGTTGCAAAGCACAATCGAATGCCTGTTAGAACCAAATTTTTGTTTCTAACCCTGACTAAATAAGGAATCTTCATTAAAGGAAGCGGGAATTGGACATGCTGTATCTTCATGCTTCATCTTCAGAAGATGGGTGACAACATTCACTTGCTGGGAGACAACACAGAGAGAAATCTCCTGAGTGCGCCTTGGTGAGAAAATACAATTCCTTGGCAGCAGCAGACTCAAAAAGACTGTGAAGCTGGTTACAATGCTGTAAATCCAAGGTAACACAGAAGAAGTCTGTAGATTTATAACAGGGTAATTGTGAGCAGCATAGAAACCATTGTATTTTCGCTTGGGAAACGGTAGCTAAGCATTCAGTAAAGGCTGTGTTTTCTCCCCTCCAGCCTCTCGCGTGATTCTGTGACACATTGATGGCTTTTTCCATGCTCAGACATCACTTTTTTTTTACTCAGAGATTTCAGTCGAGCTCTAGGATATCAGGGAAAAGACCATGATGGTAAACCATGCATCTGTTTGTTCAAGTGTTTTTAGATCTCTATTGTGATGCATTCTTTCTCAAGCCCACTTGCAAAAATGGTGGGTTGCCAAAAAAACTGGCAGTGCCAGCATACCCAGAGCAAGCTTGGAGGACCTGGAAGAGAGGCAAATATGCTGACCACTTGCTCATCTGTATTATTCTGCACATGTTCTTAAGTTATGGCTGCCCCCAGATGTGTTTTAATCTCTTTGCTGAATTAGTCCTACAGAGCATGTCTAATTTGCTGTTGTTTGAACACTCATGGACCCCCTCTTTGAAAAGACCCATTTCAACTCATCTGTTAGTGTGTACCATGAAGTATTGCTGTTCCCTTGAACATGCCTGCAACATGAATAAATGGAAGAGGTAGAAACACAAGATGTGAGCTTAAACAAAAAGTATTCTGATTTCTTGATTTCTAACATGTCTTTACCCTCCCCTGCCTTCAGCTATTCTCCAAAGGCAGAGTCAATGGGCCTAGAACAAGACTTGTGAAAAGGCTGTTGAAAAAAGGACTCCAGACCCCAAGGAAATCTGCAGTTGGAGGAACCCTAGATCATATTTCCTCAGTTAGACTTAGACAACAGCTACCTCAAGTTGTGTTGTTACCAGGTCTAAGTAAATGTGGACTTGTTGGTTCCATCCTGGCTTTCTCTTTGCCCTGTTCAGAGAGATCAACTGAATGAGCTATTTGTTTTATGAATAAGAAGCCATTTCTTCTGGTCATCTGTGATCTTCCTGCTCTTGACAAAAATGAACAATCAAGACCTTCTTTCAGTGTAACTCTGGCAAGTTATGAAAAATTTACAAACCTGTCTTGCATCAACAGCACACTGCATCTACAGCATACTGCATCTAGAGGCTCCCACACGGATAAACCTAAGCAAGCAGAACCCACTTGACACCATCCCAGCTGGGACAAGTTGCCCACACACTCAAATGCTGCTTACCCTGAAGTCACAAAAACCTTAGGGAAGCAGAAGATGCAGCACATCTTAGGCCCTAGTTCAGATACAAATATTTCTAACTAGCGAGACACAAAAATATGTAGGACGTAGAAACTCAGAAGAGTGTCTTGAAAGTTCAGAACTATCTCAGAGATAAGGAATTGCATTCATTTTCTGAGAATTTTTTCTCCTTTTTGAAGCTAAAAAGAGTGTGGTCCAACTTCGTGTATATGGCCAGTGTAAATTGAACATGTAACCTTAAAAACATGCAAAAGGTGGGATTTCCAGCTGTACTTAGGGCTCACTTTATTGTCTTCCCACTGAAGTCATGGGAGTTATCCATCTGAACAGGCTAGAGGTAACAGTACTTACGATAAGAGTTTTATTAAAAAACACAGAATGGTAGTTTGATTGTTTGGAAAGAAATTTCTCTTATCTGCTCAATAGGGATTCAATACCTGCCATTTTTTTCCCTCCCAGCCTTCTCTTACTGCTCTTACTCTGTCCCTCTTCTACGTTTCTACCTGCTTCCCAGTCATTTTCCTTATGCACCTACACACAGGAGACTCCCAAATTCCCCCCATAATCCCAAGACGAATTAGATATCAGAACAAAACAAGGAAAGCATAACTTGCACAGAGATGCCAACAGCGTTTTTCAACATGTCAATAAGAATGTTGAAACTGTGTTTGGGAGGAGACTTAGTAATATATTAACTCTACTGGCAGGCCATGCATCAGGTTTTTAATCATACTTTAATCTTACATTATTTTAATCACACTAAATCAGAAAGATTTAATCTTATATAGTTTCAAAGGAGACCTTCAATAATTCAGAAATATTGCTAACTTTTCAGACATATAAATAGCTAAGTATGACCTACCACCACTTAGCTTCTTAATCAACAAGAAATGTACTTCATGTGTCACCACTGATCTATCACATGATGGTAGCTGTAGTGAAAAAATAACCGGAAGAAAGAAAGAGATTATAAAGTTTGGATGTTCTGCACATACAGTGGTGGACAGTAGACTTGAGAGCTGGCTAATTCCTTTTCATATTCATTACATTCACATCCAATTAGTTTGCAAGGTGCATGGCTTTTGCAAAGAGACAGAGTTCTGTAGAGCTGTTATAAAAACAATTTATTTGGAAAGGATTGAGGTAATGTGTGGACCAGCATGTGAAGTTTCACACTCTTATAGGAAAGACAGAGTAAAAACATGGGCTTTCCAATCATAGATGCTATGATCATTCCCAGATGGTGTTAGACAATGTCTGTGCAGTGATACCAAACAAGGAACTGATCGCTCTTCCATATATTGAAGAAAGAAAAAATGTGTGCTCAGAATTAATATCAAATGAATCTCAAACTCCTCCATGTGTTTGTACAGTCAGATACATACCCTTTATGTGCACATGGAAGTATATGTTGGGAAAAGAGAGGCAGGAGGGCATTTCTTCCAATTATGAACCTTCTCATTAAACAAATCACACCCAACCCTGTGGGTATGTTAACAAACAAGTGGGCATGGTCCAAGGAAATGAAAATTTGAATGTACATTCAATGTGGTCTATTCTGGAAGGACCAAGAGGAGAAAAATACTTTTAAGTTACTTAAAATATTTCAACTGGTTTTGTTACTTTAGGAAAACACCCTTGTGCCCCTCAGCCTTGATGAGGTGAAGGCGTCGTATAGCAAGCCTTGTGCAACTCAGACAATTTTTAGACAAACAATAAATGTATCAAACAACTGAAATTTCGAAAGAGCATAAACTTATAAATGAGTTTTAGTAACATTTGGAAAAATAATTTTGGCTGGGATTTAAAAATGGAGGATTTTTTTTAATGTTGAAACTTTTCATTTAGTAAAAGAAATATTTGGTTTGGGAAATGTTAAAACATTGTTTTTAAATATTCCCAAAGAGAAACTCAACAGCTCTTGTTTTTGAACTGGTGTCTCTCTTTTTAAAAATTAACTTGTAAACCTGTGTGGGTGACAAAAGGGAGTGGAGGTAAAGACCACTTGACTTCCATCTACAGGAAAAGAATTGTGGTGTGAAGATACGGCTAGGGAGCCATAAGTTGAGGTCTGCCCCGTAAAGGAGAAAATGTTCTCATTTTGGCCAGAGAGCTCTACAAAGCCCTTCTTTTGGTATGCACACATGTCCCGAGCTCCAGCCTGGATTCCAAAGACTCCTTAGTTTTTGAATAGTCTCAAAAGTGTGTTAAAAGCTTAACAAAGATGACAAATGTTGCCTTTAAGGTTTTACAGGCCTTAATCACACAATCTGTTACACAGAAATGGGCCTTTCTATGCTCGTCAGAAGTAGTGCACATTTATATATATAGCATTAAGTAGAAAAGTGGCCTCGATAATTTCATACCTATCGGTGAATGCGGTGAAATTCTTTATCTCTAGGAATGCAGGAGTTCATATCAATTTATCGTAGTTGGCTTTCTGACATCTGTGAATTTCTGACATTTTACTAGCTATTCCATTTCTGAGTTACAGGTTTTTCACCAAATTGTTCTACATACACATTTTTATTATGCATAGAAGCAGGTAAGAGTGGTCCCAAAGAACGCCACAAAGGCACTCAAAAGGATCACGTTAGTAGGTCCCAATCCTGCAGTCTCCTTGTATCCCCAGGAGAGCTCCATGAATTTCAGTGGTATTTCTCATGTCTGCCAATGTCCTCCTGTGTTACTCAAACTACAGGATCAGGGCCTTGGTCAAAGGAGAGGGTCACAGGTTTTTAAGACGTGCACTAAAATTTTTGTCATATTTTTTATGTCTCCAATGCAAGCGCGGTTAAATAACCCATGGACTACAGCCACCGAACATTTCACTTAGCTATCCAGGGGTGAATATTACCATTTATTTGGGGACTTGTCAAAGTATTATTTTCATTACACTAATAAATACTGTAAAAGTCAAAATAAAAAATGTTATAAGTTCTGGAACATGTCTTATCTAAATCTATATGATCTGGAAATATTTAGCAAGGGAGTTCAGTAATACAAAACAGAAACAGAAAGGGTCCTGGGCAAAGCCTTAGGGAAATGCCAAACTATTAATTACACATTAAGTGGATGGTTTTTATTTTTCTGTTGAAACAGCAACTATTCAAAGTCTATGCTGCAGTGCAACAAAAATTATTCTCTGGTATAACTTAACGTAGAAGTCCAAGTTATTTTGATCCCTAGAGTCAAAGTGCTTTAAAAGATGAAATAAAATTGTGTTGGGATTTTTTTAAATTAGGAAATAGGAGAGACAAATTCTGACCCATTAGCACAGAACTTGGCAAACACTAATGATAAATCAAAGCTATGATCTGCAAATATTCTTGCAAGTTTAACTGTATACTTGCAAATTATTTTTCTCACCTAAATGATTTTCCCAACTTGAATTTAATATTGGTAAGTATCACCAACAGTGCTAACAGTTCTGATGAAGTCAAAAGGCTGCCATCATGTAAAACTACCCATACACAGAATGTTTGCCCAATCAAGCCCAACAGCTGTTACATGTTGTTGCTTGCACTGCTAGTCATCCATTTATATTAATGATAAATAATTAACATTATCTTAAAAAGGATCCCAAAATACATCACAAGGCATGACCATAAGCCTGTTCACACTCCGTCTAAACATGGGAATCTTGCTTTTGTGTGCAAAGCTCCCTGCAATACCAAGTCCTTCTGTATACACTTGTGTGTGTGTTTACAGAAAGGCACAAGCTGCATCATCGAAATGCAGACACTTCCAGGATGGAGAAGAGCCTCTAATCAATGTATAGTATGCTCTTTTTCTCTGGGAAAACGGTTACATTTTGGTGAGGACATGGGGGTAAATCCTCCCATAGTATGTAAAGCACCACGGGATCTTTAATGTCTAGGCTGAGCAGACATGACCTCAGTTTTCTAGGGTTTCCTTAATTCCTCAAGTCCCACCTGTGAAAGGTCACAGAGCAGTTCCAGTGTTACTGAATTTGTACTTTGCTTTGGAATTTTGGGAGGACTGTTTTGGGTTTTAGGGTTGTTTTTTTTCATTTGACCACCCTGTTTCCTCTGCAGATTTGTCTGGTCCTCAGAACCATGAAGTCAGTTTTTGTGAGTGCCTTGGATGCAGGATGGGGGAGAAGAGGTAATCTGGAATCTGAAACTAGACAGGATACGTCATTCAATGAAACTGTGCTCATCTATGTCCATTTCTGCCTTTAATGGAAGCAGCCTGGAAGCTGCAAGAGTACAATAATATAAGCACGGATGAATTTGGACAGTATGGAGGGGAACTGGAGAAGTCAATGCTCAAGTTACCCACAAAATCAAGTGAAAATGAAGATACAAATCTCTATTAGAGCAAAAAGACTTCCTCCACTAACTACAGTCCTTCCACTATCCTGCTGTGAATGAAACCCCATGTGTTGAACTCATCATCCAGCATTGAAGGAAACTCAGGAGCCCCTGAATGACCAAGAAAATGGAAGAGAACTGGGGAGAAATTTATAAAAGTAATCCTCAAAGATTCTTGTTTAGTGGAGACCCTTCTTCTTCTGAGGGTTCCCACATAAGAAAGAGGTACCTGTCTCTTTTTTCATAGTAATTTCTGCCAGCTGTTGCAAGTGAGCAACTGCCTTCCTCTAGGTATGATTAGTTACCTACCTAAGCACCCGGTACTCTCAGCACTGCCCAAAGACTGCTCCACATAAGATGTGTCTAAGATTTGCAATGGTGTATGAAATTTATATGACTACAAATGAATAAAGCTCTCATTTCAAAGGATTGCAATTTTCAGGACAAACCTACAATCCCTTCCCAGTTATACCCTGAAATCCATAAAAATGCTGCATGTGAAAGAACTGAAAAGCATGAAGTCCTGCTCAGCAGAGAATGTGCAGTAATTCATTGACTTGGACTTGGATGCAAGCTACAGTGACTCTAATGCCCTGCAAGTCTTCCATCAGAAAGTAACACGCCAGTAATGAACGCTCCTTCCAAATGCACATTCTTACTTTTTTGTGTGTGTGAGCATTCTTCGTTGTGGTCTCCCAGGGAAACTGAGAGAGGACTTTCATTATCCACCCTCACAAAGTCCTCCCTCCCTACCAGGATAGTATCCGCTTGACTCACTAGTTAAGGTCAACATAACCTTGAGGAAGTATCACAGTAAAGCCACATGCATTTGTCTACAGTAGGAGGAATAGCCCAGCAATCTGCAGAAGCAAGGGTTTGCTTTGAGGAACTTCACAGACCTGAATCAGGTGAGGTCTCATAAAGTGCCAGGGCAAATTTAAACCCACAGCTGATCTGTGTCCACTGACACAGAGGGCTACCAAGGGAAAATGGGGTGGAAGTCATTGCATAATGGTGTAGTAGTTCACCCTTCCAGTTTAAAAAGTCAAAATAAGCTTGCCAAAAGATGTTTTATCTTTTTGCACTCTGTCTTATGTTGACTTTCCACTGTCTGCCTCTTCCCGCGAGTTCCACTCGTTACATCCTTTTCTTATTACGCTAAAGTCATAAAATTTGAAAAATACCTTGGTTTCCCCTATTGACCACTCTTAGATCTCATAGTCCATAGCTCCTTTAATGAAGCCCTCAGGCAACATTTCTTTGTATCCTTATCTGAGTTTGGTAATAAAGCATATCTTAAGCCAACCTCCTTTTACAATATATGAACTAGAGCTGGGCAAGCTTTTCATAGCAAATGTTTTATTTAGTGGATTAAGCCTTTTGTTCTCTTTGTGAATTATTATGGACAAACTCTGACTTTAATTCATCTGGTTGTTATTCACAATTGTTCAAATAACTGTGTCAGTGAACATATTTCAGCTGTTTAGATTGTTCTCAAGTGATTCACTTCAGTTCTTTCTTTTGCTATTTGTTATACTCTATTTACTATTCAAGGGCTGTATTTGGTTTTACCCCCCCCCACCTGGTGACAATAGTACCTGATCCTTACATCACTGGAAGGTCTATGTAGAGAAGCAAAATCAAAGAGATTTCATAATGCCCTCTTTTCCTATCATTCTTTGTTCACAACACACATTTCTTACAAAATTTTGTACCAATATATAGTAAGTATCTGTGACAAGGCCTATTTTCCATGAATAGCCTTTCAGTAAAAGAAATTATGTATCCCCATGTTAACAGAAACCATTAAAAGGTCTGAGAATACCATTTAATTGGACTGAGAGCTTCAGCCAAATATCTAAGATTCCACCTACCATTAACAAGGCAATGAGATACCAGACTTCATTAGTTCTGTACCTCACTGAGCTGCTTCATTTGTTGAAACCAGCATTTCTAAATATTTTTGTAGAATATTCATCCGGCTTTAATGTGAATTAAGTAGCACATGTATCTTCAGATTATCCAGTATAACTGCAGAAATACACAGAATGTTCCTGCAAGTATAAATCCAGAGACAGAATACATCTCACTAAGTCTATTTCAAATTATTTTGATTTTTATTCTTCATATAATAGTATGGTGTGCATATAATAATAGATCGTGCATCTCTTTTTTGCATTTAAAGAGATCCCCAGAAACTGTAAAACTTTTATCTAAGCCTAGATTTGATGTGCAGCAAAATTAGAGTGTACCAGTTCAAGATTTAGTTCTGGTCCATATCATCTGTATTATGTGCCTCATGGTTCTGAAAATACAATTTCTGCAGTGGTTTTCTGCACACATGCATAAACAAACAAAAGCAATACAAATCTGTCAACAAGAAAACAGGTGAAAAGAACTGCAGTGGGCCAAATTCTATCCTGAAGTCAACACTGGAGCTGCAGACACTTTTTTGTAGGGAGACTTTAGCCTCTCAGTACTCACATTTGAACAGAATTTTTCTAGGATTCAAAGATTTTGTTTTGAACACTAATGAACTGTGATTCAGTGAACCCAGTAAAAATACTTCACCAAAAATCTCTTCAGGTGCTGCAAATATTTGAACCTGTAAACTTTCACTAACTGACTGTATTATGTGTTTGTGTGTTTTCCTTTCAATCTGTTAAAGTTATCAGTCATGAGAATAAGTTCTTCAGTTTTCTGCTGAAAAAATTTTAGCTTTAACATTTACTGCATTTTTGCGATTTATCACTCTTTCTACCCTAGTATAGCATGAGCTCTTCAATTTGCTTAAGTAAATATTGGCAGCAAATCAAAGAAAGTACTGTAAATCCATGGAACACAATTTTAAACTAACTGTGGAAATCATGCCAGGGATAGCCATGATGTTAAATGTGTTAGGCTCACTAATTTTCCTATGTGGTATATTCTTCCCTGACTATGCACACAAAGGGGAAAACACAACCTATGAAATGTTATATTGTGTAGTTCCTACAATGTCTTCAGAAATACTCTATTAATTTTCTTTCGGGGTCATTATAGCACTATTTAGACAGAGCTGGCAACCTGACTAATGACATTTGTTAATCTTAGTATCACATTTCTGTAATATTTTCATTAGTTACATTTTTTGCTTAGGTCTATAATTTTTAGAGTTGTACTATAGCTTTGTATTATGCTTCTTTGGTTACCAGGAACTCCAGCAGGGCACCAGAAAATAATACTATGAAGGACAATTGGGATCCTACCTGTGAACTTGTCTGGACTTGCATACATCCACCGAAGAATATTTCCACCAAAGAGTGGCTTGCAACATGCTAGGCATGAGCTGCGTTTAATTCAGCAGCAATGTGGTCAGGACCCTATTAAGCTCCCTGTGGAGTGACTCTGGATTTATACCAGTGTGACTGTGATTAAGATTTAACTCAGACTGTGAGATCTATCTGTAAAAATTTTTCTCCCTCCAATTTCCAGTGGCTGTAGAGTACAGTCTTCTCAAACACTTATCTTCTTTTCCATAAATTGCATGTAAACTACATGCAGGTACCCCAGAGCATATGAACACATTTAATACTCAAGACTCCAGTGTTGTCCTAAAGGAACTGTAATAAATAATAGAAAACCTGTAATTAAAAAAAAAAAACAACCCAAAACTGTAATAATCCACGATTCATGTTTTCCATCAGAACTGTACAGAAAACACAGCCTTGCTCCAGGTGCAGTTTTGCAGATATTGTCATTTGTTGCCTGGAAAAAAATCACAATTCATCTTAATGATTATAAAATGCATGATTATATAAAACTCCATTTTACATTCATAGGACAACTCTGCAGCTCAGCTTTCACTGGCTAGTCTTGGTTTTCCCATGATGGATATAGCACGGACATTTGTAAAAACAAGTAATAGAAGCAAATTTAAAACTATACTAAAACTAATCATACAGGAGCTTGGTGCTTGGGTGGTAGGCATACACAACTGATCACATGTTGGTCTCCAACAAAGAGCAAATCCTCCCAGTTTTTCTCCTGGACAAAACTTTTCCCCCCCCCTTGGTTTTTGGATAAATGTAGCCTGTGGTAAAGTCAGCAAACACCAGCCAAGGCCCCCTTGTTCTGCTTCTTTTTGAAAGTGTTCCCCTCATTGAGGTGTCTGCCCACCTCAGCCACCCTCTTTCTTCTCCTGTTCCTGCCTGCAAGCACAACAGCTTCTCCTCCCTTTTCTCTGCCCCTCATCCTCCACAAGCTATGTCTTATCTCTAGGAATAAATCTTTGCCCTTCTTTCTCCCATAAGAACCACAAAATATTGCCAGGTCTCAAGGCTGGTGACACACCGAAGATATGAGATGGACATCAGTGGGTGCCCTGAGTGGGTGCCAGGGTAGGTGAAGATGATGACTGGATGAATAGCCAGTGTGTGCAGGAAGGGGACAGGAACTCAGCGGTGCCATGGACCTGTGGGTAAGGAGGTACAGAGCTTTCAGCAGTGGGGTCCTGTGCCCAAAGGGTGCAAGATGGGGACAAGGCAGGCTAGGGGCAGGGCCCTGAATTCAGACGGGGTTGCAGGGGACACAAAAAGAAGGAGTAATTCAGTACCTGTGGCCAGGAAGGTACTTGGGAAAGGAAGAGAAATTGGTGGGGGAGAAAAAAGACAAGTCAAAATCAAGAGCACAGATACACAAATATGCTAGGAGTATTTTCACTGCCTGGAAACAAAGGACACAGCTCTTGAACCTTGTCAATGCCCAACCAATGTTCTACCTTTATGAAATTAGTATCTCTTGAGGCAAGTTATTTTCTTTCCTAGACAGCTGTTCAGCTCACTACCTTTTGCTTCAGTGGCTCTGCCCAGCATTTGCCAAAGCACTGAGTGAAAGAACACTGCTCATCATGTGATCCAGAGGAGCTGTAGCTAAAAATACTTTATTAAGCTAATGATCCAATGCCATTCTTTTCCTCAGTCTTAGACTACATTGCATTTATTTATCCCTTTGCCAACTTCAGTCTAGATTTCTATTATATGCTGGGCTAGGGCCAACAGAAGAGGCCTCACAGAAACCTGGGTGAAGATGTGTGCCTATTTCAGGGTGGACTTCAGCAGTACCCACAGAATGAGTATATGGTTATGCCTTGCAGGTAACCAACAGTTAAAACTTGGATTGTCTACAAATAAAAATACTATGGAGCTGGACGTTCTCTCAGATATATTCGCAAGATAATGGTTGAAAGAGAAGTGATTTGTTAATCCCAACCCATTGAGATAGACATGAACAGCTGCATATCTGAACTCTAACCTTGGGCAAGCAAGATTAACTAAGCCAGGCAACTGTGCAGTTCTGACAATACAAGAAGCAAGGACTGAATGCCAAAAGCCACAGTGCCTGAATTGTAGGTGCTGAAATAGAACCCAACCCCTCCACATCTTGGCTTCCCACGTGTGCATTTTGAGTCAGAAATCCCAGGAAGGGATCCCAACACCCCCAGCACCAAGGGAACACATATCTAGAGCTAGTTAACATGAAACATGGGCAGCAATGAGGCATCAGCAGCCTCCTTTTACCCCACAGCTGAAGCTCCTTTCTTTGTGCTGCAGAGTACCCTTCTCCTTGAGATCAAGAGATTCAGAGTCACTTCTGAAGCTCTTCTTTCAGAATCTAGCTACAGATCATTACGATCTTTAAAAAGCTGGTGTACAGAGATCCCACCATCAGTGTTTTATACAGTAGCCTACTGGACAGAACACTTCAGCAGTTCTTTCCTCTGACTGAAAGGTTCAAACTCACTGTCCTAACCACAAGACACCCCTTCCAGGCTCACAGGTGAAAGTCATGTAAGCATGGCTGCATATCCTGCTGGGAGACTCACCTGGAAGAGGGACTCATGTTGCAATCTGCACTCCAAGGCCTACAGAGAACTCTTCCTATCCATTCATTATTCAGTGTGAAATAAAAAAATCACTCTAAACACTCTTGGAGAAGTATGTCCCTAAAAGCACCTCAAAGATAATTCCACTAATGTAACAACAAACAACCATTAAATGATAGCTATTGAGTTTTGGTTTCTTTTTTGCACCACAAGAGGAACTGAGAACACCTCTCCAAACAAGATAGACTAAAACCCTTTCCCAAAATAGGTGGGAAAAATAGTTCTGGGTTTTTTTGAGCAGGGGATGGAACTGAATCTGGATTTTCCACATCCTCAGTAAGGGCATTAATCTCTAGGCTTTGGGAGTGGGGATGGCTTAAAAGAAGATACAGCCACAACCTGTGAAAGAAAGGAGGCTCTGCTGCAACCTTTTCAGCATTTATTGATGTTGCCCCTGAGAGACGGGCTCTGAGAACATCTAGAAGATCTTTCCTATTTGGAGACCTAGTTCTAGATCCCCACCTAGTTTAGATGCTAGGACTCAGATGGCTATGAGCCTGCTAGCAGCAGAACTGTGAGCAACTGAGGAAATACGAGATTAAAAAAAGAATTAGACACCATTTTCAAAATCCTCAAAACTCCGGCTCTGATGCTGCTGCTTCCCTGAGGTACTTAAAACCCATCTAGATTTAGGTACCTAAATCTAACTGGAGTGTGACCTTCATCCTGATTTGTTTATGTTATTAAGAAATGCTGACATTTGGTTGAGTGAAGGTGATGAGCTCTGTCATGCTCACAGCAAGATAATTCATGTCAGTGCTCACAGGCGGCCATTATGTAAAGACTGGGTGGGTGACTTTACCCAACAACAGGAAAATACATACTACCTCATCCTAGCTACCAGCAAGTGTTTGGGAGACCTGTCTAGTTTCCATGTTTCATAGAATTATCATTGGGATTGCTACTACAGAGACATGTATTATGTATGCAATTCCCCTTAATCAGAAAAGAGAAAATGAGATTAGTTCCGTAAGGGTTATTACTGTTCATTTCTCTTCCTGCTGCTTTTCTGGGTCATGATTTAGATGAAATATCAGTAAATTTTTGTTCTTTTTGTCCCATGGACTTTTTCAGACTAATGGTAAACCCACAGAAGTCAAGAAGAAAAAAGAAAGCCCACAAAAATTTATATGCTAGAGAAAACAGAACTATCATCAATAAACAACCAAACAAGAGAAAAATATTAATTCATTTGGAATCAGAATATTCATTTAAAGAGTTTCAAAACAACAGCTTGCTCTCTCCCAGACACAAGCAATTTCCAAAATGTAAAACAGGTTTGGAAGTTGTCATTCAATTTCAGTGGCATTAGACAGGGAGAACAAGGAGCAGTGGGGTAAAATCAAAACTGACATAGATCAGGAGCACTTAGAACTTGCTATCTGTAGAAATGTGTGCTTTATTTCCACCACAGATTAATGAAACACCTCGCAAATGTTGTGCATTTGTGGAGAGCACACAGGTCTGTAGGCAGCATACATATTACATAGTGTGCACTACTCCTGTGCATTGCTTTCGAGCATCATCACCAGAGGCTTTTTAAGACTTTGCAGCCATGGAATTAGCTGTGGTATTGCCAGCCAGCTGTGTATCCTCCACGGACTTTGGAACAAGCTATAAAAGTAAAAAGAAAAACATACTTTGCCAGCTCCTCACAAAACAGAGCCAGCACTTTAAAACTGAGTGGGTCCTTTTCCGCCCGGCAAATCTTGAGGTCGGCCTCACAGGTCACCATTCAGGATTACGTCAGGGACCAACCGATTGGGTTCAGGCAGGCTCGGGTTGGTCTGGCAGGCTGCGTGAAGCGAACAAAAGCCAGACCAAGACAAAAAGTTGAGGGAGTGGGATAGGAGGAAATGAAGAAGACTGTTCCAAAGGCTTTTAAATTACGATGGCCATGTTGTTGCAATACTATTGGAAAACTAAATGAATTGCTCCCTTCCTTAGCCCCCTCCTGCTGTGGCTATATTTCTTTTAGCTAAGGGCCTGAGTCAGTAAAGATGCATCCAATTTCCATGCTGTCCAAATACTTGTAATCACTGCAGAAGCCAGATAGAGATTTCAGTAAACTGAGCTTTCATGATAAACAAAACTGTTCATTAGGTGGCTCTTGGCCTTCAAAGTTTTCAAGACAACAGCACTGCTGGGAGAAGGTCACAAATTTATCCTAGAAAGGGCTAATTTCCACAAAATTCTGCTCACCTATCTTCTTAAAAGCAGAGGACTTTAAAGAATTTCTGTTCAGGAACCCAAAAGCTGAGGCACATTGACTCTACAGTCACTACTGAAAAAAAAAAAAAAAAACACCAAACTATCTTTATTATCTTTTAGTTCACAGTTACATTACTGGAAAGCCAAATGTTTTCTAGGCACTGTAAAACCACATAATAAAAGCAGTCCACATTTTCTTTAGAAGCCAGGGGCTCTGTAACTTCACAATCCATAATACAGTTTGCAAGGATGCAGCTACACGGAAACCAATTTTTTTAATACACCACAATAAAAATCATCTAAATTTTGCACAGTGTTTGAGCTTCAACTGGCACAGGCTGCCAGAATCTCATTGGTAGCATTCCAAGAAAACACTACTCATTATATATGAGATCTATCACCCTTTCTTGAGTTGTTCTGTAGCCATTAAACACCCCATGAGTGCAATGACAGCCATGTAAGCTAGCAAGTTCCCTGTACAGCACAAAGAAATTGAAATTGCAGAGCATGAGAAGTTGTGAATTTCATGGTGGATTCCCCTTCCCTTTGTTTGCCCTTCTTCTCCCCTTAAACACCCAATGTGTCTGTTTAAAGAGTGAGGGTTGTTTTCTGTTTGGCGTTTTGTTTCCTTTTACTCATGTAATTCGTTGCAGACTTCAGGACAGTAACCTCTGTAGAATTTGCTAGTGGCCCACAGAGCTAGCATAAAATAAAAAGTTACAAGTCCACATAACCTTAATTTTATGGTTATAAGCTATATTTACTGCTATATCATAAGTTTGAAAAGACTGCTAAGTGTTCAGTGTGGGAATGCAGGGAATTTCTCTTAAGTTAGTTTTATGGAGAAATGTGTTGTTAAACTGTAGGAAAGGTTACGGTCCTTTCAAGTCCTCCAGAGCAGAATGCCTATTAGGCATTTTTAGGGTATTTATAAAATACCCCAACCACTCCCTCAGTATCGTTCACTGAAATTCAAATTCAGGACCTTTGCTCTGTTCAAGTCCCTTTGGTTTTAACACTGTAAACTAACCTGAGTGAGAACGCTATCAAAAATCAAGGTGGGGGAATTTGCTTTTTAACTCTTGCCCACCTGCACTTTTTTAACTTTGCAAGTGTTTCTCACCACAGCATATAAATATGGTGTAGCCCAGTGAGTGTACAGCATACTGAGCTGAGGCTTCATCAACAGGAGAGATGTGAGTGCTCTTAGTACTTCTGTCCCGATTTTATCTGATGAGCCTGGGCAGGATACAACCTCCTGAGTGCCTCAGTTTCCCCACCTGTAAAACTACAATGATAGTACTGATTTCCAAACATACTGAATCCTCTTGTGACCTGCCAAAGAATAAATGCTAAACAAGAGAAAGTACTGTTGCTCCACCCACCTCTCAGCCTCCCCTTCTCCCCTCAGTCCCTCACTCTCCTCTTCCAAGGCATGTGCCCAATCACTTTGCTAGATGGCCACACAATAAGGTGGACTAAAAGTTGCCTGCAGACAGAGACCTAACAGGATGCCTGTCTTGTGGAGTCAATCTGATCATGTATAGTAAATCCACTGCCTCCAGAAAGCAGATTTTCACTACTGTTATGGGACAGGACTGGCCAGGCTATGGGGAAAGGGTCATAGGACACTTCACCTGCCCTGCGCGGTGGCTACATCCCTGTCTGACCCCTGGATGTGCTCCTGATATGTAATGTGAGGGGCTGCAGGGCTTGGGGCAGAGATGGCAGGAAAGACAGAAACCTGGCACTGAAGGCTATGTACTGCCTGGGGGTACCTGGGTACCCTGTAGCTTCTTGGTTTGATACCAGCACACCCTTGTCTTTTTAAAAATCTCCTTTCTTACATCCACTTTTGGAAATTGTGTTTTTCATTCACATCTACCACAAATTATGAAGTTTCGCTCTTCTCCTTGGTGCTCACATAATTTTTACTTTAATTCTGCATTTCATTTTTATAGGAAACCGTTTATTACTTTTTACAGAATGTCAGCCTGAAACAAGCCTTTGCAATTCAGTCTACACTGTCATTTAAAACAGGAAAATAAATTGTGTGATAGAGACACTGAAGAACAAATGCTTTCTGGCATTAGTTTTCTCTTTCAGGCATTAGGGTCTTTTAGAGTGCAAGGAAAAATTCCTTTTATCTTCCAGAGTTTGCTAGCAGCATCTTTTGGTTTTAAATGACTGATAATCTACTCTCCCAGTGGAGATCGTTAAAATAAATTTTAGACCGCCCAAACAACCCCTTAAAGTTCAGTTTACCTTCTGCCAGATTGTCCTAAAAACCAGTAATGTCACCCTGCAATGCCCTCTGCTGGGAGATGCAACTTGGAGCTGGAAGGAGAGCTACCGGTTCGTGTCCTCGGGCAAGGAACAAATACTTGCGATGAGATGGACTGAATTTTCACCTTCTCTGTGAAATCCTGACCCCGCTGAAATCAGTGGGGTTCTAGCTTTTAATTTTCACTTTGCCCTTAATCACCCCCCCCCCCCTTCCAAAAATTGCACTGTTATTAGCTACACTGGAAAAAAACTGTTGATACAGACACGAGGATCTCCTTTTAGCATTTATTGAGCTCCTAGAGAGAGCTTTTGTAAGGAAGCTTTCAGCTGCAAAAGACATTGTTCCTCTTGACATTCTTCTAAGTCACTTTAACGGTAAAAGCCTTTACAAAATCACACATGCAAATAGCATTCCTGATACACAGGTGTGATTCTGACTAACATATTTTCACTGAGCAGGATTCTTTTACTGAGAAAACGAAGTCAGGCAAATGCTATGCAGTAAAACAAAGGAGGATATCTGGAACCTGATGTGTGAGAACACCAACCCTGTCAACTGCCACCTCCGACTGCCTCTGAGATGCAGCATCTTCGGGCCAGAGGAAGAAAAAATCTGAACCCTACCAAGGAGTGAGATGCTAAGCTTGGAGTTCACACAAACAGCAATCTTGCCCCTCACATGCATACTGGCGCCACAACCCCATGGCTTACAGGCTAGTTATTCCCAGCTGGAGAATCATCCCCGAAAAATATTTTCCAGCCTTGGCAAGGGTGATGTAACACTATCGCTGCTTTGGTTTCAGCTCCTGTGTCCCTCAGCAAGGATGGTCTTGCGTGTTGTTGGTCTCTCACCGCAGCTGTGCAATGGGCAGTAAGTAGGAAGGATTTTTTTTTCACAATAGCCCCCAGTCCTCTCTGCTGAACCCTTTCTCCTTACAACTCATGTTCCACAGCTTCGGTCCTTCCTGGCAGACCAATTAATTTTATACTTACTACTAATTATTATTTCTATCTTTTAAATGGAAACATTTTTTCCTTGTGATGAGATGTTTCCTCTGCATTAACCTGCTTTATCACCATGGGCTCCCCCTGCCCTGCTTTAGAGGGACAGACACCCTTGGTGCCAGAGAATGCAGGTGCAGTAAAGCCACGCAGAGCCTGGCAACACCATTTTTATTTGAAGTTACACATAATTATTATTGATTTGGAAGTGTGACCTCCTTGATACACAGCCTTACAAGCTAACAGTTTTTTTCCAGAAATGACTTTAATGTTTGTTATGCCCTCATGGAGATTGAAATGTCATGGTTATAAGCAGTTTTCAGGACTATGCCAGGTTCATTAAAAGGCCCCCAGACAAGTAATTTTTTGCTTTGTATACTGTCCTGAAAAACTTTTGCTTCCCTTGGTAAGTGCCACACTGTCGCACTCATTTGAAAATGGGCATGTGTGGCTACAAGCATCTAAAAGTATGTTTACCCCTGACAGAAAAGTATGTTTACAGCAAGGGCTCAGATTGACACTCGCCTGCTCTTCTCAGGAGTATCTTCCTTTGCAAGAGAACTGAGGTGCCCAGGGATCAGGTGGTGGGTGCTCACATACCCTAACCCTGAAATGATTAATTCAAGGAAAGGTTGGAAATAACTGAAAGTTGTTCCAGTTCTGATGCCAGTCTGGTCCCTCATGGGTGAGGCAGCTGTGCCAGAAAAGCAAACTGAAAATCCACCCTCTGAGCCAGCACCTTTGATGGAAGGATCAGCAGTGAAGTCCAAGACTGAATTGGCCTCCAGCTTAAACTGTCCTCTGATCCAAGGCTGTCTCTCAACATCACAGACGAATAACGTTATATGAGGAATCTTGCACACACTGCTATTTTTGCTGCCAAGCGGTCTTTCAAGAAGTTGTCTCCTGATCTGATACCTTTACACAGAATAATTTCATCCACAGAAATGCTTGCTAGTGGTTAAATTATGGCCAAGAATCTACATTCGGCCCGAATTCACTCATGGTGATGCATTGTACCACTACTGGAAAATACGTGTGGTGTCACTCAAAATTATATTATACTGGAGTGTGACCAGGAACAGGATTAGAGCAATATCCTGTGACTGGGAGCAAGGATTGAACTGGTTCAACATTTGCTGGAGGCAGCAGAACACCTGGGTGAGAGGCTGTCACTGAGCTACCTCCATCCCAGCTTCTGGGGCAAGAGGTGGGAAGGCAAAAAGGACTGCAACATGCCATCACCACATCAAAAAGAAGATGCAATCTCCCTGCAATCATTTCTCTCCTGGCTGGCAGCACATAGCACTAGGAAATGACAGCTTTGGTATTCCCTGGCTCTGCTGACCTCTATCATCACCCGAGCCGTGGAGAGTTCATCATTCAGAAAAGAGGGCTGAGGAAAGCTCTGCTCAACCTCAGTTAGGGCTTTCTTTGGTTTCCAGAGAAAACAGAAGAGACAAATTAACATCCTGCCCTAGGAAGATTTTTTGTCCTCATCACTGTGGTGGCAAAATCCAGTTTCATCAGCACTGCCGAGAACACTTACAGTAGCTTGAGGATTAGAGATCATGATGGCTTCCACCCAGGACTGCCTTCCAGCTTTGTGTCCTCTCTTCCTAAGGATACACTGAGAAAGTATCAAGAAAAAAAAAAAAAAAGCATCATCATCAGACAAAGTGGTCATTCTGCACTTTTCCAGCCCTCAGCAGTCAGTAACCTTTCTGTTTGCACCAATATAAACCCCAAGCAGTCAGTGGGAGACGTGATTTGCACAAGCAAATTCACTCATTTCCTAAGAGAGGGCAAAATTCAGGGTGTGACCTCAACTCCTTTCTCCAGCCACAGCTTAGCTGAAGGCCCAGTATGTCAAATTCACCTCGGTGTGATTCCAGGGACTGGTCTGGAATCAATTTGACCCAGTAAGTCTCTTTGATTGAATCAGGCCTTTCAGAAGTTTTGAACAACAAGGATCTAAACAGCAGGCAGCAATCTGCACAAAAACAATCTTTGCAGTTTAAGGAATTTTTAAAGGTCTGTGCCTTTTTTTTTTTTTTTCTTTTTGGCTTCAAATGCTTTCCAACTGAGCAAATGCTGCAGTGGGTTCATGGGAGAAGGCCTTGAGGCACCCCTGACTTTGGCACTGTTATCCCATAGACACTCCATACATTTCTGGCACCTTGCAGCAGACACATTGACAGCCACAGGATTGATGGAAAAGGAAAGAAGCTGTTTTGCAGTCAAAAGAGAATGTACTCAGATTTCTAAGGCCATTTGAAAGAATGCCAGAATGATACTGGATTTCGGCATTCTTAAGCTCCTTTAAGATGATGCAGCAAGTGGTCTTTTCCACATGTGATGATGTATTTCAGGACAAGAGTTTCTTCAAGATTTTCCAAGCCTGTGGGCTCCTGATCCTTTTTCAAATTACAGAGATGATAGCATACCAGGGAGAATTGTGATTAGTTTAAACTCTCCACAGCTGCAAGAGATGAATGTAAAAATTCCACCCAAAAATCCACTTCTTCTGGATTGAATTTACCTACACGACACCAAGTCCTGACCAAGGGACCACTTAAAAGAGCTGGAGCAGCATCAACACTATTTAGTTTCTTCCATCACATCAACCCAGGGAAGGCTCACAACTGTTCTACCCAACACATCTCCCCCAGCAGCACTGCCATGATACAGGCTGGGGTATTAACAGAGCCCCGAGATGCATGGGGAGGAAAATGGAACGATGAAATAAAAGCTTAAGTACGAGGGAATTCAAACAGGGCTTGCAACTCATTACATGGGATACCAGGAGAATTGTAAAACACCTTGTAACTGAGAGGCTTTGCTTGGAGCTGTTAAGGACTGCAGCCCCCACTTCATCACTGGCTGACAAATTCTGAACGGTCTTGGCAACAGGGGGGTGCAAGCACTGAGCTGTCTCGGCTAACCTGAGCAGACGGCAATGCTTTGTTTTGCTTAACGGGACCTCTCTCTCTCTCTCTCGTTTCCTTGGGTTTCTAAACAAATATAATAATATACAGCATTCACCTCCATCATTTCTCTTGAAGCGTCGGCATTGACAATGCTGGCGGTGTGCCCACCTTGAGACATTTGACCTTCCATTTGTCTCTGAAGTCAGAAGAGGCTGGAGCATGCATTGGAAGGCTGGTGACTGACACCTCCTACATTTGTCTGGTTTTATTAACAGGGCGATAGGCGAGACCCTGTTTTATGGGACTTTCCTCAAAAATGCTAAATAAAGTGCAAAACCAAAAAAAATCCCATTTGCTGAAGTTGTCTGTCTGTCAGTGAAAGGCAGCCCCATAGTACCACTACATGAAGCCCCAGAACCCCCGCGGCCGGGCGGGAGGCGGCACAGGGCCGCAGCCGCTTCCCTCCACGCCCCAGCTGAAACCGGCCAGAACCGGCAGGAACCAGCCACCCCCCAGCCCAGCATTGCCAGCGGTCCGGTCCGTGCCAGAGCCTGCCCCCAGGGCTGTGGTGGACATCTGCCGGGGAGCAGACCTGGACCTACGGGAGGTAGGGCCATTCTCTCAACAAGTATTTTTAATCTATGCGAAAAAACGGGCTTCTCCCGTGGGATTTAGCCAAGTGTAACCATTGCTTTTTGCTCTAAACCAGACTGATATACGGCATAGTGAACAATATTACAAATACATTAACTCTATTTTATGTCTTTCACTCCACCCCGTGAGGAGACGTGCTCTAAATACCAAACCATAATCCCCACCGTTGTACCAGGGAACGTTTCCCTGCAACGATCCCGTGGGCGGCCCGGCCGTGCCCTGCGGCCCGCTCTGAGGCTGCCGGCCAAGGCGGAGCGGAGCCGTGCGGCCCGGCCCGGCCCGGCCGGGCCCGGCCCGGCGAGTCAGGCCTAGTGGCGGTGGGGAGAATGTCTTTAGCATGCGTAGTCGTGGCCGAGTGGTTAAGGCGATGGACTAGAAATCCATTGGGGTCTCCCCGCGCAGGTTCGAATCCTGCCGACTACGGCCGGAGTGTAATAATTGGCGCATATTTTTTTTTATCCCGTCTCCCGGGGATAGCGGGGCAGGCTGGGGCCCGGCTCTGGACGACCTCCCCGGGAACCCCACGGGCGCACCCCACACCCCGCCGCGGCGGGAAGACCCCGCCCCTGCCGGCGCCGGGCGGTGCGGGGCCGCCTTGGCAACGGCAAGATGGCGGACGACTTGGACCGGTTACTGGATGAGGTGGAGAGGCGGCTCTGCCGCCTGCCGGGGCGCGGGGCGGCGGGCGGCCACCGGCACGGCGGCGGCGAGGAGGCGGAGGCAGCGGCGAAGGAGGGCAGGTTAGCGGTCCGGCGTCGGTCCCGGCATCGTCACGCACCTTCCCGACGAGCGGGCGGCCGCTGGGGTGGCGCGCAGCCCGCCCCTCCCCCGCCCGGTGAGGCGGGAGGCGGTCGGCGAGACCCCTCAGGAACCGAAAATGCTGAGGCTCGGGGGCCGAAACACTGGCTGGCGGGCAACGAGTATCCCCTGTAGTACTTATTTTTAAACACCCAAGTCGTGTGCCAGCGAGATAGTTCAGATAGTCTTTGTTTCTTGGGAGTATCCCAACCTCGGATTAAATATGGCGTTAAAAGCTGCACTAATTTGCTTGAGTTAGGACCAAGGGTTACATAGCTCTATAACTGACCTCATGATATGTGTAAAATATCTATAAATCTTGTGATTTAGTGCAGGAAGAACTTTAGCAGTAGTATTAGCAAACATTTTATTCTGTTGATACTTCAGTCATCTATGTATTCTGTTCATACTTTTTCTATTAACTGTATCTTCTACGTAAATACTCAACTTACACTCTATGCTTTCATGCAGCCATCTCAAATTTCACAATTTTCAAAATGGTGGTCTGAATACCGACAGGTTTGGTTGTTACAGGGTCACTGCTGACAGCACTGCCGAGCAGTCTGCCACACTGCAGCCTGCCCTCAGGTTTCCATCCCAGCCCTCACAGGTGTCTCCCAGGTTTCCATCCCTCGTGTCTCAGACTCCAGGTGGAAGGTCTGTGGACCAGGGGGGTTTGGCCAGATGTCTCCACAGGTGGACTGCAGAGCACTTACCCAACAGGCATCTCAGAGACCCAGGCAAGGATCTTGGGGAGCCAAATGACTAGTACAAGACCAACAAGCCCCCTGCCTTTGGCCACGTTACTGAACTTGCCTGTTGTTTGCATAATGGTTAGATGAGCACCCAAATTTAGTCAATCTAATTACAATGTTTTTAAAAATCACAGTGGTGTTCTTTCTCAGTAGATTTGTTCTTGATTGGTTGATGCAGCAGTACTACAGGTCTCCCTTTCTTTGACAAAGAGCTAGCAAATAGCAGACTTGAGTGACAAGACTCTTCACCTGAGTGAAAGCAAAGTGCAGATGATCTCTCTAAATCCATACTATTTGACAGGAATTTCTTCAGAACCCCTGAAGTTGTATAGCATGAGGAGAGAACTTCCTCTAACCTTTTTATATTCCTGCTGCTGAAGATTCATGTGAAAAATCAGGGCTGTCCAATCTGTTGCTCAGTAAGTGCAGCATGGGTTATATTATCATAGTTTTATTCAGGGTTAGAAGTGGTTGGAAATAAAAGAAGCAAGCCAAAATATGATGGGACAGTTCAACAGGGACTGAAAGGCATCATCGTGCAGTTTACATCTGTCCAGTCATGATGGCCTTAGGTACTGCAGATATATTAGAGGAAAAAGGCTGTAACTAATTTTATGCTTTAAATTACAATTCTTAGAACTGTTCTGGTCATGCTACAAAATGAAGGCTGATTTGTTTGTTTTTCAGATCAGCTAAACTGTTAATGAGTGCTGACAGCAGTGAAGAAGATATAGATGACATTATTGATGAAATCTGTAATGACAGCAGCTTTACCAAAACACCTCTGGTGAGTAGGAGTCTGGACAAATGCAGAACAGATGAGGTTCAGCGATGGAAAGAAAAGCACCATAAACGAAAACTGTTTTAAAGCAAAAAATGAACTAAAACAAGCTGTGGGATGAACTTGGAAAATAAAAGCAGAAAGGAAAATGCAACGATCTTATAGTGAGGAACAGGAGAGATATAAAGAGACAGCCTTACCCAGGCAGTAACAGGCAATTAAAGGAAATGCCAGTTCAAGATAGAGCATAGTGTCAAATATCACAGAATCACAGAATGGTTGAGGTTGAAAGAGGGACCTTTGGAAGTCATCTGGTCCAATTGCCTGCTCAGGCAGGGCTGCCTAGAGCTGATTGACCCGGACCATGTCCAGATGGCTTTTAAATATCTCAAAGGATAGAGACTCTACAGTCTAAGTAACCTGTTCCAGTGTTTGACCACCCTCCCAAGAAGTAAAGAAGTTTTTTCATATGTTTAACTGGAATTTCTTGTATTTGAATTTGTGCCCATTGCCTCTCCTCCTGTCAGTGGGCCCCACTGAGGAGAGTCTGGCTAGGTCTTCTTTATTCTTCCTCATCATGTATTTTTATATACTGATAAGATTCTCCTGACCTTTGTCTTCTCCAGGCTAAATAATAACAGCTCTCTTAGCCTCTACCTGTATGTCAGATGGTCTAAGTCCTTAATCACCGTTATGTCCATGTCTCTCTTGTACTGGGCACAGCACTTCAGACATGTCTGTGAGGCCATATCTGGAGTAATGTGTCCAGTTCTGGGCCCCCCAGTACAAGAGAGAGATGGAGCTACTGGAGAGCCTCCAGGAAAGGACCATGGAGATGATTAAGAGAGACTGGAGTACCTTTCATATGAGGAGAGGCTGAGAGAGCTGGGACTGTTCCGCCTGGAGAAGGATCCAGGGGGATTTACTGATGTGTGTAAACACCTGATGAGTGAAGAAGGGGCCAGACTCCTCTGTAGTACCCAGTGACAGGACAAGAGGCAATGGGCACAAACTGAAATAAATGAAGTTCCATCTGTACACAAGAAAACACTTTTTTTACTGCGAAGGTGGTCAAACACTGAGACAGGCTGCCCAGAGGCTGTGGAGATTTTCAAAACCCAACTGGACACAGTCCTGGGCAAGCTGCTGAAGCTGACCCTGCTTTGAGCAGGGGGACTGGCCTAGATGATCTCAAGAGGTCCCTTCCAACCAAAATGATTGTGTGATTCTGTCTCACCAGTGCTGAGTAGAGAGGAAGGATCATCTCCCTCGACCTGCTGGCAACATCCCTCCTATTGTAGCCCGGGATGCTGTTGGCCACCTGTGCTGTAAGGGCACACTGCTGCCTCATGGTTAACTTAAGGTCAGCCAGATTTCACACGGCCTTCTCTGTAAAGCTGCTTTCCAGCTGGTCAGTTCCCACTGTGTTCTGGTGCATGAGGGTTATTCCTCCTTAAGGTCAAGAGCTTGCATTTCCCCTTAGTTGAACTTCAGGAGACTCTTCTCAGCCCATTTCTGCAGCCTGTTGAGGTCCCTCTGAATGGCAGCACAGTCATCTGGCATACCAACCACTGCTCCCCGTTTTGTGTCATCTGCAAATGACTTCTGTTGCTTGACAGCAGGAGATGGAGATGAAGCTGCAAATTTACATTGTCAAGACAGAATGATAGAAGACATTGAAAACAGATACTCATTTAGGTATCATCAGTAGAAAACTGTTATTTATACTTCATAACCCCCTGTGCAGATTGTTTTTATTTTCATGAGTGACACTGGTTTTGCTTTGTTTGTCTTGGATTCCTTACAGAGTGGCTAAATTTCAACCAACAGAAAACACTCATATACCACAATATGTATGTCTGAGTGAGAGAGAATTATGTCAGTAAATTTGTATAATTATATCATTTTATATCCCTAGGACTTCCCATTTAGAATCTAGAATTCTATTATTCTAGAATTCAAATAAATTGTTTTATGTGCAGCAAATAAGAAACTTTTCAATGACATTTTACCTTTTTGAATAATAGAAGTTCTTGATGTGTTTTCAGTAACACAAAAGCTCAAAAACAGTGAGGGAGAAGGTTACTAAATTAAAACTGTCTTTAAAAGCAAAATTATTAAAAAGAGGGTGTGAAATACTAAGCCTTGACTGTAAAGTCAAAGTGATCATGTGGTGTTGAATTCCTTCAGGCAGCTCTGGGAATTCACTATGGGAAGAGAAGCCTCGTTCCTCAGTTATCGGTTACTTCAGCAGCTTTTGTCTCAGAAACCCTCACAGAAACCTGAGCAAGAAAATTCCCAAATTCTTCGTCCCCTTTTGTGACTGAGATTTTCTGGCTCCTGCTTATTAAGTAAAACAGAATATTGTTACCTTTCTGTAATGCTGTCTTTTATTCTTTGATTGCTTTTTAAATAGAAATTGAAGTCTAACTCTACAAGTCTCACACCTGAAAGAAATAGTGCTGTTGCACAGGCTCATAGAAAAAGGTAAATGAAAAATGTTTTGACTAGTTGAACATAGCTTGATTATAGCTTGTCAGTTTAATAATATTGCCACTGTTTAATCTGTATTGAGAGAAAGAAACAGTATTTAGAGAAGCACTCTTTTTTAAAAAACCCAAAGATAATTTTTTAAAATTACTAATGTGCTTTCATGTGGTCAAAATTATTTATTATACATTTATTAATTATTTAAGTTATTGAACAACAGCTTCCTTTGCTGTATGGACAAATACATTTATCAAATGCTGCAATATATAGTCCCATCTCTATTTGTTATAGAGAGTGGTTGTCATAGAGTTTTTCTTTGAACACCTTGGTAATGAAAATTTTAAAATTCTGTAGTTTGTAAGTATTTGGATGCTTTGCCTATATTTAATAAATACTATTTTAGAAATATCGTGTTGTTAGATTGGGAGAAGCATAGTACTACTTTCTTGAAAATTTTTTGCTATAATTAAACATTTTTTAATGAAATCCATATAGATGCTGTCCAGTGTACCTGGGTGGAAGCTCTTCACCATATGGGATAGGAACAAATATTTCAAAAAGGTAGGAAACATGAAAAAAATGTTACACTTGCTTTATTAATTTATTCACAACCGTGTTTCTGTGATGGTACAGAGTTCCGCGTTTGGACTGGACAGGACAGCCTTACATTCATCTAAACATGTGGCTGTCTGTAACTGCAGTCTGAAGTCAGCCGGTCCCTTCCAGTCCTCTGCTGTTGACCACTAGATCTTTTGTTCATTTGAAGAGTTGAAAGATGTGTACAAATGAGGCATGAGACTCTAGAAATCAGTAACATGTAGTTAAGGAATTGTTGCTGTAAAGTATTGTTATTTTTCCCTGCCTCTCTTCACCTTTCTATGTGATGCCAAGTATGTGACTTAAATCAGTGGGCTAGTTTAAATCATCCCAGAGCCTGAACTGAAAATAGCCAGAGTGCTTTGCGACAGAAGCTGAACTTAGTAGGAAGGGTACTTTAAAGATTTATCCTCAGCATCCTACAGAACATTATTGCATTTCCATTTGGGATTTTCTGTAGTAAGTAATTGTGCACTGGTGCATAGTTGGATGCTAGTCAGGTGCCATACTAGTGAGGAAGACTGAAGAGAATATATCAAGAGAATATCAGTTTGTTTTCTGTGTTCAGTGAGGTTAGGAACCTATAAAAATAATACGTGATCATATAGTTAAAACACATACCATAGTGAATGTACCAGAGATGTAAAAAAATTAAGATTGCAGGGTAACCTTGCTTCTAGTATTTCTGCATAAGCACTGCACTTTAAAACAGTTATGATCTGTGTAACTTCTCTGATTGTAATAAGATCTTGGAGCTTTCTGATCTTTTTTGACCAGAACATGTGATGAACTACGTTGTACTGCTTGTGACTTCCGTGTGTCACTTTTCAATGACTACATCTGGGATCAGTCCTGTGATTATCTTTTTTTCAGGTATGTTTGAGGTGGGTTTGGTATTAGCATCGTGTTACTGTGCTTTGGGGCTTGATAGCAATGGGAAACATGAGAAGTCCTGAGCACTCCTGTGTCACCTCAACAGGAATATGTGTGCAACCTGTTTGGGGATCAGGTGGGAAAGTCTGCAGAGAGAGAGATGCAACATCTCCCATAATCTCTTTTCATGCCTTTCCATTTCTTCCCCTGTCACTCTCCTGTCTGCTTTTAGAAAGAATTCAAGTTTCATGGATCAAAAGGCAACTTGACTGCTGAAACAGGCAGATAATCTGTGTGATGGGTTAGCCTCTGGTGTGCCATTGCAGGATGCCTGCAAAATCAATGCAGACTGTTCAGCACGCACTTCTCACCATACCTTCACTCATACAGACTGTGATTGTTTCAAGTCAGATTTTCTTTCTTCCAGTATCAAGTATTATGCTGTCACGTTCAGTGTAAAATCAAATAGTTTGATTTCTTAACAAACTTCTTTTTGCAGCAAGGTTTGATTAAATGGAGGGGTGGGATTTTTGTTTTCTTGTTATATATTGCGATGTCTTTGACTTCAATTATTTCAGTTTTTTTGAGGTCTTAAAATTAAGGAATTCTTATTTCCAGTTTCTCTAAAACTGTCTAATGCCAGGACTTAGTGAAAGATAACGTAGTAGTTGTGCTCCTAATACAGACATTGAATTTGGATTCCTCTTATTTTAATCAAGTCTCTGTCTGTGCCCGTTAACTGATGGAGGCAGTGGATGTGTTCAGAGTTTGGCCACCAGGGGGTGGGACAGCCAGAGTAGAACAGTATTGGATTATTATTTTTCTTCTATTACACGTTAGGTTTTTCCTGTATTTTTCCGTCCAGTTTCGAAATTTGTATTTCTCCTTGAATGCAAATCTTATTTTCCTGTTATTTAAAGCAGCATTAAAAATACAGTGCTGCACTAGTCTCCTGAGATGAGTTTGGTAGCTGGAAAGATGAAAGTAAAAATATGGTTCTTTTACTTACTCAAAGTCTAAATTAATTCTGCCTCTGAGATCTTGAAATTAAGATTTTTTAAAAAAAAAAAAGACAGGGAAGGCATTGGTATCAGATACTTGTAACATTGATTAAAATCTGTAATCTTTAGCAAGATATTTAGCTATTTATTTTGACTAACCCGAATTTTAAAAAGCAAACTTGAAGATTAAACATTTGCCTTCCATGAATAGGTGTCTGACCTCTTTTTCTAAAAATTCTTTCTTTTATGTTTTTTTGGGGTTTTCTTTATTTAGCTGAACTTATTCATGCTGGTTTTGAGCAACTGAGCAATTCAGTGGCCAGTAATTGATGGCCAGGAGGTGGTCATGAGGGCAGGGATAGTTAAAATGGTACATTTTCACTTGTTTTTAAACAACTTGGTTTTATAATAGCCATGCTGGTTTTTCATTTGTTGTGGTTGATGCTTGCGCAGGGATTATTTGTGGTTTGATGTACATTCTTTCCTTTTATGGCCATTTAATTTCAGTCACTTTAACAACCATCCTGAGTAACAGCTCCTGATGAAAAGTTTAACACTGTCATTGTACCCATTATGCATAGGTATTTTTACGGTAAGTTTGATAAGATAAATACATTTTTGGATCATTTCTTAACACAAGAATTAACTCTACCTGGTTTTCTTCCCAACTCTTTCTCTGGAGGCTGACACAGGGTCTCTAATCCCAACAGAGAACATTGCTTACAAAAACATCAGTCTCCAGTTGATCTGAGAATACAGTAATTATGCAACAAGACTGCTCTCAGGAAAGAATTGTGTTCAAAACAGAATTTGAACATATCCCTAAATTCATTCATGACAGTGGTACTCAGAAATGTTCAAGAGCTTTTCTGAATTGAAATGGCTTCATTAATCTTTTTTCGTTACAAAAAATGAATGATCCTAAACTGAATTCTTTTGATTGGCAGGAATAACATGCCTGAGCTCAGTAAACTAAGAGCGAAGATGATAAAGAAGAAAGGAGCACGAGCATATGCTTGTCAGTGCAGCTGGCGATCCATTGATGAATTAACTGACCTCCAAGCAGACCAGCAGCTTCGGTGGGTTTGTGGTAAACATGCAGAATGAAGTCCTTTTGTGTGTGGTACCTACTTGTGTGGAAGTAGGTCATAAACTCAATTTGTTTCCCACACAGTTTTCTGAGAACAGATGGAAACCTGAATACTTATATCTGGAAATAGATTATAACACCCAACTTCAGCCTTTTTTCAATTTAACTGCCTTGCAAGCAATATGGGCAGTTGAATTACTAGAAGAAACCAATTTGGAGGCATTCTGGAAGCTAAATGAAGTTAAAGCTCATAGACAGTAGTGTTAAAGAAAGGAAGAGGAAATCAGCAGATTTAGGTGTGGGGCAAAGTTCCTTGAGACTGTTCCTACTGTGTAGCAGAGAGCCTTATTTCCCATATCTGCAGAATCTTGGACTCAAAATGGTGGGTTGGGATGCAGCCATGACTCACAAGCGTATGAATTTCCGCACATAAATTAATACTGCTGTTCTGCTTTGCTCATAGCTGTTAATGAGCAAGTGATTGTAGACCTCTTAAAAAATTACTGTGAGATCAGTTCTCACCTCAGAGGTTTTAGCACACCCCAAAACTTCACTTTCTTTTACCTACCAATAGCCAGAAACTGCAGGTGCTGGAAATTTCCTTCCAGTTCCTACTGCTTTCTTCAAAGCACTTTCTGCTGACTAAAGACTTTTACCACAGTGAATTTCTTGGACTTCCCTTCAGCCTTCACTGCAAGAGGTGAACAAGTTACTGTGCAATTATTAAATAATGTGCAATTTTAAAGAGATTCTGAAGAGTATATGACTATCAATATTTTCAAGGGAGAAAAAAGGCTCAGGCTATTTTAAGAGTGAGAAAATATATATCCCCACTGATGTTCAAGTGTGGATTTTTTTCAGTTTCACTTAGCTTTCACTTCAGCTTCACTTCAAAATACTATGTATTCAGAAAGTGTAACTGTCCTGTTTCAACACATTCCCTTCCCCCAGTAACATCGTAAAACTACTTCCAGTATCATGTTACTGGTTGGTGAATTGTCTTGATTTCAGTTAATGTCACTATAGTTCATGAGCTTTTTCTTTTCATTATGTATAAATAACACAGGAGATGGATTTGGGTTTTGGGCGAGCAGAGAGGAAGGAAAGGATTACCAGTCCTGGCAATTACTACGTTGAAAAGTGTCTCAAAATGGGAAGTCTGTCAGTATTTTTGCTATGCAGTATGTGATACTGTACAGATAAATTCAAAATTAATTACTTTGTGCAATTCTAGCTATACAGAGCTATGTCTTTTTTTGTGAAGTTTTGCTCATGGCCCTAATCTGTGCATTGTCAATCTGTTGTTTTTCCAAAACAATTGCATGGTCTTTCTTATAGAGGTCATTAGTCGAATCTGTCACTTTGTCTGTACCCCTCTGAAAGAGCAGATTCGGGTACTGACCAGAGGCATAATGTACTCTGCATCCTGCTCACCTTCCCCCTCCATGAGTGTTTTTTTAGAACCTGCAGAGGACGTACACAGTGCTCTGGCGCTCTAGAGTGCGTGTTCCAGTGCCACATGCAGCCTTGCTAGTAGGTTCGGAGGTGAGTGGGCATTGGAGAGGTACCACTTAGCATAATGGTACAGACATATTTAGGGTCATGTATTGTTTTCAATGCAATTGGTGTTTCAGACTGAAGTTTCAACTGCTAGAGCCTAAAACTGCAGGTTCAGGAGACAGAGGGAACCAGAGACCAGTTGATTAATGCTCAAGCAGCTACTGGAAGATGTCTGCTTGCCTTTCTGTCCTTTGTGAAGAAGTAACCCCTGTGTGGACTGTAAGCAGTAAGTGTTCCTGGGTTTTTTTCAGGGGGGGCTGAGCGATTTCCATTCCCAGAGAACGTCAGTCCTAACAGTAAGGGAAGAACCCAGCAGTAGTGTGTAGTTTATTAACAGGCTCTAGTGAAGAAGAAACCAACTTTTATTCTTCTTGAAGAAGAAGAATGCACTTCAGAAAGTGCTGAGTTGCCTTGGCTTGCCTGTTCCAAGGCCATTTGAAATTGATGACCAAGTATCCCCACAAGGTGCTCTTTTGGCCTGGATTTGCACTGGAACTTGTGCCACAATGTAGGGAACAAGTTGGGCTTGCAACTTGTGAGCAGGAAATGGGGAAAATCCTAATGCCCATCTCGGTTCATGAGACAAAGTCTTATGTGACTTGGAAAAGGAACATGTCTCCTGTACCCTGTTTTAAACAACAGAAATAGTCACCCTCTCTGAACAGTTTGTACTACCAAGTGTGTGGAGCAAATCATGCGGAAACAAAAGTTCAAGACATCAGTTCTGGTGACTTTTATGACAAGATGGCCTGCAGCACTTGGAAAGTGGAGGCCAGGAAGGAATTGAGACAAAAGGACTGAGTGTAGGAGAAATCAAGGGATTAACACCAGTATCTACTGACAGCATTAGTCAGCGTTTCTCCTAGGCCACCTCATCCCTAAGTCTTCTGTTAGCATGGAGAGTTGTAGAAAGACCTCTCTTTCTGGGTAGAGATTGTTGTCAGGCAATTGTGTCATTAATGCCATTAAGACCGCGCTCCAAGCACTGAAAATGTTAGAAGATAATCTTTATTGGTAAATGTATGTGGAAACATGAGCATTCCCCTGAAATCATCATGTTTATTGAAGTGTAGTTACTTGTTTCTGGCCTTGGTCAGAATGGTGGGCTGTGGCAGCTCTTTGTCCAAGTGAAGTTTTAAACAGGTGCAGAAATAGTGCTTATTTTATTGGTTTTCATTACAGAATTTAGCATATTTCTAGATCTGAGAACAGTTACTATGTCATTAAATATAATCAATTTGTTGGAAAAAGGAGTGGTATTAAGTATTCCCTGAGTTTGCTTTCTTCAGTTACATGTTAGAAACCACTCCAAAGTCCTCAGATGAAAAGAATGTAAAGAAAGGTAAAATTAGAGCTTGAATGTTCATTTGATGAAGGTATTGTAAGATTGCACGAGGTTTTCAAGATGTAGCCCAGACCCTAAGTGATACTTCCATGTCAGTTATCTGAGATAGCAGGGATTATGTAAAGAATTTTGTTGAAGAATGCCATTCAGCTGTTGTCAGATGGAAGTACTGGAGAACAGTTTTGCTAAGTATAAATGTGACCATTGTTTTCCTCCAGTTTTTTGCTTTGGAAGTAATAATGCCATTTCTGTTTGTGAAATGAGCAAGGTGAAAACTTGAGACTTTCATTTTGCTTAGGTGATATGCTTGGAAATTTTCTAGGCTGCGGTATTAGTCTGCAGCAGATCCCTCAACAAAACAAAAGCAATGAAGGATGACAAAATGAGAATCCACACAAAAGCATTCACTTGGAAATTTAGTCAGCGGTTTAATGTCATAACAGCTTTTCTAAATCTGTGTTCCTGCAGTGCTTCTGGATAGAAACCCAATTCAGATGTACATAATGCATTTTTACAGCTTTTGGTTGTCAAATTTCAATGTGCTGCTTTGACTACCTCTCAGTTGTTTTACCTGCAAAGTATGGAGGGTGTCCAACGCAGATGCTGAATACAGCTCAGAAGAGTAATTATTAAAGAGCTTGCCCTGCCGTTAAATTGAACTTACAGAAGCATAACAGCATTACATATTGCAAGCTCTGCACTATATAGAATTGAATAAAGATACTGTTTTTTTCTGAGCACTCATTTCAGTTCTGTACTGAAGGTATTCTCAAATGCTAGGCACTGTAAGCTGCCACTTGTTGAAAGACTGCGCACTTCTCTTGTTTCCTGACATGTGAGTCTTTGGGTCACGTAACCAGTACATGTGGTAGTCACACAATAGGAGAGGGACTGTGTTGGGAGCTGTGTAGGCAAATTTTTCTTCCTACCAGACTCTTTGCACAAGACCTGACCAGTTTTGTCTGTGGTGTGACACCCGATAACTGCAGACAGGCCAACCCGTGGGGGATGGAGTAAAGGAGTGTCAGGTGCTGCTCATTTGTGCAGGCCACATATGATGCCTGGGACTTGGCATGTGTGCTTCAAGGAAAGTATTTTTCAAATGTCAACACTTCAATAAAATGAAAAGTTGAAACAAGTCTGAACTGTGTGTTGTGTAAATTCTGTTGTGTTGTTCCTGTCCAAAAGAAGCCTTATAAAAATGATGCAGAACCATGTTTTCTCTCAGAAGGGTTATGAAGTGCTCTTAGTACAAAAACGTCGAGCCCATAAAAAACAGTAAGTACTAGTACAATAAGTTTTCTCACATCAATGGGGATGCAGCAAACACCTAAGAATTAAATGAGCTTTAACATTCTTTACCAGATAACATGAGGAGAGTGCACTGAATTATAGAGAGCTCATAAAGGTGGATGCATTTACCACATTTCTTGGATGTTTACCTAGGATAAAAGGTGGTGACATAAACTTCTTGAAGAGTGGGATGCTGGTACCTTTGTGTATCAGTCAGGGCAGGTTATCACTAGCATCATACTGGTCACTTAGGGAGATCAATCAAGGAATCGCAGCATTTGCCATCCCTGGATTTTGCTGTAAAAAAGCATTCTTAGTACCTGGAAGAAGTTGCTCTACATATAGGAGTTGGAACAAATCTTGTTTCTTCATCATGAAGAAATGCTGTGTGCCATACATTAGAGTAACAGACATAAATATTTCCTATACTACATACTGAATTTGGGTGCCAGGTGTTATTCAGGCACTAATTATTTCCCAGACTTAGCGGGCAGCTTGGCCTCGGTGAGAACACACAGAAAACACCCACTGATACTCACTGAATCCTGACTTGCTTTATTTGTGGCTTGCCATGCCACAGTGCATCGTTAGCAGATAGTGTCCATGTATGTTTAGTTCACATTGACAACTTCTGTTGCGTTGGATGTGCTTTAAAATTTGGGGTAAAATGTGATTATACAGTCTAGTCTGCAGAGGGCAGAGCAACACCGCTGAGTGTTAACAGTTCAGGCTTCTGCTTCACTAATACAAGCTAATACTTAATTTTTTTCTGGAATAATGAAGGTTTACATTTAACTGACCAAGGCTTCTTGCATTTGTCTCCTACTAGTGTGATTATAAGTGGGGTAGCTGGAGCTGTGGCAACTCCACTTGATTTTTGTGTGACTTCATCCAAATGGTCCTCAAGTGGTCCTTGACAATACTGAAGCAGATTAACTTTTTTAGCTGCCAGCTAAAGAAGCATAAAAACGTGTGTGTGTGTGTGTGTGTTTCTCCTCTACTAACATCAGTGGAAAAACTAAATTGCTTCAGGATTTACCTTTCACCCTGCCCAAATTAATTTTCCCTGAAAATGTTAAGTAGTTTTGGCAAGTAGAGGTTGTGTATGTTAGGATCTTCTAATGTTCAGTACATAATTTATATGGCACATCACCCAAGACATGAAAAGATTGCAGATCTTGAAATAGTAAAAGGCTGAGATTTAGAAATACCAAAAAAATGTGTCTATGTAGGAAAGCAATGTAGACCAGAGATGCTGCAGAGCAGTCTGAGAAATAGCAGAATCATCCAGAGACCTGCACCCTGCAGTTCATCGGCTGTGAGCCGTGGCTAAGGTTTCAGTGAAGTCTCACGCTCTGAATTCTCTTCTGGTTCTTTGGGAATGCAGTAAGTGTGAATGTATAAAGCAGATTTATAGTGGAGGGGAGTAAATGTGATCTCTGATAATCAGTGAAGTTGTGTCTATTTCTGTAGAAGTGATGAGGTGCTTTTAACTAGCAGCATAAATATATCTAAACCATGAAACTAGAGTTTGCTTATTTTACTGGTAAAATAGGGAGCATCATCTAAATTTAGTCTAGTTACACCATAGGTGAGGTCTTTCACGCTTCATTTTTTACTTCCTTCCTTCCTTCTAATAGGAGAAATAGTTGAACAAAAAGTTTAGTAGAGAAAACAGGAACAAGCAAGGCTGAGTAGCACACTGTGAGAGGTTGCATGCAGAAAAGTTTTGTGAAAACATTTTTTCATGCAAGAAATAAGCCATTGGTTTTTGTCTGCTTCTAAACTAAAGATGGCACACCTAAGTGAAAGAAATAAAAATAGGGAGAAGCTCAAATGCCCACAATTTGCCAAAAGCAAGGAGAAAGCT
Source organism: Strix uralensis (assembly GCF_047716275.1). Classification (NCBI taxonomy): domain Eukaryota; kingdom Metazoa; phylum Chordata; class Aves; order Strigiformes; family Strigidae; genus Strix; species Strix uralensis. The sequence goes on along the minus strand of NC_133972.1, from coordinate 149,188,594 downwards.
TCATATGGGAAGTGTCCTTTCTAGGAGCCTTTAAGATTGCAATTCCAGGGGCTGGCCCAGAAGATGGGGGTGAATGCACACCCCCCCCCATCCACTGCCCTTCAGTCACTTCCATCCCAGGAATCTGAGCTGTGTAAGGGAAGCAAAGTGCAGGAGGCGTTTCATCCACAGAGGGTACCTGCTTGCTTTACACATGAGGATGCTGTGGAACACGTGAGCTGAGTATGTTCATTTGGGTTTGGGGTTTTTTTTCCTCTAGAGTCTGTGAGAAGGGTTTCCTGCAGTATTTTGAAACCTGTTTTCTGGTGATAGGTTTTTAGATACAAGAGCTAAGATAGTCAGATATTATATTTAGATATTATAGTCAGATATTTAGATATAAGAGCTAAGATATTCAGGGCTGCTAAAAAACTCTTAGCCAGTGGTTTGTAACTGTTATTCAAATATAAGCAAATGATCTTGACGTTTTTCACGAGAATTTAGTGAAACTGAAACCTTTACAGCCTCAGAGCTTATGCTAAAGAACTGGGAGGCAGAGAGGAGGAAGACATTTTCATACTGGTCAAACAAATGCATAATATTCCAGCTCCAAGTACCTTAAATACATCTATTTGAAAATGTAGTTGTCTACAGAGGGAAAAAAAATGTTACCTAGCTCTTGAATGGTGGTAGGTTATTTATAAAGTATCCATAGAATTTTTCGATCTCTACTTAAAGGCAAGCAATATGACCTTACTGTAAGACAATGCAATATATGTGGTAGTAATGAAATACAGTGAACGTATATCTTTCAGCTAAATGCAAAGAAGCTTTGGGACAGTCAGCAAACTGACCGTGCTTGGAAGCCCATGTCCTGACTGCCCTGATGTAAACAGCATTCACAGGAAGATGGAAGCAGCTACCAGAGACAGGAAGGTTGAATTTAGCATCAAACTTATCTAGGCAGAGCGGGCTGCTCAGGATGTTGGTAAGAAAAAGTGTACAAATTGCTACAGCAGACTGTGATAGCTGCCTGGCCCTTCCTGGGAAGACCATTCACATCGATGTAATCAGGGTACAATCTTGCGCATGCAGATGGTTTAGGAAGAGATTATATCCTGGGGCCAGTTATCCAAAATAATGGTTACCATGGTGTATTACAGTCTCATTCACTCTCAGTTACCGTCACTTGCAGGAAGAGATTGATCTGCATGATGAAGTAGGAGAGTGCGTGTTTTTTAAAACTAAAATTTTTATCATAGTAAGAGTTATTATTAGTCATATTAGCACTAAAGAAATATAAGCCTTTCCTGAATCCTAATACGCACTGCAATATCTGGTTTATATCAGAGGTGGCACAAGTCTGATTCCAACACTTTAGAGATAAAAGCTGTTGTAGCATCAGTTTATGTGCTTTGAATCATTGAGGCATCTTGTTTACAAGTGGAAGATAAACAGCTTCAAAACATTCTTTGCAGTGTTATCAGTTGCTCATTAACGTATGATGCCGTTTCCTTTTGATTTCTGTGTGTATCTTGGGAAATCCATCTGCTCTGAGCCTACAGCGCAGCAAGGCACCATTCAATCAATACATGCTCCTCAGTGGCTGAAATGAAGAGTTAACACAAAATTGTAGTGTCCTCTGTATTGATTTTCCTATGAATGATTACTCATATCTCTGGTCTTCCCTAAAGTATACTGCAAAATTATTTCAGATTTTCTCAAAACTTTATTCAAGCTAAGACTGAGACCTGGAAACACTTTAAAGCAGTCTTTTAGTTGCATCTTCCTACATGTCCGAAACACCTCTTTTCATTTTTATTCTTTTTTCCATGCTAGATATATATTTAGTTCAATTCCCGTGAGGAAGGCTGGAAACAATTAAACTATGAAAAAGGAGAATGGTATAAAGGAGTCTACCCATGTCCTGAAGAGCAATAAAATAGATCTGTCCTGGGTAATTGCAAATTCTGGATTTGAATTGCTGAACAAGTTAAGCCAAAAAGATATTGAGGCCCATCTGTTGTGCCAACTGAATGTGGGTACTGCACATCACCAATCTCCTGAGCACAGGAGGATACGGTGATACAGTCGTCAGCAGTCTTAGCACCCAGAGTATACAGCCAGGTGCTTCATGCCAGGGTTGCTAGTGTAAGCTAAAATCATTAATCGCTCTGTTTTTGCAAAAGACTTTTTTCCCCCATGGTGTATTGGAAATCCCTCCTAAAACCTGGAGAGCATTACTTCTTTGTAAAGAATATGTTTGTAAAGTGGATAATTTCCAGATGTCAAATCCTTACTCAGACCTTGCAATAACAATTCACTACTTGGGGTTCTCGGCCAGTGCTGGGCATGTGGTTACCTTGGGTATTTTCAGGATCCATCGTAAGGCAAATGACACCTTTAAATAGGGGAAAAACGAACAGCCTAATAGGCACCTCATGGCAGAGAGCACCTCATCAGGTTTGTCCCAACACATTCTCACGTCATTGTTCGATAGGGTAACAGGCCATAAAAGAACTAAGCAGCTACTTTCCTTTTCTGTCAGATGTTGCAAGTTACTCATATTTCCTGTTCTGCTATTTAAAGGACTAACGGCTGAAAATGGGAGTTCATTAACTTGTCTGAAATGAAATATTTTCCCATCTTTCTACAGCCACACTTGAATAAATGACATAAACACAGGTCTGGAAGGCATCTCCGAGGAGCGGGTAGTGCCTTCTGCCCTGAGACAGGACTGCCCCTACTGGAAGCTAAGGCTGAACCCTGGTGCAGGTTGCCACCAGAAATCTCCCTCCACTCTGCAGGGCAGATGGACATAGTATACATCAAAGAAAGAGAGACCACAAGCTTCCATGCCAGCTGTCCAGGGTGTCCCAGGACAGACAGAAGGAACATTCCTCTCTCCCTGTTGCTTGATGTGTTGGGTTGTATTTTAGCCTAGAACAGAAGTACATGGGAGAAAGCGGGAGAATTTCAATAAGCTAACACCAGTGGGATTTAGGTACTTAGTGGTACTTTTGACAGTCTTCCCTTAACTGAGCACATTCACACTTCAACCATTTCAAAATAAAACATTTCTTCCCACACTTTTTTTCTTTCCTGTTGGCTGTTGTTTTCTTTACAGACATGAAATTATGCTTATTCATCCTTCAGAAAAAAATCTTATCTCGGTCTGGACAGCCTGGGAAAAGCTCAAGGCATGCTTGCAATGCAAACTTTGAGGAAGTAAATTTAGTTTCTCAATGAGTCTAACCAATTCAACTGCCACATTTGACAACCATCCTTTCAAACTTTTGATGGAGAAAGAGCTTGCTGCTCTGGGATGTGCGGTCTAATGTTGTGGGCCCTTAATGTAGCTTTGGGCCCCAGGAGGTTACAGGCCACATCTGAGAGGCCCGAGAAGGGTAACTAAGAAAAGCAAGTCTGTTGTCAGCAGTCTTAAATTTGCTGTGCTGGAGTCTGTACTGATGAGGGGGAAAAAAAATAGGGCTTTGCAGATTGAAAGAAAGGTCTGAGAGCAAGGCCACAAGTTGGGCAGCAGCAGCTGTTGTGTTTTTGAAATACAGAGGCAGATTCTTCCTGAAATGCAAAGATATTTGCAGGAAAATCTTTTCATTCTAATATATTCTGACTCAGCACCAGTATGTAAACTACGGACCATGAACACCTTTGTGTACAAATATCCTCACATGAGTTGCTGGTGTGGGTGAGCACTGAGGAGCCTGCTCACTGGAAAAGCACATCTGAGGAGCCCCCCTCGCTCTGCTGATTATACTCTAGGAAGTTTCAATGTACAGCACCAACCATCCTGCCAGCCACTGGGCTCCATTTTCCTTTCATGCACTTTAAATGCAAAGAAAGGGGCTCCCAGCAGGAGCTCCTTGGTTGTTGCTGCCAAAAGAGTAGCAATGGGTTTGAAAGGGGAAGGAGATGGAGGAGGATGCTGAGAGATGAAAGTCCTTCTACACAACCTCCTCCACTAAATCCCACACAGGTAGCAGGGATTTGGGCCTCTACCTTGTAAGAAGAAGGAGTCTGCCAAGCCACGAGTGCACTGAGCCTGGGGAAGGGAGATGTCAGCAGCCAAAGAGCGGAGAAAGAGGAGAGGAAGGAGGCAGGCTTCACTTTTTTAGAAGTTCAGGGAGTTCAGACAATGAGTAGTCAGATACATTGCTTACCTTTTAAAATCTCTCCATAAACTGCTCGCCATTAAAACAAAAAAATAAAGATCACACCTTTTAGTGAGGAAACCAAAAAAATATAAAGAACGTAAGAATTAGAATAAGCTACAGCCACACCCTTAAATCAGTGTAAATTAAAACATGATCCTGACGTAGAGATTTTTACATTTTATAGCCTTGAGAAGTTGTCTCCATTTGATTCATAAAATAAATCAACATGATGCAAACAGCATCAGGAATTTATAGTTCTGAGAGGACTTGATGCTAAAATAAGGTATGCAGGCCCTGAAACGCCTCCCAGCAGGATGGCCTGATGTGTGGTTGTGTAATGGGGATAAGTACAGTACTTCTTTGGAGCATGAACCTGAATTAAATGATGAAGTAGCTGGGCAGTGATCAAGCGACACTCCTGGTCACTGCTGAGGCCTTGATAAATATTAGAGAAATTGCAAGACCATAATTTAAATACAGAAACTCACTGAGGAGCGCCACAGTTTTCTTGCAAGGGATTCTTCTCCCTGCAGGATCAGACCATCTCTCAGGGCAGCCATAGCTGGGAAGGAGAGGGGTTCAATGAGGGGTTCAGCATCCCCACCCCATCACGTCTGCACCCAGTGCTTGGAGGGCATGGCTCTGGTCTGGCCCTGCTTACTCCACAGGCTGCAGTGGCTCTCTGCAGAGCCAAGCTGTGCTTTCCAGGGATGGCAGCTGGACAAAGCATTAGGGGCTGATGCAAAACCAGTTTATTGTGTCTATTATGGAGCTGCGTCAGGAGTTACATACCTAAATCCCTGTGCATCACAGCGGGGGAATGCTCCCTTGCAATGCTGCTTGTTGTCAGTAATCCTCTCAACTCACTGCTCAAAATACAGCACGTGGCAGTTGCTGCCGCACCATGGAAAAAATGGAGTATGCACCAAAGTCACGTAGAGCCTGATCTTCATCTGGGGTCAGGCCGTGTAAACCAGAGCAATGCCTGCCACAGCCGGTCAATCCACTGGAGGCATTCCTCCCCATGAGAGCGGAGGCAAGGCCATACACCAACCGAAGGCACTGCTTTAAATCCCAAGCCCTTCAACAGGATTATTCCAGATTTTCCTTGGGGAGCTAAAATCTGAATTTAGACAATAGCACATACACAAATGCCATTTGAGTTAAATCCATCAGCTTTGCTTCAGTTTGAGTGATACCTCCAATGAACAAACCTGTCCATGTGCTTTGTACCTTGAAAATGGATTTTAAGATGCTACTGCCTGTGTAGGGCCTGTAACAAACCGTGCCCTCGCAGAACTGCCTTGTATCTGGCAAACAGCACAGACTTAACCCTCTCATCTCTGTGATAACATACTAGATAGGCTTACTGCAAGGGGTGCCCACCAGGGTAGCCTTTGGTGAAGGGAAGACTGGTCCCTGTTTAAGTGTATTATATTCTGGAGCTAAGAGAAGAACGACAGTCAAAGGTCTTGCCCACTAGACGAGGATTTTGAGGGTCCCAAGTGTTGGCTCACTCTTTTTCCATATTGCACTAGCAGCTCCCAGCCTGTCAGCATTCCTCTGCTGATGATGTTAATGCGGCTTCATGGTTTTGTTGCGGTGAAGTTCATGTTTATAACTTCTTGATGGATGAGCAGGGCTGGCACACACGTATCCCCTCAACCATCATCACTGCTAGCTTTTGGAGGCTTCTGCCCTCAAAACTAGCTCCCAGAATTGCAACAGAAAAAGGCCCGAGTCAAATGGTGTTAAGATGTAATTGCACATCGAAAAAAATCTTCCTTTGCCACTGATTAAAGGCAACATGAAGACATTTGGCTGATGTGTTCCCCTAAACTGATCATGTGTCTGAGCATTAAAACATCCTATAACTAAGCAAGGCAATATGGCTCTAGGACAGCTTCCTGCTAGGACCAGTTTAGTGTGTGCTGGGGAACAAGTGATGGTGCCTTCACTTGGTTTAGAGCATGATGGTTACATCAAACCAGCTGGGAAGATTTTGCATCATCCCTTTCAGCTCTGTCTAGAGTTAGGAAGCCAGAAATAAGAAGAGTCATCCAGACTTTGATACACTCCTAAGAAAACTAGTTTAAGAATCATACCTCAGGAGCTTATCTGAATGTAAAATTGCATTCATTCAATGGAAACAATTAAACTAATTGAAGCTTTTGCAAAACGTTGTACACATACTCCCGCTTGCATTGCAAACAGGTGTCTTTCATATCTGCCTCCACCATCACTTGCTCCAGTGGTTTTCAGTGCATGTTTCCTCCACCTTCAGAGAGGTCACAAAAAATAACTGAGAAAAGCAGTTTGGCAACAGGTTTGAATTCCTCTGAGGTAAGCACTGGAAAGTATCTGGGTGAATGACAAATTTTAAAAGATCAAAAAACCACCAGCTTCTTTAGTTAGTTAAATGTATGTGTAGCTAAAGCCTGGGGATAAAACCCACCACTCCCTCAGACGATGAGGCCTTGGGAGCAGCCTGGCCAGCACGCATGGCAGCAGGGGCACAGGTGCCGCGGCAGGCGCTCGCTGGCGATCGAGTAGCTGCAAAGTGGGATCTCACCCTGTCACTTATTTTCCTCATGCTGGGTGCTTCAAAAATAAAAAATCACAGCCACTCACCACCTCACCTCCACTAAGCCCCGTGCTGCTCAGGTCCACTGTGGTTTCCAGAGCATTGCTGGCTAGCTGCAAACCTGGTCCTTGCTCTTGGGCAACCAACCCCCAGCACACACAAGGCACTATGTGGCACTGCCCTTCCCACTGTCCCCTGCCAATAGATGTGCTCCTACACACAGGACTGCAGAGATGTCCCTGCACCGCTGCAGTGAAGCGTTCCAGGGAGCCCTCAGCCTTGCTGGTGGGTGGCTCTTTGGGGTAGATTTTGCATGTGTGATTTGTTGTTCAGTACTTCTCACAGCTAAAATACAAAACATTGAGGCTGAAGGGTTTAGAGTCTGCATCCATGCTAAAATGCACTGATTATTTTATAGAATTATTACTGTATGAAAGTGCACACTTCAGATTCCCTCTAAGGCAAATTCTGGGGAAATGACACATGGTGGGAAAGACAAAGGCTTACTGGGGTTTCATCCCTTTTCATTCTTTAAACCACATTTTCAAATTATAGAAATCACATCACACATCTGATCAGATCCCAGACTGGCAGAACCATTCCCAGCAGAGCTGTTCTCCTTAAAGTGTTTAACCTTTAGAAATAGAGATAAGCTATAGATAACTTCTGCCCACTGAAATGTCCGTTCACTTACCATACACTCACTACTTTCTCAATTTGACATTTTTTTTAGGAATTGTTTTTGCAGAGGCAAGAAAGTAGCATAAATAATCAAGTAGACTTTCATTGTCTTTACTTGCTTGTAAGTAGCCGAACCAATTGATATGCTTAAATGTAGCTAAGGAATATGAGAAATAGAGGGGAAAATCTATCAAGAAAGAGAAACTTTGGGGTGTTTGTGTATGTATATGTCCTTTTACCAAACCAGTATTTAGATATGTCATAAAAGAGAGAGTCTGGAGCAAGGAGTTCACCCATTCCTGCAGTTCTTTAACATTCATTTAAAGCATCATGCATTTAAAATGCAAGAGGATCAGCTCTATAACAGCAAATATCAACCTGCAGATGTTTCCTCTGGTCAGTGAAAGTGCCTGAAGCTCACAAACTTTTCTCTTGACATCAAAGCAGATGGGCATTAAGGCAGATGAGAGACTTCTTATTTGACACAGAAATAATCTACCAGCAGCTGTGCTGTCACTAACACCTGCATTTCACCCACAGGCACTTTTTGTTGGGAAACAAGTGATGCTGCAATGAGGAAAGGTGACACTGAGGAGCATAGAGCATCACTAGCAGCCAAGTAGCAGATGGGGGACTGACTATAACTAATGAAGAAGCTTGAGGAATTAGCACATAGCAGAGAAGAAGAGCTGAAGTGTGCATTGGAAGCGCAGGACTGATTCATCTTTCCAGAGGAAACACAGGGAGGGATGGTGGCAAATATTTGTTCAAAGGAAACTGCAAGGGACAGTGATGGATGCAGCATGACAAAGGGTGACCCTGCAGCTTGGCAGCACCCACCTTCACACACCACAGAATATCTGGAGATCTGCTCCACCATTAACCTCCATGGGCTGCAGGGGCACAGCTGCCTCACCATGGGCTGCACCACGGGCTGCAGGAGAATCTCTGCTCCAGCACCTGAGGACATCCTCACCCTCCTTCTTCACTGACCTTGGGGTCTGCAGAGTTGTTTCTCTCACATATTGCCACTCCCCTCTCCACTGCAATTGCTCTCCCACAGTTTTTTTCCCCCTTTCTCAAATATGTTCTCACAGAGGTGCTACCACCATTGCTGATGGGCTTGGCCTTGGCCAGCAGCAGGTCCGTCTTGGAGTCATCTGATATTAGCTCTATCGGATATAGGGGAAGCCTCTGGCAGCTTCTCACAGAAGCCACCCCTGTAGCCCCCCCCTGCTACCAAAACCTTGCTACACACACCCAATACACCTTCTTACTACACTTCCTCTCATTTTTTAACTACCACAGTACAGGGGGGCATCAGCAGTAAGATCTGGAGGACTATCCCACCCTCATGCAGGAGGAAGAAGAGGAGACATGTGCTGTTTCCTCTTGCATTAGATATTATGGATATTTCTATTTCAGTGGCTATCAGAAACTGGGAAGGGGTGTTAGCAACTGATAGTGTAGCTGTTGTTCTCTAGCTTCCTGAAAGAACTTAGGTACAGGAATGGAAATTAAGCAAAATTAGACACCTATTCCCAAAGTCCCCCTCAGAGCTCCCTTCTCTCACTCCAGCAGCTGGAGACACACTGCAAGCGAAGAGCATTACCCCAGCGTACACAGGGTTATATTTTACCAGGGCACTGCACAAGTCCAGAGGTGCTTCCCTCCTATGACCCAGCCATTGCAAGGTTTGAGCTACCTCCGGTTGCTGCTTGTCGAGCTGCAGAAGGGCAATGCATAAGCTCTTTCTATCCCACCAAACAGGTTAAAAAAGATACTTTTAAACATCGCAATTTTAAATTTGCAGACATTTATTTTCCTTGTAAACGCAGTAGGGAGGATGCAGTTTAGCTTCCTTTGATGACTGCCAGGTAAGTGCCTCCCTTGTCCTTTTCTCTCCTCTGGGCCCCCAGAAGTGATGCTGTTCCTCTTGGCACTTGTGTGCACCTCTTCTCTTGGTCCTTGGCTCAATGGCTGTCTCCAAACAGTGAATTTTCCATGAATCCTGTAGCCGTGTGGCCTGCACAAAGGGGTCCTCACTAAACCTGACCACAAGCAATGGGGCACTCAGAGCAGAAAGCCCCTTTAGGACACAGCGGGATGTATGGTACATGGGATGCTCTGCCTACCACTGCTTACTTAGACATTGACGCTGCAGCAACTTTAGAAACAGCAGCTTTACGAACATGCTGGATGAATTACGTACAGGTTTGAGCTATTTCTGATTCCCACTGGGAATACCTAACTTGCAGAAGAAAAGCTGAGATACTGCAGGAATGAGAAAAGTTAGAATCCCTAAGAAGCTACAGATCTTTGTTCATTAATTTGGTGCTCTACACTGCATGGAGATCCCATCCCTGCTACAAGCAAAAATGGGATGATCAAAAAATGTGAGGTGAGTATCCCACTAAAAGAGAAAATATAACCCAGAGCCTAGACCTTTAAACCCTACGTGTGCCTCTGGCAAGAATGCCACGGCACTGCCAACCACTGGGAGCAGCAGGTAATACCCTTGCCTGTATAACACCATTTTCATTGCTGTTTTTTTTAATTCAGTCAAAACCTAAGTTCTGTTCTGAAACATCAGACTGCTGAAAAACACCCTCTAGTCCCACAGGGTGTTCCTAACCAGGCAGGTGGGTGTAAAATGGCACCGGGCACTGTGGGGCCTGAAGCGTTCTTCTCCAGTAGATGCTGCCCGCCTGCTGGACCAAAACCACCCCCAGAGGAGGTGCCATGGAACTGGAAAAAAACACCTGCTGGGCTGGGCTGGATCAGGCCCTGCTCCTGGCTGGGGATGCTCATCAATGTCTCTTTCAGAGCAGCAAGTTTAGCCTGAGACACCTGAGCAAACATCCCCATGTTTCCAGGCTATTTGCATGTCCTGGGGTTTCCAGATGTCACTCCTTTGCCTGTGTGGGTGCCCCCAGGTTGGCAGCACCCACCTTCACCCACCACAGAAGCCGACACACATCTTTACCCAAACCCACATGCTTTAGAGTGGTTTTGAAGCAATTTTACCCTCACAGGTACTGACTGTGATGGTCCTTGATGCTTCAGCTGCTCCAATCCACTCAGAGACATGAGCACTGCTTTTTTTCATCAGGGAAATGGTTATAGCAAAAGAAAAACAATAATTCATTTGGTTTTCTTTCCCTCTCAAGAAGGCTGTCAAAAAGCAGAGTTTCTGTGGCTTCAGCCTCAAAGCCTTCTGAGGTATCTTTCAACCACAGCTTCTGCAGTGGCTTGCAAGCAGCACAGGAGCTTGGCAGGGTGGCCTTTGCCAGTGGGTGCAAGGGGAATGCAAGGTTCTGTATTTAGATTCCCATTTTCTGGGCCAGTCAAGACATGACGAACAAGGGACGTTCCTCTGAGCTTGCAGGGCTTGCCCTTCGTCCCCGCTGGAAAGACCCTCACCCCGTGTCCTGCGCTGCCCTGAAGCTTTTCTTAAGCTCATGCCGTTGTCAGTGTGGGGCATCGCTAGTGTAAATACTAAGAGAGCTGCTTTGGTCTGCTCGGAGGCTCTGCAAAGCATCCGTACAGCAGAGCTGCCACAGGTGGGTTGCTCTTAAAGAGCTACAGAATTGATTTTTCTTGTCCTAATATCACTTGGAGGGAATAACGCTGGGGAGGAAAGTCTGCAAGTTTGGAGACAAGTGTAAAATCAGATGTGCCTTTGACACATGTTCGAAATGAGCTTGGTCCAGATAGGCCCAAAGCATCCATAAGGGCCAAGATGGGGGACCGTATTTCCCACACCAGAGAAGGTCTTTTGGGAGGGGGCAGGAGATGCCAGTGAGGGGCAGGAAGCTGCAGTCAGACACTGCTCCCTATCCCATGAGTTTAATAACCCAGTGTTCTGGTTTCCCCAGCAGTGGGGGGGAAGTTCTAGCCAGGTTATTCATATATCATGCTGACATCGGTGATTGCGTGGGTTGGCGCAGCCAGTTCTCTCACTGCTGTATTGGTAGATATTTTGCTCTGTTCATTGTTATTACTGTTATTCTTATTGTTATTGTTGTTGTTTGTTGTGTTGCAGTTGCGCTGCTGTATTAAACCTCTCCTTATCTCAGCCCCGGAGCTTTGTATTTCACTCCCTTTGTGGGGGAGGGGCAGCAGCCGTGTGGTCTCAGACCCTGGCAGGGCCTAAACCACCACACCCAGTTTTCTGGTTATTTTTCTGGTTATTTATTCTGGTCTTTCCCTAAGTGCCATGAAAGACCAAAGACTGAAGATATGCACTTGTCACACAGCCTCATGTCTATTGCAATCTCAGGGGGGACAAACTGCACCCTGGCCCAGCTCTCCTTCCCATGGCTCAGAGCAGTGCCAGGCAGTGCCCGCCTGGGGCTCAGCACCATCCCTGTGCCCCATGGGGACGGGACAGGGACCAGGAGCTGGCACCGTACAGCTCCTCACCCCAAAGCGCCTGGAGGAGGATGGCATGGGCTAGCCCCGTGACACCATGCAACCACCCAGGCAGCTCCAGCTCTCAGCCAGCCCCTGTGTCGCATGTGCCGGACTCAATGGCCACAGTATTTAAAATTACCACCGTCTTCATGCTGAGACTACAGGATCTTCCCTGACATCCAGCAGGATCTTCCTGAGTTTGGAGGTCCATCTGAACGTGAGGTCCAAGAAGCACGCGCCATGCCAATTAGTGCTAATCACTGTTTACCTCATGCGTCCCTTCTCATCTTCCCACTTGCAGCAAGTTAAAATAAATGAATAATATTTAAATGAATAGTGCATTTGTGATTCCTAGTAATTTCCCTTGAAGTAGTTATGACAAGTGCATTAACTGGTAGTAATTCATCATGCTGCTTGTAATTTGGCGGGGATTCAGATGGGAGAACCTGTTTTCATAGCAGCTAATAAACGGTGGTTTATTGCTGCCCTACCAGGTGTCCTGTAGCTGCAGCCTCCTTCCCAGCACAGGAGCCATGAACGTCTGCTTCTCTTGGCACGTGCTTCTGGTTAGAGAGACGATACTTTACAAATAGGCCAGGTTGGTTATGATTCAGCCCTAACCACCACAAACAGTCTTTCTGTTTCATCAAGGGAAAACTGGGTGGAGCAAACATCTACCCATCGGTTCCACCTAATGCCGTGCAGCTCAGGCACATTAAATACCACCTGGAGCCCAGGGATGTGTTTGTAGGCCTTGCCCTAAAACTCAGTGCAGGCTTAGGAAACCAAATTATACCATGACCTTGCTTATGCATCCTGCCTATAGCTGTTTCAGGTTATGCAGGTGCCTGTGCTCTTGGGGTTCCCACTGAGACCAGACCTGCGGTGGGGACTGGCCCAGCAGCACCACAGGCTCTGATCCAGCCCCAGGAGTCAATGGTAAAATGGGTAGCTGAGGGAAAAGGGCTGCAAGAGGTTGGCAGGATCCACAGGTTCACATAGGTAGTCTGGCTCTGTGCTTACCCCATCTCAGCAAGGCAGGAATTAAATTAAAACCTAGCTTATGAAGGCTGCATGGGCTCTGCTGACTCACACCAGATGTTGGATGTGAGGGGGCTTGCCTTGTCAGCCAGAGAAATGGCAAGGCTAGGAGAGGAAGGCAGGGCTGAGATTTCCATCCTGCTCTTGCCAGCACACCCAAATGCTGGAAAGGACCATGCTTGCCTGGCGAATCAGTAGGAACCACTTACAGGGATGGCAAGGGGATTTGCTTGTTAATGAACCCCTGTCATTTGAAAGAGTGTGTCCTGGTGTGGGTGAGGACAGAGGGCATGTACCTCTAGGTGATGCAGGAGAGCTTGTCAAGTCCCTCCTTATGGCTAAAAGATGCTAAGCTTCTGCTAAAACCACCAGTTAATAACAGTTAATAGCTAATAGGAAAAGAAAGAGAATTGGGTTTGGTGGTCTCAGTTGAGGCCATATCAAGACCTGATCAGTGGTGGCCCCTGAGCCAGCAATACCCTGGGGTTTTAGTAGCATCATGGAAAGCCACAGTGGGTTTGCTTTGGGGCTGCCTGTGTCACTGAGCAGCAGCACCATCCCTGCCCCGTGAGGTGCTGGAGCATCCCTATCCTACCCCTCCACTCATAGCAGCCAACTGCACTTCATGTCTTGACATCGAGCTGCCAGCCTGGGGGAAAAGCAGTTCAGCCAGGAGCAGGAGGCATCACAAGGTCCTTGGGTGAGATCTGGCTCTTCTGCCCTGCAGGAACACTCTCACTGATGTCAAATGCTTCTGGCTGTCATGAGAAGTGAGTCCCGGTCCATCCACTTTTGCTCACTGATGATGATGTACCACCCACACAGTGATGGTGAATCTTGTGGGTGTCCAGCCATGGGATCAAAATTTAAAAAGCCTCATGGCTGCACGGCCACAATGGTGAGCATGACCCTCCCCGTGCGCAGTCAGATGAGGAGCCGCCACCACCAGCGGGTGGGGACTGTCCTGGAGGAGCTGCTGTTTGCAGCAGTGCTGGTTCTTTGCTCTCCAGAATTTTGGAAGATGTGCCATGAAAGAAGGTGTTATTTTGGATCCAGTCTGGTTTTACTCACTCAATAATCCTTGCGACTTCAGGAAGATTACAACCAGGCAGAGGATTGCTGGAGCATTACAACACACGTAGCTTTGCCTCGTAAAAGGACAGTCACTCCATGGCCTCAAGCAGTTATTTTGTTTGATACCTCCCTACTCAAAACTTGGGCAAGGAGCTGTGTAAAACAGGCTGTGGACACTCAGACGGGTGCTGCAAGTTTATTTGCTATTTAGCCAGGCACCAGCTTGCCCTTGACCAGTGATCAGTCACCTAATGATGAGGCTAAGTCAATCCTGGACGCTAGAAACTGCATTTTGATTCCCTACATGCTTTGCCACACCATCAGAAACCATGACTTTATCTTTAAAAAAAACACAAAAGCAAACCACAAACATGACTGGTATGTTTTAAAGTGAGTGAGGGTGGTTTATCACACACTAATGCAGACTCAGATTCTTTCTCCAAGATGCAGCTAATTTCATATTAATTATGCTTGGGCATCTCCCCCCTTTCCCAGGCGCAGGTCTCATTTAAAGTCCAATTTTCTGTTAGCAGCACAGAGCAAGGCTAGGGCCAGCCCTGTGCTGGGGGGTGAGAAGGGGCATTTTATAGTCTGAAAGGCTACAGAAACTGAAAAATTTGTGCATTTTCTATCACATTATCCTGATTTTCTGATGTGAACTCTGGAGAGACCTCACCCCTGCAACCTCTTCTATAAGCCAAGTTTTTGCAGCAGATAGCTCACTTGGCCAAATGACTAATGAGCATTTTATTCCTGCAGGTAACAGCACGAAGGCAATCCTGCGCCTCTCTGATGGGTAAGCAGTGTTTGCTCATCTCTCCAGCACCCTCCATCCCCTGGGGTTGGGCTGTGTCCATCAGTAACTCTGTGCCCACAGCAGCTTCATCATCCAGCTATCTCCCTCTCCCCATCTCATCCAACAAAGGACGGTTTATGAGCAGCACCTCCTGGCCCAAGGATTGCCAGACACTGGCACACACCCCAAAATCATACATGATGAAGGGCTAAAAACCACGTGTCTCACCTTAGCAAGGGAGTTCCCACTGGGGTGACGTAGGGTGCAGGGAGTCACGTCCGAGCAGCCAGCTGCCCACATGATTACAAGAAGGGCTGTAAAGTGCACGTTCTTACTGTTTTTGAAAGAGAAAAATCAGATCCCAGAAAATTTCTGTTTCAATCAGGATGTTTAAGTGGTTTTTAAGCTGTCTGGAGGGAAAAGGGCTGCTTGAAGCCCTTTCAGCTTTTGATATGAGCTGTGCTGGTGCTGGCTTCCACTCAGGTACGTGATGGGAAGCTGAAGGACAGAGATCGGCACAGAAAGGAGATGCACTCACGCTTGGGCAGACCCTTGTGCCGGGCAGCACCCAGAGCAGCAGGCCCAGAGCCAGTCCCCAAACACCAAACAGGGATGGGGGCTTGCAGGATCCAGACCTTGGTCCTGGTGGTGCTAGGGACGCCGCGTTGCATCCAGGCACCTGCAGCCAAAGCAGAGACCAGTGGTGCTGGCAGGCAGGGACAGGGCAGGGACACGGCAGGGTCCACCTCAGCACCAGCCCCAGAGGAGCACCAGACCCTCCGCTGCATTAGAACAGATGAGCAAAAGTGCTCCTTAGTGGAGCCACTCCAGCTTCCCTCTCAGACAGTATTTTATATTGGCAAATTAATAGTAATTTCTACATTATCACTTTCTACAAAACTATGACTTTGTTTCCCCCTGCCTGAGGGAGAGACGACCCCACCAAGAGAAACGTCCAGCAGGACAAGAGTTGTCCCAGATCAGCCTGACCACATCTAAAATCATGGTGGTTCTTTTTTTTTTTTTACCCATTTTACCTTCTTGTTCTCTAATCTATCTCCCCATCCTCTTTCTTAACTTTTCTTACCTACTTTCAGGCTTTTCTCTCCCTTTTTTCCCTTTGCAGCCCCTTCCCTGGCTGTCCTCTCCTCCCTTTTTACAGCATTGCAGGGAAAACCATCACCCCTAAACACAGCTGCTGGTATTCAGCAGTGCAGATGATGGCCTCGTGTGCCCTCACTGTAACTCTTACCTTGCAGGCTCAGGAGCTATACTGCAGGCTCACAGCTCTTCCCTGTCTGCATCTGAGCAGGCAGCAGTTAATGAAACTTTCTGCACCTTGGCAGGAGCCCATGCAGTGCCTCCAGCAGCAGTCACACCACCAGCAGCCGTCCGAAAGGAAGAGGCTGGGTTTACCCAGGCCAGCCCCAGCCCTTTGCTGTCAGAACTTCAGCAATGAAAAATGCTTCTAAATTATTCAGCAAGAGAAGTGGGCTGACTTGTGTAAAGGATTTGTACTTTTAGGCCATTATGCCACTTTCCATGGAGGCCAAGGGAGGAGAATGGATTGACCCAGGGAGGAGAACCACAGATGAGGAGAGTGGAGATGTGCTCAAGGTGGTGGGATCAGGCTTTGGAAAGGACTTCAAAGCTATTAGCTACACCGTGGCTTAACCAAGAAAGATACCAAAGCTGCCAAATAAAAGAGAAGATAAAAAGCAGGAGCAGGGTAGTGCCTTGAACAGAATTGCCTCCTCTCAAGATTTCAAAGATCACAACTCAATGCTTAAAAAGCAAAAATTTACGTATAATACACTTGGGGTCTTTATTTCTCCTTCAGATTGGGAGCCTTTAGGGTTCTGTTTCAGTTTTCCTCCCAAACCACTTACTGCATAATGAAACCTGACATCTTGATGTACTTCATGTTACTCTGGGGAGGTGGAGCTTTAGAAAAACACCAAATATATCAAGAGCCAGCAGCACCACTTTCACGGCCCTCTGCAGCCAGCTATGATGCTAACAGCCAGCAAGAGAGTTCCTCTGCTGCGGGCTGCTGGAGCAAATTAACCGTCCTGACTTCTCTGCTGAAGGGGAAAGCTGTGCAGTGTTGCCAATCCAAAAGAAATGGCAGGAAAACATGAGAGGGGCAAAATCTGGTCAGGAAGGAAATTAACAACCAGCTGCATCATTCACTCCCCACAACTTTGTAGGAAGCATCACTAAAGCAGCACGCTGCCTTCACACCGGGTAACATTACAGCATCATCCTGCCCGCCTGCAGACAGGCACCCAGCCTTGCCTTGCGTTAGGAAAACAGCACTGTATTGCTACCCAAAAGTTAGTGGTGCTGGGGGTCTCTGTATGCACAGCCTCCAGCCAAACTCTTGCCTTCTCCAAAGGCTCTTCTCATTCTTGGTTTACTCATCCAGTTTATGTTTCAACACTCAGAGTTACAGTTTCAGGCAGGTCTTCTGAGGAAAGCAACCCTTCTCTCTTACACCACACACTCACGTGCCTAAACAGCTTTTGAATCTGCTCACCATCTTTTAACATAGTATGACAAGGAAAAAAAGAAGTGGAAGTCTTATGAAGGCAGAGCTAGCAAATAAAGATCTTGCTGTCACTCTCATGGCAGGACAGGCTGATTAATGAAGCCAGCTTACAGTGCGCCCCCAGAAACCCCTCTCTCCTGGCTCATGCCGCTGCCTATTTACAGCACTTCCGTAAAACTCTTGCTAGGGACAGTTACAGCATTTCAGAAACGCATGCAGCATCTCTCTCGTCCTATGTGGCAACAGCTTCACCTTGAAAACAGCAGCTCTGGCACTACATGTCACCTACATGGGTACCAGCTGGGCTGAAGGGTTCAATGGAGAAAGGACCCGGAGGATCCGATGACTCTGCACCATGATCAGCAGATGCCCTTTGCGCCACGGAAAACACAGAGTAAGCAAGGTTATGGCAATGAGCAGGTTTCTCTGCGTGCAGCACAGTCTCCCTGTGATGTTCTCCACGTCTAGGTGCCTACTCGGTTTGAATCATAAGCCTCCTGTCTGATTTCCTTTCACGATAAGGCTTTTAATAACTAACTGCGTATACAACAAAGTAAATATTCAACCAACTCTGAGCTAGATTACAGATCAAATATCTTCAAATCTTTCTTCTTTCCCTTTTAAAAACAAAAACCCACACATGCAGCCTGCAGGGGAAAAGATTGCTCGCTTAGCACTTCCCTCAGCTCATCAGATAAATAAGCAACTACGAGTTTTGTACTTCACAAAAAATAGGTGAGGCAACTGCTCCACAGCATACCGTGGTAATGTGATGGTGAAGAGCTGGATGCCTGCCAAAGTCTGGCTCCTCTCCTGTGCTTACTTTTTAGTTCTATCCTTCAAGTCAGTACAGGCTGCCCAAGCTGTCTCTGACCAGGAGAGGAGGTGGCTGCCATCTCCTGTGTGCTTCCTCACTGAGTGGCAGGACCCCATTCATATAGACTCAGACTAAAGAAAAACTCTAGAGAGACTATGGCTACACAGCCCAGGCTCAAAACAGGGAGGAAAGAGTAAATAGGAGACACATTCTCTTTCCTGCTTGTGGACCCTGCAAAAGCAGGTGCCAGTCCCAGCACAGGATGTCCCTGAGAGGACCAGCCAGAAGCCAATATCCACCGGTTTCTGCAAGCCACCAGAGCTCACTAGGAGAACCTTCTGTAGGGCAAGGCAGTGGCTCTTGGTAAGGGGGGTAAACTCTCCTTCCCCCATTACTGGGGTCATTTCACCTAAGGAGGGACACAGTCCCTTGTATAAAACGTCCGCATGGGAAACGGCAGAGAGGGTTTGTGTCCAGCCCCAGCCTGACATTCAACAAGTCACAAGTTTATCAGTGTCCCTATCCCCCTCAAAATGATACCCAGCACACTCTACAAAGTTACTTTATAGGCCTTCCTACCCAGATAAGGAAACTTTTATTTATAGTTAGTGAACAAACCAGACCTGAAAGTGGCACATTTGGGGCTGAGCAGAGGCACTTAATTTGGAGTGGTGCTTTGTTGCAAGCAGCAAATCCAAGATGGCAATGAAGTCTTAAACCTTCTCATCTGTGAGGAGTTGAAACTTGAGAGCCAGAGGAAAAACCTAAAATTAATGCCCCACCGCCTAAATGCAGCTTTGGCTGCCCGCCAAGTGTTAGTGATCACTGTGACTGTCCCTCCACCTTCTACTCTGGAGGAGTAACACAGCTGGGTCTCACCAACAGCTCGGCATCTGCTCCGGTACTGAATAATTTCCCAAGGGGACAGTAACAACTGACAGTCACTTACACCCAAGCATTTTGTCAGGGTGGGAGTTCATATTCATGGGTTTCAAGTAAACTGCATCTGTGTTCACAATAGTTGTATTGCTGTCGGGCCCACAAGGATAAGGATTCCCTCTAAGGGTTTTGACTCCATTTCTATTAAGAATTGTGTTGCAAAAGCAACTGGCAGCGTCTAAAAACTTAAGTTTTCCTCCTTGCCCTCAGCTTATGGGCAAACAGCAAAAACTGGCTGCCTTTCCCTTCCCCTTCATACCTTTCCTGCCTTCCACTGCATCATGCTGCTAGGGAGAGAGCAGCCCATTTTCTTTCACAGGTGCTCCTCTGTGAACCCCTTGGGAAGCAGCCTCCATTTTCACATCAGATGTAAGCATTCCCTTATTTGTGGTTGCTCCCCAGGTTGAAAGAGCTGCCATCCCTCACAGTTGCAAGGAGTTTCATGCCTCCTCCTGAGCAGAGTGCATCGAAGCAGAGGCATTGCACAGCCCCCACCTCAGCACGAGGACAGAAAATGGCTGCAGCCCAGCCACCAGGGAGCTCCCCGCTTCACAGCCACCAACCACAGCGGCTTCTGCAGCTCCCACCACCCCACATTGTTCTTAAGACAAGCTGCATTGGAAATCTATTAAGCACAGCTCAAATTATGGACAGTGCCAAGCCAAGGCGCAAGGGACTGCAGTGTGTGTGTGAGGGGAAAGGGAGATCAATGGTGTCTTTGATAGGATGAATGAATCTGGGTAGAGCAGGGGACTTAAAGATTTGGGGGAGGGTTTCTGAAGGCACTGAAGAGCTTCCTTGAAGGCTGCATCGCACACTGCACTGTGAACTAGGCTCCACTCAACCCCAGTCACGTCCCTGGGAACGGCCCGTACTCAGCCCAGGGACACAGCTGCTGCCAAGCAGGCGGCTGAACCAGGCAGATGTCATCCAGGGGCAGGTGGGCTCTGACGCAGCAGGGATTTAGACCATTTAGAGCTTTGCAGAGCATAAGCTGCACCTTACATCCACCTGCTAAAAAAGCCCTGACAGACTCTAGCAGCCAGCACCACAAGAGCAGACACAGCCTGGGAAACCCTCTCCCCTTCCCTACATGGCCTCTACAACTCCCAGCACAAGCAGTTACACGAATTACAAGAGAAAAATCCCATCTGCAGTGTTACTTTATTATTTAACCTTGGTTCAGCTACCCCCATGCCATTATATGCGAAATGTGCACGTAATTCTGCTTTGACTTCATGCACAAAGACAGCCCCAGTTGCTTGGCCTCCAACAGGAGTTTGCTTTAAACTGTACACACGCTGCCTTCTCCCCACATCCCAATACCCACAAAATGCAGCTCCTAACGCCCACATAACACCATTGTATGGGTCAAGCACCCTGTATAGTGGAGGACTAACACAAAGAGGAGCCTGGTGCAACTTTCCTGGAGCCACCGCAGCGCTGAGCATGCTCCCAAGTGCACAAGCATTGGTACTGGAGGGATGGATTTGAAGCCAGATCCCTGGCCCTGTCCTCCCTCTCCCTGAGATAGCTGAGGGTGCTGCTCCTGTGAGAAATGGGAGGTTGGGCCTGGTCACCAGATCTCTGATCAAGGAGAGGAAGAAACTGCATACAGCAAGGAAAGGGAGTCAGGAGGAAAGGAGCACACCAACGACTCCAAACCCTGCCCTGGGCTTCTCTTGCATTGCCCTGAACCAGTTGCTTCTCTGTGACTCATCTCCCTTTCTCCTTTATCTGCCCTTTTTTCTTCCAAACTTGTTAGAGAAGGCAGGTCTAGGCATTTATATGAAGTGAAGCAACAAAAGAGCCCTTATCTCAGCAGGGATGCAGGGCTGTTTCTGTAAGAGCCAGGGTGTTGCCTCGCAGAGGCATTACACCCCAGCTGGAGCAGCATCCCTCCCTGCTCCCCAGCCTCCCTGCCCACAAGCTGGGCAAGGCCTGCACCAGCACCCACTTCTTCTCCAGGGCAGACACGAGTGCTTAACACCAAGGCAAATGCCCATCCCGGTTTGCTCGGTGGTTCCTTGCTTTGAACACCATATCCTCCCGTCAGCTTCTGGATGGTTACCGCACCAGGCAGAATATTCCTCTGCTGTATTAAACTGCTTTGGTCATTAAGGACAAACACAGTCAGGTGAAGAAAGTCCTCTTCCCACTACCATAAGCTGTCATGGTACCAACACCCACAGATGTGCTATTTTAGTACAGGCAGACCCACAGGTGGGGCATGATGCGCCACGGGCCATGTGGGATGCAACCACCCCAAACACAGCAGGCTATGCCAAGACTTTTGGTCCATGTACTCCAGGCTGGAGCAAATCAAATCATTGTGCTATGCTGGCAAGGCCAAATCAAACCAATGTCAGCACTTCTGCTAGAAAACAGAAAATTAAACTATTTAAGAGGTTGTATAATAGTTCTGCCACCTAGAAAGAAATACAGTATGGGTGAGAATACATGGCAGAGCAAAAGGATGGAGGGAAACATCCTTGTGTGAAAAACCTGGGTACAAATAAAGAAAATACCAGTAACTTTTAGGATCTCTTCCATATTTCCAAACCCAGAAAAATTTAAGCTTTCTCTCTCTCTTTTGGGGGGAGAGGGACACAACAACAGGGACCAACAAAACTGAAATGAAGAATGAAGCTACCAAAAGTTTATAGATGTAAAGCAGCACTTTACGATCCAACTTACATGAGACAGAAATACGCCCTTGCAGCAAAGAAAGCTAACAGTATCCCCAGCTGCAGGAAGGAAAATGCTGCCAGCAGGTGATCCTTCCCCTCTACTCAGCACTGGTGGCACCACACCTGGAGTGCTGGGTCCAGTTCTGGACTCCCTAGTACAAGAGACACATGAACATATCAGAGAGAATCCAATGAAGGGCCACAAGGATGATGAAGGGACTGGAGCATCTCTCCTACAAAGAAAGGCTGAGAGAGCTGAGAATGGTCAGCCTGGAGAATAGTAGGCTGAAGGGGGACCTATTAATGTGTGTAAATAACTGAAGGGAGGGCACAAAGAGGACAAAGCCAGGCTCTTTTCAGTGATTCCCAGTGACAGGACCAGAGGCAATGGGCACACATTGAAAGACGGGAGGTTCCCTCTGAACATCAGGAAACTTTTTCAGTGTGAGGGTGACCAAGCACTGGCACAGGTTACCCAGGGAAGCTCCAGTCAGTCCTGGCCTCGCATCACTGGTCTGACATCCCACAGGACAAAGGAACAGAAGGGACCTTGTGTGGCACTTGCTACTGCAGGCAACCATGTTATATATATTCTGTGAACCAACAAGCTCCCTTTTAACCCTGCTTAGGTTGCATGAATAGCATCAGCCACAAAACCGGCAGGGGCAGAAGCTGGCCTCAAGCACTAGTCACCTGTATGCCAGGCACTGATGCTTGCACAAGCGGGAGAACAACTACATGCACCTCTGATGCTCTTCTGACACAACCGAAACAGCCTCTTAACACAGGTACTGCCAAAGAGCCCTGGATACAAGACAGAAACTGCAGATAAAGCTTCTCAGGCAGCAGCTTCAGTGCCAGGTATTCACTGCTGAGCCCCACCTACCTGACCAAAGCCAGGCGACACACACAAGACATGCTGACTCTTGCTGCTACAAGCAGATTGCAGTCTCTGTACTCACTCTACTAATCAACTGCAAACTTCACCCAAACCTGTCTGTACCCTGGGGTGATCCTTGCCCACACCCCCTCACCAGCTCCGACCTACCCACCCTGCTCAGGTGGGGTTGCGAAGGCACAGCCAGGCAGCATTAAGAGCTCCCAGCATTTTTGAAGAGCTGCTGTAGAGCAGCCGACAGTACTGCACACCCCGTTCCAGGGCGGAGAGGCATGGGGCGTTTCAGACGAGGCATGGCTCCTTCCCCATTTGTGGTTTTGGGACAGCGTGGCAGGAAGTTACCAGTCTCCAAAACTACACCAAAGGAACCTTTGGCATTTGCAGCCGCTAAAGGATCATACGTTGCACTTTTCAGCATTAATTTGTACATGCTGACCAGTGACAGCAGGAACTGTTTGTCCTTCCCAAACTGTTCCTGTCCCTTGAACAAAGGGTGACAGGGACTGTGTTAGCATTGTACTCATCCACTGCTCAAAACCTGCTGTTTCAGGGAGTTACAAGTTGTCTCTCACATCCTGTAAGCCTGAAGCCACCGGCTACCACTACACAGCACACGGCAGCTGCTTTGTTTTAGGCATGAGCAGAACCGCACTCATTTGAATTGTGATAAATATTTCCTGCAACAAGTAAAATGGGTTTATTCACAAAAAAAAGTTTTTCTTGGACTTACCACATTTAGGTTCCATTAAGGGAGGCAAGAAACCGTTTTCGTTACCAGCACTACAAACAGTAGGAAGCAAATACCCCAACAGAGGGTAACTTTCCTCTCTTCCAGAGATCTCATATGAGAGGAGCTATATCCACCACTAAAAGCCAAAAGAGAACTCTATTCAAAATGGACTTTTTCATGTGTTCCTCCTCTTGTATGCTACTGTTTCAGTGCTGTTAAAAACTACACAAAACTCTCCTGTTTAAAAGCCAGGTTGGTCCCTCCAACCTTAAAGACTCCTCTACTCAAAATGCCAAGTTATATATAATAAAGGTCAGGTCAGATGCACACAATGAGTAATACTATAGAGCTGCTACAGAGGGGTTTTTTTAAATAGTAACTTTAGCTTCAGAAGAAAAGTCTCAGAGCAGACTACAGGCCCTCTAAGGCCCATTCTCACTGAAGCTGGTTGCCTTCTGCATCTGGCAGTAAACTCCACAGCACTTTGCATGCTCACGATAGACTGAGGGGCCAGGTCTTTCCTTCCAGACAATGTTAATTTACTAGTGCATACGTTTTCTCAGCATAGCAGTTAGCTCTGATGTCTTCCTTATTCCTGGCACACCCTTACACATCCCACAACCCATGGTAACACAACAGCACTCACATCATCTCTGTCAGACAGGAGAGGCAGCCTCAGCCCTCGGTTATTATCTTCCAGGGCAATATCCTGATAAGGCAAGTATGAAGCAAGCCAGATGGGGAAGGAAGGAAATGACTCTACCTATATATTTCTATATAAAGAAGCAGGTGTCCCAGGTCATTTTGAAGCTGTCATTCTGGAGAGACAGCATAGACCTGGACTGGGGCAAACAGGTACCAGAAGGTACAATTTCAAGTGGACCAAGCGGACCTTTCCTTCGCTGCTAGACAGCTTTCTCAGAGGCTGGGGGTGTTATGCAAATCTGTCACAAGCTCACAGGTTAGAAGTGCTGAACAGCAGCACCAAGCTCTAAAAAAAGCAGCCAGCAAAGCTCTCCTACTACAACACAGACTACATTTAAATTTGCATGCAGGCAACAGTTTTTTGGAGAGAAGAATCTAAACAGTAAGTCTAGCCAGAAGCTAAAATGAACTGCTAGCAAGCCACTCACACCTGTAATAAAGCTGACCACATCTACTTTTCATCAGCAAAATAGACTACCTAAGAAAGGTCAACAGATGCTCTTGAAGATCTGACTGTTTAAAGATTTAGGCCCTTGAACTCGTTAGCATTATGCCTCAGAACATCTGAATAAAATGAGCTCTTGCTTTCTGCTGGTACACTACTTAGGCTGGGGGTATCATCTTGTATGAAAGGACTTAGATATGTTCTTACCATTTAATCCAGTTACCCTCTGTAACTGACTCTCAACAGAACAGGTGGAATCAGATCTCTTTGCATCATCTTAGGTTTTGCCGCTGCTGCTGCTACTTGGTAGCTTTTTATGCTTGCAGAAATTAACCTGCTAGATACAAGTAACTGCAAGTTTTATAAACGTAAA
The DNA here is from genome assembly GCF_047716275.1 of Strix uralensis. NCBI lineage: Eukaryota > Metazoa > Chordata > Aves > Strigiformes > Strigidae > Strix > Strix uralensis. Next base: position 149,163,700 of record NC_133972.1, on the reverse strand, counting down.
ACTTCATCCCAGTGGAAAGATTATTCCATTCAGGCAGGCTGAACAGCAGCTAGATGCACCAAGTGACCCTGAAATGCCTCCAGCTCTTTAGCAGATGATTTCACTGTCAACTCAATTTACATTTTTAGTTTTTATCCTAAATGTGTCCAAGTGTAGTTGCAGCATTTTGTTTTTTACTCTGGGCACAGGTAGTATTTCACAGACAATTAGAAAGTCACTTAGAAAGCAACAAATCTCTAACTCTGAAGACTGAGGTTCAGATTTATTCCTGATTGAGCTTAAGCGTATTTTCAGATACATGCAGTACAGCAGAGCTGTCTGTCACTGTACAGCAGACCCATCATCACTGTGCTGCACTCCCCAGCAGCTCCAAATTCAATCACAGCAAGGGAACAGAGCGGAGATTCTTTGCATTGAGAGCACTGGCTACCAGATGAGTCACGGGAGCTAGAGCTGGCAAGAGACTGGCTGCAGGCACAAACAAGTAGCTCAGATTTCATCAAACGAAAGACAGTAAACGGCCAAGAGACTTTCTAATATTTACTACAATAATTTGCTACTGGGGGTGGTGGTGGGGGGTGAGAAATCAGTACTCCAACTCTTTTCCAGCTGCATCTTCTATCAGGCCAGGGAAATTACAGGAAAATACAAAAATTACAGTAATACCATCCATAATCTCCTTCCACTTAAACATTAACCAGCAACTATGATAACCACCATTTCATTTGCATTAAAAGATTAGCTAAAGCGTATCCCCCGGGAGGAAAGCCCCATGTAAATGCAAGGTTTCTGCATGTCATTTTCATAATATACCTGTTACAGAAGACCTTAAAAGCCCTGCTGCAAACTCAACACTCATTCACCCACTCACCCATTTTGTTAAACTTTAAGCGCTTGACCCTCAGAGATTACTCGTTAGCTACAGGAAATTCAGCTTCATCAAGCCTGAAAGGAAAACAGTCTAATTTTTCTTAAGACAACAACAGCAGTTTAGGTGCAGAGGCTAAAATTAGTAGGCTTCAATTAAAACCTTCAGAAGAGAGACTTTTCCCTTTCCTTTAATACTTTCAAACAAACAAACTATGAAGTACCGGTAAAGAGCATGCAAAACATGAACTCAGCTAAAGCAACTAAGTACTTATTTCTTCAATATAGCATCTTCTACAAAGCAGAAGCTGACTGCAGAGCCTTACAAGAGACACACTGCAGGCACTGCTGTTGCTTTCGGTCCATTGGATTGGAAAAGTTATCAAAAAAAGAGTGGGTTAAGTCTATCACAAACAAAAAAGTACATAAAATATACAGAGACTGACCCTATTTAATCTCTATTTTAAAGTCTCAAAAGTATAGAAGCTCCAGGAAAAGTACCAAGTTACTCTCCAGTTTGATACCACAAGAAGTCTTGTCCCCAGTGGTGGTTCGACAGGGCCCAGAGCCAAGACCTGCAGTGCTGGGGCTGGGCTACCTGGCACCCTGCCACACATGGGACATCCTCCAGCCTGTTCCAGTGGCTCAGCTGACACTGGTTCAACAAAAGTCAAATTTTGCAACACATTTGGTGATCCCTGTTTTAAACAGTTACTCAAATTTGTATGTTGCTTCTAAATCCATAACTACATTTATTTCTAGTTTAGTCTTAAATCTCCTCCTGTATGCTTATACTCTAAGTTTACTAATCCCTCCTGACCCTGAATAATAAACTTGCTGCTAAAATACTTATCAAGATAAAAAACAGCCACCCTATTTTTTGTCACCCTTGAAGGTCCACACTTAAAGAAAATTAAACACATAGGCTTGAAGCTACATCGTATATTTGTAAATAAAATAATTTGACAGAACAAGATTACAAAGTACGAAACGAGCCCTTTCAGGAATTTGTAAGTACAACAGAAGTTGATGTTGAGTCCATTTTGTAAAGTTTTAAACAAATACCACTGAGGGATAGGAGTATTACCATAAAACACTTTTTTGTTTTTTTTAATGCTTTCTCAAAAAGCTTGGACCATATACATCAATTTCAGATTAAAAGTCCCACACGCACACATTGGTTTGGTTACAGCTTCAGGGATCAGTGCAGCACAGTGCAAGTTTCATTCACAGATAAAAAGATATTTGAAGTAGGTACAAGAACATTCTGCAAAACATAGGATGTGATCTAACTGTTGGCAACCCTCCTCCCGCCCCCTAAAAAGTGCTGAAAAGTAGAGCACAACATATAGAATCACAAGGAAAAGTACACAGGGAGATGGACTCTTTAACAAGACAAGTTAATATTTGACAGCTTAAGAAAGAGGAAACAATTGCATCAGGAAGAAAATTACTGTTAGTCATTAGAAGGTATGTACAAGGGAAGTCTGTACTTTGATTATGTAGAAAAACTGAAGCTGACATGTCTCCATTCCTGAAATACAAATATTGAGTAAGTGAGGTACAAGAAGTAAGCACTATTAACTGGAAGTGCCTTCTCAGAATAGCCCGTTTTCCCCTGCTGCAGGTCACCATTCCCTCATCTTTCAAGGAATAAGTGTATGCAACTACTTATTTCAGCTATTCTTTGAGTATATATGATTCTTTATTGCTTATCTGGCAATTTCACAGAATCTTTCTGGTCCCTAGTCTCCATCAGAAAGCATTTTCCATTTTTATGCTTATTTCAAAGTAGATCAAATACTCTTCAGTGCTTTTCAAAAAAAGCCTTATTTTTAGAAATTGTCCAAGCTAAAAATATTAATGCAATTTTCACCTGAAGCAATGTATCACAGACTATTAACGCAGAATGCCTGCCCTAAAGACGCTAAGTGCATCTTTACCTATCAGAAATCTCAGAGGGCTACAACTTTGAAGTGCTCTGCTAATTCTTATAAAAAAAATTATGACTGACATTTACAGCATACAGAATGGGAGACTAGTGCAATATGCAGCATTGATTGTTTATTCAATAAATATTTAACCCAATTATTGCCAACCAAGGCAAACAGTGCAGAAATTGTCAAAGAGATACAAAAGTTTAACTTTGTTTTTATAAAGTCAGTTGCTACTATATTCAAACAACTATTTCAAAGAGGTTTTTCTGCTTCAAAATTGACACTACTATTATAAAAATATAGAAACGTAGTATTTGGGGGTTTAACATGTCTTTGCAAGTCTAATTCTTACATTTATACAGGAACATGACACTTCTGTATTCAAGAACTTGTTAAAAATAAAAACGAATACTATGGTAGAGACATTTTCTGCACTGACAATTTCATTATAGTTCTTAAATACATCTTTCTTGGTCCTGGGTATACATTTAGAATGAAGTAACTTGCATCTCACATTTATCCTGAGGTCAGCTGTGTAAAAAGGAAAGCCAATTTTATAAGGATACTTGCAGGCTTTTTGTTGACAATATGAGGTTATTTTTAAACGAGTCAATAAAACTCCTGGGGGGAAAAACCCCCAACCCTCTCTCCAATGTTTTAAGAAACAATTTAGTGTAATTTTGGGGAATTATTTCAAAAAATAGATAGGCTATCACATCCAAATGCTTTATCACCCAACTAAAATTTCCGTATACATTTGCCAAATTTGAAACTTAGAAACTGTTCTGAAAAGAACAAGTATAAATCCCCATGAAGAGTCACCCTAAGCTTCTCATCTCAAGATCCCAACCCGCAATGAAATTCCTAAAAGAAGAACCCCGCTGAAGCCTGTAGGAATCTGCAGAGTCTTCAGGTCTGCCTGCACGGGGGAGGATGTGTGATTCAGGTCTTTGTCACCCACCGCGGGGTACAGTTATGACCTTGTCAAAGCTCCACTTTGAACACAGCAGTTATTTTCAATAGCACCAACAATCTCTCAGATACCAGCATCAGGCAGATAACAGACGACATAGAATAGGTTTGTTTCTTCCTGAATCAGCACAACTGGTACAAGGCACTGCTTGGCATAGGAAGTCATAAATAAGAGCAAAACAAGACAATTTCCAAGTTTTGTGACATTTAAGTTTGTAAGTTATGTCACAATTCAACTTATTATATACGATGGTTAGAAAAACAAGATCGTCTAAGGGATTAACCAAAACATCACTGTTCCATGCATGCTTACAGTTTTTCTCCCTGTATCTGAAAAAGCCCACTTAACATATCAATATGAAGCATTAGGAAGTATGGGTTGTTAAATTAAGAAAGTACATTTTGTTCTCCAATCTTCCACAAAAGTCTAACCTAGACACAACTCAAGTATAAGAAGTTGGAAAATATTCTGATAACATTTGCAACAGTCTATCCCTGCAGAGGAGTGAAAAAACTATTGTCTAGAGAATTCATAGATTGAGGCACATCGCAATTGAAGATATTCAGGCATATTTTATGGCTAGAACAGGATTTTTCTGAGGAACCTCACTACAGACTTCCCCAAAAGCAGCTCCATATGGTTTGAAACACAAATTGCAACACATGGAAAAAACATTTGGTCCTTAATCACTACTGTCTTCATCATCGTCATCATCAGATACATCATTTAAAGATGATTTAGGTGACTGGCTGTAGGAGTCTGATCTAGTGGACTGACAAGCAGTCATCTCCCCAGTAGAAAGAAGATCATAGCAGAAATCGCAAATTCGCACAGGCTTGGAAGACTGGCTCGGGAGAAGAAACCTCTTTTCAGAGCAAGGCCCGCACACAACAAAGCCGCACTTGCGACAGTGGTGACGACGGTTGACAGGAGTAAATTTTGCTTTTTGACAGCGCATGCACACAGTGGCTTCTGAGTCTGGTACCCAGACAGCTGCATGTTCATTGCTAGGAGTCTTCCCGCTTTTGGAAAGCAAATCAGAAACACACTTATTTATGTGGTTCATCCACTCAGACTTCTCTGTAGCAGTGGCAGCGTAAACTGCAAAAGACTTTGTTGGTGTCTTGATAAGCCACCCATTTCGTAAATCTCCCTCATCCTGGATGGAGTCAATAGTGACGTTTTCCAGTGGGATTATGTGCTGTTTATTGTATTTCTTCTTCTGGATGACAATGTTACCATAAACAAGAATGTCATTGAACAGGAAGAACTGCCTCGCTTTGGGCTTCTTCCTACACAGCTTTGTTAGTACTCCCTCTCCGATCAGAACACGACCAGGAATAGTCAGAGGCTGACCAGCTGCTCCAAAGCAGTTTTCCACTATACTTATTCTTCTAGTATTTGCCTCGCTGTTTGCCAAGCGATCCACCATCTTTCACAAGTATCCTAAAATTAGAAAAAAAAGTTTGTTGTTAGAACAGGACTGATTCAACAGCAGCCATCCCCAAGGAAGGTACCAACCCCGCATTTCTTAAAATATCTAACAGAACCCGCTGGCTCAGAGGCACCGACTTGGACTAGGTTTAAATAAGTATTAACACCTAAGAATTTTTAGCAACCGATTAGTCTTTTTTTCAAAAGCAAAAATGTTCCATCCAGCTGACAGCTATCTTTATCACACAGACTGCACCTACAGCACTGTTCTTGAGAGCCTCTGGCAACAGACTAGGAGGCTTCCTCTCTAGTAAGGTTACTGCATCCTGGTTTAATGCTTGTATTTCTCTGTATATGCTCCTGCATCTACTCTCTGGATATCAAAAGAAAGTATCATCCATCATTCCAAATTCTAATACTGACAGAAACATCAACTTAACTGAGCAGCCTGGAGACCCATGTTAGTGTTAACACTATAAACAAAAATTATATAATTGATGTTCACATAGGAAACCACCATTCCCAAACTCAGTATTGCTCTATTTTCACCACGTAAACCTTAAATCATGGGCCAAACCCATGAATCTACCTACTAGAAACATTTTGTACAGGCCACAGCTTGCATCACCCACCACCTGCTTTCATGGCAAACTCGAGCCAGGAGCAGGGAGCGAGTCACTGCTGGTGGCTCACTCCCTGCTTGCTGCTGCCTTCTTTTTGCATGGTCCCCCCCTCCTCGCACCGCATCTGCATCCATCACGATCAGGTGACATACACAGGCAGACCAGCACAGAGGACATCTCATACAGCTTGCAACTGCTCCTGAGAAAGATTAAGTGACTTGCACTGCCTTAAAGTTTAGGCAAGAAGACTTCGTGTTTCAGGAAGTGCTGATGTAAACATAACGAGTACATATGTTCCAATTACATACAGATTAAAACCACCCCTCATCCTTCCCCAAGTAGCAAATAAGATTTGTCTCTTGTAAGGGTAAGATTCCTGAGACATCCAACAGGGAACTGAAAATAAGAAGTCACTCTAGTGATTCATACCTCAGCAAACCACTCTTCAGCCTATCTTATACCCTAGAGCTTCCTGGGCAGAAGTCAGGCAAAGGAAACTCCTGCCAGTTTGATCCAGATCTCTGCCCGGCAAGCCCCTCCTGAGTATGGCCATGAACCTGAACCGTGTGCTTGCCAAAGCCATGAAACAGCTGGCAGAGTCAAGTACCAAGAACAGACCTGTCTCTCAGCATGCAGAAGCAGTGCTCTCCTGTGCCTTCCCTTCCAGCTACCGCAGGGCTGATGCTCACAACACCCTTTGGTACAACCACTGCTTTGAACAGGCCTGGAGGAAAGCAGAGTACCCAATACTCCAGTGCCTAGTACCTGTGCTTCCCAACACGATCCCAGTTTGGGAAGTCCTCTGTGTTCACCTACCTTTTCTTTTAGATCGACACTGTCTGCTATCAGTACAGCATCAGCCTATAATCAAGATGAAACGAGGCTGAAACAAGACTCAGACTTGATGCTGCTCAGACTCTCTTGCTCTGCCATAACCTGATCTTCTTCCTATGAATCAAAGCTCAGATACTTCCTTACAAAACAGGTATGAAGCTTCCTGATAGAAATTTGGTCTCAGAGAAACCTCTCATGAGGCCTCATCTAAATAAGTATGTGACCCCTGACTACACAAATCCACATGCCCAATGTTAAGTATGATTAAAAAAATAACTTGTAAGTTACTGCTTTGAACGTTTAATTAGTTCCACACTAAAATAGTTTGACAACTGGGCTTGCTCAGATATAACTAAACTGACCTTTTTTTAAGCTCTGCACATGACATCATCTCGTATCAAAGACACTGAAGACAGAAGAATCTATAAGCTTTGTCCATTGTTCCCTTTAAGAGATGCCCACAAGTGGACACTGTACTAAATCCCTAAATCCTTCTGCAACACCGAACTTAGCTGATACAGTTCTGCTTTGTTTCCTTCTGTGGCGACACCAATTTATGCTATCTGACCCCCTCCCTGCTCCCTTACACCATTTACAAAAGCTACACAGTGAATTAGATCAGGGCTGATCAGATGAAAACAAACCAGAGAGTTTTAGGGCACAGGTTTGCAGGATAGCTGTGGTGGAGGGAGACGATGGAGGGATGGGAAGTGCTTAGACAGTTCCCTGCATCAGAAGTACACTGGCTTAAACTGATCAGTAAACAGAAGTATTACATTTTGTAGGGTTTTCTCCTCCCACAGAACAGCCAAAGACTCAAATTACATCACTGTGATTAATTTTTTTTAATGCTATGACTACAGAGGCACATCCAAAATACACCTTTCAACAGACATCTTATTTCTTTCAGGCATTCCAAGCACCAATACTAACTTATATACAGATGGGGACACACAATAACAACTCTTTACATGTTTTATTCAGCATTAAGATCTAGCCATTTTGGGGTTTTTCTTTGGGTTTTTTTGGTTTTTTTTAAATATACACCTTCCAACTACCTACTACCACATGGCAAGGAGGCACAACACTGGCATTTGGGAGTTATTTCTGGGCTTCACTTGTACTACAGCCTTGTCTAATGCAGAGATGCCACTCCACAGAAACGCTGTTGGCTTGTCCCAACTATTATCACTCTCTTTAGCAAGGCAAAAGTGCTAAGAAAGGAATGCAAAAGATAAAGTAGGAACTTTTTGATGTGTGTTTGCTGTAGTCCTAGGCTCAAAAAAATCAAATTCAGGTGCCTGACTGACAAAGCCCAGGATTTGGAATGAGGGTTAATTGCCGTTAACTGCCATTCCCATCTAACAACATACTAGCAATAAACAGCCTTTGCAGGTGCCAAAGCTGAACAAGAAAGCAAGGAGCCAGTCACAGGGTCAGTCTGAAATTATTCAGTAATCCCACGATCTCTGTGAAGTGGGGAAGGAAATCAGTCAGCAGAGTGCAAAGGGGACAGACCAGAAAAATACGCTTTTCTGAAGGTACAAATCAATACTTCTAAACTACTTCTAAACTTCCACTTTTATACGAATTATCTGCAAATTACAGCAAATTAAATGCTTTTGCTAGTCCACAAGGGGGACCCCCCTCCCTCCCAAAAAACCCACAATCATACTGATGCGTTTCAGTGAAGCAAGCTCTTGCTGTAAAGCTGCAGCGACCTGTAGGAAGTACTCGCTGCTCCGCAACTCCAACTCATTGCGCTCTGCACTCCCTGCCAATAAACAGCAAACTCGGCTGAAGGTCACCATGAAAGCTTTCAAAATACAAGTCACTGGGAGAAAAAAAACAGGGGGAGAAAAGGCTAAAGGTTTTAATTAACTGTTCTCTAGGATGACCCAAGAGAAAACAACACCAACCAGGATCGTTTAATGGCTTCAAACCAAGACACATGACTCCAGAACTTGTGCTGAAGACTGTACTGTCAGCTTGTTGTGAAAATACCTACTACACTTAAAGCAAGAATCTGGGGCAAGGTAAGGACTACTAAGACACACAAAAAAAAAAAAAAAATCACATCTCTTCTAAATTGAAACAAATTCTCACCTATCAGCCTCAGTTAAGACAGTAAAAGCCACAGACTGCTGATGGATTATTCTACCTTTCCAGAGCATGAATTGTATTTTCCCACACTAACAGATTAGACTTTTTAAAATAAGCACTCTGACGTTTTTCTCATAAGTTTTTAGAGAACTAAAAATTAAAAATCCATCTGAAATCCTATGCACACTAATGCTCATTCACCTTCACTAGCCTTTTCTGAGAAAGGAAGTAAGTTCAGAAATGGATAATGAGAAATTACCCAGAAAGTATCACGATTACACATAGTAATGAAGCATGGAAAAAACAGACCAGGAATACAAATGAGAAGCCATCCCATAAGTCACAAGAGGTAAAATCAGGAGAAGAGGTGCACCTCTTCTTCTCATGAGCACAAATACCAAGGAGATAATAACTTAAAATACCATCTGGACACACAAAGGAACTCTTAACCCCAAGGTGTCACAGTCCAAAAGCTATACAAACTACCAATCTTTTGAAGTGACAACAATATTTTCTTAAAGTATATTCAGATATATTGTAAAAGATAACAGATTATACCCTGGAACTGGGTGGCAATACCCTCCCTCTCTGCCAGCTAAAATTTTCTTCTGAAGTTCTGAAGTTTCTACTGTTGGCCTCTATAAGAAGAGATACTGTATTACTGTCCTCAAGATGCAGGATCTCAAGACCTGATCAAACAAAGCAATTCCCAAGCAATGGCAAATTGCTGAAAAGATGCCCCAAATCTTCCCCAAAGCAAGTGAGGAACAAGCCAGAACCATGGGCTCCAAAAGGATAAGAGTGCTTAGGGATATGGTGTAGTTGAGAATGGTCAGTGTTAAGTTAATGATTGGACTAGATGATCTTCAAGGTCTTTTCCAACCTTGACGATTCTGTTATTCTGTGACAGGCTAGACAGCTCCACTTAAAGGGAGAGTGGGTGCATTTTATACATAGTCTGGGTTTATGGCCACTATTAAGTCAAAAAACTCAAACCTATTTCTCAGATTTTTATCATGTTTGACTCCAGTTTCACACTTTTTGCATACAAATTCCCAAAGGTCCCCAGGCCCTTATGCAAGGAGGACTCCATCTGTCTATAAGGACCATCAGTCCAGCACATCAGATTCATTTTTTGTGTCCAGGCTGCAGTGTAGTACTAGCTGCTAGTCAAAACATCACAAAAATAAACATCAACTTGTAAGAAAAATTAGCTACATAAAGTTGCACCATGAACAGAGTTTAGCAGCCTTTCCAAATAAATCTCAGCTCTCAAAATGTTGCAGTACCTTCAGTTTGTTCTCCTTCTCACATACTGCTCTCAGTAAGGTCATTTCACAACAAAGATGCTGGGGCAAAGGCTTTCATCTCTGTAGTATAATAAGTTATGTAAAGGTGACAAAATATTCCTCTACCATATGCAGAACTGTCTTTGACACTAAGTTATTTCTACTTTACTCACAAGAAGCTTCTACAGAAATAACAATTTTGTTATCAAGATATCAAAATCACCTTGCTCCTCTATTTCACTCCAGTTTTGCATTTGTATCCTGTTGGTGAGAAGAGTCATCTTCAAAGTGAGCAAATGTAGATGTTACAGAAACCTTTGAAGAACTAACAAGTTACCCATTTACCTAAAACACAACCCATGTTGAGGAAGTCACATATTTATTACAGTTATTAACATTCCAGGCTACCACAGCAGGAAAATGATTCTGTTAAGGTTGCTGTGCACTGACAAGTCACCTCCCACATAATTGTTTCTTTCTGCCGCTGTATCCTGGTGACCAAACCAAAGATCTCCCAGGACTCAATGCTTCTACAGGTCTTGTTTAAATTAGGAGAATTTTCATTTCATATGCTAGCTCTGCTCTTGATAGAGGCCAGACTAAACTGCACAGAAGAACAGCTGAAGACACACATAAGGAGTCAACTAAGAAGAAAGAAACCCTGACTGACATAGCTACGCTTAATTCAACACTGCCAGAAAAATCTTCTACTACTACACTAGCCCTGTAGCAGCTGGCATGATCACCACAGAGCAGAACCACAGATAACACAAAGGTGCTGGAGGGGAGAAAGGAGATGAAAAAAAGCTATAATGGCATAGTGATGCAGACTGCATACAGCTCAGCACAAAAACATTTTCTCACCCCAGCTCAGAGCATACTACCATCAGAACCAGCACTTCCCTTAGACTGCCAGACAAGCACAAAAGGTATGCAGGAGAGGGAAACAACCCAAATTCCCAAGTTTCTTCAGCAATACAGCAGAACCAGCAGTGCTCCATTACTTTCTGGCCTGGGCAAGAACAAGTTTTGTCCAGTACACAGTCCCTGCTAACAAGCATTAATTAATAAGCAACTAATTTTTAGCATTATTTTTCTTCAACTCTCCTTCAAGGGAGGAAAATGCTAGTGGCCTTGCCATAATTGCCAGTTCATCTATCATCATCTTTACAATTAGCAATTAGACTGTTAACAATTACATTCAACACACTGCATTAATACAAACCAGGCAGTCTAGATTTCTCAGAGCCATGGTTATCAGGATGCAGGCAGCTCATCCATTACTATGTACATTCACAGTTAAGCTGACAGCTTTAAAGAAAAAAGTGTATTTAAGCTACTAGAAAAAGTACAAGAGCTCAAAACTAAACATACAGAGGCCCATCCAGTCCTAAAGCAGTAGCAGATCCTGGATGTTTCCAAACCAAATTCAGTAACACAAGTCCAATAAAAAAATTTCACTAACCACAGTATCTGATCACACCATTAGAACAGACGAAATGAGATCTAGGTATTGTTTCAGTGAAGCAAATGTAGAGAATAGAGAAGACTCAGAAATGGAGGAATACAAAAGGCATAAAGAAAGAAAATTTGAAACAGCAGATCTAAATGAAAGGATATTACACTTTGCCATCCAATAAACTTCTAAATAATTATCCCGTTGTCAGAGCCCTTGCTCTCACACCTGCATTTGCACATACAAAGTCAGCAACTGTGTTCCACCACATACATTCAAACTAAACCATTTTCTTTCTCACCTAAGGGTAACATACATGTTTCATAATAAAAGTTTCTGTTTACAGTCACTTAATAAAAGGCGAAAGTTAAATATTTTATCATGTTTGACTCCACAACTCGAAGACTCTGATTAAAATAGAGATTTCAAATAGAACTGAATCTTGTTTTATTAATCACATAAGTTAAATATATATGAAAGGTACAGAAGATCAGTAAAACTTTTACAAGACAGAAACAAGACAAGGACTATCTGCAGACCAAATATCTAACGTGTGTTAAATGACTGGTTTTCAAGATGACTCACCTTTTGGATCTACAGAGAAAAATATCACCTTCTCCTTAAAAAGAGTTCATCAGGCAGAATCACTCATTTAGTACATAATTACGTACTTGTTTTTAGTAGTAGGTTTCCAATAATTGCTATACGTTATATTATCACATTAGACTCATTCAGCTTTCCTCTTGCACTTTGCCTATGCAAGGAAGACACACTAATTTGACTTACAGTTGAACAACACACAACAGAACCCTCATACATCCCTCTGATTCAAAGCTCTGTCCAAAATGGTAGTATCACTACTTTTTGTGGACAAACTTCCAGGTGTGAAGGCATTTCAGGGCTGTAATACTGTATTCTAATCTCAATATCAGATGTATTGCTCTTAAGAGCAACACTTGACTTTTTGCACCACTGCCAAGTAAAACACAGTGTAAATTTCTCAAGTGCAACCTGTTTAAGGAAACTTAACAATGTCTAATTCTTTGAAAATAGTTTTAGTACAGAAAATTGCTGAACTAAACACATGCACAGCAGATGTTCTAAGTTTCTGATACGGGTCAGAAGAGAAATCAGCATAAATTTTACATCTTACTTTGGCCTCACTAGTTCCACCTCCTACATAGTCTCCTTCAATATATACAGAGAAGGATGATACCGTCACTTGTCCTGAATGTTTCACTGCGTCATCTTTGTTGGCAAATTAAGCTTTCTATGCACTTAGATCTCATTAGCTGTAATCAGAATCCCAACGTTCATGCACAAGTCAGCACTAGCTGTCAAGGACCATAAGGGTAATAACAAGAGCTGGATTAAAGATGATACAGAAATACCAGCAAGAGATATTTAATTAAACTTTATTTCTATCATTATGTAGAACATTGAGGAAAATGAAGTTTTAAATATCCAGTAACCCATTTATTAATTCATTAATATTTCATTCTATATTTAACACTTAAATACATCTGTAACAATTAACTGCAGGTGTTTTGAATACTGATTATATATTCGCCAGTTGCTTTTTATGAAACAGCAAAAAGACCAATTTAACCATAAAGTTAAATGAAATTAAAAGAAATTTCACCCCCAAAAATATTATGCTGAGAGGAGATATGAGTGACAAATGCTTTCTAAAGGTCTTTATCACTGCTAAAAGCTGACATGACAGTAACTAAGTGCCTGTACTGTGCTGGAGCTAGCTGTCCTGGATGCTATTTAAAACATAAGACAACAACTGTCAATGAAAGAGAAATACAGCCTTCTAACAAGCAGTTCTCTAATAAATCTCTTCACAAAAGTACTCCCAAAACTGCTGTATTTAACAAACTGTCCTGCTATCGCTACTGTAACCAGCTGCTAAGGAGGCAGAGGATAACCCTGATGACACCTGAAAGATGAGTACCAAGAATGACAAAAAGCTACATCACAATACTGCAAAGAAATTGTAAGGACCAACAGATTAAAGAGACTACATCAAGGTAGAGATGGCAGCAGGAAAGGAGGCAGTAAGATCCCTCTGAATTTCTTCAACATAGTCTTTATCCAGAATCACTTTTGACTAATCTGGTTAACAGCTGAAGCAATCAGAAGGGTACCAGTAGTGGGATAGAAACTTTGAGTCCATTTACAGACAAAAAGATTACCTTTTCCTTAAGGCAATGTATGCTGTTGCCTCTGCACCATTTTCACACCCTTATTAATTATTGGCATTTAATAAAACCAAAAAAGCAGCAAGATAAAAAACTGGAAGAAGATGGTGGCAATACCACAGCTGCTTTGGATTACTCTAAGGAAGCAAAGATGCTTGCAACATTTTCATACAAACACTATAGAGAAAACATAGTATAAGCATCAATCAATACTACACCGGCAGGAAAGTGGAACCGACGATACTGTGGACCTCTCCCAAGTCTCATTTCTATGATGCTCAGAGTAATGTTTTCTACATGAATGTGGTTTTTCATTTTTTCTTCCCCACTGTGAAGACATGGCTTCCTGCATTGCGCAAGCCTGTGAAGCAATGGCTGTGGTGTGGGGAAACACAGCTGAGCTAACTCCCTCCCTTACTGGTATATCCAGTACAAACGAGCAGTCTTAACCTTTCATTTGTCTCAATGTGTTGGCTAATGTTCTGGCATCAGCCATGGACTCACAGAAACCATGCTGGAAATATGCTAACAGCAACCACGTTACTTCATACTGCATGACCTGCAAATACTCTGCATTGCCAATATTTTAGAAATCTTTAGATTATTTCTCAGCCCAGCATTTAGTCATGTCCAAATACACCACAAAAGCAAATCCCTGCATTTGTCTAGCTGGATGTCATCATAAACCTATAGTTACCATAATAACCCAGACAGATCTGTTTGGTTTTTGTTTATAAACTGCTGCAAATGATTGTCTTAAGTCTAGTCCCACTAGAACTCTTCTTGAGGGTAGAAATCCCCATTTTAACTGCCTAATATAATAATACATTACAGTTAATTTTAGTATACTCTAATTTCTAACTTAGAAGGAAGGATTTCCGTTTCACTTTAATTGACCAGTTGTGTAAGAATTGCTCATTAAATGTAAATGATTCTAAATTAAGAACAACAACAAAAAAACTTTATTATCAAGCCTGCATGGCAAGTGCATTGCTCTTCAAATTTGCAGTAGCCATTATTCAACAGAGCTAGGAATGCCTAGAAAGGTCAACTCCATTTTGGGGATGGAAATCATTTCTAGGTAGATCTTTCAAGATGTATGACCTTACATTCCCCAACCCACTCAGAAGCTAGTTTGGGTACAGAAAGCTATTTTTAGCAATAAACTCTCTGTTTTGCCAAGCAGCATACGTATTAGCACAGCAAGAGCAGAACAATGCTGTTTTACTATCCAGGCTACTCTGCTGAACAGCTAGCACACTGCCTGAGCTGCTGTATGCATCTAAATCCTGCACATTAGCTTCTCACAAGGTTTGGTTTTTAACGAAATAAACCTCAGCTGGAAAAAGAACACCAATTTAACCTGCTTGTAAAGAGAAAGACTAGCTCCAACATCCCAAATGAGTTGTAATGCTAAATAAACACAGAGGACACCTGAGGAAAATAAAGGTATGCGGAAGCGGGATGCCCCACCAGACAAGTTCAGCCAGTTTACAGCAGCCCTGCACAAAGGGTGAGAGGAACCACCCTGGCCTTAACGCCACGTGCCATAATGCCAGCACCCCTGCTCCGAGCAAGAAACATGTGGCACCCTTTAAGAGACACAGAAATCCGGAACTGCTGAGTCCCAAAGCTGTTCCCACTATCTTCTTCTCCTCCTTGGCAGTAACAGAAAATATGAAAGATGCAAACCCAAACAGTACTAAAGGGTTCCTACCACAGGGAAGTACACAATCAGGAGTGCCTCAATCCACTCCTAGACCAACTGCAAGTGGTTGTATTTCCCCTCTGTCCCCAACTTCACTGGAAAAAGTCCCCGAATGCCTCATAGGGGAGGAGAAACCTCATTGCATAAGCCCAGGAGCAACATTCTTGTAAGAGATCCAGCTTTTTCATTAAATCAGCTGCTTATTACCACTGTCAGGCTTCTATTTATAATAAACCATGGTAGCCGATATTGTTTTTGTCTCCTGGCATGACAGAGACAGAGCTGCTGCTGGAAAGAAATACGCAGTTCTCCACCCCCCACCTGGTAGTCAAGGGTTGGAGCAACAAAGGGAGAAACTTCCTAAACTTGTTTCATCTCTGTGTCCTTACCCATCTGTGAACAAGCTGAGTACTCCCCAAGCACCAATACAGGCTGACATGGCTCTGAACTGCACTTGCGAAACATGGTACTGCCAGCTGAACTGTTGCCATTTAGATGAGAAAATTCTTAACACCTTTCAAGATGTGAAAGAAGAGGTAGCCAGCACGTGCATGTGCAAACCTGGTAATGGCTAGAACTAAAGGAATTTAAAAAAAAAAAAATCAAAACCAGCACAACCCTGAAAGCTTGAGTTCTGCAAGAAGAGGTGAACAGGCAGGCCTGACCCACGATGAACAGTTTTTGACATCAAACTCAACTGGCAAAGCACAGAAAGCAAGATTAAGGCAACTATGGGCATATAAAATACCTCCAGCTGTCAGCATACTGAAATGGGTATAGTAAAAAGGCTGAGGCTTTGTACACTTTTATATAAACTATGTATTTATAAACTATGCAATACACATGTGCCCTTTTAAATTAATCAACAAACAATTAACTGAAAAAAGCCCAATATTCAGATCAAATCTATTCTGTCATGGGAAAATACCCTAGCATTTCGACTTGCCATTTGCATGTGTTTAGGAGCACTAGCAGTGGTTAGCTTAGCCCCTGGTGCCAGCAAACTGCATCTTTCATCTTAACCAAAACACTGGGAATACACACCAGAATATGGTTTCAAAACCACAGATCTTGAGCCCAAAAAAGTTAAAGTTCCTTCCAAAGTTCTCCACAGCTCTGAGTAGCTAAAAGCCATCAGGAGAACAACAGACCAACACCTTACAAATGTGCCAGAAGACTCGAGGGCAGAGGACAGGAGCCTGGCATTGTGCTCCAGCTCAAAAAGCTCCAGCAGACGTGGACCCTGCATGCTGGGCCGATGCCTAAAGGACCACTCGACTGGGCTGTGATACTAAACACTGGAATACGTTTTTCTGTTTACAACTTAATGTTTCCCTACTCCAGTTGTTTAGCTGTTTGAAGAGTCTCTCCCAGCAAATGTTATTTTCCAGTTTGGCAGCAGTGACTTACCCCTCCCTTCCAGGCTGCCTGGACAGGCGCCGGGTGTGCCCTTCCCATCTGATACGTTGCCTGCGAAGGAACAGCTTAACTGATGACAGCCCGCCTCACCAGCACCGAGGCACCCATCTGGGTAGCTGGGCTAGCAAATAACTTGACATATAGAAATACCACACTTAACATTAAATGGACATTGGTGAGGGATGTGAAAAAAATCAGTCAAAAGGGTTTGACCAATTTCAGAACAAACTAGATCTTGCCTTAAATTTTGCCAACCCAGCACAATGAAGAGAATCCACAGCATCAATATACCTTTTAAATCTTGAAATAGACTTATTTAAATTCTTTCAGGGAGGGGACACAGCATCATTAATATAGAAAAAACAGATCCAGATACAGTTGTTCCACAAGAGGTGCTGCCAAATCCATCTTGCAAGCAGTTCTCCAAAACCAGATTGGTTGTGTGGCTTGTTGTTGTTATGGATTACTGTATTTAGAGCACACACGGAGGCAACTTGCTAAGGGCTAGCTAGACCATCTCTCAGTCAATGTGTAAAAGCGGATTTGGTACTCAGTGACTGAAATAAATAGTATTTGCCAGCATGCTTCTTGCAGCATCTTTAACTTACAAGTAGAGAATACTTACAGAAGGATTTCCGATGTGTATCTCTTATATGCAAGTATAAAATAAAAATAGCACCTCTTAGCTTTCAGAGTACCTGCATGTTTTAGCACCTGACAGCTACCAGAACATCTATCTACATGTTCAAATGAGCTTCCTCAAGTTAACAGAATTTTGTTTTCCCTTTCTTTGTGAATGCACACCTATGGCACACCTGACTTTCTTCACTGGCTTATGTCTTTTCACTATGCACAGGTACTTAAAGTGGCCAGTGTTAAAAAAAAAAAAATTCTGTTTTAAATTTTCGTTAGTTTACTTCTGTTACCATTATGAGAGAAGTCTCTGAATTTTACTAACAGTCTAACAAGGACTGGACTAGAGAGTTATCAAGTAGTCAAAGCTAGGAAAGAGCTGTTAACTTCCTACAAATAACTGCTACACAAAAGGACTTCTGTTTTTAGCTAGCTGTGTTTTAAAACAGAGCAAAGTTTTCCCATGCAGTCTCACAATTTATAGGCACAGCAGCATAACCACATCATCACTATTTTTATTATATCAATATTATTTTCACATGCATGTGAATTTAAAAAATTCAGACACCCTGTTATAGAAAAAGAAGCTGCACAACAAAGAGGTTTCTTTTACCAGTTCAGTAATTCCAAGCATTTCCACAAATTTTAAAAAAAATACAAGCCAAGTAACACCACTCAACCTTCTTCTCTGACCAGGTGCAATCACCTCAGCTTTCTGCTGCTCTTGACCCAAGTTAAGAAATCTACACTTCAGGGGGCAAACCAATACTATATTATACTGCAGAAATACTTTCAGGAGGTCAGGCAGCTGGCCACTACCTAAGCAGGGTCAGACAAAGCACTGCTGCAGCACATCTTCAGTATTATAGTAGGAAAACCAGAATATTCAGACATACATAGTCCCTTAATATTTAACTCCTTAAAAGAAAATAAAACCCCAAACAAATTCTACCACTAGTTCTCCAGCAAGAATAGACTAAGGGCAAGTATGGCAGGCTGCAAGGAATCTTTTTCCTACTATTTAAACCCCCTGAAAGAAGTTGCTTAAAGTGGTACCAAAAAATGGCTCAAGCCCCAGTAACCATGAGCACAGCAGGGCTGTCATCAGGCTGCAAACCACCAGCCCAGAAGAAACCAGGGGCTTGCAAGCAGCCGAAACACAGCTTGGGGCTTGGAATCAAACCACATGTTGTGATTTTCGGGAAGCTTGACAACACCGAAGTGCTGCAATGATGGACCTATCATTGTTGCCTCCCGCTGCAAGATTTAAAATTTATTTATCCAGCAATATTTAAAATACATAAGCCAAGCACTGAATTGCTCTTTCTTGAGAAAGGGACATAAGCCCTTTTTTATAGCCAATGCTGCTACTTCGTGAGATACGAGCAGACAGTGATGGTCTAGAAAACTGACATCTGACAGCTATCGACAAAAGCCAAAAGGAAAGCTTTAACAATGATACCACAAATAGATTTTGTCAGTCTTCAATGTAAGCAGCTTTTCAGCCATAACCTGTGTGTTAAAGGGGCAGTTCACTTGCCTCCATGCTGCTAACCTACATCAGAATTGGGGTGGTGGGGAAAGAGGGGTGGAAAAAACATTCACTGTCACACACAGCTTTCAGAACAGAAGTACATTGCAAATCAGTCTCAGAAGTTTTACATTACCAAGTATTGACAGCTAAGTCAGGAGAAATTTAAAGCAGAAGGAGAAGGAAAGGAGTAATTTCCTGAAAGAACCCTGTAATCACAGCAGCTTATTGTAGGTGGCTTTCCTGGGAAATGCACTCACTGGCCTTTTTGCCCTTTTACTGCTCGTCAAATGTGTTTGATGCATTTTAAAGACATATGGAAAGCACTTGGAGCACAGACATTAGAGCACTCAGCACAACCCAGTCCTCTGAGTGCAATAAACAGCCTCCAGAATATCGTGGTCCACGTGATTCTCATCCAACAGGCCATTTTCCTTTGCTCTTAGGCTCTTATTGCTGCAGCAAAGATAACACGATATAGAGGAAACTTTGAAAACGGCACAAAGGTTTGCACTGAAGTTAACGTGCACAGCTCACTGTTCTGAGAAAGATGCTATCTGACAACCTGAACAGCAGCGTGTACAGTACACTCTTTAATATTAATTTGCATTAACAAATTATGCGTACACTTTAGAAATGCAAATGTCAAAAAACATGCTGTAACTTTTGCAGAAGGCATACTAAGTACTTAAAAGCAAAACTATTACCTTTAGATGATATGTCTGAAGTACAAGAGGTATCTAGTGAAAGCTAAAGCTGCTGATAGAAAAATCAGATACCCCACTATCTAGCAACTCCCCTGTATCTGTCTGAATCAGTCCAACTTCTCAAGAGATTGTATCTCAACACAGTAACTAACTGCTTGTATGTTATCTTACTACATACAGGAATGGGGGGGGGGGGGGGTGTTGAGAGAACATTCCTGTATTTGAAGACCTTAACTTTCAACTGTTTTTTCTTTTTACACTTATACAAAATGCCAAAGTCCTGCTATATTACGTACAATAGAACAGTGTTAAGCACATTGTGTAAAACATAATGATGCAAAGCAAAAAATGTCTCTCTTCCAAATAATTTTTAAAATCCTTATTTACAATCACTAGTAGGCTTAAAAAAAAAAAAAAAAACACACACCATCACTACATCCAAGGCAGCAGCACTCTTACCTATTTATGCAACTTCAAAAAACCAAAGTAAACATATGAGTGCATTTTTGACTACGTGGTACTAAAGTGGCAGGCTGAAAAACATGAAGTACTCTTCTGTTCAATAACACTTCTGCACAATATTATTTATTTTCATGAAAGAAGAATCTTTGTCCTACAACTCTCAATCAAGCCACTTCTCATGCAAGCAGACTCATTTATTTCAACAGGACTACTCCTGTGGCTCAGAATTTGCAGGACTCTGCTTGCTAACACAGTTGTCATCACATCTTATAGCTTATGACAGTGCTAAAATAATCTTTAGTATGGTAAATGTGTTCTACCACATCTATCTACAGAATAGCTTTTCATCCCCCTCAACTGTAAAAACAAGTCCTCCGCTAAATCATGAAAACAAAAGTTATTCTACAATAGCCAACTTTGCATTTGCTGCATAGAAAGAAAGTTTTAAATATACGGTTCTATTTCAAAAGCCTATTTGCACCTTATATATTGTCTTTCAGAACAATCCCCAGATTATCACACTTCCATCAAATTACTGAATTAATCCTTGAAAGCAGTAAAACATATACACAAGCATCATCTACAATTTTTTTTAAAATTACATAAATGAAAGAGCAAGCTTAAGTATTAAGACAGCTTGAAATAAGTCACAAATGCAGTATCAGAACTTGAAGCAGTACAGAATAAGGTTCATTTCTTAACACAAAAATCAAGAAGCTAACTAGCTTTCTTACATCTAAGAAACATACCCACTGTTAACACTGGGGTTTCCTTATTTGACATCACCAGCTAATAAATGGCCTTTAAGAACAAAAACCTGCATGCCATTTGTTTGCTTGACCACCACTTCAAACATTCGAGCTAACAGACACATTTTCAGAAAATCACATCTGCACATGATAAAAATTTCAACTCTCCCTCATCCACGTGCCATGCTTTGACGCTAACCTTTCACTTTATCACCTCTAGCCCTCTTGGTGAAGACAAGTCACCAAAACCCTGCAAGTGTAACAAAACCAGTGCTTGTGCCCTGCCTTTATTGCTGTCACTTGGCTCTTTGCAAGGTAAATGAGATGTGCTAAGTTCCGTCGTATATCATGCCTCACCTGAAACTGCAGTTCCATCTCTCTTTACTGCTCTGAAACCTTCCCACATCCACTAACCACAATGGTGAAACCTAAAAGTCACCATGCCATTTGAATGTAACAACCATTTTACTGATGATAATTTTTGTAAACCAAGGGGCTTCAGGATGTTATGGGTAAATCTTCTGTTAGTCCAAGGATATATGTAATGCTAGAGTTAAGTCTCAGCCCATAATTTAAGGGAAACAGAACGCTGCTCTTGCTAAAGAATGATTTCATCACTGCACCTAATGCAAGCTTGCTTCTAGGTGAAAAGACACTACTCTGTCTCTTGCTAGAGCATACAACAGAGGAAACTGATCCAGCTTCTCCAGCTCCAAATTTCTACTCACTGGTTTTCATTTCACATTTAAGGGACTTCCTCTACGTGGATTTCTGTGCAGAGCAAAACTCACAGACACACCAAAAGGCACATGGCTGATTTGCATTCAGAAGCAAGAATTTGGGACTCAGGTTCACAACGCTTCACTTTCACTGTTGTTTTCACCAAAAGCAGCACAGCATTTTATTATTTAACAAGCTGAGCAGATACACATGACATTTAACTACACAGGGATTCTTACTTCTCACTCGATTGGTCAACAGTATTTCGATTACGCAGGTTAAAAGGAAGAACGTGGCCTTCTGAGCTGAAGAACCGATTCCTTTCTGCATGTTGATGACTGAATACAAAGCAAATTATCAGTAGGATCTCAGCACTGATTACACTGCCATCTTTAAATACTTCCCTTCTTTCAGACAGCCATCCCTAAAACAATTCAATACACAAGTCTTAGAACTTGAAAGCTTAGTATTTCAGTTCTCTTTATTTTGGGAGAAAAAGAGGAATTAGCAATCTCAGTTCTGAAACTGATTCTAGGGTTTGATTTTAGACCCACTTTACCTACTGTATTAACCTCACCTGAACTTAAGCTGTTAGGCACATTGCAGCCTCAGATGTAGTATTAAGTCAAGTAAGCATCAACCCCTACAGTAACTACTCAGCACACCTGACAGCCTGAGTTAGGACTCAGTGATGCTTCTGGAACCACTCTCATCAATTCAACCAGAAGACAAGGAAGAAGTCCTTGATCTCTGGTTAAGAATATAACAGGTCGTTTTGGTTATCGACAATTACTGCACTGATGCTTCACACCAAAACTTGAGCTCCAGCTGTTTCTCTTAGCAGGGACAAAGACGATGCCAAGACGCACTGCTCAGCACTCACTCATCCCTTTCTTGCCATGATGAGCAGTTTTACCATTTATAAATATCAGTGCCTATATACACAGTATTTCAAATGAGGCGAGAGGAAAAACATGTGGCTAGCTTTTCCTGAGCCGCTTTCAGACAACAGCTTATGTACCATACATATCTTAAGCAGACCAGTCACGTTCCTCTCCAAAAATATGCCAATTTCACAGAAAAAAAATAGCACCTTATGATCACAGCCGCACCACTCGCGGTTCCGCTGCCTTTTTTTTTTTTCTTTTACCACAGCATCAAGACTTTTTCAGGCGGCTCGCTCCGAGAACGACGAAGAGTTTAAAGCGGCAAGGCGCTGCTCCGGCGGAGAGCTGCCCGCGGGGCCCGCCGGGGAAGGCGGCGCCCTCCGCCCCAGCCCGTCCCGCCGCCCCACGGCGAGCAGCCGCCGCCGCACGGGCCCCGGCCGAGCTGGGGAGTTTCGGGCACTTATGTAACAGCGCGGGGCCGCTGTCGTTGTTTTCCCCACCCCGCTCCAGAGGACGAACTCGTTTCCAAGGCCCCGCAACTCCCCTCAGCGCCCTGGGACAAGCCAGCGCCCGCCGCCGCCACCCCTTCCCTCCCCAGGTCCTTCCCGCCCCGCCGCCTCCCTCCCGGCGGGAAGCGGCAGTGCCCCCGCGGACGGCCGGGACAGCCCCGCACGGCGGCCGCCAGCGGAGCTCCTTCCCCGCCAGGCAGCCCCCAGCTCCCAACATGGCCGCGGAAAAGCGGCCAGAACCCCAGCGGGGAAAGGCTCCGTGAGGAAAGTTTCCCTCCCCGACCGACCCCGGCGACCGACCCCCTCGCCACCTGGGAGGCGGCCGGGCCCGCGCCGCTCACCCAGCGCTGCTCCACTCCGGCTGCCGCCCCAACACCCGGCTGCCACCAGCCCCGCCACCCTCTCCTCGCCCCGCCGCGGTCATACACCCCACCGCCGGGGGACGGGCTCCGGGACACCGCCCGCGCGGGGCGGGGCCGCCGCCATCTTGGGAGGAGCCGGACGGCGGGAAGGGCTGAGGCGGCGCCGTCCTCCCCTCCACGGCTGGAGGTTTTGTCACGGGCTTGGCCCCGAGGAGGCGCCCTGCGTGGGGAGAGCAGGGAAGGGCTCGGCGCTTCTCGACCCACGAGTGGCACCTCGTGGAAGAGGGATTGTCAGGACACGAGAGCATTATTTCAAGTTTTTTTGAAAAACCCCACGTTTCCGTTCTTTGTGCACCATCCCAGGTCCGTGTTTTATGTCCATGGCTCCAAGCATACCCTCCCAGAAGTAAATAAGGATGGTCACGTTTTTCATTAACTCTACATAAACCTTTTATGGTACACAGAAGAGAGTTACTAACTTGTTTTAGTTTGAAGAGTTGCCAGTCAGCTTGGAGAAACTACAGCAGGTCTGCTAATACGACTCCCACCAGAAATGCTGCTGGAGTTGTAAACACAAGGAGCCCCTTCCCACCTTGGTATTACCATTTTCAGTGTCTACACATCAAATCATCCAGAGCAGCATTTTCCAAATCTAGCCATCTGATCAGCAACTGACTTGGTCCTTCCAAGATTTCGAGACGCCGGTGGGTGCTACCAGACTGGGAGGGTGGCTGGAATGTTTCAGGGAGCTGTGGAATGGAGGGAAGGGGGCACAGCTCCCCTGTTTCAGTGGCAACACCATGCACTGCTGTGGTGCTGCTCCAGGAAATGGCCCAAGGGGCTTTTTTTAAAGAAAGTTTTACTTACATACAATATAGCAGGGTTTTATTTTTTAAATTTCACATTATTTGGCAATAATGCGGCTGGCCTTTCTGAGGAAAAAAAATAGAGTAGTTAGGTGGTGGGGCTTTCCACGCAGTGAACCCACTGAAGTTCCTGAATTTCATCTGAGTTTTTTATCCCAGCTCAGGGAATACAGATAGGCGAGAGCCACACCATAGAGCTGGATCTCTCCCACAGTGGGAGATGAACATGGGGAAGGGGGCAGAACATGGAGGGCTGAGCACACATGTCCTCCCACCCTACAGTACAGCGGCCTGGCTGTCTGCTCCTCCCTTAAAATCCACCCAGCGTGCAGCTCCAGCCAAATGCTGCCCTAAGGGTTTATTGAAGGACAGAAATGAAGGAATGGCACTCTTTCACTGTTGTGACAGATGTAGCTTCTGGACATGGGGCACATTTGAAAGCTTCTGTGTGGGGGTGTGACAAGTGACATGGACAGCTGTAAAAGACCACTGACATATGTTCAGATGTGCTCCCAGCTCCATGAATGAATCTCCTACAGAACCAAAGCAAGCAGGGCTGCTGAACCCACAGCCCTTCTGCAAGTAACAGATCAGACCCCTTCCAATGGATCCTGATAGAATGAACAGTGCTAAGGAGGAAGCGCCTGGTGAAGGAGACAAAATCTCTCACCAAGACAAGAAACCCATGGTGAGCTGCTTGGATTCTTTGCAGAAAGCAAAGAGGATGCGTGAAAAATATTTTTTATTAATGCTTTTTCTTTCTCTAAATAATATTGTGGTAGCTTTTTAAGCCCTGATGTCAACCCATATATGTTGCCTGTCAACAACAATTTATTTTTTTAGAGCTTTTCTGCAAAATACGTAAGTTTTCTTTATCACTCTAATCTCTTCCTTACTCCTTTTTGAGATCGGTTCATTTTGTTGTAGACAAAAATAGAAGGAAAAAAAAAAAAGAAGTTCCATAACGCTCAAAAGAGACCACTCTTCTCTTGAAACTCAACAGCAGCCATAAGAAGTGGTGTTTGACATCTGTTTACCTTTGTGCCCTGTCCCCAACAGTGACCACTACTGGAGGCTTAAGAAAAACAAGTAAAAATAGAGCAATTGCGTATTTATCTCATTAACTGAGCTTCTAATAAGTCTTCTTTTGGTGCAGGGGGGATGAAAGAATGTGGGCTTCACGTGATAGAGGTTGCAATTAATATGCTCCTTAATAGACACAGCTGATAATGAATTCCTAAATTTATCTAATTCCTTTTTTCACCTTCATAACATCATGTGGCAATTTATTTATTCTTTGAAAATTCATTATTCAATGATTGAATGATTCAATTCATTAATTCAAAATAAATTATGTATAATCTATAAACATACATTACTAAATTTTTGCTGCCATTTATTTCTATTCATTCTATAGGATCCAGCACACCTAAGAGTATAGTTTGTATTTGGAAAATTATTACACCTGCTTGCTAACCTTTGAGCAATTAGTTCTTGGAAAACCCACCACAGTCAACTAAGCAGCTGACTAGAGCCAAGGATGAACTGCAGAAACTTGCTGTTAATCATTTCTGAACACCTTGATTCTCTAAACAGAACCCAGGCCAAAGAGTGTTTTACCTTCAGTTGGGTCATCGTGGGCTTAGAATTTTACTCTTGGCATAGGAAAAAAAAAACAACTTAGCAGCAAACAGACCACAGCTGCAATGGAAATAGCCAAGTGACAAATATTCTCACACCATTTTTATGGAACTGCATCTAACACTCATTAAAATGATATATTATGGTTCTTATTTTCCATGTAACATTAATGAGAAGAGGCAGTCAAAGAACTTAATTTAGTAATTGGCTTTAAGCATTTCCCTTTTAAAATAAAAACATGTAAATGTATGGACATTTTCTTTTTTTGCTGTGAAAAAGCACAATGTTTGTCTATCTCATGTATTATAAACAACATGTCCAGTATAACAGGACCATCTGTAATTTTATATCATTTTAAAATATTTTGTCAAGCTTATGCTAGTAGCATGAATTTCTGGCTGTTAGATATCTTCCAAAAAAATGTGTTGCAAAGGTTTTGAGAGTTGCATTAAAATTACATATACTGTTGCATAATGAAGAGCTTGCACTGATGTGTATTATCATGAGAGCAAGTATCTGTACACATACCATAGAAACTAAACCTGGGGACTCAGATTCAAGACCGCAGACTGATTCCCAACCTCTCTGGGTTAAAATTGCTTAAGTGTGTTCTGTAAATTTAGCCCCAAGCTGTGAACTTGAATCCAGACGGTTATCTGTAGGTTTTGTCTCAGTCTTTGGTTGAGCTCTGTCCATGTACAACTATTAACAGAGTTTAACATTTTAACCTACCTTAAAAGCTAAATTGCAAATTGGTAGGTTATTTTTGAAGTGAGATCAAAATAGATGGCAAAGCAGTGCTTCTTCTTTCTGCCCCTCTGTTGTACATACCATACAGATGAGACTCAGCAATAACCATTTAACACTGTATCTTAACAAATAACAGAGCCAGAAAGGCTCAAGCCAAGCTCATTTTCTGATGGATTGCTTCTCTGACACTGACAGAAAGGGATCGCTGGTTCTGACACAATAAAGATTTCTGCTCACCATCTGTATATTTAAAAGCTCTTTGGAACTACTTGAGGGCAATTTCCAATCAGCCAAGGGAAAACTAACTAATCCATTATTTTTGCTCTGAGTTTTCATATTATAAGAATTTATCATAAGTAAGAGGCTGCACTCATTGTACACCTAAGGTATGAGAGAATTTGGCAAAGAAGAAGCCACAAGAAGCATAGCCTTTCCTTAGAAATAATGTTTATAATAGAAATTTGTACAAACATAGAACAACCTTTTATTTGGTGTTCATCCCATTTTCATTGCAGAAACTCAGTTCTCTTCCAAATAGTGTTCTTTTTCCTCAGTTTCCACAGCCAAACTGCTAGCCAACAGCCTGAGAAGAAAGGGCTCAGAAGCTGAACCAGAAATAACTGTTCGTTTCCTAGGGATGGATGTGTCTCATTTTGTCCCTCAAATATACATGTCATTTTTAACTTTAGCTTTCATGAAATACTCCATAATGCTGAATTCTAAACTTGCACTGTTGAAAGCAAAAGATGATTCTCTACTCCTTATTAGAAGTCAATCTGGTAAAATAGATTTTTTTAAGGCAAAAACCTCAATAGGTGCTAAGTTTTGTACTTTTTGGCTTCCCAACTGCCATAAAGGCATAGCATTTTTGCAGTTCAAAGCATATTACCTTACTAAAAGTTTAGACTATAGGATTTGTTAACTATACAAATCATATGAATCTAGCTTTGTGGATGGTTCTACAAAACATTGAAGGAGTTCAGTCCCATGTGTTCATTTCTGAATAAACCATTCACCAGAATTTGGAATTCCATCCTTAAACTGTCCTGGTCGGAGCTCTGGTTTAAGATGATGAACTCTCATGTTCAGCTTGGGCAGTAACAAGCAATAGCTCAATTAAGAAAGTGTGGATGGACAAATCTTTAGGGTGTTTTTACATCTCCTGACGTTAGAAGACAACAAACAGATGTTATACTGGATTTGAATCTCTGGGGATTTTTAAGCAATGATAACAGTGTCTGACCATAAACTGGCAGGGAAGGAGTTTCAGACCTCTATCCCTCCAGGAATGGTTTGCAATGAAGCTTCCCAACAGACTGAGGCCCAAACCCATGTCTTAAAGGCACATAAATGCCTAGTTCCCGGTCTCAGAAGCGGACACTGGAGCTTGTTCCTCTCCTCTCGGAGGTGACAAATACAACGACTAAGCCTGTACGGTCATGGTCCCTCTCGCCTCTTTCCAAATGCATTGTGAATCCTGTGCTGCATCGTGGAATAACCCCTGGAAAAAGCTGAGTCGCACAAAGCAGCCTATTTACATCTCCAGAGCTTCAGGTTAGCTGTCTCCTGGTGGATAAGGCACCCTTCTAAATGATGAGGCCTTGAAAGTGCAACAAAGTAGAGGGAAGCTGGGTTGGGGTCTCCGTTCCTGGGATGTCTGTGAAGGACAGCAGCCACGGCTGTATTCTGGGAAAGTCCAGCCATGCTGTTATGTCTTTGGCTTGCCAAGGGGCTCAAGAGGCCTCGGAAGGACATAGTATATCCAGAGCCTGTATGACATGGTAATGAGAAAAACATCAAACTACCCATACTGGGACAGCTTGGAGCCTGCTCAGAGACAGCTGCAGGCACCTCAAGAACTTGAAAGACAGAGGTCTGTAAAGATTAGTGGCAGCCGTTAAGGCAGCAGTTACTTGCACTGTGACTTCAGATTCATGGGGTGAATTTCTCCTCTGCCCCACATTAGTTGCTTATGTTCATTTACACTACACAAAAAGCAGTATTTGCAGGCAAGCAGATTTCATGCAACTTCTGTAGCTACAGTTCAGACCTCTCCATTTCCAAACATTGCATCTGTTATGGAGCCCCTTATGCATGTCCACCATTGGCCCAGCTTTCCTATGGAGTTTGGTTTGTTTGGGTTTTGGGTTTTGGGGGGGGGGGATGTTGTTAGGGTTGGGGTTTTTTTAGTTAGAGTGAAAATATCTGGAGGAGTCTGACTGTATCTGGGAATCTTTAGATTTGTGCAGAGTAAAAACAGAAGCCAACCTTTGCTTGGCTTTTTGGTTAGAACAGAGACCAGCCTTCTAAACCAGAATGCTGTATGCAAAGACTTTGTTAAAGGAACATGGTCTTTCTGACACTGAAGAAGCCCAAAAGTTATATCTTAACTATTTTTCTTTCTCCTTTATTTAATTGTATGCTTATTTAGGCATGGCAATCTAAACAGGATTTAGGTCTAGGATGTCCGAGACCACAATGTCTTGCTCTGCCTGGGGTAACTAAAGAAGGTGTGAAATTACAAAATCTAAGCTTTCACGCTTCAGCCTTAAGTGATTATATGCAGTAATATGTCAAAGAACAACATCTAGATACACTCTAGCAAAACTAGACACACGCTCTGAATTTTTAAGCATTTGAGATTTTAGGGTTTTTTAAAAACTATAGACTGAGAGAAGTCTAAACAATCTCCCCATCCTAGCCCCAACATTTTGGCTTTGATTCTCCAAAGCACTCTGATTCTGGCATAGAAAACCATATGAGATGGATCAGCACACAAAATTTCTCCTCCCTATTACAGCCCCTCTCTCGCTGGCACAGATTATAAACTGAGCAGCAGTAGACAGCAAACCTGACAACAGTCACTATATGACTGAGAGTAACCTGTGGAAATATTGCCCTCCTTGCTCCACTGGCAACCCAGTAGGATTTAAAACATCCTTTATGTTGCTTTAAAATAATCCTGGAGAATAGCTGTAAATCCCGAAAAACTGAAAGCAAAAATTATTTTGAGTCCTTTCTGCCATCTTCCTAAACTATAATAAATTATAAATTTCAAATCTCTGACAATAAAAAAAAATCCTGTTATTTAATGCATAACATAATCCATTTATGCATAACATTTCATCCATAAAATGGGTAACTGGATGCTACTGCTATAGATTATTCTGCTAATAGATGGACTGGTACTTTAATTACTTCCCAGGGTCCCTTTCAGCCCTATTTTTATGATGCTGTACTGAATATCTGAGTGAATCATCAAGATGTTTGCATAACAGATCTGTATGCCCAACTGACCTGATTTGTTCCTGCTAAGATACTGCCCATAGGGAAAAGCAAACAGAAGACATGCGTTTGTGGCTACCTGGGAAAAGGAGATCTTTCAACCTATTAGAACAAGTTGTCAGTAAATATGAAGGTTAAGTGGGCATACCAGTTCATTAGGTGCTTAAAGAAAAAAATGTTTAGGCTGATGAACTAGAACTGAGCTAACTTAATAAAAGGACAAATCAGTTAGAGATAAGCTAACAAAAATGCCCTGTCTTGTTACACACTGCCTACCTGCAACTTGAAACAAGTTGTGCATTTTGTGCATTATGTAAAAAAAAAAAAAAAAGCATTTCTGTTTTTAGGCAAATTCCAACCTTCTGGATAGTGACTGACAGTTGGAGCTTTACTTTTTTTTTTTTTTTAATTATTATTCCTTTGGAGTCTTCAGGTTAATAAAATAGGAAGTCTGAACAGCCTGAGTAAGAAGGGAGTGTGCTGAGCCTAAGATGCACAGAGCAAATTAATCCTCAGCTCCAGACAGCAGTGCTTGAGTATCTGCTCCTAGACCTTACAGCAGGTTATACAGGAGTAGCTACCAATTACAAGTTGCCTTCCACTGCTGACTTGACAAAAAAAGCTCAACCACTTACTACTGCACAATTTAAGGTTTCAAAAGTCTCCCCTCTAGTATGAAGAAAGAAAACCTGTATCCTCCTCTAAAAATACTCTCAGATTTTTTATTCATGAAACAGAAATGCACATCTATCCTGCCTTTCTGACTTGTGCAGATACAGAGGGGCCTATCCTAGAACAGGGAAACGAAAATATCCATAGATTAACCCACTGAATATAGAACATGCCCCTGTTGGAGCAGAATGCTAAACACCCTTTGGTTCAGCTGAGAACATAAATCAGTGAATGATTATATGCGAGTTGTTGCCTGTCTATAAAGGTAAATACCAATCGATGTATAGCCTGAAGCATAAAGGACTGCTTGTATATTTTGTCCTAATTTATATATCTGTGAATGTTATTTATCACAATTTTTTACTGGATCAACTTCAATGGATTCAATGTGGTTGAGGGTCAGCCACATTTAAAAAAAAAAATCTGTGGACTTAAGCAAGATTCATGAAAACTGAAAAAAAGATGGAGATGTTTTGAGATAGACAAATGTTTTGAGAACGCACAACTGTGATCAGCAACACGATGGAAAACAGGTTCTGAGAACATTCAGCATAACACTGCATCCCCTTCTAAATCCTTTTATAACTACACCTTTGTAGTTCTTAACCTGGCATCAGAACAGTAAGGAAAAAAATTCCTATTTTGGGAGACTGCTCATACTCATCTAAATGGTTCCTCTTGTATCTTCCTTCGAAAAGCAAAGACAAATGTGTTTTTGAAAAACACAGAGACAAAAGTGCACAGCCTTCCCCCTCTGCAGTATAGCAGTTCCTATGTTTATGGCTGGAAAGCATTTTCTGGCACTGTTGAACGTTCTGACACTAGAGAGGACCAAAATAAGATACAGATATTCAGATGCTAAGCTGCCAGAGAAATGGGGACAATCTGGAGGATGCATTTCTCCAAAGCGATGACAGAGATTTTTGCATTCTTCCTTGAAAATTAATCTTTTCTTTGGTTTGATTTTCTAAAACTATTAAATGGCTAAGTGGGAAGCCAATTCAACTGTAAAATCACTAGTCAAGTGATGTCTGATGTATTTCAATTCATTCAGGACTTTTGATCCCATAGCTGTTACCTACCATGGACAAAATATGATCTGTTACAGGACTAATACAATTCTTATGTTTTGCTAGCTTAAACCTACAAGTCTAAGTGGAAAGACACTGTGGAACAGACTCCAGTGAACTGCTCTGAAGAGAAAGATGGAGATACAATTCTGTGCTTAACCAAAAGCAATCAAGACCATAAAGGTCTTGCACACTGAGGTCACTGAGGAGAATACCCACTAGACTGCTGCTTTACATGGACCAGACTAACTATACATGGAAATTATTTTCAAACATGTAATTAGCAGCTAGCAACAGATTTACTAGTTGCTTTTCTGATAGGAACGACCAATAGGTTAGCACCAATATGAGAAAATATTTTGTCAGATCCAACAAAAAAAACCCATAAAACCAAAAAACCCAAACTAAAACCAACAACAAAAAGGAGAAATAGGACAAATTTTTGTAGGATGTAGAATTATAAATCATCAGAACTGATGAACGGAATTTCTTATATGGCACCGAATGCTATCGAGAAATAAGAGATACTGCTAGTGAAAGCAGACAAATTAAGACTACCTTGTTTGACAGGTATTTAATGCCTCCATTCACAACATTGCCCCTAAGGGCAGAATCAGGCTCGACCATCCAAGAGAGAGAGCTGTTCCCTGAAGGATACAAAGGAGACACAGATTGCTTATTCAAGCAGCCTCCTGTCATTTGCAATTCAAAGTGCTGCTTTACTTTCTGAGGTCACTCAAACTCTCTTGTGACTGAAGTCATAACTTGAATTTATTTATTCCATATCCTGTTTACTAATTCACTGATAAGTCCCTCTCACCATGCTAACCACTGCATCACATGGCTTCTTTTCTACACTAGAACAAATCAGCCCTTCCACTGATGCCTTTGTAAGCACATTGTCAAGATTTGTTCCACTTCAACACGGAACCAAAGCAAAGCACTGGCCTTGTGGCGTGGAAGCAAGATACCATTGTAGCAGCTCAATGTACTGGTCATACTGCATGGTTTCCCTTCTCTTTCTCCTTACTGTACTGCACTCCTGCCAAAAGTTAACTTTACAGGAGAATGATTCCTTTCGAGAGGACAGACAGGGCTGCCTCTATTGTCCTGAGTCAGCGCACTTGGAACAAAACAAGGACCAACTGCAGAAGGAGACATTTGTAATACTTTTTCCAGAACATAAAATAAACAGAGTGAATGCACAGCTGGCCTGGTAGCAGCAACGGAGCCTAAGCCTTTGCTCTTCATTTGGCAGGAAGAGCTGTGGTGCCTGCATAGGAAGGAAATATTTTCTTTTCACCAGACCTCTTTGTCACATTCAAGAACACCAACGATAAGATAAGGCAGCTGACTTGAGAAGTGGACAGAGCCTGTTAAGATTTTACTTTCAGAAAATAGCCAGTATACTCCCCATCCAGTATACACTGATTTTTCTAGGTTCATATCAACCTTGATTATTACACCTCTAGTAATACAGATCCCAAGCTGAACAAATTCAGAGAAATGTCTTGCTTGGGAATAGGAAACTGCAGAATTAACCAAGATCTGTATCACAAACCAACTTCAAACATGTAAAATAAAATCACCAAGTGAAGGATTTAATGTTGGGTTCCTAAGATTTCTGCCATGCTGACCATTTCTGTGATTAAAGAAGCCACGAATCTTGTTCTCAGAAATTCATTATGTAGCATTGTACACTAAAATACAGGATGCTGTTATACAACCAAGCATCTGGGGAGATTAACCCTGATTAAAAAAAAAAAAATCTCTAGGAAAAGCAGCTATTTAATAGAACAAGGATGACGGCAGAATAAACTACTGGATTTGTGCAATTGAATCAAGCTGGATGTTAGGAAGTATTATTTTACCAAACAACAAATCAAACAGAAGTATTTACCTTGATCCTAAGAGATGCTGAGTTGAGTACAAATCTCCCAGTCATTTCCCACCAAAAAAACAAAGCAGTATCTTTACAGAGAGGGAGGACTAAAATGACCTGTAACATTCAGGAATATGTTCCTTTACAGTACTGAAGAAAAGGAATTCAGGGAAGCCACACAGGAGGGTGTCCTGATCAACATGGTGAATATGAACAAAGGCGCAGTCGACACATTGCAATGACAGCTGCAGGCAACAACAGAGACACGAGAGGCCAGGAGGAAGATACAGCCAAGCTAAGAACAGAGTGAAAAAGCCTTTGGCTGAGCTGGAGATAAAAACTGCATAAGGGTTCTCTTCCTATGTTGTAAAGCTATCCTCCCACTACCTATGGTCACTTCAATGCTCAATCTCAACACACAGTTAAATAATTTCTGTACTACAACTCTATTTCACCATTCTGAAATTCTGCATAAACACTACATAATTAAAACAGCTAATGCTTTTCCTGACAGTTTTCTTGCATTCAAATATATGTGCTCATAACTTCATTAGTACTTGCAAGAAGTCTGCTCCTTGCACTGAACAGAATTACTTAGATGATTTATAAGGCATTTACTGTAACTGCTTTTGGTCACAAACAAAGCAGTCTTTTTTTTTTTTTTTTTTCAGTAAAGTGTCAGAACTGTCAGAAGTATCCATTAGCACAGAATTTGTCCAAGAAGAATTCTTATCATATTGATGTTATTACAGGAAAGACAAGTAGTCCCAGACAAGGACATATGACTTGGCAGACATGTGAAGCAGAGGTATCAGCCTAATATTCCAAGAACAAACTTAACTACTGCCAGCAAGCTGACAGCTACAGTTCATGCGCATCTGCTATTTCCCATGAACTGCACTTTGCAGAAGTGTGAAGTTAGACACTTAACAATTCTATCAAGTTAAGACATCAAAGAAAAAACTCAGCACTCTGAACCCATTTTAGAAAAAACTTTAATATGTTTTTTTCCAAGATCTAATATATAAATGCAATGGTAATAATGTACTCTTCTTTTGTAAACTTGGATGAAATATATTGAAGTCCACTTTTCGCATATTATATAAATAATCATCTAAAGCAACCTAGAAGAGAAGAAAAAAGCTTAGTCTGTATGGTGCACACAAATAATTAGGCATTAAGTTTAAAAAGCAATACATGAAACCTAATGAGGAACTGCAAAAAGGCTTGACAGTTTGCCCCTTTTATTAAGTGGTAGCGTAATCATCACATTCAAAGGATATAAAAAAGGCAGGCTTTGTAAAGAGAAGCATGATGATTTACTAGATCAAACAGCAAATTATAAAAATAGACAAGATTTTGGACCTCTGCATCAGAACAATGGTCTATGGATATACAGACATCTTGGGCAAAATGATGTAGTTAAAGAAGAAGGATTAGAATTGTTGATCAAAACTATGAGGTTCCACAGTCAGGTCCACATTATGATTTTCACAAATTTTAGGTACTACATCCTCCCAAAATAAACACATGAAGCATTAGTTAACCATGCTTAATTTGATACTCTACTCTTCACAAACGTATTAGCACAGACATGAGTCCATCACTTAAAGAGTGCATGATATCACACCCACCGTACAGAAAAAAGCAGGATATGCCTTCACAGGAACTTTCTTACTGAAAGATCTAGCCTGAAAGTAAATGGGGTGAGGTGGGAGAAAAAAGAAAACAAAAAACAAATATACTTATCAGGAGAACTTAACATTTCAGATTAAACATTAAGTACTACATATAATGGCTAGAAGGCAACAGACTGTATTACAAGCTTCGTCCCTTCTTATTTTGACATCCTGACACTATAATTTTTCATTATGTGCAAGCCAGCACCATCCCTTACTGTATACAAAACTATGACACTGAAAGTATGTAATACTGGGAGAGGCCTGCTAAAATTCTTATATTGTTTGACAACCTTACAGTTTACCTATAATAAACCAATGTAAATTAGCATCCCTTGTTCCAACAAAGTTCCAAGCTGCACCTCATTTAATAAATACGGTTTAACCCTTTTTTCCCCCCCACCAAATAACTCTTTGCATCCCAAGAGACAGGAATAATGGAAGACCAGAAATGCATTTCTCTGAGTGCATCTTTTTGGTCCAGTGTTGCCATCAGTCCCAGA
Organism: Strix uralensis; assembly: GCF_047716275.1. NCBI lineage: Eukaryota > Metazoa > Chordata > Aves > Strigiformes > Strigidae > Strix > Strix uralensis. The sequence goes on along the minus strand of NC_133972.1, from coordinate 149,127,942 downwards.
AGTCCAGTTACACTCCATTTACATTTATGGGACTTCGAAAGGATCTCAATGCCTCAGGTCCTCAGTATCTACACATAAACAGAGTGTAAACCATGGCTGAATCAAATCTACAATTTAAACCCACGTACAACTCAGGTACATCTAACAGAGCTGAAGCAAATATTCCTGTAATGTTTATTTATAAATACAGAATCACTCTTTGTTTTCCCTTTTCTTACAGGTTAATACAAACAAACTAACCAACCCTCTATGAATACTGATGAGAATGTATGAGCTTCTGTTAGCTTTCCATGGATCTTTCCAGACAACTGAGAAAATCAGGCTGAAACTTTAGGACAGAAAAATACTGAATCTTTTCAGAAGGCATATTATTTTAAACTCTGGGATGTAATAACATGTGTGCATGTGTGTGTATATGTATCTCTAAAAAAAGAAAATGCTCTTGCCTTATCTAATGCTCTGCCTTATTATTATTAATTGCAAGACGAAAAAAGAAAGTAATCTTGCTTGACCTTCTTAACCCAGAATGGGTTGCATGTCATTCAGAAAGCACGTTATCCTCCTTGGTAAATTGAGTCCATAATGATCTAGCATAACTGAGATAAATGCAGAAAGCCAAAAGGAGACCCTCTTTTAAAAAGAGTAATAGGGGGAGGGGTGCTTAAGAGAAAGAGGGGGAACATGTAAATGTATTCACAGGCTTTTGAAGTGATCACTGTGGGACTGACAGAGCACTTTTATTCTAATAAAACACACAATTCCTAGAGAAAACTGCAGTCTTCATTATCTTATTTTGCCCTCTGCTGGTCACAGCATCAGCAAGACCTGACCACACTTCAGAAACTTTTCTCCCAAGATTAAGTGCCACATTACTACAATATGCTTCATATAATATTGCTGAGACTGAATTTAGCATTTGAGGACTATGTTTCTTCTGACTGTGAAATGGTGCTGGTAACTGTTACCCTCATCCTCCAAAATATGTCATTTGTGTAACAAATGCTGAGATTGTTGAAACCTCTCTGCAGGTTCAAGCTTTACCCTACCCTGTAATTCCAACTAAGACAGAGGGTAAGTGGCTGAAAAGACCCTCAGGCAAAATAAGATGGTGATTTTATACACGAGAACAGATGCATTTAAAGGCATCAGCCCATTACATTCACCTAAAGCTTTGAAATATCCAGCAAATGTTGCCAGCAAAAGCCTATTTCATCCATTAGGAGTGAAAGTATCTTTATCCTTGCATTAACAAAGACATCTGATTATCAAGGAGCCTCATACCCTGTTATTACTGCCAGTTATTGCCAGTTCAAGTGGTTTAAACACTCTAGAGATCCTGCACTGTCAATTATTCTTCACTGATGATGATGGAGGCTAGAAACAAGTATTCAGAGAGGAATTTTTTAATTTGAATTAAGATGATATAACCCATCCATTTAAAAAAAATAAAGGGGTGGGGGAGGGTGTCAAGATCAACATTCAATTGACTAAAATGCTGCCCTAATCTGTTTTCCTTGTGTTTATACTTTTCTGTATAGTCTCCAATTACATGATCACACTGCATATTTTCCATAGGACCCTCCCAGTGCATAACATGGGCAGGGCTCTAGGAACAGAGTGGGAAGAAAGTGGGGGTAAGGTTCTGCCTGTTCTCTTCAGGAGCTGACGGCATGCTGGGAGACAGGGGACCAATGTACTAAGAATTATCAATTATCTGAAAGGCTCTGGAGAACTGAATTCTCTCCCTGCTCCTGGCCCAAAGTTTCCATGCAATACCAGCAACCAAATTTTAAACATCTGGACAATAAATACACACTGCTCGTTTTCCATGCCTCCCATCCCTGACATGAGGCATTTCAGGCCAGGCACTTGGCATTTTTGTAAGCCACAATTGCAACCAAAGTCAATGGGTTTTACACAGTGTGCGTTATGGGTTGAGGGGTGGGGAATAAAAAAAGAAAAATCAAAATATTTCAGCTTGAACAAAGATAGTGGACAGTTTTGACGTTACATTTTCTTTGTCTCTGTTCCCTGCTTCTAAATGGAAAAAAAAGCTTCCTTGGGCATATGACAACAAAAATTGAGACATCAGGTGAAACAACATGGACAGGAATGCATTCAATGCAAATTATAAATAGTCCGTATTAAAAATAAAGCCCAAGGCCACATATTATTAACAAAAAATAAAAACATGAATCAACTAATGACTGACTGAACAAACCAGGGATGCCTCATTTTACCTTCAGAAAAATTAAGAGTTCTCCTATCTCTACAGCATAAAATGCTGTAATCACAGGTAATGCGGTAATTGAGGATTATATTAATGGTGTAAATGCAGAGATAAATCTGGCATTTCTTTACTTGGAAGTGGTATCTTTTCAGACTACATTGACTGGAAGTATTGGGTGCAATACTCAACGTATATGCGCACATGTATTTGTAGACATAAGAAACTCTTTACAGTGCTTCTTGCAAGTTTTGTTTTCCAGGTAAAGGCAGACACAGCACTGCTGATGAAACACTCTTCTGCTTTTGTATTATGTACCAACAAGCAATTCAGAGTGTAGCGAAAATATAAGCATAAAAGAAAAATGGAGTAGGACTCTGCAGTTCTTCAGGATTCATTATCCGCTGTTCCAAGCAAATAAAGTCTTTCCTAATTCACTTGGCTGTGAGCCAGAAAAACAAATAAGCAGAAAGCACCTTTCCCAACATAGTTTTGAGCATGGCTGGTCATGTTAGGGAATGAATCCCCCTCCCACACACACTAACCAGCAGTTAAAGGCAACATGCTCTGCTTTCCTGGCAGCCACTCCACCGTGCTGTGAAATACCATTTGCAGAAGTGCTTTCTATGGTGCTGATCCCATGCTGGCATATAGTTGCATTTATAAAAGTCTGCTTGAAGTTTCTCTCCCAGTAATAAGGCTTTTAGGCAGTATTTATATATATGCACTTGGACCTGGCTGCAAGTAAACTGCCTCCTGTACATACAGATAAGTGTAATATTTGTACAGAAGTAGTTGTAATATTTAAAGGTTTTGTGTGGTGGTTTTTTTTTTACTTTAAACTCTCAAAGTAATTAAAGGTAAAATATTTGAAATTAAGCATGCAGTTGTAAGTCTTCTCACAACACATATGCATAATGCTTTGTGAAGATTAGCATCAATTACATTTATTTAAATAAAGGGAAGGAATCTCACATGTTCTAGATGAATATGGGCCTGGCTGGCAATGTCATAAATTACATCTCTCACATTTTTCTCTTGCTTGCCTCTTATGAAATCCTCTTGTGAAACTCCATGCTAGACATAGGAAGGAAAATCAAAAAGAGAAAAAAAAACTCAATAAATATCAAGTTTCCATTTTAGCTTCTCAAAAACCTGTCCCAGCAACCAAACTAATGACACAAGACTGAAACAGCCTAAATGTTTTACCACTGCCCCCTCCTTTTTTATTTCCCTTTTTATCAGTCACTTGGAAAAAAATTCAAGAGAACAAAGGGAACAGTTGGTACAGACTCTCTCTGCATTAATTTGTTCCCTAAAAACTCTGTCGTCACTCAGATAAACCAAGACAGATTTTAAAGTTTTGGGAATTTAGATCAGTTTAGATGCCCAATTTTTGAATTCTAATCCAAGAAACAGTATTAAGCAGAAGCAAGCCAGTAACAGCTAACACAGAAGCCACACTGGTTTATGAAGTAAATCATTATTTTGGGTTTGGTGTGGACCACCAGGCTTGCAAAAAAAACCAAACCAAAAAAACCCCAACAAAAACAAACAAAAAAACCCAAACCAACCCACCCCCAAAACCCAAACCAAAAAACCAAACCCACCAAACCCTCCCCCCCAAAAAAACCAACACCAAACTTAGTCTTTGACCATAGTGACCAATGTTAAGACATAACATGGTATATTCAGAACTGCACCAATTGCCTGTTGTTCTCAGCAACACTCAGACATGTGAAAGCTCTATAAAGCTAGGCAGGTAGGCTTCACAGGAGATAGACTCCGGCAGAACTCTGTGATACTTGCCAGCAGCTGAAATGCTTACAACATGCTCAGTCTCCACAGAAGGGATCCAAGCTGTTCTTACAGTTTCACTGTAAAACACCTTCCGTGGCAAGGAATGACTGTGAATTTTCAGGCTATGTTTGAAAAGCTAAAAACTTGGAAGGACTCCCATACCATCCAGTCCCAGAAGGGCTGAAAGCAGGGTGCAGCTACTTTCTGCAGTCTTATAACCCTGACCTATATTACTATCTATGTTTTTTGCAACTACTTAAATTACTAAACCTCAAATCAAAACTTTCAATTGTATTGAAATGATATTCAGAAAATACTAACACAACTGCCTTAAGCATCACCATAATTACATGAATTTTGGTTAAGTTAAAAAGAACAGCATTAACACTTTAAAAATAAAGACTGGAGATGAAGGAATAACAGCTGAGATGCCTACAGATCTAGGCAGAGAACATTAATGAAAAAAATCTGAGTTTTAATCCCATTTTACCCAAATTGCAAGATCTGCTAAATTCCAATGCAAATTAGGTGTACAGTTTAAATTGGAGTACCCCACTATCTCCTACAACAAGGTATGCAATGTATGCTTATATGTTACAAAAAAAAACCCAACCCCAAAAAAACCAAAAAACCACAAAACCACCAGCACAGTTATGAAAAGGTAGCAAAGAGAAACCTGAGAAGATTGTTCAGAAGTAAAATTTCTCATAGTGCTTCCTTTACGGGGATAGCAAAAGGAAAAAAACAAAAAAACCAAAACCCAGACCCCATTCCATATGTGTATTTCTACACATTAATGGAAAAATTTCTGAAAGCTAAAATACTACTACATTTAATAAAAACCCAACACCTGAAACCACAGTTTCATAAAGGTCACTCCTCTCACCTCCCAAAAGATATAAAACCATGACAATGGCATATTACTAAGCCACAGCAGAAAGAATAAACTAAAGAAAAAAGGTGTTCTGTTTCTGGCCGAATAAATTATGATCTCGTATCTAGCACCTGGAGACAGTTAGAAACGCTATACCCAGACAACTTGCTTCTCTTACCAACATACAAATGTCCATGGGAAGAAAGACTTTTTGTCTTGCACTATGATACGGAGTTGCTCTTAAACAGGTAACTATGCCTTGGGTTTTTCCAATGTGACTGGCTGCATGGTCGGCATGGATGTCCCTCACACCTAAAATTGCAGAAATAATATGTTTAGAAACATACTGTCAGGCCTTTTGAGGGGTATAGTCTTTCCTGATGGGTATCACAGTCATATTTAAGGAAAGCTAAGTGCATTGGTCCACAATAGAACTGTCTACGTTCATAAATGGCCTTGAGATCTCATCTCAGAGGTGCAAAGCAGCAGGCAAATTCATTGATTTCCACATTCAGAAGTAAGATACCTTAGTTTGTCGCAGCTTCTGCAAAGGGTATACTTAGCAGAGCAGCACCTATTCAGATATAATACATCAGTACACAAACTCATTTTCATTGGCATGTCCTCTCCGAGGATAACAGTATTCTAAGAACTGTTTTTCCTGCCAGAAAAATCACTCAAGTGTGAGATTCCTGACAAGCATTAATACTTAGAGCATGGTTTCATGATTAGCTGCAGCTGATTCAGCGTGTACTGAAGCCAAAGAGAATGGTCCTACGCTTCCCCACCAAACCCGTATTTCTGCCACCTCCCTTGTGCTGTCATGGGCAATGAGGCAGTAGCATGGCAAACTGAATCAGATCACCAAAGTAATGGAAAACTAACTTTAGTTACTGCACGGTCACCCAACTGTGAGAACTGAAAGAAGAGGGAGATGAGTGGGGCAGAGCAGCACCACTGCTCTTCACGGCAAGACCATACAAGGTTGGCTTAGACTGATCATAAAGCCATAATGTTTTCACAGGAAAAAATTAATAAAATGAAAATTTAAAGGATAATTGAAATTTAAATTCATAAAAACTCTAACAGAAGCAGCATTCTACAAAGAAAGAAATAAGGATACAAGAATTACAGAACAATGAGCCTAACTAACACCTGAAAACGGTACTAGCCATACCAGATTCACTGACCAAGCCTGCCTGAGCCTTGCACAGGTCACAGAAGCCTTTGCAAAACTGTGGCTATAGGTAGACTACGTGGAATTATTTTGGCAATGGCAGCAGAAAGCAGAGTGTGGCTTGGAGGAATCAATGGATATAACTTACTGATACTGACTGGGCAGTTCAGGCTTTACATATAACTAGGAATTAAAAAAAAAAAAAAAGCTCAAAGAGTAAGAGTTAGCAATAACTCATGCTCAGCCTGGGAATATATCCCAAAAGTGAGGTTCTGAAAAGGTTTAACAAAATTATTGAGTTGTACCAGACTCCTAACTACTTAGGCAATGAATCAGAGAGCACAATATTAATATTTTTAAATGATAGGAGCTGGGAGGAAGTACCAGGACTTTGGACAACAAGATTACCAGTCAAAATGAGCTTGACAAAATAAGTAACCCAAAGCCAGTAAGAATAAAGCAGCACTACTACTGGGAGATACACACACAAACAGGAGACAGCTCAGGAACAAAGAAATTAAAAGGCATAAGAAATTTAGCAAACATGACCTGTAATTAAACCAGGCCCACCTAGTCTAGAAAAGACTAGATGGGAAACACCAAGAAAAAGGCTGCGTTAATTTCTCCATTTGTGAAAAAAAACACAGAAGTTAACTGTTTAATATGCAGCGAAGGAGACTTTTGCTTAGATATTTTCTTACATCAGTATATTCAAGAGAAGTTAAACATGACAATAGGGAACCTAGAAAATCTGGAGCCCCCATAACAGATTTTCAAGAACAGGATCATCTGACTTGTATCAGAAGTGACCCAAGCATGATTGAACTTCTTCAGAATCAAGTACATTTCTCAGAATGGAAGACATTGATATTTCTCATACTCCGACATTTCTTCAATTAGAAGTTCAGAAAGACACTTGCAACATTTCACTGATTTCCTGCTGAGGAAGCAAACATCAGATGTTAAGAGATAGGTTCCTTATTTCTTCCAAAGAAGAATGTGCTCACCATATCTCTCTTTCTACTTCTCTTTCTTTTTGCTTTTTAAACTCTTTTAACCTCAGCATTGGCTTTCCATCAGACTACTCTGATAAGGAAAATTTTGCTACTACAATATTAAATACTACTAAATAATAATTATTCTCACCCTTCTTTTACATCTGAGCTCATACAGGAAATACTTTCACAATGCAACAGGCACCTAAAAGAAAGTTACCCTCTTCTTCACTGCAAATGGACAGTTCTTTGCCAATCTGTGACTCTTAGTATTAGACAAGACACAGATACTAGCTCTTAACCACAAGGATCGTATCATCTTCATTGCATTTTTTCTAGATGTTCTATTATTGATAGTTAACCCACTTTTAGGAAGAGAAGAGGATTCAGAAATAAATTTACAACATCACCAAGGAAAGTTTATAGGTTGGGAAATCAGCTGTTTCAAGATAACCAGTGTACAACAGCCCAATATAGAACAACAGCTGCAGAATGACTACAGCATTTTGTGTTCTGACAAGTGGGACAATTCAAAAATATGGTGAAGAGCTGAATTTACCACACTCTGTAATAAGATCAAGAAAAGAGAAAACAAAGCAACGAAGAACAGAGCAGTAGGAAACCACACTTCAATGAGCTTTCCCTGAGTAGTTTCTAAGGAAAGTATGTAGTTCTAGGATAGGTGCAGTAAGATTTCAGATTTATGGTTGAGCATTCAAAAGAAATCTGAAGTATCACCTAAAACAACTTCTACTGAGAATAAACTCCAGTGGAAAAAGAGTGGGCTTTTTAAAACATCAGTAAATATTGTACCTGCACTAATGAATCATCAATAAAATCTAAAAAGGGGAAAACTCCTACCCAGCGTTTCCAAGGTGAGGTACAAGAGAGCACTCTGAGTGTTCTCAGCATATGTTTCAAGCTCCTGGATGTTACGGTACGCTCTATCATCCAAATTCTTCTCCTGTAATATGAACGCAGAACTTCAGTAAAATGTAAACATAACTGCTATTTGTACAAGTTTATTACTACAGTCATCTCAGCCTAATTCACTATTAGAAAAGAAAAAGGACAAAATTAAGAGATATAGAGTATAAACTCAGAAGTAGTCATTAAAGCTTATAGCAAGTCTAACATAACTGAGTAGCTAAATGCAACTGCATTCATCTCTGGTTACTAGGGCAAATATAACATTTTGCAATAATAAGAAATCAGAATTCTTCATAAAAAAAAGATACAACCAAAACAAAACATCATATGGTATTCTTACTCTATGGGGTTGCCAATTTTAATACTTAATTTGCATCTGAAGCACAGAGAAATTTAGATAAATAGGAATATATTTTTTAAACATGCACAAAAATCAATCCATGAAATACACACATGAGTTTCAAAGTCATACGCAAATACACCCAAAAATATAATATCCTCCATCATTCTTCCTGTCCTAGTGGCTTTTGTGGTTAAAACATACCAGTTTTAAGATTAAAAACCAGTCTTAAGGTTAAAAACCTCTGAAGTCTTTCATAGCAATGACACTCTGCAAGTAACTGACCATCAGTTTTCTCAAGTTGTAACTTCATGAGACACTAACTTTAGCAGCAAAGCAAGAAATTCCTGCCCTCAGCTATTCATTCCTGCCCTTGTGTCAGAGCTGGTAGCAGCATCACTGTACCAGTGAAATTCTTCCTCTTCCCCACCCCCACCCCCCCCTAGAAAAATGATGAATATTTTAAAATTAATATGATTTGAATGCTTCAATTTACAGCACTGCTTAGAAAAAACTGCAGCCATGTTAAGGAGAAGCAGCAAAGTGTGGTAGAAAGGTTCAGACGGGTCATTTAATTTTTGAGATTTTATATCCATGACTCATCTCAAGAGAAGGCTATTTAGGAACAAAATTGACATGGCAAGAAAAGAGGTGAGGAGGAGTAAGATGATGCCAATGATGTAGATTTGTGCAACATTTTGCAATATGCAAAATGCTTTTTCTCTGGGGCAGGATTGGAACGGCACAAAAAGAGAACATGTACAATTTTCTCTTCTTGTACATCTTCATTTCCATTTCTATTAAACTGTAGTTTTTCAGAATTCTTAACAGTTGTATTTGGAGACCTTACTACTTAACCCCATAGGATGGAACTTCACTCACTTACATACAGAAAGGTATCTAAGTGTAACTCCCAATGGATTACATCTAGGGGTAACCACTTCAAATCAGGATTAGAGACCAGCAACAGAAAACATGAGCACTGATACATTGGTTATCAGAGCAGGAAACAAGAAAGATGTGGACTTAACAAACTACATCTATTTTAAAGCAAAAATAAACAAAGGATTCTATTAGCTGTTTTGCCCAGAAAGAGCAGAAATTATGAGTAGGAGCATCAAGGAAGAACTAAAAGGAAATATAGCAGTAGCATTCTGAAAGAGAAATACTACTGCCAGGAAAAGATTAATTACTTAAGCTTTTGTTTTACACACAAACACATAAAAAATAAGGGGAAAAAAACCAAATATGACTAAAACCAGAATCAGACTTTGAATGGTAAATACTTACTCTTTCATCAATGATCTTCATGAACCACATTTTAGTCAAGTTATGCCTCTTGACAGCCTGAAAATTATTAAATAAAACATCCATGTTAATGTGTACAAAGAGATGGTAGTACTGCATTCTGAAGGCTGAAACATATTTTATATAATCCTTTTCTTACAAGGATGGTATTCACTTGGTTAAATCAAAGTCGTATGTCAGTGGACAATGAGAATCTTCAAATACAAAAATTTTCAACTGGTATTTCTTACTAGTTGTTGCACATAAAAAATGAAATCTTGGACATCAAGCCAGTTAATCAAAAGCATTTCTTTAAAAATATTTTTGAAAGTAATTTCTTCTTTCATGGAGTCATGTGTTCCCACAAAATATTTGCAGACAGCTATGTTCACTTTCCAAAGAGAACATAGTTTCCTCCAGAGTCAAGAAATAAAAAATTTCCCCTGTAAACTTTCAAGAAGACATCAGTACAACACAGCAATACATACTGTAAACACAGCATCCGAACAAAGTAATATAATGGCAATATTGTTGTTTTGTTTAAAAACATATCCCACAGCATCTCTTCTTTTGGCTCTTATCTTATATTTGACTTCCTTCCTGTACCACTTCATTCTAACAACTTACCTTCAATCCTTTTACTTACACACACTGAATTTTGCAGACCACTTTGTCAGAAAGGCTACAATTAGAGATATAAATATTTAAAAACAAAACTTATGGAGTGGATTTCTCACAATTTTAGCCTTTATAGCTCACTTTCAACTTCTTTACATCCACTGTATTTGTAAATAAGTTTTCAAGGTTTGACGAGACTAGATCTTCTTGTTGATTCAGCAAAATCTGCTTGAGGAAATACTTGGTATGTGAAAAGGCAAATTTTAAGTTACAACTACAAATGTCAGTTTTGCTTCTCACTCGTTTGTCTTGAGTATCATTTTGTAAATTAAATCCTTGAAACAGTCACAGGTCAAGACTTAAAGCACCAAACTGAGTCCTGCTAAATTACCTAGTTTGTACATTACATCCATTTTGAGCTACCTTCATTCAACCATACAGGTCCTCATTTTTCGAAAGTTTTGAAAATTGTCTTCTCCCACAGAAACGAATGGAGAATTAAGCCTCATTTTTTGCATGTTCAAAATGGACAGATAAGTAAGAACAAGTATCATACAGTTGCTGTATAAGTTTATATTAAAGTCTGAGAGTTGAGCTATAATGCTAGAAATACTACTTAAAGCTATTATATACTTCACTAGTGCATAAACTCTTGGAATCCAAATGTGAGTATTCTGGGATATACAAAACTTCAGGAATACATTTAACATGATAAATTAGTATTTATTCTGGAAAATCAAAATTGTCCTCATACGAACTCAACAGCGAGAAGAGAGTATACATAAAATATGCTGTGCAAAAGACATACTAATTCTATTAACAGCTCTTCAATGCTTGTGAGTTCAGGTGTCTTTCCAAACCCTTTCTAAGAATTGCAATGACATTCTTGAACATTTGTGAAGCTGTGTTCTTCAAATAAGTCATTCTTGGGGTATTTGCTGAAACACAGAAATAAAATCACATCTTGAGTGCAAAGGTCACCAGGTCAGGTTGGATTATTAGTTCACTCCAGGGCTTTGCAGTATTCAGAGCTATCAGAGCTCCTAGAAATACTTTCTGAAATATTTTTCAACATCTTATTTCACAACCAGTTCTGTTTGGATTGTCTTATATTGTTCTTCCTTTAGAGAAATCATATGTGGGGTGAAATCTTACCACAGAGATAGGCCAATTCTTTCTTCCACTTCAAAATCAGTTTTCTGTTTTGTGAGAAAGGAGTGTGACTGGCAGTCTTAGCTGTTGAAAAGGGTTGCAATTGGTATCTCAATATCCAAATGATTTATATCTGAATGTTGTAGCGGTTTTGGCTGGGATAAAGTTAAATTTCTTCATAGTAGCTTGTACGGGGCTATGTTTTGGATTTGTGCTGAAAACAGTGTTTCTAATACACTGTTTTAGTTATTGCTGAGCAGTGCTTACACAGAGTCAAAGCCTTTTCTGCTCCTCACACCACGTGGCAGGTGCACCCACTCAATGAAAACAGGGCTTCTTGACTGATGGAAATGTAGCAGCTATTCATTTCCTTTTCCTGGGCCCTTCTCAGGGCTCTACAGTACTTGGGGCCCTTGGTCAACAGGAGCCAGTATTGACCACAGATCAGATTTGGCTTGGGTATAAATGGAGGTCCTCGGGGGAGCCATTTTGAGCTAGTCCTCCCACTGGAGCGGCATGCTGCGGTCAAGGATTCTCCCCTTGGGTCAGGACACCACTCAAGGAAACTCCCTGAGGTTCCTATGGCTCAGGGCGCTGCCTACAAAGTTCCTTGCGGTTGCCAGCCCTTATTTGTTAGGCAAGTGACAGAGCATTTTGGGTTGTTGTTAAAGCCTAGGAAGTGGTGATAGTTTTGTTCTCTTCTCATGGACATTCAGATCTGCCATTGAATGTTTGCAGAGTGCTAGTTAATTGTGCTGATAATAAGTTTTTAACTTTTTGTTGTTGTTTATTTGAGAGCCTCCACAACACACCACCCCACCAGCAAGTAGGCTGGAGGTGCACAAAAAGTTGGGAGAGGACACAGTTGGGACAGCTGACTCCAACTGGCCAAAGGGATATTCCATACCATGTGATGTCATGCTCAGCAATAATACTAGGGGGGACATTGGCAGCAGGGGGGGGGCATCTCCTCAGAGACTGGTTGGACATTGATACACACACCCCCCTCCACATTGATACACACACAAGCCACCTGAAATTGAAAGTGGTCAAAAGAATATATACAGTCATACCTAAAACTAACTTGTACCTAACCCACTCAATCAGACAACTAAATGAGAGGATATCTTCAGAAACAAAAAAATAAAGCAAGTTCCTCCTTGGAAAGGAGGAGCAAACAGTCTTGTTCCTGGGAAGTTTGTCATATGCTGGAAGAGAGACAGAAAGAAGGAAATAAAAAGCAAAGGCACAGATTGACATGCAAAATGACCAATTCTGCATTTTAATGCCTGCATTAAAGTATCACCCTAGGTGCATCTTCAGCACCCATAATCCCATAAAAAGGCTCACAAAATTTGCCAGTCTTCATTCTAACTGTATGAATGCTTTGTGGTGGCCAAGGCACACATTTTATCTGAGCTGGAAACACCTATGAATAGCTCTGGTCCTCCTAAAAGTGACTGTAACAGGTGTTTTATTTTAATTGTTGGCTTTACCTATGTTTTCTCTTAGTTAAACAAAGTGTATCCTGTTTAAATCCCAATTTTAATCTAAACATGAGTGTTGATAGACAGAACAAATGCTCACTTATGCTTTATTTCACATTTGAAGGAGGAAGAGTCAGGGAGAGGCCACAGTTTCAGCACTGCCAAAAATCACTGAAAGAGGACTTGAAAAAGACTCATTTTTGTGGTCTCAGAGGTGCAGCAGAGTGGATGTGAAGCCAAAATGGCAACAAGTGAAATGCTCTAATACTGCAGGAACTGCATTGTCCTAACCCACCATTACAGTGAGTGTCCTGCTTTTCCTGGGATTTTAACAGGAATAATGCAGGTGAATATTTGGATGAAGGCTCCTCATTTCACTGCCTGTTTTTCAGCAGGTCCATAAACCTAACAACCTATGGGATCTACGTTAAATGTATTCAGCTATTGAGATCTAGACAAACTGCAGCTTTTCCTGTTCAGGAGCTTGAAGATCTTTAGTTTAAATGCAAATTCTGATCTTAAGAGTAGAGGCCTTATGGTAGCTGATTTTTTGGAAGGTTCTAAGACTTACTGTGGCTCGTGGCTCTAAGATGACAAGTTAGCAATGTTTGGAATTTCTGTCCCTCAAGAAATTAAAAATTGAACTCGATGTGACCCTGACAACCTCATCTAACTTTGATGTTAGACTTTCTCCGAGTGGCAAGTTGGACTAGATGACAACCAGAGATCCCTACCAACTAAATTATTTTGTGGTTCTATATCAGCATCAAGAGGAAATCCATTTACACTGCCTTCAGACCTTCAATGATCTATCAAACTTATCATTGACAGATCTAAGTAGAACAAAAAACTTTGAAAGAAAGCCTCTGTTTCTCTGGCCATGACCAACAGAGGAACAGATCTGTAGGTGTGCTTTATGTGTGATGTTTTAGTGCCTGCAGAACTCATGCATCTTGGTAAAAATAAACTGTTAAGTTCACAAGTACATTCCCTGTTACTCAATGCACACAAAAGGATCCGTGCAAAACTAATACATAAATGGAAGTCATCAAGCAACTCTTGATGTGAGGAGAAAACTGTATTAAGATTCTCCCTTTTACCCAGTAACTGTGTCTATGAAGGTCCTGGGCTTTTCCTCATACCCTCTTTGTTAGTTCAACCTCTGTGCTTAGCCTCCTGTCTTTTTGTACAGCTTAATCTCTTCAGGCAGGACTAGCACTGGCTCAGGAGGATACTTATGCACTTCACTTGCTATAAACTTACAGCTTACCACAATTTCCTCTCTCTTCACCTAAACAGAAAAAGGCAGATTGTTCACAGAAATCAGACCCTCCAAGTAAGTCCCACCTAAATATCCTCCTTCTCCAACTCTGCTCTTCGGTTGTAGGTATTTTACAGTATCACACACAGACAATTTATCTGTTTTACATAAAACAATGTTGTTAACTACACAACACAGCACACACAAAACATTGTCATTATTTCCACAGTAGTATTTTAGTTAAGCGAATTTTAGGACAACAAACTTGTATTTTACCCTCCACAGTTCTGTAGCAACTGGTTGATGTGGTGGGTTATCGCAGTATATATCTTCCACAGCCTCCCTCCAGAACTGCATTCGCATCAAACCTATAGTCTTCTGAGTTATGGAGTCTTTAATCTGGAAAGGATACATCTGGAGTGAAATTCAGTGTCTTTAAGGCACTTGGTCTATCTACACTGAAAAGACAGACACACAGGACATAGCCAAACTCAGTAGGGAAAGTGCTCGGTTCTGAATTTATGTTTGTTCCTCATAAAGTGTACAAACACTACAGAGAGTAAAAAAAAAAAAAAAAAACATCTTCACCACAACCTGTCTTTCAAACCCATGGAGATTAAGCCGTGGGCGACCCTCACACCTTGGCTTTCTTCCCAGAAGGAAAAGAAGCAGCAGTAACAGCAGCGAGGGAGTGCAGCACCACGGGCTGCCAGAAGCACGGCCCACAGAAGCTGATCCAGGATTTTGCTTGGTCGGCACATTTCCTGGATCGCTCCTTTCTGGCAAGTGTTACCAACTTTCCTGGTTGCACTGGCAGTTTCTGGCCACCTAGGGAAGGGGAGAGACTGCAGCCACTCCCCTCTCCCAACTTTAATTACAATCTTCCCTCCCGGCAGCCCTTCCTTCACCTAGCTTCTGCCAACAAAGACCTGGGACCGATTGTATCATCCAAGTTTTTGACAGACCTACAGACAGGATTTAGCTGCACTTTACCAGTTCAGTCGCTGCATTTCAAGCCAGGACATATATGCAATCACGTAACAGTATCAAGGACCACAGCCTGTTTGTTATCATTTAACTTTAAAATGCACGACTAAAAAGGAAAGTCAGACAAACTATGTACATAAACAAACTGGGAGAGGCTGGATACTTTCCAAGTTTGTATTGCACTATTTATTCATTGCCCCTTATAGTACAAAAATTTAATCCTGGCAAAACACCACCTACGAGCATAATTTAGAATACTGAAACTTATTTTACATTTCCAGATTTCACAAATATATTTTAATACCTGCCTGAGCCAGTTCCACATTGAAGGCTCTCAAGGCAAAAGCAGAGGTTCGAGATTCTGCAGGCAACAGCAGAGAACACAGAAACCCTTCATAGTCACGCTTTCTATAAAAGGATGAAAAAACACATTTATTATTTATAGCTCTATGCAAATTGGGTGTGCTATTGCTTAGCACTCAACTCCTAAAATAGTAGCAATAAGTTACAGTTCAAAACTCTGACTTTGCAAAACCAGCAGCTTTTAAGCTTATTTTAAAATAAGACAAACGCCAAGAGAGAGGGGATGCTGTCTGAATTCTCAGTGCACCTCTCAAATTCAGATCTCAAGATATTTGGGTAAAGACATGGAGCAAGGCTGTGGCAGAAGCACAAACAGAATCCAGATTGTCCAACTTCCAGTCTTCTGTTCCAAACATGAAACCACATTTCTTTAAAAGATTGTGCTTTGGAACTTGACAGAAGAGCTTTGCTTAACCAGTAAGTTTTTGTTTATTGGCAACTATATGCAAAGCAGAAAAACTCTGGGTCTCTGCAGTTTTGCTGCAGGTAACTTGTTGCCAATCGGGAGTGATATGCCTTTGTTTGGCCACTTGGGTGTGCCATTAAATTAAAAACAGAGTACACAGAATTATAAATTGCAAAATTGTACGTAACTGTAGCTAACAAAAGCACCTGGTCACCTCTGAAAAGCTAAATTGCTTGTTCTGAACAACATTTTTGTGTACTTTCTGATAAGCCTGTCATCTGATTAGCACATGACCAGCAACTTCAAGTTTCATTTTGAGAATGGAGAAGCAGGTGTCAAGGAAAACACATTTACTCATTTTCATGAAGTCTGCTGTTCTTAGATGTACTCATATTTCTTTTGAATGTGATCTTAAAACAGCAAAGCCAAACTAAAACCAAGGGTTATTAGTGTTGCTACTTTTAGCATTAAACAAAAAGGAAGTGAGATTTAACAGAGGTTCTTACCTCTACAATACACAGCAGCTGATAACTAGCAAATGCTTAGAGTTTTCACAACAGTTGTGAAACTTGTTTTAGAGCTCGATGCAAATCCAGAAGCATCAACAAAAAAAAATGACATTTTTTGAATTTTATCAGGCTTTAAGGGTCACCTTCATATTAAAGAACAGATGCATCAAACCTCCCTCAATTAAGACACTTTCTGAAAAGTATTATCAGCTCAAAACCTAGTATTTTTTTCAAGGCTGATTGTAGTAATACCCAGTATTGTCCACCCTGGGCAGAGCTGCAAGGTTCCCAGCCACATTTTCCCAGTTCCAGTTACATAGTTTGCCTGAGTTGTTCACACAACACAGAACCACCTCTACTTCCAGAAAGGAAACAAAGAAACACATTACACAGAGTATACAGCAGCACAATAGAGACATTTGTCTCCCCTCTAGTAATGGTGTTGGCATGTTGGGGTTTTTTTTCAATTATTCTAAGCTTAAAAGTTAAGTGCAGCAAAGAACAGTTAAGGAAAAAATCAGAAAGAAATGTGAATTTTATGCTGACAGTGTGCCCTTGGACATAACAGTAGAAAAGCAAATCCATTAAGCCTCAGGCTGTAAAATAAAATTGATATTGCTATAGATCATGTTCAACGCCAACTCTCTTCGTGTATTAGTGTACAGAATGAAGAAAGGTGGGAATGACCTTAACTCTGGTATTGAGCGGTTTTCATAGTTTCCCTCTCACATAAGCTTACATATGAACCCACAGACAGAAGAAAAGTTGGCTATGACCATTACTAGACTTTCAGTACAATGAATTTCTTTCACGTTATAAAACTCCATAATCCCACTAAGTCACAAGCTTGTCTTCCACAGCAGACATCATAAACAGCAAGAGACAGAAAACATATCTACTAAGGAAACATATTTTTAATCAAAGAGCTTAAAGCTACTTTTGAAATAGTTTTTTAACAGAAAAACCCAAGAGACAGGATATCTGGCATATTGCAACTTTTTGTAATATGTAAAACATAACTCAGTTGTTCCTCCTAATGTGTGGGAGACTCAAATTCAGAACTGGGGAGCTGCTAGCCTCAAGCGTTTTCTGTTTGAACAGTAACTCCCTCCTCTTATTTTTTCTAACTTATGATCTCCACGCAATATATGAGCTACTGTGAACAGCAGCTTCAATTAAATGATGCCAAAAGCATAAGCATTTTTCATTTTATTGAGTGTTTGTGCATTTTTATAAGTAATCCTTTCTGTGGTTTAACAAAAATAAAAACAAGTTAAATTCAACCGCTTCAGCTTCTGTGCCTTGGAACCTAACTGTTCTGTTCACAGTTCATTACTGAAAACATTTTACCTGAACATGTTAACTTTACCTGTATATTAACTGTACACGCAGCCTCTGATCTCCTGAGTAACAGGTGAACAAATCCTGGGTATAATAACCAGGAAAACAAAACTGTAATCTGAAGTTTTATCAAGGAAAATGCAACCTGGCTATGAACTCTGATGCATCTGTAAAGGTCTGCTGCTTGGTGCTGCACAGAAAATCTAAGATTGTCATATTTCTTTCCATTAGTTCTCCTACTTCAAACATTACTGCTGCCCACACACACCTTTATATTTTTTACAAGCATCGGTTTGGAGAAGATGATCCTGTTCCATTCTTTCTATACATGCTTGGAAGCCTTCTCCCTGCTTTTGTCAATCATCTAGGACAACTACAACCAAAGAGAAATTATTTAAGTCTTTACAAAGAGACTTTTTACTTTTTAACTCTTGTGGACTAGAAAGCAGCTACGGGGCCTGGCATGTTGTTTACCATCCAGAAGCCAAGCAGGAAATGTTGCCTGGCCTGGAAGTGTCTGAGCATTTTGAACATGTGTGAGCATTTTGGATTTGACCAAAAATGGACGCTTTTGAAAACATAGACTTCCTCTGCCTCATGTATTCAGGTCAGAGAAGGTACTTGAGTTGTCTGTCCAGCTGTCGGATTTCCTCTGCTTTTGCTCATTTTTCCAAGAAGTACTTGGGAAGTCTGGCTATTTCCCAGTAGTCAAGAAGCTCTGAAAACACCCATTATTTTAAAATACCCACTTCAATAATCCTTCTCTCCAAAAACCCGAGACAATGGAATGGAAACGTTCGGTATTTCAGAAGAAAAGCAGCTGTGAAAGAAGGGGGTGAAGGAAGATTGCCGTTTGCAGGTTAAATCATCCACGTCGTTTAAATACTAAGTCTAGTTTCCGCTGCTCCCCCCCGAAACGCCGAGGTCCGGGAGCAACCCCATCCCCCGGCCCCCTTCACTTCAGGGCCGCAGGGGTTATTTTCGCGGCCAGGCGTGCCCAGGCGAGGCCGAGGGCGGCCCGGGCAGCCGGGGGAAACCCCAGCCACCTCTCCCGGGGAACTGGGCTGCCCCCCGTCCGTAGGGAGGTGCTCGCAAGCCTTCTTGAGGCAGACTCGCCGCCCTCCTCTGCGAGGAGGAAAACCCACGCGTGTGCAGGCCCGCCCCCCCCCGGGCACTCACCGCACCAGCTCGGCGCAGTACTGCGCCTCTCCTCCGGGCGCCGGGCGGCTCCAGCCCGCCGCCGCCCTCCCACCGCCGAGCCCCGGCCACGGGAGCCCACCGCGGGCGCCCGCCGCCCTCGCCAGGCGGTGGCAGGGCCCGACCCGCAGCCCACCCCGCGCCACGGCAGCGGCCGCCATGCTGCCCGCCGCTCCGCCCCTCCCTCCAGGCGCCCCGGCCCCGCGGCGCCGCTCCGGTGTAAACGCTTAACGGAGAAGGTACCGGTAGATGGCACTCGAGAATGCGCGGTTTCAGTCTGGGAGCCGTACGGCCTTTTGTTATCCTGCAAATGGCGTCCGTCGCGCCGCCTTTGCCTCAGTTTCCCCCGGCTCCCGAGGCGGGCACTGGTGGGGGTGGTGGTTCGAGGCGGATTTCTCCGTTCCCGGGGAAACCAGCCACATGTGTTTTTAAACCGGGAGCCCAAAAAGCCTGAGGAATCTGAACTAAAAATCTCCTAGCTATGGGCAGTGTGTCATAGGAGACGTACAGGAGTGTCTGTGGGACTGGGAAAAGGCCTCAGGGCCAGATTGCTGTATGAGGGAGTGGAGCAGTTCTGCCTGGGCAGCAAAGCTGACCCCAGGGCGCAGTCCTTGGTAAAATGTTTAAGTTTTGCAACAGAGGGCCAATTTCCTCCTCTTGCCTCAGAGCGGGACTCCTTGTACTGTACAGGCTGGAGTTTATTTAGAGACAGGATGGTCCTGTTAGTCCTGTAGTCAGAGACAGAGTGGCCGTGCTCCCTCAAAGTTTGGCCTATATGGGGATAAGCCAGCAAATTCATACAAAAGTGCTACCCATGCTTAAGAGCAGTTTCATCTTAAAACTAGTTTTTACTAGAAGTACCAGCAGTCTGGCTTTCTTTCTATCCCCAGCCTTGCCATCTTCTTCCTTGGTGCCAGCTTTGACCGTCATTTTATAGTACAGTGAGTTGATTCACAGAGTTAAACCAGCAGAAACACATCCACAGCTTGCTTTTGGTTTTCCTGAGTTCATTTTCTGCCAGTTTGGTGCCCTGAATCAGTTCAGTGCATGGTCAGCTGAGCATCAGCGCCAGCACGGGGCGTTAGCACGAGCAAGGGGCTGTGGGCTGGAGACAGGGTATGATCTCTCGGGTTGTGGACAGTAATACCGCTGTTCATTTAAAGTGAATCCG
This sequence comes from Strix uralensis, assembly GCF_047716275.1. Classification (NCBI taxonomy): domain Eukaryota; kingdom Metazoa; phylum Chordata; class Aves; order Strigiformes; family Strigidae; genus Strix; species Strix uralensis. The sequence goes on along the minus strand of NC_133972.1, from coordinate 149,107,820 downwards.
TGTGGTAAATACAGGGAGAGTTTTGAGTGGGTGGTGACATTCAGGTGACAAGTCATCTGTTTGGAAATGAGAGCAAGCCTTTATTTTGTGTCATAGAGATAATGAGAAGAGGGAGGGTAGGGATCTCACTTAAGCATTATTTGTTTTATTGATTAGCAGCTCTTATGGGTTTACCCTAGGCCTTTCTTCTTCCCTTTCCCTCATCTCTAAAGTTCTCTTTGTCTTGAAACTCTGGACCTTGTTTTAAACCCTTGCTATGCCTTGAGCAGGATTTATTGTTTGTCAGGGCACCCAAAGGAGGTCATTTAGTTGGGTGGAGGCTGAAACTACTGTTGTTTAAGTTTTCAGGGAGAACCCCTAGATAAATGAATCCAGCTCTTTCAGCTGCTGCCAATTCCTGGCAGAAGGGTTACATAAACATACTCTAAATCTCAAGGGTATTATAAATAAATCTTATAAAATATTAACTTTTGTTAATCTCTGAATGAACCAAAATGGTGCTAAACTGATTTAAACCCTTAGTAAGAAAAGAATAAACCAGGGGTCATATAAAAAACAATAATCCTGACCTCTTTCTTGGTGTGCTGACATTTGTTTCTTGTTGTTCTGTACCTTTACTATTCTCATTAAATTACTTTTTTTTCTCTTTAAACAAATATTTCATGTGTCGTGTATAGTTACTGAAAAGCTTCTTCAAGTCTATATAGATTCTAGTAAGCCTTTTGTGCTGCCAGCTCAGTGGGAGTAATGATTTGGCTTAACGTTTTAGTGAGATTTTAACACTGTATATGAAAATCTAAGATTAGTAAGGAGTGTCTACAAACTTTTTTTAATGATCTCTTTGTGATAAAGACCACATTTCATCACTTTTTTAATGTCTCTCTCAGAAACTGAAAGGTGATTGCCTGTCTCTCTGGTACGTTCTTCTCACTGAAGTATTTTGTCCCGCTGACTCCTCAGATAAAACTCTGAAATCCTTGGGCAGAAATGCTAGTGACAGCAATGGCTGGTTTAGGTAGAGATAATTCAGTTATTGCTCTAACCTGGAATTCCTGGAAAAAAGTTTTTTGTCAAGAAATACCAATCAGTTACAGCTGACCCTTGTTAAAAGAACATCCAGATACTATTTGTCAACATATAAATGAGAAAAAGAGACCCTAAGCTATCCCATGATGGCCAAACAGAGGCTGAAGTTTAGAAGGTCTACATATATTCATGTGCTTGTACCAAAATAAGTCTTCACACAGAGGAGAACAGGGTAGAGAAAGACCCACCTCAGAATGTCCAATGACTGGAGGCTGAGGTGTTCACTGGGATATGGGAGGCTGGCACTAGGATCCCTCGTCTGTAGCAACGAGAGCAGAAATATAAACAGTGATCTGACAGTTCTGTTCTCTACATTCACATGGGCAAGGATATATTCTCCCTTTCTCTCATTTTTCTCTTCTGAATAATCCTGGATTCATTCCAGTATCAGAGTTAAGGAAAAATCTGTATGTAGTAACAATAGTGTTTCCTGTCCAGTTCCATGCCACAGCAAACAGGCGCATGCAGTTATTTTTACCTGGACTGCTAAAAATATTCAACCAAAAATTTTTGCTTAAAGGAGTACACTAAGAAAACATGTCTAACTGAAGTCATTTCAGTCCTGGCCACAGAATAATACATTAAAGCATGTGGTAACAAGCACTGGGCCACTTTAAAATGCAGTTTTCCCATTTTCCATGGTTTAAACATCTAAGTCTTTAATTACAAAGTAGATGGAAAGTTCCAAAAGGACGTTGCAGTGAAGGGGTTTCATCATTGTTGGTGCTGCATTTGTTTGTTATTTGTAGGTTTTTCTGTAGATAAATTGCTAGTAAACATTCATTTGTTTCTTGTTACCATTGTGCTCTTTCACTCCCCAGTTTCAAACACAAATAAAGGTTGTAAAAGGTGCTATGCTAACAGCAGTGGGAAACAAAGACCTTGGTGATTTATGGAGGATGAGGACCACTGCATGCTTCCTTGGCTGTGTGCTGCAGGACTGAGCTGGTGTGACTGTCCTTCAGAGTGAAAGGAAACAGCGATTTTTGCTTACCCACCAGCACCGTTGCCAACCGTGGGCATACTCCACTGCACTCAACAGGAATTGCTGCTCATCTGATGTTCTCAAGCCTTCTGTGGTTTTACCTCAGATTCAGTTTTACTCCTATGGAGTGAGATGGATCTGACAACTCGCTCTACATACACCATGAAGTAAAGGCTAGATATTACCAACTTTCAGTTACTCCTGATTCAGACTGTAGACTTATGAGTGAAACAGTGGGTATTCAGGTCATACAACTTTTGTTGCATGATACCTTTTGATACCTATCTTTTGTTCAGATAGTCTCTTATCTCTTTTTAGCCAGTGGATTAAAATAGGACTTCTACAGAAAGTAATTCAGAATAAGGACATAGCTTCAGCACTCAGATCATGCTAATTAACCTCGGTCTCCCTACTAGTTGTAGAGTACTGACCCTCTCTCACCAGGAACCTCTCCACAGCTGTGCCACATTCTTTGAACACTCAAACAGGCAGAAGCAGAACTTGGGGCCAAGTTTTCAAGGGCTTAGTGCATCCTAACTGCCCAGCTTCCACGTTGACATCAAAATAAGACCTTCAGAATTAAGAAGCCTTTGCTATTAATCTGAGTTCTTTTGAAAATCCTGCTTTCTGTGGGGACAACGTACTCTCTTCAGAATTTTGTCTCTAGTTTTTCAAGAGCCATCTTAAAACCTCCATACAGTCGTGAGAGGAGATGACTTATCTGACTGCCCTTGCACAGAAGCGCAGGCCCACGCAAACACAGTTTGGTTCCATGTTGTTGCCTGGGGTGACATGCATACAATATCAGATGCAAATACGGTGAGTATTTGAATGGAATCCACAAAGTGTGTGCTTTTAAGATAAAGTAGAGCCAAGTCCTGCTGCTGCTGCTTTGGATGCAAATATATTTGTAATGAACTCTTGGTTTTGTATGTATCCCTTATCTTGCACCTGTTATCATCTTTGTTGTAAAAAGCTTAGGGGTAAGCTTTCCAAATGATACACCCCATCTGTGCTACCTGTATAAATAGTGTTAGCAAGAAACATGCAAACTGAAAAGCCGCAAGTTCTTGACAGACGGGTATCAGCACTGTTTCTCTGGCTAGCAAGGGCACGATCTTTGTGTTCTTTCATCAAGTTGCCAACCTTTACTTGTTTGAAATTCTTGTGAAGTTACTGGGAGGGAGAAGAGAGAGAGGGGGGAAGCTGAGGGTGTGCAAACTCGGTTTTGGCATGCAGGTGAGATCAGCTGCACATATAACAAGGATTTCAATGGAATCCACCAAGTGAATGCTTTTTTACCAGAGCCAAAATAGAACTAAATGTTGTGCCTGCTGTGTTGGAGGCAGGTGTATTTGTTGTGAATGCTGCTCTTGTTTATATCTTTTTGCTTGGATCCCTGCAAACCAGACTAGCACTTAGAAGGAGGGAAGGTGAATAATGGGAAACTGCGTCACTCAGACTTGTCCCTGACAAGTCTGGAAAGAAGTGACAGCAGATGTAGCAAGGTGAGAGAGCCCTCAGGCATTCTGACAAAGAGGCAACAGTAGGGGAGAACAACTTGTTCCAGAACTTTATCATGTTCTACTGAGATCTCTACATTTTCCTATGTTTTCTTTTTTAAGGGACTTACAGGAGGGAGCATTATTGAGTAATTGAAGCGCAAGGCTGGCAGCTTGGCTTCTGAAGTCCTGTCACTGAGTTCCTGTGGCAACACATGTACTGTCGGTAATGGTCGCATCTGAGAGTGGCTGATACTTCATGGTCCCTGGGCCATGTCATTTTAACTGACTTGCATCTTTAGTGTTCACATCTGAAGGCCTTTTGGGTGCACAGGACACATCACTACTGCATATTAGCAAGGACACAGGGTGGTATGAGACCTGTCCCACTGGGGAAACATCCACAGGCCTGTTTCCAGCTTTTCTACCTGAGACAGAGGGGATGAGACCAGCAGCATTCGCTGTGGCTGGGTATGGACCGCTCCCTCTTCTGCTGTTCATCCTCTGCCTTGCACTCCCTGCGCAGACATGCTGGTGCTTGCTGCTTCTGTGTGTTAGAGCAAGGTAAAGGGTAGAACTTGGCATTGTGAGTGCCCTGTCCTAGACCTTGAGCTGTAAGGAAGTTTGCTCAATGCCATTTCACCAAAACAAGAGACAGAGGTAGGACCCACATTCTTTTTGCTGCCTGCCACATGGGGTCTGTATCAGCAAGAACTAGGAAGGGTACTGCACCCTGATCTGCCCGAGCCTTGTCAGTCAATGAGGATGATTAATAAACTGGCTACCCTGGCAGAGTCCAAGATGACGGCATCTTTTGGAACTTGGATATGCTCCACCAGACACAAGCCAGGAGCTTCCGCTGTCTTCTGCTGTTTAAAAAACTGGTGGCCTGAGGGGATCCCTCTTCCTTATGGTCAATTCAGCCTGACCCCTGACCTGTCCAGGAACTTTAACCAGGCTCCAAACTCTTGCAGGTTTGAGTGTGCTGCCAGGCAGCTGAGGAAAACATTACATATTTGCTGACAGTGCTGCAGCATCCCAGGCACCCTTGCTGCCTCCAGAGCCCTTTAACAGCTTGTAAAAGGGCTCAGAGAAAACTTTCTGTGCAGAACAGGCACTCCTGGGGTGTTGCAGGCCAGGCAGTGTGCCAGCCGATGGGGATGAGACAATGCTTTGGGAAGCTCACCTGTAACCAACGGCTGGCAGCAACATGTCCAAAAGTTACACAGCTGCAAGGACACATGCATGGATTCATTCCACCCTGACTTTTGCTCTCTGCCTCCCAGTGGCAGCCTCCTTCCCCAGTCCTTGTATGAAATTAGCATCTCCTCTCTCCTTCCTTCATCCCAGCCCCTCATGGCAGGTGCCAGGCAGTCCCAGTGAGAGCAGGCCATGCAGTCAGCTGTTTAGCAGGAGAGCGCCCCAAACCCTGCAAGCTTCTCTTTGAAAAAAGTTTCTTTTTGAAACCCATTGTGCAAGGGTGCAAGGCTGCCAACCCAACTGAAATACCCTTACATGATTTGATGATTTTAGACAATGTAGACCATAGGGAACAATTGTAGGGAAGGGACAGGACTGCAGAATACAGTGTAGAGACACCCACGTAGGCTCCTGAGACACTGCAGCACTTGTTCTATTTATGCTCATTTTGAAATGATTGTTGAGAGGATACAGGGTTTCCTGGGGTTGGTCCCTCAAGTGAGTAAGGGATGCTGACATGCAAGAGGTGCTGTGACAGCTGGCTCTACCAGGGCAATGGCACCTACAGCCATGTGCAGAAACAGAATCTTGGGTGCCTAAATATTTTTCCTGACAAAATCTTGGGCACTTACAGCTCCTCACAGGGCCTGAATGTCCAGTCAAACTGCTTTCTGCTTAGCCTTTACTTCAGGTAACCATGTCCCCTTCTGAAACTCAGCCTGGTCTCTCAGAGGTCACACAGAGTGCTTCCACTCTGTCACATTGGTCTGCTCCCTCTCACATCGAGATCCTACTCTTTCAACCATCCACATGAGCATTTGTGTTTGCATGTTTTCCCTTTCCATGACAAAAGAAAGGCCAGGCATGGGGTAGAGAATAGCTCTGGTTGGCTCTGCTTTGGGCCGGGGGCAGAGGGGGACGGACACACGGACACTAGATGATCTCCAGAGGCACCTCCCAGACTCTGACAGAATCCACTGATGCTGTCATTCTGTGACTGTGAAAAATGTAAATGATATTACCAGTCCTCACTGGGTGGACAGAAAGCACTTGAGTATCCTTAGGAATAGTATGTACAATGTACTAGAAATGGAAAGTACTGAAGAAATCTGCAAAGGAAACAAGGAAGCTGACAGTTTAGTTGTGGACACCAAACTGAAGTAACTTATGAAGTGCTTCAGGGAAGTGGACAGATAGTAAAATATCCATGTAGCCAAGGAGTAATGCTGAATTTATTTTCAAGGTTTTTTTTTTTTTTCCATCCGCTGTCCCTGAGCACATGAGGAAGCTGCAAAGCAGAGCCATCACAGGTAGGGAACCTTCACATTGTTCACCAGTTAGCATCCTTGCTAGTTTACAAATGGCATTCCTATTTCTCAGAATCTCTCCCAACTCTGCTTGGCCAAAGCAATTTGCCAGATCCAGGGAGCTTAGGAGAGGAGACACACTTGGGCAGGAGCTGATAGGATCTTCTGTAGAAGACTTCAGGACACAAACATACATGGGATTTGTAATACTGAAATCTGCAGTAGTAGGTAGAAACATTTTCCTCCAGAAGTGTCCCTTATCAACCAGCCATAATAACTTGCAAAGTACAGCAGTTGCTGGAAAAAATGAGATGCCTAGCTACTGCCCTGCCTTTCACTTCCCCACATTTTTCTGGTGATGTGGGGTCTCAAAGCATTTCTAAAACACCTTTAAAAACCCAACTGTTTTCAAATCCACAAACAGTTCAGAGTTCAGTTCTGAGCATTATAAATGGTCGTACTAATTAAATGCAGCTAAAATAGTGAAAAGAGTTGCAGGGCAGATGAGATCAATAACAAAACACCCTTAGAGAGCACAGAAGGGGGAAAAGTGCTGATGTAGAAAGGTGATTTATGGCAATTCTCTGTTGATGAAACAGAAGAATTATTGAGAACCTTAAGGAGAAAGGAGCTTTAGGTTGGAAGATTGACGACTAAAAAGCATGGGGAAGTAATCCTTTCTGCATCAGTATGGCAAAGCTTCAGTTCTGGGAGGCAGGTCAATGTAGGTCAACGCTTGCACTGGAAATGCTAAGCTGGGGAACTTCTCTGGTCACCTCCTTGCCCCGTGTTGCCTCCTCCCCACCCCCTCTTTGACAAAGGGAAGCCAGTGCGTTTCAGTGTTGCGGTTTCACATACTGAGCATTCAGCTCCATGGTCTAATTCCTAACCAAAGACTCCAGCGCTAGGCAGCCTGATGCAAAGATAAAATAAGTTGCTCCAAGCATGGTGATTCTTATTTTAGCCTAGAGTTAGCAAGTTATTAAATGTGGCTGGCATTGGGATTTGGCATCTGTGAGCGTAGGGAGTCCTTTTCTCATCTTTTATCCTATGTAAGCCACAATCATCTTTTAACATAAAAACATTTCAAGGTCGATCTCATACGCATACACAACTGTGAGTTACTCATACACAACTGTGAGTTACTTTATGCCCCCCCCCCCAGTAATTGCACGAAAAATAAAGTGAGGATAAACTTTTATTCAAAGTGCCATTTTTACATTTTCTAATAATCTGAAAACATTGTGTGAAAAGACCGTCACTCCATATTCTACACAATAACTAATATTCCAGCCTGATCTGTAATTTCATTGCAACACAGGATGAGAATCTGGGAAGAGTTAGCATGTTGATTTTTGAAACCTTTAAACTTCTTTTGTGTTAATGGAATTGCATATTTGAACAATCATACTGTTATGTTTGGACAGTTACATTTTTTATGACCATCACTGGCTGTAGTTAGACATAGTTGTCTCACTTTAAAGATATCGTTTTCTTTGTTTCAGGAGGTTTCAGCCAGCAATTATTGCAATTGGATGGCATTTCAATAGCCAGTCTCTAGCAAACTCCTACGGTGAGTCACAGCATTGGCAAAACATGGCAAGTGTGGTGGTGTAATGTCACGTAACAGCAAGTCAGTGTCTTCTGCTAATATTTTAATGGCAACCATCTCAAGCAGACCAAGTTTTCAGAAAGTGTTTGATATTCACACGTAATGATCGGGGTTGCAAAAACACCCTTGGAGGATAGAGCTAATAAAATAAGCAGCTAGTTAGTATAAACTTCTTAATTTAATTTTGTTGTGTGGAAAGTGGCATAGTTTTCTTGCACAAGAAAGGCACTGCTGTTGTCTGGAAAGTTTCCATATGGCCCTGCAGCTTTCAGATTGCTCCAGTCAAAGGTGTCAATCAGACATTTGCTGTACTTTCACTGTTGTTGGCTTGTACATCTAAATGTATTTCACAGATTGGCTTTATTTGAAACACAATGTATATCTGTAAAATATTAGTCATTAATCTGGCACCATTTAGCTGCAAAGTATTAATAATCTGGCATTGTTACATGCTGGGTTTGCATTCTAATTTCCTTTGTCTTGATGGTAAAATAGTGTTACTGCAAACAAAATGCAAGCTCACTTTTTGTTTCCTCTATTCCAGAGATGCATTTCAGAAGCCGCCTGTTGTGCTCCTTTCCATCAGAGAAGCAAACAAACCTGCCCAGCTCAGCGAGCCACTGCACTGCTTCCTGCTCGCCATGACTAACGCAATTACACCAGAAGGAAGTTTAAAATAATTTCATTAGCGTTTGGAGCATAAGGTTCATCTTCAGCCAAACCTCAGACCATGCTTTCCATAGCGTTTGGATCACTGAAATACTCTTATATAAGCCTAATTGACACAATTAGAATGACGACTCCTTACAGATGTGTGTTGCTGTAGCAACCTGGGAGGAGGGCAGCCTAAGTGCCCTCCATATTTAGCAAAATAATATTAATCATAATAGGTAGAAGCACTTTATCCTTTTTATAAGGCGCTTGCTCAGGAGCCAAGTGCCTTAGCGTGTTGCAACAAGGATCACTGTAATGGAGTTGAAATAATTTGAAGGTGAGCTAAAATTCTCTCAGTAATAACCAAAATTACATGGAAACAGAAGCATAGTCAAATGTTGTCCAAATCTCCCAGGATATAGGCAGGAGAATTATCTGTTCAAGGCTTTGATTCTGCTGCTGTAAGAACACAGGGGGAAGAAAAACACCAAAGACATCCATGGAAGCAGGAGGAGGCCTCTAATTTGCTGAGTTTCCCTCAGGTTTATCCTACTGAAGGGCCCAGTTGTTCAGTGAGAGCGCTGTGGGGAGGCTTTAGATCCACCTGCCACCTCTTTTGTGTTAGAGGGACTCGAAGTCGCTCCATGTTGTTGGCAGTGGATATGGGTATGTATGCAAGTGTTGATGGGCACCGACTGTGTGATGAAACGGTAACAGGTCTCCTGCTTCCCCTGCAGCACACCGGAGTGGGAACAGCTGCTTTGCAGAGCAGATCCAAATGGGTTTGTTCCTGGCTCTGTCTTGCATGTCCCAGTAAACTTGCACATTTCATCCAAACAGCGCAGTCTCTTTGTCAAAGGGGCTGCGTGAATTACCTGAGACTCATGACTTAAGTCTTGTTTTCATGAAATCTTCTGATTTGAAGCGATAAGTATTTTGACTGGTATGATTGTCACTTCAAAGTTATTGTTTTAACTAACACCATTTTAAACTTTGTCCTGATGTCTTTGCAACTTGAACAGTCACACTGTGTTGCTACAGAGTACAAGAAAAACCTGAAGTCAGTGCTACCTGGGACTGAATAATGGGATTTCCATTTCCAAGTTGAAGAAGCAAGTGAATAGCATGAATAAACAAGCAAGTGTGAAAAAAAACAAACACTCATCTTTTGGATGATCATGGAAAATACAGATGAAAAGAGATCTCAAGTAGTCATCTATACCATCCCACTCTCTACAGATGGATGAATTTTATCTCTGTCATTCCTGACTAAGTTTTATCTGATCTCTTTTTAAAAAGATTTACAATCCCCAGGCAATCTAGCTTAATGCATTACTAGCCTTATTTTTAGAAAGTTTTTCCTAATGTCTAACGAAAGTCTATTTCTACTGCAACGGAATGTCTTAATAATCTGCAATATCTTTATTTTTGAAGACTGCTCTCATATTTCTGTCAGGTTGCTCTTCACTAGAGCCACCACCCTCTATTTCTCCAATCTTCCTGTGTAAGTTGTGTTCTTCTAGAGCTCTGATCATACACATTGCTCTTCTCTGTGGCCTGATGAGTGCTTTATCTCTCCCAAGCATGGTGCCCCAAGCCAGGCTCGCTGAGCTCCAGCTAAGCTTTGCCAATACTGAGAAAAGTGCAAGAATTAGTTCACGTATTTTATAGCCTCTATTTATATTTGTACCTCTCAGTATGTAGTTTGCTTTTTTGAAGGAGTATGCAACCTCCAGAATATTTCTGCAGGGCTGCTCCCTACTCATTGGCTCCTCAGTCTGTGTTTTTGCAGTGGATTATTCTTGACCAGACATAAAATCTCAGATTTCCTGTTCTTAAATAGCATCTTACTTTTCTTCACTAACAATCCCAGCTATGTAGTTAGCTAATGTGACATTGCTCAGCTGAATATTAAGCTTATATTTCTTCCAACTTGCTTTCAAATTTTTTTAAGCTTGGGATCTATAAACCTCCAGCTTTGCTCTAATTATAGTTCCAGAGCCTAGGTACAGTATGTTCATGTGCAGCCTGCACGTGGCCCCTTCACTTATCCTATTCCAGGTACGATGGTATGATTATAGCTGTTTGACCTGTTGCACCATTGGAAGCTCAGCTTGTCCTGATAATAGTGCAGTTATGTTTACTGTCCTTGCAGCTCTGGCAATTACATCTCATTACACCACCTTAATTATTCAAGCACTGACATTTGAGTGATGTCTAAAATTCAGGCACAGAGAAAAAGAGTTCTTTCAACTTCAGCGTCTTTTATTTAACTCTTCTCTTGAATTGCCTGTTTTCTCACAACGTATTCCTCACTCTGTCACAACCAGTCATGATGTTTGTTGAAAAACTCTGGAAGACACTGTAAGACCCTGCTTGTGCCAGGGATTTTATGAAAAACATTTCTAATACTTGACCACTTTCACCACAGCAGGATGAAAAATGTATCTTTAAAATACATAAGGTGGCATGTTTTGAAGCACTGGCACAGGTGAGGCAAATGGCTCTTAGCATGTCAGCTGTTGGGGTTGAGCTCTGGGTGATACCAGGTGCTTGGAGACTGAGGGCATCACTGTCAAGTTGTCACATTCTGTCACACTGTCACTCATAGCCAAGAAAGTGCCGTTCCAGTGTATATGTTTAAGAATTGGAGCATGTTAACTTACTTTCTCTAGGTTTTGGGCCTCACACCAGCTGAACCGTCAGCTGGAAGAATACCCCAGGAGCAGCTCTACTTTACCTTATCCAAGAACCTTTCCAACAACTTACAGCTATTTGAAACGTTCTTAGACAGCCTATAGTAAAAAGGGTTAAGAGCAAACAGCTGTCTTGCATCATCCCAGTGGAGTGCCTGACTACCTGACCACATCCTAGGTATGAGGAACTTAGGCAGTTATGTAGTCTGCCCAAAGCCACGCAACAGGTTGACGACTAAATCTGGAACTACAGGTCTCTTGCCGTGATGGCTGGACAAGACAATCTTGCTGGCAAGTCTTACTAAAATCTTTGCTGTCATCTGGGGAGTTACATTGTTATGCAGGGAGGCTATACCTTGCTGTGAACACTAACTTCTCCAAACTGGAAGGGCATGTGGCAGAATCTGTCTCTTGCCTAGAGGCTTCATTAGCACAAATGTTGCAGAGACTGAGACCTCATTAATTTGTTATTGCACAGAGCCAGTTTTAAAATGCTATCTGAAAAGAGCTCTTCAGATGACTGTAATACCAGATTCTGAGTTGCAGCAATTCAGTATGCAACGATGACGCTTGCACCTGGCTTCCATGAAATGCTTAGCTCAACAGACAAGACCTCCCACACTATTTATTCATTCAGCAGAGCTAAGCTGGCACAGAGTGCTGGCATTCGTCGTGGCTGACCTAAGCAAGAAACCTGTCAATAAGTGCTGGGGATCCCAAGTCAATTCCTCCATGTGTAAACTACATATACATACATATACACTGTAATACACTGTATAAATAATTTATGAAATACACAGAGACACACATATATATTTGTATATATACCACGCTAAAATTAGATTTGAACATGCGAGCTAAGGACGTTGTGAAGTATTGATTGGCTTTGTTACCGATGCAGTGCCTGAGACCTGGGAGCAGGAAGAGTCTCGTCTTTTATCCACTATAATCCCCTCCGGCTCTGTTGCAATAGACATTATTTGATCTTCTCTCAGAAGTACTTGGCCTTTTTTTTTTAATTTTTTGGAGCTGGTCTGAGATATGTTGAGAAATGTTGGGCTTGGTATTTGCAAGAAACATCCATCACTGAAAAGAATAACAACACAGAATCATGGTGTGTGGCTTTGTACCCTGGAAAAACTAAGAGATCTTTCAAAAATAATGGTAATTTGCAATTGGATGAAGTCTTACAGTAGAAATCCAAGCACATCCAAGCATATGATGTGATTCATATTACTTGGTGCTAAACTGATGTTGCTAATTCTTTTGTAACTCGTCACAACAGAACAAAGATAGTGCTCACTATTTTAGGAAGCATATGAATCAGTGGGAAAGCTGAAAGGAAACAAATAGATCACTGGTGAGACTAAAAATGCCTCAGAGATGTGAACAGTGTGTGTCTGCTGACTCTGCGGTTGTGCAGAAGAATTCAAGGAAGGGTTCTAAGCATGGCTAGCCACACAACAAAACACGCTTTGGGCTGACAGTTTAAGGAGGAAGCTCTCTTGCACGCTGTCTGTCATTCCCACATGATTTAAAGCATAGATATGCCACAGATGAAGAAACCTACTTGTCCTCTCACTGAACATTAAATGACAATCATTACAAAGATAAACCCAGCATAGGAAAATAAATTATGGCACCAAGGTAAGTTCCTCCTAAACTCAACCTGTACGTTGACCGTGGAGTGCCCATCGTCCTAACATCACCACTGAGATAAAGAATGAAAAAAATGAAGGGCTAATAACCCATCAAACATTTGAAGCATACAGAAATTTCATAAATGTAACAAATGCATGTTCAATGTCATAGTCAAAAATTCACGGGTCATTTCCCCTTTGGATGATAAGAACACTTTACTTGACTGTCTGAGGTGGGAGGTGTGCTTCTGGAAAGCCTCTCTAATCACAGGGCAAAGAAGAAAACAGTAGAAGAGCATGATTCCCGGCTGTACCCAGAGGTACAATAGGGTCTTGTATTACAAAGTGCTGAAAGAGAGGGCAGGTTCAGGCAAGAGCAGTGAAAATATGCTGGACTTTTTCTAGTACAAGAGACAAATATAAAAGAGGGCAGATAATCCCAATGGAAAATACTTGATGAACGAGTCTGGGCTCAGGAGAAAAATCATTCACATAATGACACAAGAAGAGGTATCTGCCTCTGGCTCTCTGCTGGCTGGCACTGTGGTACAGCACTACCTGCTGAGACGCCCGACACACTCCAGCCCAAGCTAACAATTCAAATGCTGTCATTGAAGGTGCTCTAGAAAAAATCAGAGTTATTCAGACCATGGAAATCTATACCGACTTCTTAGAGGATTTTTATTTTGACGGAATGGAGAGAAAGAGCTCAATGTGTGGCTAAAGCTTACCGTTATTTTTTTAATCTGGCAATGATTTACAATGGATTCCTGCCAATGGCAATTTGAAGACAGAATTATACCTGGTTTTGCTCTCAAACAATATGAAAAGCAGGAACTGCATTTTGACAGTTTCTAAGGAAAAAGAGTTTTTTCTAACCAAGGACTCTTCTGAAAAGGATGGTGGGTTTAATGTTTTAAGACAATAGTTCTTCCACAGAAAACTGAATCCCCCAACTTTTTCAGTCTGGTTTAGAGGATCATATCCAGTAATTTCTGCCTCCTTGGATTTCACCCGGCCAAATCATGAGGCTCCTAGTCGCGTCAAAATTGGATTCTTGAATTTGCTGAGTTCAATGCTCTAGAAATACAGAAACAGGTCTCTAACACCTGTTTTGAGTAAAAGTCTGGAAAGGCCTGCTCTTACTCAAGATTTTAACTTGCTGTTTGGGAAAATAGCATTAGAAATCTGTGACTTACAGCAGGAACAATCAATCTGGTATCTTTAAGACAATGTTGCAGAAACATTTGCACTAAAGTCAGAGGAAAAAGAGCAGAAAAGGAGGTGCCCATTTTCATTGGACTGATGTTTAAATCTAAAAGTCCACTTCAAAAAAGGGATTGACATTTGTGCAAGGACACAAATGTCAGACTGTGCTTTTTTAAGCTCGGATCTGTTCAGACTGCTCTTGCTTTAAACAACAGGTTTGAAATGTTTGTACCTAAATTTGGATGGAAAAGCTTGGACTTTTTTGAACAGCAGTTAGTATCTTTTCCATAGGGGAAAAGAAAAAAGTATTTCATTGTGGTTAATCATAAACTTGAGATAATTTTAAAATTATAAACCCTTGCTATTTCTGCATATTGCATTCAGCAGGACAGACCGAGACCTATCTGACAGCAGTGATCTTGCAGAATTGCGCAGAATCTCTTCCCATACAACACACGACTTTCTGACACAGCCGGAGAGAAGCCATGGGGCAGAAGGCATTAGACTTGGTCTTAATCATGATAAGGTTCAGAGCATCAGTTTTTAACTGAACATTAAATGGAAACTTTGGTAGCTGTGCTGCACTGACTTTAAATCAATGACACACGTCAGCAAAAGTGAATGGTGCGGAGGTTCCTGTACAAATATGTCAGGTTCATGCTGCGTGGGAATGATGGGTTTGTTCATGCAGGTAACTCAGAGTGATATAAAGTGGCTCGTGACACATTGTTTGGAAAGAATTTTTATTTCTCTTTGTCTGGAGGATACAGCTCCAAAGTTTAGAGGGAGTTTATTTTCTTAGTCTGTGCAAGCTCTGTTTGGTGTTGTTCTCCCTCCTGCTACTCAATGTTTCTAACACAGAGATAGATCTGCATTCTCACCTACCATTTAAACAGGCATGTCTGCAGAGCAGGGCCTCTCCAAGAGGCACGACACATGGCAGTGCTTTGTTATAAGCTCAATGCACTCATTGTAACTTGCAGGTCTTGTGGTAGGAAGGTCAGTGTTTCTGTACTCCATGGCTAGACATACATTGTGCCTGCTAAATACTGCTGTAGTATTTCATCGCAGTGGGAACCCGGATAATAGGCCATGCCTTGCATTAATGTGTAGGATCTTGAAAAATCAATGCAGTTCAAGTAACAGGGGACTGCTGCCCTGTTGTTTACTATTCCTGTGACACACAGAGCACTCTGGATGCTCAGGGAAGTTTTTGCAGGCACAGCAATGGCTGTGCCATTAAGCTGCCACTGAGCACACAGAAAGTACAACAGACTCTCTGCTAGCTTCTACCAATAATTCAGAATCATGCAAGGGCACGTATTATTGGAAATATGAATGGTTCCCTTGCTCCAGAGATCTTTTCAGATTTTTTTTTCTGTAATACAATTATAAAAGTCAAATTTCCCAAGGGAAGGCCAATCTCTGGGTCAACTTTTGTGTCCAGCAAGCCCCAGACCAAAATGACTGTATTTCTTTTGCTGTCTGAGAGCCTGATCTAACAACCATTAGAATCAATAGAAAGGCTAATTGATTTGAAAGACTTTGGTAAAGCATCTAAGGCCACAACCTGCACCATTGCAATCACCAGAAAATTTGTCATTGACCTCAGTGAGTGCAGGATGAAATACCCAGGCTCTTGGTCAGCAGGTATTTAAGTCCACACACATAATTTATTTCATTTGAAACCATTCATATGCCTAAGTACTTGTCAGATCTGGAACAAAAGCACACTGGTTGCCAGGCTGAGAAGAGGGGCACCTTTCAGATCTGCCCCTCTCCTGCCAACAGCAATGCGATTTGGAGGAAAGAATAAGCAATTCCATTGTTTCCACCATTTTGTGACGATAGGGAATTAAGAAATAAGGTAAGTGAAATGAAGAGGAAAGAAATGGAGAGCAACACTACAGAAAGAGGAGAGCTTCTATCCCTTTAATTACTTCTCAGGGGACTTTAAAAAATATGAACACTGGCCTTTTAACTTCATTAGGAGTCTCTGTCTCAAACACAACCCAAGCCTTCCTAGGGCTTGCCTACACTGGAAAAATACATTATGTTAATTGATTAACACGTAATGCTTAATATAACAGTCATTATAAACAAAGACTATTATGTTTAACATTTGTTGTTGTTGTTGACCCAATGTAACCCAGCTGCCAAACATGACAGTTCTTGTCTACACCAAGTGCTTTGTATCGCCTTAATTAACGTGTTCTAACACAATGTGATTTTGCAATGCAGATAAATCCTTTGGGGCATTTATTCTGTAAGTTTAATTTTCTGTCTCGCCTATCTTGAATTTGCAGACACGCGCTGCTTCTGCCATCTCCCCTCCCCCTTCAATCTTGGAGCCACTATCACTGAAAATCAAAGAGACTTTGTAGGCGTCTTCACGGGTTGCTTCAACTTATAAACCAAAAGTACGATCAAACATACAATCAGATTATGCCCCTTGATAGTGCCAATGTTATAAAAATGAAGTTGATCTCATAATCCAGGAAGGGTTAGTTCAGCCTAGAAGAGTGTCATCAAATACCAGATATTTCAAGTTTTTGCAAAAATATTGCAAACTGTGTAGCTAGGCAGTTTGTCAGTCAAATTACACAGCCTATTCACAGCCACAGGAAGACACTTTGCAGTGTTTTTCCAAAATTTACTTTTCCATTTTGTTTTACATAGAAAAACTTTGTCCTTACAAGGAAAAAAAAATGTACAAAAAATATATTAATAAACACTGAGGTTAAAAGATCAAGAAGTTTATCTGTATTGTAACACACTCATGTTGCACACCTTGTATTTTAGGAGAAACTGCTTGTTACAAATCAAGTTACTCAGTGCTACTGAAAACATGAAAAATCCTAAATTGTTAAGATGTGTTGCATGTAAAAGCTGCTTGGCTACACATCACCAGTTTATTTCAGCATCTTCTGAAGGACACAGATATTTGCCTGGATTTGCTCAGTCTGGAGTGACTATTAACATTCTGATATAGTCAGAGTTGTATTAAAGCAACTGAAGGTGTGCAGCACGGCTACACCAGCTCTCCTGGACTGTAACTTCACTGCCTGGAAATTTCTTTCCTTTTAGCGGTTCATCTCTCAGAAGAGCATTGCATTTATGTTCATCACCTCTTCTTTTTTTCAGTAAAGAAAAACAGGGATTGGATGGGGTAAGTGACCTAATGCAGAAGTTTTCTGGGGCTTCAGTTGTGTGACTTAGAAACTTTACAGCCCAGCTAAGGTGCTTCAGCCTAATAATTGTTATCAACCTCTACTTTGCTCCTGTGAGACCCCACCTGGAGTTCTGCATCCAGCTCTGGGATCCCCAGTACAAGAAACATGTGGACCTGTTGGAGTAGGTCCAGAGGAGGCTGCAAAAATGATCGAAGGGATGGAGCACCTCCCCCGTGAGGACAGGCTGAGAGTTGGGGTTGTTCAGCCTGGAGAAGAGAAGGCTCCAGGGAGACCTTATAGCGGCCTTCCCGTACTTAAAGGGGGCTACAGGAAAGATGGGGAGGGACTCTTTATCAGGGCGTGTAGGAATAGGATGAGGGGGAACAGTTCTAAACTGAAAGAGGGTGGATTTAGATTAGATATAAGGAAGAAATTATCCACTGTGAGGGTGGTGAGACACTGGCACAGGTTGCCCAGAGAAGCTGTGGCTGCCCCCTCCCTGGCAGTGTTCAAGGCCAGGTTGGACGGGGCTTTGAGCAACCTGGTCTAGTGGAAGGTGTCCCTGCCCATGGCAAAGGGGTTGGAACTAGATGATCTTTGAAGACTCCTCTTGACCCAAGCTACTCTATAAATCAAGATTGTGCATATTTAAACACACATGCTTAATCAATAATTAATTTGCATATTTAACTACTTAGTTAAGATTTGGTGTACTTAACTACCTCTGTTCCTAATCACCTGCTTTCCAAGTTAACCGTATAACTACCACCTTAACGGAACCCCCCACCCCCTCTGTGTTCAGCGCTTTATTTTCCCCAAACTTCGCGAATTTATCCGCAGCCACCGGCTCCGGGAACGCGGGGGCGAGGCGAGGCGGGCGCGGGGGCGGGGCGGGGCCACGGCCCCGCCCCGCCCCCGCGCCCGCCTCGCCTCGCCCCGTCCCTGCCCGCCCGTCACGTGCGTTAGCGACAGCCGCCGGCGGCGCCCATTGGCGGAGGGGCGGGGAGGGGCGGGGCCGGGGCGGCCGGGCCGTCAGCTGCGCGCCGCGGCTATAACAACAAAGGGCTCCGCGGGGTGCGGAGTCGGTGCGGTGGCGGAGGTGGGAGCGCTGCGGGTGAGTGAATTTGCTTAGCGGCGTCTGGGGCTCAGCGCGCTGCTCGCTCCCCGGCGGGTTTAACGGCGTCCCGCGGTCTGAGCGCCCGGGCGAGGCGGTGAAACGCAGCAGCAGCGGTAGAGTTCCCCTCTCCCCATGCGCCCGTGCCGGCTTGTCCTCGGAAAACACCGAGACCGGGAGGGTTTTGCCGTTTTCCCGGCTGTCGAGCAGCCGGTAGTCGCGTCCCCCCCGCCCAGCGGTGGGGCTGGACTCCGGGAAGGTGCGCAGCTGCTGCGGGCTCGGCCGGGTCACCCGCCGGCTCCGCGGAAAGCGGCTTTTTGGAGCCTCCTGGTGGTAATTAAAAGGCTGCGAGCTGAGGGCACGGGAAGATCAGCAGCCAAGCTCTAACGGGGAACTGCAGAAGTGATTTGGGGGGCTGTCTCTTTTCGGTTTGGGGTTGTGGGGTTTTTTTTGCTTAGCGTGCGCCCATCTCATCTGCTAGGATAGAAAGAAAAAGGTGGTTTATGCGACAATACAATACTGTTGACGTGCATTGGGTGTGTTATCTGTAACAACTTCTTAATCACTATTGTAGCTGAGTCAGTTGTTCCTAGTCTTGTATTTCTTGAGCTGATAGTTCCTGTCTAAGAGCTGGAGTCCCTCTCTTTCAGCCTCTGTCTCGTTTGCCTCCCCTAACGGTTGTGCTTGATAACGGTGTCACTTCTTGGTCCCCATCTGACTTGCACAATAGCATGCAAGTGTGGCATTTTTAAAGGCACTTGTCCAAAAGAATGTCAAAACATCAACTGGTTTCTAAATGATTCAGATGGTTTTTTGGCCCTTCCTGGGGATGAGGGAAGGGGAAAATGGGACAAACTGATTTTGATTTACAGAAAGATGTTTATGGGTCAAAAGCTGTAGTTTCTTTTGCTTACATTCTTGGGAACAGTGATCGCTCACTTGCTTGTTAGAGGTTAATTATTTGATGTTTCTGTGATGCTTGTGGAGTCTTAATATAGGAGTGTGAGCTCTCATCTTGCTCCACTCTATGCACAGAACAAAAAGCCTCTGCCTGGAGGTACTTCCAGTCTTAAGCTAGGAAAGAGGCAATGCATGCGTGTGGGAGTACAGGGAAAGCCAGCACTGACCAGCAATTACACTATGGCTTGCTAGTTAGCCTAAAGAAAAAGTGAACTCTCTTGTTCCTGGGCCTTGTGCCAGAAAAGGGTTAGGGATGGATGTGGAAGATAATGGGAAAGCTACAGACTTCAAGCTTTCACTTCGAGTCTATTTCCTTATCCGGGGCAAGCTCTGGCTATAATAAACCTTCTCAAGAAGATGCATAGGAACACTGCGGGCATTTAGCATTTCCTTAGGTAACCCATTCAGGGCTTAGCAACCTTAATGGTTAAAAGTGTTTCCTGCAAGTAACCACTGAAAACTGAACTTTACTGCAGTTAAAAGCCACTTCTGCTTGCTGTGAACATAGAGAAGGGAATAAATGTTTGCCTCTTTCTTCACATAATTGACTACTGTTGTCATTTTTTCCTTCCCTCTGTTAAGCCTTTCTTTTTTTAAATTTTACCATTTTTCTTTAGACTTCTGGTCATTCTTGTAGCTCTCTTTAACGAGAGCCCAGATGTTTAATTTTTCAAGTGTGGCCCTAAAAAACAGCCTTTTATCACTACTGCAGCTGAGCTAGTTGTTCCTAGTCTTGTATTTTCCTGTGGCTGATAGTTCCTGTTGAAGAACTAGAGTGCATAACTTCTTGAGTTACACTGTTCCTTTTCATATTGCTTCTGAAGACTACTTTAAACTCTAATCCTACCCTTTTGTGCTGTTTGAATAAGGAGGTAGCTGCATAAATGTCTATAGGAGCTGTACTGTATGGAGCAGGTGCTTGTCCTTGCATTGAAAAAGTAGGTGATGGGTTCTGGTGTCCTGGGGTAAGATGACGTAGGAGGCCAAAATGACCTGAGAGTTATAGGGTGAAGCAGTATATACTGGCCTTAAAAGAAGATACAATCCATAAAGAACGTTACTTAATGGCTGGGTTTGTCTCTTATAGTGTGCCTTACTCCCTTTCTCTTTCTGAATGCAGACACTAATGCCCCCTTACATGCCTGTCTTCTTCCCTACTTAATTATGAAACAGGTATTTAATCTGTAATAATCCTGAGATGCTGTGATAATTGAAATATTGCAATGGTGAAGTTAACTTGTAGTTAAATCAGTCAATATTTTTCGTGTGTAGCCTTTACTTTTTCAGCTACTTCAATGGCTTCTATTTATTGGCTCATACATAAATATTCAAAGGCTGGAAGCATGCTGATCTGAGATGGCTTGAACATTCAGCTTCTCAGTACTAACGGGATTTTTCATCTTAACTGCTAAATGTAGAGTTTATGCTTATGGTGACTAACTTCACGTAGAATTAGGGAAGTGTACTGAGAAAAAAACCCATGTTTTAATTAAGTATATAAGTTACTCTTCCTTGTTACTTAGACTTACCACACATGACTAGTTGGGCAGTTGCTGTGAAAATGATCCCACTGGCAACTATGTAGTGCACTTCGACCCTGAAGACAGGACGTGCCTTCCTGCTATGTTAACTTGTAGGCAGTGGCCCTGAGCTGTGTGTGATGAGAAGCTCACAGGAGTCTCTGGGAGAGGCGTAAGGCAGTGTCAACAGAGGAGATGCGTTGTCTGGAGCAGAAAGCATGCACTTGCCCTTTGCATCATTTTCTGACCAGGAAGACAGGCAGGGAGCGCTTTGGTGAGTGTAGGCATGAGACTCCTGTACAGGAGTCCTCTCTTCCCGCAGGAGAAGGTGAGAACTGACAGCTGAACAGACATTTGCACGGGGAGGAGAATCAAGAAAAAGGTGTTTAGCTCTGAGGAGAGACCTAGGCTTTTTCTGTATGTATCTAGCTGGGAGGGAACAGTGAATACTTGTGAAGCTGCCTCTCCTCTTGAGGAAAACTGTTCACTGGTACCTCAGACTGCACTAAGGAGAGGGTTTTTAATTTGTTCCCTAGGGGTGTTACCTGTTTCTTTGTCATTAAGACTCTTGTCATCATTTTTTGCAGGTTTTGTATAAACTGTTTACCAGTCATGCCTCTGCATGTCCTGTACCGAAGCTGATAAAGCATCTATGCACTTTAATCTCAAGTCTATGCCACTCTGCTAGTACAGTGTGAGCTGTGCCTTGAACCTTGGATATAAAGACCTGCCAGCCAAAGTCTTGTTCCTGCCTTAGTAATGTTCCAGAGGTTAAATAACATGCTCATGGGAGAGATTGATAGCTTGTCCAGCCAAGAGCCAGAGTTCAGTGAGAAAGAAGATGATGAGTGGATTCTGGTTGACTTTATAGGTAAGATGTCTGTCAAACATAAGCTCTGTTTTTGTCCTGATCTGCCTCTTAGTTGTCTTACTTCCATGTGAAGAAACCAGTAGCTTGGGAGAAACTTTCCCTAAGCAAAACCAGTGTAGATTAGATTATAGGGTGTCTTCCAAATAAATGTACCAAAACATGTTATGTAAACTGATGAGAAAAATGATGTCAGGTTTATAAGCCTGACACAGGCTTCAGCAGAACCACTTGTACAGATAAAATATATTTGACCTATTATGCAATTGTATTGCTTTACTGATAACAGTTGTTTTACGTGTCTAGTGTGACTTATCAGGGAACTCCCTTTTCCCCTCCTCTTTAAAAAAAAAAAGTGTGTACACGCTAATAAAGATTTATTTCTGTTTCTCTGTTTTTTTTATATTCCATTTTTGGCTATGTGCAACCTTGTTGTTTTTGACCACCTGCAATCACCAACATTCATGGGTTCCTCTCCACTGACTAATTGCCACCTACAGCAGACACTTGCACTACTTGCTCCGTGGAGGAAGCGGACATTGCTGAAGCATCGGCTGCAGACAGCTCGCCCGTCTTCTCTTGTTTACCGTCTCCCTTGGAACACTTGCCAGAGGCCAACGAATCTTGCTTCATCCAGTTTGAGTCGTGTCCCATGGAGGAGAGTTGGTTTATTACCCCTCCCCCATGTTTTACTGCAGGTGGATTAACCACTATCAAAGTGGAAACCAGTCCAATGGAGAACCTCCTAATAGAGCACCCCAGCATGTCTGTGTATGCTGTCCATGATACCTGTCACAGCCTTAATGAGACTGGATGTGGAGATGAGGAATTTCACAGCCCAGGTAGTCCCAGGTACGTCTGACTTCTCTTGTCAAGGAACTCTGTTGCTGAAAATATCTGGTTTCTACTTGATCAGCTTAGACATTTAATACTGAATTTTCCAGCTTATTTCAGAGCAAGTGAATAAAGCATGAATACTACACAAGGTGGGTAGGGTGGTCAGGGTTGCCTGCCTGCTTAGAAAAATGTTATACAAGATGACCGTGTCAGGAAACAGTTGGGTATGCAATTTTGACACTGCAATGAATATTTATGGAGCCTAATTATTGCCTTGCAGAATACGCTCCGGTCCTGTTGGAACTGGTGACAGTTAACTGTATAGCTGGTAACACAGATTTGAAAGCACTTTGCCCCCTTCATAGCTTTTTGCATTTTTCGTAACTATTAGTCAGTAATTTTTGAGTCACCTCATGACATGAAAAATATTACTTTAATTATCCTGACAAGGAAGTCTGTTTTGGTAATCTTTATTTTTTTATTAGCCTAGTGATAGATTAGGGTAGGATTAAATTTTTCCACAGGTGGCTTGTGGAACAAAAGCAAACTGAAATATTCTGCAAAACTTACTGCCCTCAAGGTAAAAATTTGTGTTGCAAACTTCTACTCTTAGCAACGTAAGAAGTTGTGCTTTTGGTTTTGGGCCCTAAAGATCTAGCCATGTGGGATTATTGTAGAGGCGTGTTGCCATGCACTGCTTCTTCGGTGTTAACCATACAGTATATACAGCTATACAAGTACAGTATATATAAATCTATACAAATAGAGTATTTCTTTGCTGTTATGACTCCACACTGACCCGTGTGTTCATTGATTTGGAAATAATCAGGTGGTTTTTGAATCCTGGTTAATAACAAAGACTGACTTTTTGTCCTGTCTGGTGCTTACCCTTAGAAACAATTAAAAAAACCCAAACTCATACTAAGCTTTTGTTATACAGGAAAAAATGAGTGTAGTGGTAGAGTTGCTCTAGGTAGATGCCCATTGACTGTTCTCATCAGTTCCTTGTCATATTTAAAGTTCTTAGTTCAAAGAAACAGGTGACTTTGAGATGACATGCTGCTGTATAATATTGAAGTATAGTGCTGGTACCATTAATCTCAGAGTGAGGGATCTGTGTAATTATTTGGGGAGGGCAGTTTGTGATGCTAAGCATCAAGGATCTAGCTTAACTTAAATTGGTGGGAAGCTATGAGCACACAGCACCTGTTAAAATGAGCGTCTGAAGGAACCTGCAAGAGAACTGTAGGCTGTGAGGCATGACCTGGTGAAAACAGTAGACCAGTTTATCTGAAATACCAATTTTCAGTGGTTAGTAATACACAAAGTTGGATACTGACTTCTCAGTGACTTAAACTGGGGATACTGGTATAAATTCTTCTGGAGAATTCTGTCATGTTATGCAGTACAGTTAAGCTGCTTTAATGGGGAAGCTAAAGGTGTGATGATCTTCAACTGTGTTGAAAACTGTGTGATTAAGTTTCTTCATACTGTATTCTGTGCTATTGCTTCATCAGAGGATCTAGGCTTTTGTATAGGTTATTTTGTGTGGCAGAAATGGGAGGAGACTTAAGTCTAAAGCTGAGGTAGACTACAGAAACTGGGAATGTCAATTGCACTGAATGCAGTAAGTTTCAAAAGCTGTTTTGAAAGTCTAGTGGTTTAATGGTTGGCCATTTAACGTTGTAGGGCCAAGAAAAGCTGCTTAAGGCACACTGGCACAGTAAGTACTACTGTTTTGGGACAATGCTTTTTGTTTGATCAGGCTGCTAGCAACACTGCTTCCTCTAGAGCCTTGTCTGCCAAAACAATACTGGTTTTAGGACTAACCTTTGTGCCAAATCATGTTACTTGATCAAGCCTAACTACATCTGCTTTAACAAGCCAAAATGCTAAGTGCAGAAAAATTACTTAAATGTTAATTGGGGTGGGGTCTGAAGTCTTTAATGTTTCTTGTGAGGTCTGGCTCTATAGCACAACTAGCAGGGCACCTATGCTTTCTAGCAAAATAGATGCTGGGGGCACAGCAGCAGATGTATGTAGTGGTGGTCTGGCTTTAGACACAGCCCCTCTAAAATTACATTTTGACAATATTGATGGAGGCTCATCAGTCCTGTTCTCTCGGTGCCCAGGGCTCACTAGCGCTAGGCTACCAACAGCAACTGCTAAGATACCAAAATGCTACATTTCTGGAGTATGTGGCCTTTTTAGCTAATTCAAACCACCTCTGCTATCCCAGTTTCACTTTGTGATGACAAGTAGAAGAGTGTTGGTTTGCAAACTAGTCCTGGAAGGGTATTTGATAAGAGGAAAAAAAGCTTAAATATCTTCAACCAGCAATTTTAAACCAGTTTTTCTCCTTTTGCAAATGAAAGTTATTTGTTCCTTTTAAATTCTCTTCAAAGTGAAAGGATGTTGTATAAACTTCCACCTGTTCATCAGGCTAGTCATATTTTTCCATAACAAACCACAACACTTTGTATTAGCAGTTGATGCCCTTTGCTAGCTAGTGACATGCAGCAAGGGCATCTTAGGAAATACGGGTTCTGATAAGTGTAGTGTGGCTTCCTAGCTCCTTACAGCTTTCCCCAGAAAAGCTTCACTTAGAGTTCCACCTCCAGCAGTGTTGAACATGTTAAGGGATTGCACCATATAGAAAACAGTAGCCCTGTGTTTGCGGACGCCCTCATGTAAATTAAGCTGGTGTAATCTGCATAGAAAGTATTTACAAGGCACTGTGAATTGATCTCTGCTGTGTTATTTGCTTATTTCTTGCTTTGTATTTCAAGTGCTAGGTTTAGGACAATATCTAGTGAATGAACAGGGGGAAACCAGCATGTCACACAAGGCTATTCTGGAGTCTGTAGGCTTCAGTTGGCCATATCAAGCTACCCAAGGAGCCAAAAGCAAGTTGATTTGGATATTTAAAAGAAAGTAGAAGGGAGGGAGTATTCCCTTGCTGACAAGGAGTATTTCACCCCAGTGAGGAGTGGGGGGAGGCAGGAGAGTTCACATCCATGCCAGGCACTTGCAGCCCCCCAAGAGCAAGGGTACAAGGGCGTACCATGGGCATGGCAGTCTAGACTTACGTCTACAGAGACATCATGCGATAAATGCAAGTTAAGCTCTTCCAGAAGAGGCTTTATTATAGAGTCATGCTACTGCTGAAAAACAGACTTCCCAAGAGATCTCTTGCTCATGCCTGAGCAAGCTCCTGGTCTTGCAGGCATCTTTCCTGGGCACCACTGAGTTGACAGCTTGTCGTTGGGTCCTGTGTGGGAAGAGGGAAGGCAGGCAACTCTGGTGCCACTGGTCTCACACCAGCTGTGGCACTCAGACTTGGGATTTGCTTTGCTTTTAAAACTACCAGGCTATTTTTAGCTTTACTTTGGAAGTTTCAGGAAACACCAGTGATTGTTCTGTCAAGTAGGGAAATCCTTTTTCAATATGTCAGTTGCTTGCCTAGGCTCTGGGTTTGTTTTTCACTAGTGCATGATGGAGTGAGGGTTTGCCAAAACTGCTGACTCTCTGCTTGTGAAATCTGGAGGGCTGGTTGAGGAACAATCCTTAGAAGTTTTCCCATGTGTGTCACCACTGGTCTATCTTTCCCGTTCCTTTGCATGAACATTGTTTGGATTTACTTGTGTAGCCAGCACTCCAAACACACTATCATTAGTGTGCTTCTGTTTTCAGGCTGAACCACCTATGTTCAAGATGATTTTAAACCAAACTTTGCCTAGTGGATAACTCTCAAGTCTTCTAAAGCTGGAGCAGTGTGACACACATTGCTTTGTATTTCTGATCTATATTGCATCTTGGGCTTAGGGAGGTGGGGTGGGGAAGGAAGGGTGAAATGGTATAAGACACCAAAAGTCCAAAGGCTGTTGTGGTGCCTTCACAATGAGTTAACAGCACTACACATTACTTACCAGTGTGCTTTTCCTAAACTGGCTTGACCTTGCCTTAGCCCAAATCTCTGTCCATCAGAATAAGGGTGCCCTTCTGAAATGCTGGATGTTGATGTCCATGTTCTGCCCTTTATACTTTGCGTGTCTTCCCAATGCACCTCAGTAATGAATTATATCTGCTTGTTACATTTCTAGACTGGAGGCCCAAAATGAAACAGGACAGCGTGTTCACTGCTACGTCACAGCTCTTGCTACTCGTTCAACTTTTCTGGAAAAAAACAAGAGCTTTCGTCCTACCCACTGGATAAAAGAACATAATGAAAGACACTATCTCAACAAAAATGGTCTCCGTCGCCAAAACCTTACCAGGGATTGCCACTCTCGGCATATCAAGCACAACGGACTGTTTGTTCACCAGCCTTGCCAGCGTCAGTTCAATTACTGATGGCTCTTGTGGTTTTAATCTATGGTCTAATTGTTTTTTTAGGTTGCTCTTGTTTTCATACATAAGTAAGTAAGTTTGGTCAATCTGAAGCTGATCGTCAATCCTTCAAATACAATCATAACTAGTGTTGCATTCTTTTGAAATGACACATAAATCTCTGAACATCTTGCAGCAAGTCCTAAATGTTGATGCTAAATATCAATGTCTTGGAAGCCTATCAGTATGATAGTTTGTGTGCTGTTTTATAAACTATGATGTATAGATGGATTCTTAGTTGGTATTTTAAAGAAACTTAACTGAGATGGAAATCAGTTACATTTTGCATTAATCAAAGTGGAGTTAGAAAATTTGAGGTTAGCCATATGCTTTAATGACCAGTACTCAACAGCTTGTGCATCTGTCTGTATTCAGCATAAATGATTACTTTCTAACAAGGAAATACTGTAGCTGCTGGTGGATATTACATAGCTATGCTGAACTGTTACAAGAAGGACATCTAATCTGAATTGCCTAGTACCTATTTGTGTTAGTGGAGTCTGTGTAGGTATGTTGGGTACTTAATATGGATATCAGAAAAGGGTTAAATGTCCCCCCAATATTGTTGCAGTGTGATATGGCACTGGTGTTACAGATGTAGTACCTCACAGTGGACTAGAAGGAAAAGTGGACCTATGGGTTGAGTGCAGACACAACCCAGAGAGCTGAACTGGGTTTTACTTGGTACAGTTCAAGTTCTTACTCCCTTTCTGGAATTCTTGCTCTTTCTGTCTTTGAAAGATCTATTTCCCCCACCCTATTTCATTTAATCTCTAGTCTAGTTAAAGGAAAAAGATGGTGGATCAACCATTCTTTTAGTCCCATCAGTAGCTGACTGCTCTTTAAAGAAGTCAGGCTGATGGATAGCTATTTCTGAGCTGCTAATTGCTGTTCGATTGTCTCATATTTACAGATCGAGAGTAGCTCAAAAGTGGCTAGAAGGAAGGTTTTATTTGAAGTTCTCCTAATTTTCTCTTTCCCTATGAAAATGAAGTCTGAGTTAATTGTGACTGGAAATGAAGGGCTGTGTGTGGCAGGGAGAAGGGGATGCTGAAAAACAGTCTTACAGAACTAAACACAGTGATAACAGGGTGTATAAAAATTGAGATGGATTGTCAAGTGGTTGTTCTCCTAGCCCATGGTGGGCAGAAGGACTGGATGGTAGTTCTGTGGGCCAACAGGAAAGAAAAGCCATTCAAAACTAACAAGAGTTTTCTTAAGAACACTGTGCAACTTGTTTTGGAAGTTGGCAGGCACTTAGAGAAAAAAAAAAAGAAGTAAAGCTCACCTGTTAACAAAGAGTGTGTATTACACAGCAGCCACATGGCACGCCAAACTCTGATAGATCAATCTGGGAAGTGGATTAAATGGCTATGGAGGTGAGGAAGCAGAAATCTGCACTGAAAGAAGAGGGGAAGTATAAGTAAGTTTATCCCCCTTTCTGTCAGTGCTGAATGTGACTTACTGTTTTTCCCTTGTGTTTAGTGCTTAGGGCATTAAAGTGTTAACATTTAAACTATGTCTTCCAGTAGTCCTTATACAGATGTTAGTGTGAGGAGTCTTTGAAATTAGACAAGATCAGTAATGAGAATTATTCCAGACCTGTGAAGTATTTTAAATTCAGCCAAATAGCTTCAATTTCACTGAAGCAAAACCCCAACAATTTGGATTGACCCTGATGTAGTGGTACTGTTGCACATTCTGCAGCTGGAATTGTTGTGGAACATACTTAATGTACAGGAAACAGCATTCATAACATCTGTTTCGCTGCAGATGTGCTGCTTCACTGGGATTAGTTAGGATTGTTGCAAAGGAATGTTGACAAATAGTTAAATGTGTAAAAGCAAGAGGTGCTTTCCTGGATATGCTAGGGATTTTTCTAAGACACATTGAGTTCACGTGGACAGTGAAAGAAAACAAAATTTGTCACTTCGTGAGTTTCTAAACCAGATTTTGTTATTACTCTTTTCAGTATGTGCCTGTGGCCATACAACAATTCCTTTGTGGTCCAAATACTCTGGTTTATCTGCAATAGCTGTAGTTTCACCAGTCTCTCATCTGTTCACTCTTACTTGTCTCAGATTATCTACTTTTATCACTCCAACTTTTTGTCTTAAACTTCCTTCTCCTCACTGCCAACTTTCTAGCTCAGGAAAATTCTTTGCTTTCCTGTATTTTTCTTAATATAAAGTCCTTCAGCTTTAATTTTCTTAAAGTGAAATGAAGGAAGATGGAGTCTCCACCGCCCTGTGTTAGGAGGAGTGAGTAATCCTCTAACTCTTAATGGGGAGATGGAGTTGAGAGTATAAGGCTCTCAGGCATTACAATGAGGGCCTTGGTCTGTTCTTCTCTAGGCAAGTAAATGCAACTTTAGACTGCTCCTAGAATTGGGAGATACTGATCTTTTTATACTACATTACTAGATGACTTTCTGGTGATGAAAACCTATATCTTTCAGGATATAAACTATTTTGTTGCACAAAGCTGTGCTTCTCAATTTGTAATATTGGAAACCATATTATTGTGTGAGATAGTACTGCATCAATGGCTTTTTGTTAATTTGTTTTAAGTATTTATGTTGGTCTAGCCCTGTTTTATGCCTGGAGCTATTGGGCAATTAGATTTGTTTTGGTTTTCTGTTTTAATAGTGAGCTGTGTGGCTTTTTATATGGCTTTTGAATTGTATTAAAGTGTGTTGTTTTTTCTTGTAAAAGTGGAGGCCTTGCACTGTCTCATACCGATCGATATTCATGAATCTTGCTGAAACTGTATTTTCGTATGTATTGGTCAGTAGACAGATTTGCATTTTAAACTGTGCCTTCTACACAGCAAACTTGAAGATTCAAAAGGGACATTTCAGTTAGGATTAATACTGTACATCAGTCTATGCATATATGGCAGCTTCTCTCCAGAGCCACTTCTCTATTTGTAGCAGTCCTTTTGATATGGAAGAATGTCTGGCTCTTATTTTTAATAGTTCAACACGGGCTGAAAACCGACAAAATACAGCACTTTGCCAAAAGTTAGCATTGCTTAACCAGTGTGTATTTACTAAAGCGATCTTCTGTATTTTGTTTTCATAGTGCGTTCTACGCACCATGGTCTTAACTCCCAATAAAAAATGGCCTATTAAAAATTGTCAGTCTGTTCTTTTACGTTACAGGTCGGTCAAAATCCAAATGCCTGAGCACTCCATTCAAGTGTGGTAGGTACAAGTACTGAGTATTTCAGAATGGTTGTTCTAGTGCAGAAGTTCCTCTGGGACTCAATCTGCATTGCTGATCAAGTGACAATGCGTGGACTAAGTAGTGTTACACATCTCTGCCAACTGCTGTGTTTCCTGATCAGCATGCAGCAGTACCATAGACGAACAGGACATACTATCACTTAAAATGTGCACAGGGTGGGGGGAAGGTTTTTCCTTATCTAGGCTGAGCTTCTCTTGCTTCAACTCATACCCATTGCCTATCATCTTCCACCCATGAATACTGACAAAAATCCATATGGAAGGCTGCTGTTAGCATTCAAGAGGTGGAAGTGGGGACAGGTAACCTGTGAGGGACAACAGATCCTGTGCAAATGTCCAGGGATAGGGGAGCCAAGCCATCTGTAGCTGAATCTGTTCAAAGGATGTGGAGGACAACAGGCCTTCTACAGGTATATCAGCTGCAAAAGGAAGATCAGAGGAAATGTGGGCCTGCTGCTAAATGGGGCAGGAGTCCTCATGACCAAGGATGTGAAGAAGGCTGAGGTACTCCATGTTGTCTTTGCCTTGGTCTCTACTGGTAAGACCAGCCTTTAGGAACTGCAGGCCCCTGAGGCCAGTGGGAAAGGCTAGAGTAAGGAATATCAACTCTTGGTTGAGAAGGATAAGGTTAAGAAATGCTTAAAGAGATGGTACATACACAGACCTGTGGGACACATCCATTATTGGCAAAGGAGCTGACTGATGTTACTGTGGAGCTGTTTGCCATTATCTTAATGGTTGTAGCAATGGACAGGGTTCCTGTGGGCTGGAATAAAGCAAATGTCCTTCTTGACGATAGGAAGGACAAGAAGAATAGGGGGAACTAAAAGACAGTCAGTCTTACCTTGATCTCTGGGAAGGTTCTGGAGAAAATAATCCTGGAAACCATTTCCAAACATGAGTAAGAAAGTGATTAGGAGTAGCCAGAATGGATTTATGCAGGGAAAGCATGCCTGACAACCTGATGGCTTTCTACAATTAGATGACTGGCTCAGTGGATGAAGAGAAAGCAGTGGATGTTGTTTATCTTGACTTTATCAAGGCTTTTAACACTGTCTCCCATAACATCCTTGCAAACTGATTAATTATGGACCATGTAAGTAGATGGTGAGCAGGTGTGTTGACAACTGGCTAAACCCCTGTGCTTGAAAGGTTGTGATCAGTGGCATGAAGCGTATCTGGAGGCCAGTTGCTACTGGTGTACCCTATCAATACGGGATCTTACACTGTTAAAAACCTTCATTAATGACCTGGGTCATGGGTCAGAGTGCACAATCAGCAAGACTGCAGAAGATAGGAGTTGTTTATATACCAGAAGGCTGTGCTGCCATTCAGGAGGACTGTGATGGACTGGAGAAACAGGCTGACAGGAACCTCATTGGAGATCAACAAGGGGAAATGTGGAGTCATGAACCTGGAGGAAAAATAACTTCAGGCACCAGGCCAACTGGCTGGAAAGCACCTTGGCAGAAGAGGCCCTGGGGATCCTGATGGACACCAAGTTGACCATGAGCCAACAGTGCAACCTTGTGGCCTCAAAAACTAAAAGCTTCCTGGGATGTATTAGGAAGAGTGTTGCAATCTCTGCATGGAGAGAGGTGATCCTTCCCTTCCACTCTGTGCTGGTGTCCAGTGCTGAGCTCCCCAGTACAAGAGAGACAAGGACATGCTGGAGTGTATCTAGCAAGAGATGAGGGAGATCATAATAGTATTGAAGACTGAAATAATGGGGAGAGGCTGAGAGCTGGGATTATTTAGTCTGAAGAAGAAAAGGCTCGGGGGGATCTTGTCAAGGTGTGTAAACACCAGATGGTGGCAGTAAAGGAGATGGAGTCAGACTCTAGTGGTGCCCTGTGAAAGGACAAAAGTCAATGGGTACAAGCTGAAATACAGGAAATTCCATTTAAATGTAAGAAATAGGGTTACTGGTCTTTGGTTGTTTTGGCTTTTTCTGAAAATGCATGTGAATATTTTTTAATCCCTGCTGGTTATCAGGGATCCTTGATCTCTGGGGCTTTTCAAAGATCATGGAGAGGGGCCTTGCAAGGACATCAGTCAGCACATTGGATGCAGGCTGCTGGGCTTGATGGACTTGTATGATCTGAGTTGTTGCAAGTAGTCCCTGACTTGATTCTTGCCCACTGAACAAACTGGGTGACAAAATGATCTATTTAACTGACAGCAGTGAAAAGGAATTTGTGCAACAAAGCATCCATCTTCTCAGAGCAAGCACTGAATAAAACCTTTCCTTTTCAAATGTAGATTTTGTGAACTGTACATTTATCAAAGCAGCAACTCTATGCTGAGAGCTGTACAGTATTCTGCAGGAGGAAATTTGACCAATTATATAATATAATTGTATCCATACAGATAACCTGACATAGCTATACTGATAGTGTTCCTCTTGAGGGTGCTTAGTTCAGACTTAATGCTGCTTTTTAAATTTAGGTTGGATGCTTTCCAAAACATCATGAACTAGTGTTTTTTAAAACTTCTCTGTACCAAAGCAAAAATGTTCATACAAAGGGTCATATCAACGTAACCATATTGACTTAAATTCTCACTTTACATTCTAGTTTTCCTGTTTATATAAATCCTTGTACGTCTTGGATGAAGCTAGCGTACTAATTACTGTTCTCTCTGACACATAACACTGGTGGAGGCACTCTTTTTCCTCACTGAGTTGTTCAGTATCTGCTTTCTTTGTCACATTCATGACTTTTGGTGTGTGTTTATAACCACAAAATGTTGTCACCTCCGTTATTGAGTGATACTTGCAAGGAGGGTTCAGGCTTTTTGACACACATAGAAATGACTCATGAAAAGAACAGGCCAGTGCTCCTATGGCACTGTTGTTTCCATGATGTGGTCATGATAAATCAGTCTTAGAATAAATAGGACTAAACTGAGACTTAACAGGATGTGTATAAAATTTTGTTTCTCAGCCAGACTTTTTCTTCATGAAAATACTGTCCTGGAGCTACTGCTGTATAACTAATACTTAAGAAGTTAAAGTTTCTTGACTTGTTCCAAAGTTTTGTGGGCAGATTGATAGTTGAATGCTCAAATATCTTAATGAGGCAGATAACTATATTGTAATTTAATGGGCAAGCTAAGAAAAAATAATAATAATAGCCAAAAAAGAAAACCCAGATAAGAGTAACAAAACTGGGCTAGTGGCCAGGAGCAGTCTGCAGATCTCAACTTACAGATGTGGGCTGTGCCATAAGTCTATACTTTCTCCTGAAAGGATAAAGAAACATTGATGTTTCCAAGCAAGATGACCTAGTCAGGCAATATAATAAGAAATATAATTATGCCCCAAAATCAGTCTATCTGAACGTTAAGAGTCACAGATTGCCTGGAATGGGGCTCTGGAGAAAATTAATAGAGGCAGAGAGAGGTGGGAAAGAGGGATGCCTCAGACTTTTAGGGTATGTGGGTAATGGCCAACAGCTGTCAATTTTTGCAAGGTGGATAAAGAAGATGAGATCACAGTTAAGGAAGCAGGGACTGACACGGCCAGAGGTATCCTTTTGTCTATTCCCAGCACTGAGTTTCAGCTCTAGCTCCTCTGTCTGTGGTGTGAGACTGAGGAAAAGGAGATGGATGTGTCTTGTATTAAATAGGGAGGAGAGAGGAATTTGGCTTCTGTGGCTAGTGGCAAACTGCCAAACAGCTGAATTAGTACATACATCTTTATTAATAGTGGGTAGTTTGGGATGGGGTATTATCTCCTGCACGCTATCTTTGCGTCATGATGTGCCCTAAACATAGCCAAGGCTGGGGCTATGGAGAATCATAAGTCTTAGTCCCCAAGTGTTGAAAAGGTGTTTGCTACAGTGCTTGAAAGCTGGACCATCACCAGTAAACACTCTTCACCTTGCATGCTTGGGAATGAAAGTTCTGAGCCCAGGGCTCAGCAGCTGTAGGTTTGATGAGGTGATGTGAGTCATCTGAATGAGAACCACACACACTCCTAGGTCAGAGGCTGAGCTGCAGAGAAGAGGGTCTGCCCCTGCAGCCAGCTGCCTGCTTCTTCTGGCAGCAGGGGCAAGGGGTGTCTCCTAACATGCTGCCCACCCTAGGAGGCCATGGTGAGGATAAGTTAATCTATTTTAAAATACTATATTATTTTTTTAAAATACTGAATTATTGTCCAACTTGTGTTCAATGTAGTTCTTTTCTGTGACCTGAGATTCTTTCTTTTCCCCTACCTACACTTATCTCCTGGTCCAGAAGGTGTCATGTTTACAGCCCGGTGGCGAAGCAATGCTGGAAAACATGAGAAAGGTATGTTCTGTGATTTCTTTGAGCTGCAGACAGAAGATCCAACAGAGGGGTAGGTGAAGATAAACTCAATGTTTGGCTGTTAGTTACAGGTGCTGCTTCCCACTGCAGAGATGCTGTCCTTACTGGGGTGTGACTGTGGGCTTTGTTCAGGAGATCAGCCATAAGGATTGTACTTTAAAGGTGTTTCACCTTTGATGTCTTGAAAGTGAAAGTTTAAATGTTCACGTACAGGAAAGGATATGGGTCTCTGACAGGACATGGATAAAAGATCTCCTGTGTGAATGAAATTTCAGGACAAGATAATGTTTATTGTAAGCTTATTACTGCTGAGAGAGGTACATCAACTCAAGAAGAAAGAGGCTACTAACAAGAGCGAGAAGGATGCAGTCCACTGGTTTGTTTTATGACTGCTGGGAAGTGATAGCATCTACTTCTGAATATGGGTTTAAAAGGTTGGTAACTCTCTTTCTGCTCCCCTCCCCGCTTTAAAAACATGCCTTGAAAAAATCAAGTCAAAGAGGAAATCCTTTTATCGTACCATTCTGTCATAGGTCTGACCCTGCAAATTGTAAGGGAACTTTTAACTTATTTTTGATCTCTACTTGATTTTTCTTCCTTTATTATAAAAATAACTCATAGTACTGGTTGTCTTAAGCTGATCTGATTGTCATACAGGCTGCTTATCAATAGCTCATCATTGCCTATGGTCTGCATTGCTGGCATTGACCTTAGAAAGACA
The DNA here is from genome assembly GCF_047716275.1 of Strix uralensis. Classification (NCBI taxonomy): domain Eukaryota; kingdom Metazoa; phylum Chordata; class Aves; order Strigiformes; family Strigidae; genus Strix; species Strix uralensis. Next base: position 149,072,789 of record NC_133972.1, on the reverse strand, counting down.
TATTCACATGCTTATGACTATACAGTTTACTCTGTGTTATATTTTAGCTAACAGGTTCTTAATAACTGTAATATGGGTTCTCTCCCCACCAAATCAGAAAAAAAAGCCCCAAAATAAGTCAATCTTGTAAGGTTTTAAAAATGTTCTTTAATGCATATTAAACTGGATCATACCTTGTTTGAAAACGTCTCTGAAATGAAACAAGCAGAAAAGTAGAAGAATATTATAGGTTCAAATAGAAAACAAGGGTTTTGAAACCCCAGGGTTTCAAGTTATCCCATGCTGTTCAAGAGAAAAAAACATTACGGTTTGTGAAGGGTGCAACTTCCTACTAAAGGATTCTTCTTTAGGAGGGGTATAAAACTTTAACAGTGCTTTGCTTAAGCTACGTAGCTGGAGCCATTCTGCAATAAATAAGCTTAAAACACCTCTTAAAAACAATAAAGTTCATCCACACAAGAGTCTTGTAGCAGGCCTTTTCCCTTAACTAAGCTTTGACAACATGGCTGTGACTCAGAAGGACAAAGCCTAGCAGCACAAATGAATGACTATATTTGCTGCAACAAGGTAGGAATACAGGGGACAATATTCCATGTTATTTTGTGCCTGGATCACAGTGTAGCTGTGTGCAAATGTTTATAATTAAATACTGCTCCCTTCCTTGGGACCAACCAGGTGGATTCAGAAGCTCTGGGAGAAGAGCAGTACTAAGCACACTCAATAACTGGATTGATCCTCACAGCTTTTGATGTGTGTTTTATAGATCCCTGGTAGACTCTGGGCTCCTTCAAAGAGATCCATAAAAGGATAACCAAGAAAAGCAACCTCAGCTGTGTAAACTTGTAAGGAAGGCCCTGTAATTCCCACCTTTCCAATGGGGTTCACACCTTCTCTGGAACATATCTAGAAGTGGTAATTAGAAAAAAAAAAAAAAAGGAAGAAAACTGCTAGACTAATCGAAAAGGACTTCTTAGATCCCAGCACAAATACCACTTAGCAATTGTAGTGTATTTCTAGAGGCTTAAAAAAATCTTCTCTCTTTTACACTCATCCCCCCTAAGGAGGCATCCACATAATGAAGGAGGATGTACTGTGTGTTAACTCACTTGGAAATGTCCCAGTGTGGACTCAGTCAGTTTAGTTTTATTGCCACATCAAAAGGTCAGCACATTAGCTTACATTAAAATCATAATTTCATTGTCTGCAGCAGGATTTTATTACACACTAGCTTCTGGGTTTTTTTTCTGTACTGCTGAAAATTTATGGGAGAAGTTGCTGGCAGAGTGGAGAACGCTTATGGGACCTGATGCATTTTCCACTACTGAGGCAAAACCACAAATATAGTGGCACGCAACCTGCAGTAACTCACATCAAAAGGTATGAAAAAATAAGCTGTGTAGTCATTAAGGTCTTTCTGCTGAGACCTATTCATGGCAGACCTGATATATTCAATTTTTAGCTACTACTCACTTTCTAGCGTTCTCCTTTCACAATCTGCCATAGGATTTATTCCTGATGCACCAAAACTGCTTTGCTGCTTGGGGGCTGGCTGCCACCAAGCCTTCATTTGACATCTGTGAGGAGTAGAGGTTTTTTAGGGAAAAAGATACTTTGTGTCCTCTCTCTTGCTAGCCCCTTCATGAAATGCCAGTTCTTTTTAACAAGTTAGCTATGGTAGGGTTTCAAATTCAGCGAGTCAGTTAAAGGCCCGAGGTTAGAGTTAGGTCAAGTTTGCCCAGATTCAGAGACCATCTTCCTTCTGTAGTCGGAGGAGTAGGAGATGCATTTCCGGACAGCAGGATGTGTCTTGCTGGTTGTCTTCAGTGGAGATCAACTAACAAAGCTAACTGCACGTCTACTTTAGGCATCCCAAACTACAACATGAGTTAGATTTCTTGAAATGAGATGGTGCAGTATAGGCAGTTGACAAAGATTGTTTCTAAGTGCCAAAGAGATTGAGCAGATGACAATGGTTTGTGGGTTTTTTTGCATCCCTTTTGAACCACAACTAGCAGATTTTTGATGACTGGAATGGGCATTTTGAAGAGCTGAGGAAGCTGGGTGGCTGCAATGTCCATCTCATGCATGCTGCTTTACTTGAAGTTTACAGGAATCATTGTCCCCACTCCATCAGGTGCTGTAAGGACCCACAGTTGAGAGATGGCCCTTGCTACCCAAAACTTGTGACCTGTTAAACTGCTGTTAGGAACCCTACTTACCATCTCCGCTTTTGGTGGGCTGTGCTGCCTTTCCTCTTGCCCTTTAAAATGGCAAATCTATGAGAAGGTAAGCACCAAAATCTGGCTATCGTGCTTAATTACTGTAATATGTATTTGGAGGTGAAAACTATGTTTACTCTTTAATAGCATTACACTTGGGAAAAGAAAAAGCAGAAGTGGAGAAAAAAGAGATGAGGTGGATTTATTTGAAGGCAGCTGCGGCTTCTCTTCGTGTTGTTCTGCAGCATGTGTGCTCTGCACTGCAAGAGAGGAGAGGTAAGGTACCCCTTGTTTTTCATCAGCAAAATGGCTGCAGGTGCCTTGTGTCAAGGTGAGGGCTTGCCTCCACGCACAGCCCCTGCCGTGGGTGTTTTAAAGAAAAGCGTGCACTCAAACCATTGACAAGTACATGGTACTGTGGAGTTTGGTTGCTTTTGGGGTAGTGTGGATTTTTTTTTTTTTTTTAGGATATTTATCAAGAAAACTCCATGCAACCCTTGAGTGATGTTACCAGTGACAGGGAGGCGTGCTTGGCAGTGAGGGTAAGCTTCAGCATCACCTCCTGACAGGGAGGAGGATTGCAGGGTGGGCACTGCTGCCCTGGGACTCAGCGGGACCCTGAGGCGCGGTGGCGGGCCTGGATGACGCGTGTGGGAAGCTACTGGGCAGGGGACAGGGCCGTCCGTGGGACACCATGGAGGCTGTGCTTGGGGGAGGCCTGTTTTCTGCTGGGACGAATTTCTCTGTGGTTAAGCTTGCTGCAGAAATGGAGGGAGAGAGAAGGGCCCTCAGGGAAGGTTTCGGATACGAAGGCCCGGGCGGGCCCCTTGTGGCAGAGCCCAGGCCCCTCGCAGCAGAGCCGGGTGCCTTCATGGAGCACAGCTGGGTGAAGGTCGTTCTTGTCTGGTGAGATGTGTGACAGCCACCGGGCAGCGGGCTGACACCCTCCGCCCCGTGACGCGGGGTGTCGGGGGCCGGTCCCACAGCAGTGGGGTGTGGGTGGGTCAGGAGGCTGGTGCACAGGGAGCAACGGGGTGTCGCCGAGGGCTCCCCAGCCGCACGGGGGGCCGGTGGGACGCATCCCCGCTAACAGGGGCTGCCGGCGGCGACACCGGGCGGGCGGGCGGGCGGCTGCCCTCGGGGGGGCGGGAGGAGCCGCCCCGCCCTCAGGCCGCGGCGGGAGCGGGGCGGGGCGGTGCAGGGCGCGCGCGGCGGTGCCGTGTTTACATTCCGCCTCGCGCTGCACGTTGCCGCGGAGCGGCGGGCTCCCATTGGCGGGAGCGGGCGGCGGCTCCGCCCCGGGGCGGGCGGGCGGGCTGCGCTCTGCCGGGCGCGCGGCGTGCGCGGCGCGTGGGGGCCGCCGGCGGAGCCGCCGCGGCGGGGCGCGGACCCGGGGCTCAATGCAGCGGACGGGGGTGACGGTGCCCGGGGTGCCCCGCCAGCGGGGCCGGGGCAGCGGGCGGCTCTCCCCGCGGGGCGGCGGCGGCGGCGGCAGCAGCAGCAGCAGCCGCCGCCCTCCTCCCGGCACTGCCCGCCGCTCTCCCGGGACGCCTCCGCCAAGGGAGCCGTGGCGGGCGGGACTGTCCCGGCAGCGGCGGCGGGCGGGGGCGCCGCTGGGCCCGGGGCGGCCCCGCGGCGAAGGGGCGGTGCTGGGGCGAGCGGGGCGCGGGCGCCGGCGGAGGGAGGGCGGCGGGCGGGGGAGCTGTCTGCCGCCCTCGCACATGCGCAGCGCGGGCCCGGGCCGCGCTATATAGCGACTTGGCGCCGGCGCCAGCTGAGCAGCGCGGCCCGGGCGGCGGCGGCAGAGGTGAGCGGGGGGCGGCGGGAGGGGGTCCCGCCGGGGGGGATGGGGGGCGGCCGCCGTCGCGGCGGTGGCGGTGGTGGTAGCAGCGATGATGATGATGATGATGGTAGTAGCGGCGGCGGCGGTTGCGATGGTGGTAGCGGCGGTGGCTACGATGGTGATGGTGGCAGTGGTGGTGGCGGTACGGACAGACCCGGTGCCGCTGTGAGGGGATGTGAGGGGCGCAGTGGCGGCGGGCGGCGGGGTGGCGCGGGGCGGCGGGCGGGAGCGGTGAGGCGGGCTGCCCGCCCGGGCACCGTTTTGGAGGGAGAGCGGCTGAGGAGAGCCGGGGGGGGGGGGGGGGGGGGGGTGTCCGCGCGCGGCCCCATCCGCCCGGCCGTGCCTGCCCGCCCGGGCCAGGGAGCACTGCGGGGCGCCGCTACGAGGGGCGATGGCCCGGGCGGGCACGGCCGGCGGGAGGCAGCGCGGCGGGCCGGGGTGTCGGCGGGAGCCCGCCATCGCCTCCCCCCACCTTCCCCCGCCACCTCGGGGCCGCCCGGCGGCGGAGAGCCCCGGGGGGGGGGGGGGGGGGCTGGGGGGCGGGCTGCCAGGTTTTGGAGGGAGACGGGCGCGGTGGGGGCGGGGAAGCCGGCCGAGCCGCTTGGCGGGCTGACCCCGATTGCCGGCCCGCGCCGCCCGCCCTCACCCCACCCCGGCGGGTCCCGGCTCCCCCCGCCCTGGCCCTCAGGACAGGGGCCTGGCGAGGACACCCACCCTCACAGCCCCCGATCCCTGCGGTGCCCCAGCCCGCGCTGGGGAGGGGGGATCCCCCGTCGTGGGGGTGTCACCCACTGAGGGAGGGTGTCCCCGTGTGCCAGGGTGCCGTCCCGGCAGCCCTTCCCCCCTTCCCCCTCAGGTTTTGGAGGGAGCCTCGCTCGCAGCAAGGCGGGAGCGCGGGGGAGGGGGGCCGCGGTCCTGCCCCGCTCCCTACCCCCTCAGCACCCCTCGGCCGTGACGGGGAGGGGGGCAGGCGGCGGCTCGGCCCCTTTCGGAGGGAGACCGAGCGCGGGCAGCGGCGGTGGCCCCCCGCCCCAGCCTGACCCCGCTGCGCCCCGGGGCTGGCCGAGGCGCCCCCCCGGCCCGGCGCGGCTCGGCACGGCGCGGCGCAGCGCAGGCCGCCGCCTCCCCGCTCTCTGCAAATTGGCGCGGAACCGGCGCGGCGGGAGCGCGGGCGGCCCGGCCCGGCCCATCCCGGCAGGTGTGGGGGGCCGGCGGCGAAATCGCTCCGGAGGGAGCCGCTGCACCGTCAAAACGCGTGTCGGTGTGGGTGCAGGGTGTAGAGGGAGATGGTGTGTGTGTGTGTGTGTGGGGGGGTGTTGGAACTCCCCACATCCTCTTGCATGGAATAGGTCCCTTTATAGCTTCCCCCCACCGCGGACTAGACGAGCCCAGCTAGCCTGAGCCAAACTGACCGCTGTCGTATGTGGGCATCCCTGTGTATCCTGCTTCAGCAGTAACCCCCAGCAGGAGCTGCGTGTGATATATACCTCAGGTGTTCCTCACACTGGTGAAATGCTTCTGCCCTTCAGCTGTGTAAACCATGCTGCTCTTTGTGATGTGCCTTATGATGAGAAGTGCGGAACTTGGTCCTAACTTCTTGAAGATATGGTAACTGATCTTATGTTATTCCTTTGATCCAGGTAGAGATCTTACAACCCAAAGAAGATGTCAAGACGCAGGTAAGCTGTTAGCATCGTAATACACCAAGCTTATCTGCATTCATCTAACAACTGCCGCTCTCCTAATACCTAATGTCTTTTTGCTCTTTGCAGTAGCCGTTTGCAAGCTAAGCAGCAGCAGCCGCTGTCATGTCAAGAAGAGTCTCCACAAGAACTGCAAGCACCTGAACATCTCCAGACCAGAAAAAGGAGAACAGCAGAGGTGACCAATTTGGGCAACTTGAAAAGTTTAATAATATTGAAAGTTCTCCAGTGCATTTGGAAGGGAGAATCTTTGTTGAGTTAGAAAGTGGGGCAGGAGTAGTAACAGTTTGCTTTAGCTTTAGAGGTGGGTGTGCTGGTCATTGTCAGTGTTTTGATGTGTGTCTCTCTTCCCAGCAGGAGATTAAGAAAAGAGAAGATGGGAAAATTGCTAAAAAACATCAATATGAGATTAAGGTAATTCAATCCTGAATACTGGTTCAAACTAGGTGAGGGAGTCCATCTGGTTTGTGTTGGTGGGTGTGAAGTTGTGCATTCCACACTAGAAAGTATTGAATAGGGAAAGTTTCTAACTTCAGATATTAAAAACTATGGAAGATCAGCACTTCAGCATCTTTTTATATGTTTTTGCTTTTTTACTCATGGCTTTGTTGCAGATAAAGGGTCCTTCAGTGTCGAAACCACTGCAGAGTAAGGTTAGGTGTAAAAATGAGAATAAAACCAGATATTTCAGAATAATTCCATATGCAGAGCAGGTAAAGCCTAGAGGCAAGTCTAAACAAGATCATTGCACTTGTTTTATCTTAAGGTGTGGTTTAGTTAAGAAGACTTATAACTATGCAGGCCCTCTTTACTTTCATTTAACAGTTCTTTTGATTATTTAAATCGATTTAGGAATCTGTTTTAACTAACATAGGCAGCCCCTAAACCAAGTTGTTTATTTTGAAGTGGATTAGTAAAATAATGTAACTTTCTCTTGCAAACAATCTTGTTTGCAGCTATTCTGTTTGTAAGGCAAAGGAGACTAACAGCTATGGTGAAGCAAAAACCTTTTGATTGTGAAGCTGTCTTTGCAAACTTTGTGTAGGGAAAAATGCTGTGTAACTACATCAGCTGTACTTGGAGTGAAACTGCGTGTCACAACTTACCTTTTCTGAAAGGGGGAAATCCTGCTCCCCTGTCTTTTCTTCCTTAATGCACTCTGTCCCCTGCCTTGCTCCATTTTGGGTTCTTTTTAAATGAAGCAGTACGCAGGTTCAACTTGCTAACTTGGCACTACAAAATAATGTTCTTCCAGGTTAGTGAGTTGAACCAACCCAACAGAGGGTCTGACAAGCATCAAAGCTGACAAAATGAGGAAGGGGTGAAACTTGGGCAGTGATGATCACAGGAGAGAAGGAGGAGCAGAATCTCTGTTTTCTTGTAGCTGTGTGCTGTTAAGATCAATACTGCTGGAATATGTAACTTCACTCTTAGGGTACTTCAGCCTGGCTACAAATAGGTTTAGATATACTAACGAAATCATATGTAGTTTGCCTTGCAAAATGTCTGTATAGGAAAAGTTTCTCTGTTCAGGGGCAGGTGTTGCTGCTATTTGTGAATGGGATCCCCCTCTAACTCCACAGAGCCATAATTAAAGTTTTGTGTCACCATTTTGAAGGCTGTCAGCCATTACAGCATTGCATGTGCTTCATGCATTTGATACCTCCTTACTTGTACTGGTTATGTACAACTAAGTATTAGTGAAACAAGTTACAGAGTTCACTAAAGTAGTCTAGAATTCCTTCTCTGAAGCTTTTTGCATGAATAAATTTGTGCTCTTCACCTTTTGAGTCATTGCACCCCATATTTGGCATTGGCAAGCTGAGAGATAGTTCACAGCTGCTGCTTGCTCAGTGAGTATCTAGCTCTGGAGCCGAGATGGGTGGCTCCTCTCTGAAGTGCTTAATTGGAAGATAACAAGTTGCTGAATTTCCACTGAGAGACAGTAGAACCTCCACCCTCTCCTTTCTTTTCCCTCTGAGTAGATAAGTAGATAGGACCAGCAACCTAATGTCCTGTGTTTTAAAGCAATGAGTACCTTTGCCTTATGTACTGTAACCGAGTAGCTCGAGCAATGGATAGGTTACTTGTGGGTTCATAAACTAACGACAGTTATCTTCCTCAAAGCTGAGTTTCCAAAATTTCTCAAATTTGTTTATACATGTTCTGTCTTGACTATGAAAGGCTTTGTTGACATTTAATCTCTTCCTTTGTCTTTCTTGGTGTCAGTACTTGAATTGACGCTGAGGTCCAAAAAGACTAACATACATTACATATATTGTTGTTACTGTAATCTACTTCTTGCCTTCCTTGCTCTCACAGTAAAATCGGCATTTAAAAGATACCTTGTTTATGTTGCAGAGTTGTTGGCCGCCCACAATAACAGGAGGCATCTCACCTTGCATAATTATTGAAACGCCTCACAAGGAATCAGTAACCACTGACTTCTCCAGATTCAAAAAGTACAGGTTCAGAAACGTCTTCATAAATCCATCACCTTTGCCAGAACTCAAGTAAGTTTACCAGATGCAGCAGTTGTTGATATTTTATCAAATATGCTGAACTGCTGCAGTTAAATCTGTTTCTGTATTATGTTTGTATAATAGTGGGCAGCACTCAACCCATACCTCTACTTGTCTCCTCATCCACAAACAATTCGATGTCCAAAAAAATAGACAGAAATTCTGGTGGTTTTTTTTTTTCCCCGATCTTATGAACGCACTGGACAGATAATTTTTGCCTTTCGGAGCTGTCCTTTTATAACTTAACACTGGAGACTATAAGTGGTTAAGAGGCACATAATAGTTAAACTAAACTTCTTCCAGTGCTATTGGAACTGAGTGACCAAGAAATGCTAAGCAAAGTTTTCTTTAAGAACTCAAAAATGTACAAATATGCAAATAAACCTGTGGCAGTATTGCTGCACAGGTGGCTTGCTAATGCAATGCAGTACGCTTGGTGCAGTCACAGTTCTAGAAAGTTGTCCTTCTGCAGAGGGATAGATTAGCTGATTAAACTGGATTTTTCAATTTCTGAATTTTTTAGCCTGGTGTGTTAGATGAGTACCCTGATTGGTGTTTGTATCAGCCTGATGTTTAATGACAGTTCTTAAATTTACTGCAATGCATTAGGTGAATGAGAAGAGAAGCAGAACATGAAGCATTACTTTAAGAGAACCTTTCTAAATACACCATGTTTGTATTTGTTCTGGCCAAAATTTGATCAGAACATGCTGCATGGTGATGTTTTGCCTCAGTGCAAAACAACAGGTCTGTTACAGTCTCTTTCACTGAGTTTCAAACTCAGCTGCTCTTCTCCCTCAGTATTACTCCCAAGCCTGTAGAACTGTGCTTTAAAGAACAGTATGCTCTTCTCTATACCTAGCAAATCACATTTTTGTATGTGTTGAAAGTTTAGTGCAAAGTAGTTTTTTTTAAATAACAATAATAAAAAAAAGGATGGTGAATTTCATGCACTCCTTTAGCAAGGTGTTGGAAACTGCTGGATCCCAAAGATATGTTCAGAAGCAGAATTCCATGCAAGGAGTTTAATCCTTGATGTTCACCTGTCAGTAGGTTCACCTCTTTTCAATCTGGTAAAGCTGAGCTCCATCCTTTCTGATTAGCTGAATATGAGGATCATTTACTCTCTCCTGCCTTCTTCATGCTTTTCTAACTGCTGTAGGAAGGTCATAATAGATTTTTCAATGCCTGCCCACTTAAATGGGGAGACTTGTGCATTAAGCAAGCAAGTATCTCTCCAGCTTTTAACTTACAATGTCAGCAGAATGGAACTGATCTGGGGTAGAATTTGTAGGTGATAGCAGTGATCAGGTCTGTTTAATCTCTCTCTCTGCTTCTGCTTGAGGAAAGGTAAATATATAACTCCAAAAATTTCAGTAGGAAATCAGTATTGCATTGATTAACATGCTGTCCCTCTTAGTAACTGTAGGATGAGAAGCACATCTAAAAAAAAATAAAATCAATTCATAATAACTAACTACAAATGAAAAGCAAACCATATTAATGATATAGGCATCTTCTTCCCAAGTAGGCTTGAGTGCTAATAAATTGTAAGTTAGCAATAAACAAGAACTCAGTTTTTCTCACAGTAGCCTGTTTCTGAGTCTTACAGTAGGCTAGAAAGGGAAGGGATGGATGAGTGACTTCTAAGCACCATCTGTAAATGTTTTTCTCAAACTAAACCGGACAACTTTGTGTATGTTTTCTGTTTCTTGGGGAGTGGGGTGGGTGTGTTTTCTTTCTTATGGGAAGGGTTTGGTTTTTATCTTGCTCTCTGGGCAGCCACCTAACTAGGCAAAATAGGAAGCTCTGGCTGTATGTGCCACTTCGGGATACACACGTTCAGTTTTATCTGCTGTTCTATAAAACTGGACTTGCTGATGATTTTGGCAAGCTGTTGTTGTGGTGATGTAAAAAGTTCAAAGTATACCTGCAGTCTTCTAATTACCATAAGGATCTTTTAGCACGTGGAGTTTTTCTTTTTGTTCCTGAATATCTGTAAACAATAAATAATGTTTTTATAATCCTTTCGTAAAGGTGTATATATACTTAACAATGCTTTGTGTAATTTTATTTCGTAGCTGGGGAAATTCCAAAGACGTCTGGCTCAACATCCTGAAGAAGGAGAACAGATACGCTCATTGCAAACATTTCACATCACTACATTCTAGTTTGCAACCTCACATGAGATCGATACTGTTAGACTGGCTCTTAGAGGTGTGTTCTTTTAGTTACTTTGCCATGTGTTATGCCTGTGAAGTAGACAGATAAAAGCACAGCTTTTACATAAAGATCTAATAGCAAAATATATGGCAATGATAAATGCCAAACTAGTTTGCAACAAAAGGGTTACAATGTACTGCTTTTGATCTTCTTGGTGAGCTGTGTTCAGCAGGAGATGCTGAACCTTGCACACAGGGCAGTGAGCAATAGTACTTAAATTTTGCTCTTTCCACACTACTTCCTGGAAAGGGGAGAAATCTAGTTTTGAGACACTTCTGAAATTGCTATAGACAGATTAATTATGAAGCTTTAATGTTACATCTTAGACTGCATCTAAGCCATGAGACAACTGCATCTGCACTGAGGACTCAAGTTATCATCCTGGCCTTGTCTACATCAAGCACTCTCAGATGTTAGCCCCTGACACTATTTTCTGATGTATTAGTGAATTTTTAATTCTATCCTATGAAGACAGCAGAAGAAAGTAGGGCATTAGTGGCTGACATCTTAAGGTTCTTGATATAGACAGGTTCTTATTTGAAAAGGATTACAGATAAATCATATCCATATTCCAGTCTAATTGCTTTACTTCAGACTATTCCAGTTGTCAAACAAAATGGAAGCTCTCAATCTTGGCAGCCTGTGTGAAGGAGTATTAGTGCTGTAAATAAAGAGCTATGTTCTGGAGGCGTTTCCAAGAAATCTTATATAGAGCATACTCAATCACCACTGCCAAAAGCAACATTTGACTCATACAGTCCTTGCCCATCAGCAGAAGGGATCTTGCAGTTTTACCAATTCCGTAACAAGTACTCCAAGGAGCAGATGTTACAGTGGCACTCTTGCTGTCTTGTGGAACAGTGCAAATAGCAGGGGAATTTCAAGGGAAAGGAAAGGTTTGGTTTGTTTTTTTAAGAAACACAGTCTGAATATAAAAACTATTCCAGTTGTGTACTTTACTACTTCCTCTAATGTGTAATTTACATACCACCATTAAATTGTTTTGTTGCCTTTTTTTAAAAATTCTTGAACTCTTAGGAAATCATCCAATTTCCAAACAAAAATGTCAACAAGGGCCTTGTTGTCCAGCTCAGTGCTTCTATATGCCACGATGGATTAAAATCCCAGCAATGTAGAGAGTTCTCCAGTAGCTCCTAACATTGTCTTCTGAAACATCATAACAGATGCTATTTAACATGGCCAAGCATTATTATGTTCGGGCAATACACTTCTGTAGAAACTGTGCTGGTTTTGTCTGTACATGTTTAGTTCTGGATCGTGTTTGGAGCAGTAGTTAATCATATCAGAGTAGCACATGAATTGGCAAATATTAGATCAGGTCTAAAAGAATGAGATCTGGTGTTACTGCCAACCAGTTGCATTTTTGATGGTCAGGAACGGTTTTTAATTCGCAAGTGAGCTTTCAATCTTGTTTTAGGAAATAGCTAGTAGTAGTGAGATTTTATTCTGACTTTGTATCCAGTGAAGCAGGGCAGGAAGCTTGGACTTGGGATTTATTTCTTGGGTATTCTTTCCTGTTGACAGTATGTAGATTATAAGTAATTTATAGATATCTAACTAGTTTCTGGTTGTGGAAGGGATACAGACTTGCAGATAAACTGGAGTTGTGGTAGACCCACCCAAATTCATTTAGAAATTAGAGGAAAAAGTAGGCCCCTGCATAAGATCTGCAGTCCTGGGCAGTCTCCTTTCCTTTTTTTTGTTGAACTGGCATTTGAACCACTTTGATACAATGCAAGTATTAAAAGTTCTCCCTGCCAGGGAAACCCGCAACTGTATGGAGCAGATGGCCGTTCTTGTGGTTTTGTTCCTGCTTATCCAGGCTGTCGGTGTGCCTGAGGGGCTGCAGGCAGCGCTCCTGGCTTGCCAGCAGAGCCCCCTCGAGCAGGAGCTTCCAGGCTTATTTGCTGTAGAGGCAAAGACTTCAAGTTTTTTAGTGGTTCTGCCCTGGGACAGACCTAGTAGGAATACAGGGAGGATCTGCTCAGTGACTTCAACTTCAGGTTTGAGCCCAAAGTATTCTTAATTGAGTAAACTAGCAGGGTTTTTTGGCTGGTTTGTTGTGTGGGTTTTTTTTTTTTTTTCCTCCCCTCAACGAGGCTGCCTTCTTTCAGTGGAAATTTGTTTGTACTCATTTTTAGGAAAACTGGATGCTATTTAGATTGGAAAAAGTGTGCTTTGGAAGTATGTTAGTGCATCATAGGTAATCCATGCTTAGGTGGGAGCATGGGAAATACTTTTTCCAGTCCCATACTAACAACTACATCCTAATACATCTAGGTATGTGATTGTGTGTGCAAAAGATAAAATTGTGCCTACTGTGGTTTACTGTTAAAGCATGAATACGCCAGTGAGTGTATGTAGTTTTATAACAAAAATCTGAATTTTTTTTTTTCCTGCTGTAGGTATGTGAGGTGTATGCACTCCACAGGGAAACCTTTTACTTAGCTCAAGACTTTTTTGATAGATTCATGTTGACACAGAAGAACATTAACAAGAGCATGCTTCAGCTCATAGGAATTACCTCATTATTCATTGCCTCCAAACTTGAGGTAAGAAGCTCTGTTACAGGGAGGAGGATATTAAGTTTGGAATAACTAAAAAGACAGCAATAATATATTTATTACTTCTGTCTGAATCTTTTGAATTTGGTGGTGTACATACAACACTGAAGGTCAGAAGGGAAATTTTTTTTCTCTTCCTTCAGTTGTGCATGTGTCAATCTCTTGGAGTGTAGTCTTTGTCCTCTTTCCTTAGCAGCAGGGAAGGAGACCACGTAAACTTGAAAGGTATGCAGATGTGCTAGGAGCAGTTTTGTTTTGTTTTGTCTTTCTCCAAATATACAGGGGTTGGCAGACAGTCTCAGGAATGGATGTGGGACTTGAACAAAACCCAGCTGAAGTCTCACACTGCCTGCACATCATGCTGATATCCCTATAAATCTGTTTAGTGGAGTTTTTCTTTGAAAGTGCAGTGATGGTGATACATTACATTGTGCACTACATCTGTGAGCCAAGAGCGTATTTTTGTATAGTGCATAGCAGGCTAGGCTGAGAGGAAAATTTGGGATATTAAGTTTTTATACTTGGAAACCTCCCAATCTAGTTGTTCCTAAAGCTGAGGGAGTGCGCTGCGTGCAGTTGTCTATCCAAAGGAAGTGCATGGGGTATCAGACTGTGGAGCCAGCTGGCAGAAAAGCAGTTCTGCTGGCAAGTTCTCTGTTCCCAACACACCTAGCTATATGTGGGCCCAACTGGCATGACTGGGTTGGCAGATTTCTTTGACCATCTCTGCACCATGGATTTTGCCAGCTACAGTGGCTGTGGGATTTTCTCTCACCTTTTTCTAGTTTTTTTTTTTTTTTTCTTTTTTCAATCTATGTGACTACATCAGCACTGACATTGCATGCAACTTGTATCATAAGCCATTTCTAACGCAACAGTGTCCTGTATAAGAAGTAGAATGGCTTATGTTTTTACATCAAATGGAAGGGCTGAGTAGAAAGTGGTATAAATGAAAGGGTGTTTTGATTGCTTGGTCAGCATTTATTTCCCCAAAAGCTACAAGAGTTGCAATAAATCTACTGTGTTTTACAACAGATAACACATAACCTACTTGTTTTTAGTTTCTCCTCATCCTGTAAGTTTCGAGTCACTTTGTATAATGAGAAAAACACTGTTCTGGTCTAAGGAATGTTAATATTTCAATATGGACTGAAAAGTATTTGCCAGTATCCTCTCAAGCTTTCTTAGAACTGCAAGGAACTCTAATCTTCATTTTTCTCCCCCCCTCCCTTTAAAGGAAATCTACGCTCCTAAAATACAGGAATTTGCTTATGTCACTGATGGTGCTTGCAGCGAAGATGATATTGTAAGAATGGAACTTATTATGTTAAAGGTAATAACTTTGCTGTGTTTGTAAGTGCTGGCTGAAAGACTGTCCAGCTGAGCCTTGTATTTTAATGTCACTTACTTGCTTAGAGGAGAAACATGTTTAGTATGTCTCTGTTTCTGCAAAACAATGAACCTTCACTGTATGTGCAGTGCACCTCTGAAGGCCCTGGCTGGGGTGAAATTCCGGTCTGTTAGAAAAGGACAGGTTTCTCATGCTCGTAGGAAAGTAAAGGCTCTTAACAGGTACAGCCAGGCACGGGGCAGACAAGCAGTCTGTTGCTGTAATGTACTGGCTTGCTGGGGTCCTCTGCTGCCCAGGAACAGGGGCCTCTAGGAGAGCCAGGGGAAGAACTGACACTACTCAGTGCTCCTCGTGTTGGAGAGGATCCATCTTTACCATCACAGAGCTCCTTATACATTTATTCTTCCTTAATAGATCTGAGCTGCAGGACCCTGAAGGCCTGGGGAAATACTCTGATTTCCCAGCTTCTGAATGGGGAAGATACATAAGGTCCAGCTGCACAGGAACAGGGGTACATGTTTGTGCTGGTGGTAATACAGCCTGTTCAGGAAGTAGCGAGAAAGCAATCTAAAATGAATCTTTGTACTTGAAATTGTACGTATTCTTTAGTGTCTTCTGAGGATCTGTGCAGTAAGCTGAGCAAACTGGGAAGGGGAGGTATGGGAAGAGGGATCAGAGCATGAAACTATCCTTGCGAGGTTTAAGGCGCTTGACTGTTTAATATTTGCAGGCTTTAAAATGGGAACTCTGTCCAGTGACGATCGTCTCTTGGCTGAACCTCTATCTTCAAGTGGATGCTCTGAAGGATGTTCCCAAAGTGCTGCTACCTCAGTATTCTCAGGAAAAATTCATTCAGATAGCACAGGTAGGCAGTAAACTGTATCAGAAAATGTTCTTTTTGGAGTGATTGCAAACACAACTGAACATTGCACCCAAAAAGCCATTACAGAATGCTTGTTTCACCTCACCTGTTGCTTTGTTAAGGAGTGTGCAAGTTTGACTCCGCTTAGATAACTTCATACTCAATTTTGAGGACAAGCACCCATGTGTTTCTTGTCTTCTGCTCTCACATATTTTAAGACTTTTCTGCACACTGGAAGAATTAAAATCCATCTTGTTTTTTTAATCACTGTGCACTACAGCATTCTGTAAACAGTGGCAACAGCTCTGAGAGAAGGGTGGGTAATTTAAGATGCTCTGAACTGTTTTTACCTGTATTGTCTGTAACAGCATTTCTGTGTAGTTGCCTAGAAGGCAGTCTGAGGAGTGCTTTGATTATTTTGAAACTGCCGTGGTTCAACTTTTATGGGTATCTGTTGTGTCCTGCCTCAGACAGGCTTACTGAAGAGTAGACTGGTCTAAGTCACTGAGCTGCTAGGTTTTTATTTAAGAAAATACTTTCCTGGAGCTCTGCGAAGAGTTTAAAGGCGTACTTAAATCTGTGCAAGCTAAGTGTCTTGCGTGTAAAAGTGCAAATTGGTTTGCATCATAACTCTGAGACACCCATTTCACCTGCAATTGGTGGCAAAAATAAATTAAGATACATGCAATTGATGCTACAAAGCTCAGCCGTGTTACCATGTTACAGAGGCTGTAGGAGGACTGCTGTACGCGTAGCAGTTTGAGGCAAGATTATACTAAAGTATCATCTTGTTAAAATTTGTAACTCTTACTTCCTCAGCTCTTAGACCTGTGTATCCTAGATGTGAATTCTTTGGACTTCCAGTATAGAACACTAGCTGCTGCAGCGCTCTGCCACTATACCTCAATCGAAGTAGTTAAGAAAGCTTCAGGTAAGAAGCCTTTGTACACCTTGATCTTGTTAGGCAGGGAATCCTGGAAGCTTTTGCATGCCTGAGGCTGCTAAGAGTGTACTGGTTTAATGGCTGCCAAAGAGCAAAAGCTATGTGGACACTAATAATTTGTTCTGTGCATTTGGGTTTTTTCCCCTAATTTCACTTCCTTCCTACACTATTTCATGTTACAAAGACTCAGAAAAGGAGGAAACACTTTCAAAAGCATAGTCTTTGCTAAGGAAATGAAGCAGATTTATCTTTTTTGCTTTTGGGCTAATACTGCTCTATGACTTCCAGTTGTTTTGGGGATTGTTAGCTGCACATTATTTGGCTACTTTTTCTCCGAAAATGTAGTTATCACAGTCATCCTTGTCTGTCAGCAGCATTCAGTTAACCTTTGTGCTAATTCCTCCCAGCCTGTCCCTTAAAGTGGGGAAAAAAAAAAATATCACCTAAGCTCAGCACTTCTGTGTTGCCTGAGGTACCATAAAGAGAATAGCCTATGTTTTTATAATGTGACCCAAAATCTTGTGTTCAAGCTGAAAAAGTCATTTCAGCCTCCCCTGGTAAGCAACAGGAACGCTGGTGGCCAGAGCACTCCTCTGCTCAGGAGGCCTGTGCTCCCCCCTCAGCCCCAGCGCCTTTAAGTAACAACCACAAGGAAACGCTGGGAGTTTCTGGGAGGATGTTTCTGAATTGTTATCTGCAGTATTATTTATTGTTGCCTTTAAATTTATGACCATACTGGAACACTGTACAACTCCTCCATGATTTCTAAATACATTACTGTGTTCCACCCTCTAGGCTTAGACTGGGACAGCATTTCAGAGTGTGTAGAATGGATGGTTCCCTTTGTGAGCGTGGCAAAAAAAGTCCCTGTGAAGCTGAAGAACTTTAAGAAGGTTGCAGCAGAAGATCGACACAATATCCAAACACACACGAATTACTTGGACATGCTGGTAGGTGGTTTGTGGATTTGCAGTTCAGGCATTACACACCCCTTCTCCCGAGGCAGCCAAGGGTGGCCAGACACCACCTGATCACACCTGGCCTGGCTCACCACAACCACCGCGGGCGCTGGTGCTAACCTTTTGTTTCTGGCTCCTGCCTGATGATGCGATAAACAAAACATGTTTTACCATAACACTCATGCAAAGACTTGGATTAGAAGTACTGGTGAAGTGTTTAAAAGATAATAATCTTTGCTTTGCCATGTAATGTCACCTTGGTTTTTTAGTCAGTATCCTAAATCTGGAGTACTTGAATTGTACTAGCCCTGTGAGGAAGTGCTGCTGAATAGCAGTGAAACAGAAAAGTAGAGCTTGTCCCAGGTATTAACTGTCTCCTTCCCCCCCAATATACAGGAAGAAGTTAACAATGGAGTAGCATCTACTGCCCCAGGTCAGTTATCACCTGTGTCAACAGGAGGAATAATAACCCCTCCCAAAAGTACGGAGAAGAAATGAAATCTGGACAACATCCATCATGGACAATTTCAGACACAGAACTTGGTGCTTCAGAACCAGACCCTACTAAAGGTGGCTCATGCTCTTTACTGCTATTCAAGACCTGGGCAGTAAAGGACACAGCAAACAGCAGCAGCTGGAAAGGGAGACCAGTATCCTCCTACAGCCTTGATAAGAGTTAGACCGAGCACCCCTCCATGCTCCCACAGGAGCCAGGACTACTTTGGTCCATTCTCAGACACAACTTAGTTCAACTCTGACTGTTCTTAACTTATGAATTTCAAGAACTTTTTAAAAATGGCTGAGTGGCAAAGTTTGTCCACTCAACCTTGCTTTAACTTGGGCTTAGCCATACAGAACTTAATGACAGCTTGTACATATTACCTCTTCTTGACTTGTTTTTTTTCTTGTCTTGGTAAGGTCAGAGCTTAAGGCCTGTCAGTTAGTCACCCATGAGCTCAGGTGCAGTATTACAGAGGTCAGTGGGTACACAGTTTACTTTTCTGAAACCACTCTACCTTTGCAGTCCAGGGAAGCCAGCCCCCTATCCAATTCTAGCTCCACAGGAGGTGGCAGAATTCAGGGCGGCCCTTTAGGGCTGCCATAACCTTCAGTTCTGGTGTGTCGCTGACCTCAGGTAAGAGCAGATGCGCAGACCTGCCTGCTGAGGGTAGCCCTTGCTGGAAGAGGCGCAGGCCTGGAGGAAGGAGGGTGATGTTGTAAGACCCAGCCACCAGCTTCCAACAAGAACAAACATAATGAGAACTGGAGAGGGTTATAAAAAAAAGTGGGCTGCTGGGTACTCTACAACCACTCATGTCATAGGAACAGCATTTTAAACTAACTGTGGAGCTGTATTTTATCAGTGTTTATAAACAGCATTAACTACTGTGTTTTCCTTGGAATATTCACTACCTCTGAATCACTTCTGTGATGAAGGGACAGTACTGGGACAGGTGGGTATTGGTCCTCCTCCCTCTTTCAAGATGCTCCTACCTGTGCCCCACATCCAGGGACAGGTTTTACGTGACACTGAGCAGCCCCTGGAGCTGCACTAGAACACAAGTGCCTCCCCCATCCACATCAAACTCCCGCTAACTTAGCAGACTTGAATCCACGTCTTCAAACAAGCCATTGTGGAACTAGCTGAAGTTGCTGCCAGCCTTCTGTACAGTTTGTAAAAATAAGGGGTTTATTGTAAGATTTCATCTATTTCTAAAAAGAAAAATACCAGACTGTAAATGTTGTATAAAAATTTAAATGAATTTTAAAAATAAAAGTCTTAAGTTTTTCACTTCCACCCATTTTATGATATCTTCCACCATTAGCTTAGAAGTACAGTTTTGCCATTGCTTGAAGAAACTTCTTTTTTCTTCTCTGCGCAGCAAGCTGTAGGACCTCCTCGGGATTACTGGCATTCAGCTCCGTCTGGCCAATGGCTTTTATCTTGAAGGAAAAGCAGAGACAACCCTAGCGACAGTCCTTCACGTAACGCTGCTTCACTGCAAGGCGCTTTCAGCAACACTGCAGGGGGTGGTTTATTTCTGTAACAGGCTCTGCCACCCCACCCCTAAACCAGCAACTTCCCATCAGCACCCAGACTAAGAACTAAGACATCAAGAACTACACAACAAAATTAGAACGGGAAGGTGCAATTCTTCTCAAAGATGGCTTCAGGGAGGGAAAGACACACTAAGGAAACCCCATAACCCCCAGGCACCCCCTAACTTACTGCTATCTGCCGCTTGTCGGTCTCGCCTCTTTTGTGATGGAGATCTGAGGGTGAGTCAAGAAAAGACACTTGGGTGGGAAAGGGACTTTTTCCAGCCATGACCATCCAGTATGAGCTTTCCATAGTGGTATTCTACTGAAAGGATACATGTCAGATACTCCAAGATGGTGACATCCCAGATGTACTCATAGTAAGAATCCATGGCATCATGGCTGGAAGAGCACACGTTAGGTTATCTAACACACTCACATACTGGGTATGCGTATTTATAAACTTTAACATTTACCTGTTTTGTTCCTGCAGCGCCTTAAATGCAGTTTTGTAGTCTACTTCTCTGAGGAACTGGCATAAAATCGCTACCTGTAAGGAAAGACTCACAGGTGGCTGACAGCCCTCACAAACTGAAATCTTCCACAGCACACCTCAGTAATCACACCCTAATCAAGTGCTCATTTCCATAGCAACCAAATCCTGAGCACCTCTGTTTAAGAGCATACACAACTCATTCCGAAATATCAACCGCAGCAGTCACTGAAAGGAAGAAAAAGGGACCTAACAGAAGCCTTATTACTTGGAGAATGAACAATCCCACTGAAGAACACTGGCCGCATGCAGTTTCAAAGGACAAGGCCAGGTTCCCAACACACCCCACAGATTCTGTACTCTTTCTCAATGCTAAAAAAAAAAAAAGAAAAAAGTCTTAAGAGAAAAATGGGACAAAAAACCCCCAGTCTATTTCTACTTTTTACAACATTTCCAAGTGTATGTTTCGGTCCTTGTAGTGTCCTAAAGCAACAGTAACAACAAGATCTACTTTACTGCAGACTGCATTTACAACAGAAGTTGGATTCAGTTTTAGTTTCTAGAAGGTTCCCCACTCCCCTTTTAACATAAAAATATTTATAAAGGAATGTTTTACTTAATGCCATGCTTTACCTCTTACCTGGGTGTGGCAGTTGAGTAAAGAACAACACTTGATCATTCTTTTTATCACCTGCAGAATGGTTAAAACACAAATAACGAGTTTTGAAATGTTAGTACTGGGACACAAACAGCAGTTATTTTTTATTTTTTAAATACAAGGGACCAGCTAAGTAGCTATTGATATACACTGACAACCCCCAACAATTCCTGGGTTTTAGCACATCCACCGATCAGCTGAGCTTTCACTCAGGAGACTTCCCAAGGGCATGACGCATGCTACAGAACAGAGCACAGTGTTCCTGTAAGAGCCAGGCCAGGGCCTGTTACAAAGCTTCACCGTTGTCTCCTGCTGCTCAAAGAAAGGGCCGGACTCAGGTGAGAACAGCACCGCAAGTGGGCTCCCGCCCAAGAGCTCCCCAACCCAGGTGGACGCGTGCTGGCGAGTGACAGAGCTGCCGTGTGAGAACACAGGGGCCCAGTGGCACTCCCGCACCACTGGAGCCCAGCCCCAGGCACAGCTCAGAGTGGCCAGGAGTGTTCAGGATCCCAGTGTCCAAAGCTCTTGCCTGGCCTATGAACGGGAACATGGAAGGAGCAGCAACCAGACACGGGACGTAAATAACCTCCTTTCCTGGGCCTAGACAGTTCCTTCCTATCGCCTGCTGAAATGCAGTCTACAAGTAACACAGCAGTCTCCTAATGAACAGGACAAATGCCCGGATAAAGGTTACAGTGACTGCAAGATGTCAGCGGAACATGCTGTGGCTGGGACCAAAGATTCCACCCCACACACACAGTTATTAAGAGGTTCTCACTCACGGCCCACTAACAAGTGACAAGCCACCCGTTACACCAACTTGTAAAGTATGGGGGTACAGCACCGTGCCTCCAGCAGGCTCGGGCAGCGCAGGTTACCACCCCACCCATCTCCACACAACCTCACACAGCGCTGTGATGGAGCTCTGCTCACTGTCAGAGTCTGGGGAAAAAATGAGTGTGAGTTTTTGTTTGTTTAAAGGAATCAATCCTAACACAATCCATGCTCCCAACCTCAACCTGTGTTAGCTACAGCAGACAATATTTTAGAAGTGTTTAGACAACACACTTATGTTGGTCTGCACTATGGGTGGAAGCAAGCAGGCTCCACTCATGAGATACCAGCGCCAGAAGCACAGTGGGAGCCAGATGTTTCCACTGGCCAGAGGCTCAGACCCACGCTCCAGCACAGCCGGCAGGGCAGAGCAAGCGCGGCCACACTGCCCTGAGCTGCCCTGCCCTGCCCTGCGCAACACCGCGCGGCCCCACAGGGCCCAGCTGGGGATCGCCACACCACACGGTGATGCCTGTGCTCTTGGCTCTTCCCTTTGCTCACTACCGTGCAGGAGCCCAGTACCAGTGCCGTCCCAGCTGGCAGCTCCACACCTTCAGACTACAAACTAGTGGAAAAGCTGCCTGTGCTTCATCAAAGGAGAACCTTCAGATTTTCTACAGCCCTCAAGCAACAAGCAAAGAAAAATGGATCTATGAGGATTCATATCCCTAAATCCATCAAGATATAAAATCTCACAGGCTACAGGAATGTGTGCGTGTTGAACAGTTTTGTCTCTACATAGGATTAGGGAGCTGACTGAATCCAAAGAGATATTTTTGTTCATCTTAATCCCATTTTAAACTCACCTGGTCTGTGTACACATCTGGTGGTACCATCTTATTAAAGAAGTCTGAGCATACAGCTCCTGCCTGTAGGTAATAGTGAAGGGCTGCTGAATACTGATTCGTTGCTGCAGTGGAAAAAAGCAAAATAAGGTCTTAAAAGTAAACACAGAACCTACTTCTAAGACTCCTATCAATTGTTTATAGAATTATTCAGATACATGTATCTCACAGCTGAATTCTACTGGGAAAGTGACTTGCGTATCATTGCTTAAAAAGCACAGACACACAGAAGGTGGTAAAATAGTGATAGAAAACTACAGTCAGGAAGACTAGCAACACAGGCAAAGTTCTGCCTTTTGAGAATTACTGCTTACTTTTCAGATATTTGATCTTAAATCCATCAACCTTAGAGTGGAAAAGAAGTTTGCCTTCATTGAATTTAGCACGTGGGTGGTAGTGAAGGAGTGTAAGTTGGTGTGAGTTAGAGAGGGCCAGCTGATGGCCACCACACACACCTCAGGGTTCAGCACTAGTTCTACGCCCAGTAAGTTCTAATCGAAGCAATGTGAAGACAGCCTTCAGTGGCTCTGCAGTGACAGCAGTCTGCTTGTCCACACCGCTGCTGAAATACAGACCTGACGCAAGCCAGGAGTGCTCCAACCACTGCTCTTCCAGGTACCGGCTTCTGAGGATCCCTACATAAACGTCCTCCTGGGATGGTGTTCCACTTTGTACAAGCAGTAAATACTGCCAGTTTATAACCCTGAATCACTCTCCCATCTGTAAGGTGACAGTGCTAAATTAAGACCCCTCCCCTCACCCCAACGGTTATAAAGCGTCTTCTAGACAAATTTGTCTCCTTTGGAAGCAACAGGCTAGGAATTCTGCACTACATCTTACTGCACACCACAGACATCCTTCCAGTCCAAAGAAGAGATCTGGAAATGTGCACCTTGCCCTCCTGCCAAAGCACCAACAAGTAGATGGCAAGAGGCACAGCACATACCCTGTCTTATTGTCAGAAAAGAACCACCTGCCTCAAGTGCTAAATTTCACTAGAGTGGTCTCAACAGATAATTTGAGTGGAAGAAAAGCCCATCTACCTTTGGGGGTGGCTGTGGCCATGTCCTTCTCTAGCACACACACGAAGCAGTACCATACTTGTCCAGCTATCTTCCGAAAGTTCATTCTTCAGCACCTGCCTCTCCGCACTCTCTTTATTAACACTATAAAGCCTCAGGAACTGACTCTAGACTGGGGAGCTTAACAAAGCACAGTATCACATAGGCTGGGCAGGATTTCCCCATGCAAACACTGCCCTGGTACAGTCTGGGCGCATGTTATGGTACCCGCCCAGAATCAGGAACGCTTCATGTCCCAGTTCTGCTGCTTGCTCCCAGCTGCGGAGCAAGGACAAGTACTGGGGAACTGGGAGGTGAGGACAGAATGACAGGAAAGAGCTTCCCATCGCAACCAATACCAGATCAGGAGTTCATGCCTTCTCATTTACAAATCCTAGATACTTCCCTATATAAAATAGAGATCCTCTCCACTCTGCTCGTCTTCTGCTCCAGTGAAGCTGATCTCCACATTTAAAAGCAAGCACTATTCACACAACTTTCCATTCAACTTAATAAGAGACTCGAATGTTAGGGGTTTGGATAATTATAGCACTCACAGACCAACTGCACTAGAAGAGTGAAGTTAATGATGACTCTTAAGGTGAGGTTCCCCTTACCCTAAAAGCAAGTCTGCATGACCCATTGAAAGCTCAGTCTGTGGGCTTAGACAACTTCCCAGACAAATCAGAGGCAATACAAGGAGGGTTATGTCAAGCAAATCTCAGAGAAGCAAGGTACCCCTACACACATGCTAAAAACAGACATTGGTTTGACTTACCGAAATAAATATCTGCCTGAATAATTAACCAGAAGTGGTTGTTTGCGTTGATAGTCAATGCATAGCTGACTAGTTCTTTTACTGTAACAGCCACAGCTTCAAAGTCCACTGATTGAAGACTACAGGAAAAAAGAAAGAAAAATCATTCCTAAATGACTGGTTTTTGGTTGGGGTTTGGGTTTTTTTGTTGTGGGGCTTTTTTGTTTTGGGTGTTTTTGTTTGATTTTTATTTTTACACACTGATCTGATTTCCCATCTAGTTTAAGGCCAAAGCACCTTGCATTAAGTGTCAAGCAAAAATAACTCCAGGAAAGATTTAGTGCTGACTAAGACTACTGCTGAATTTTTCCAAAATACAGTACATCTGACAGAACAAATACACCCTTCACAGACTGGGACAAAGAAGTCAGAACTTTATCTGTGGCTGACTCCATAAAAGGGCTCTGTGCAAAAATATATGTTCTCAGTTTCAAGAATTTTGAAGACAACACCTGAAACCACTACAAATTTATCACAGCATCTGCATGAATGGCCACAGACAGCAATCTCTGGAAACTTGTGGAACTAGCTTGGAAAGGAAGGCTGGGAATGGTTTGGCACATTGCTTGAGCAGCCTTTCCCAAAGTTCATGTGGAATCTCCATTTTTAAAACCATGTTTTTTCTCACCCTACTGCTAAATTCTGGTAACACTGAAAACTACTTTCTTCTGCTTGACCTTATAATATATGCTGAAGTCTACATCAGTAACAATGAGACTATTCTGCCAGACCAATTAGAGACAGATTAACCACACTAAGCATTACACACTCTCTCATGAGTCATCTCTCCCGGTGCATAAAAGGAATCTGAAACAGTGAGGTTCTAGCCTGACAGAGCCTCTAAACTTCATTGGACAAATACAGTTCAATCCAGCCAGAACAAATCAATACATACCATATGCCACTCCGTATTTTGGCAATTATTCAAACAGAACTCAAAAAATATTAGTTATTTCATATTAAAGTATTATGTAGTTCACATAGTTACATATAGCTCAGTAAAGTGCTTTACTAAAAACAGCTAAAAACCCCCTCAGTTTCTTGTAGCTGGATCTCCATCAGGACCATCAAATTAGGAGCAAAAATCCCCATGCAATCCGACCAATCTGCCCACAAACACAACAGGGGTCAGTGATGCCCTTACGTGGCAGAAATCACACTAACACATGTTAACTAATACACAGTAACTGGAACCAAACCAATTACGTAAACGCGCATTTTGAAAATTCTATTTTTATTTATCATCTTACTTGGGGATGGATGAGGGCCAGATGGAAATGTGCTCCGCTGCAATATCATTCACAATATCTTCCTAAGAGAAGAAAGATGGTAAGAGAAATTACAAAGAGAAACATTTCAAGAAAATCACGTAAGATGCTTATCATAGACTGGTCTGGGTTGGAAGGGACCTTAAAGATCATCTAGTTCCAACCCCCTGCCATGGGCAGGGACACCTTCCACCAGACCAGGTTGCTCAAAGCCCCGTCCAACCTGGCCTTGAACACTGCCAGGGAGGGGGCAGCCACAGCTTCTCTGGGCAACCTGTGCCAGTGTCTCACCACCCTCACAGTGGATAATTTCTTCCTTATATCTAATCTAAATCCACCCTCTTTCAGTTTAGAACTGTTCCCCCTCATCCTATTCCTACACGCCCTGATAACAGTCCCTCCCCATCTTTCCTGTAGCCCCCTTTAAGTACTGGAAGGCCACTAGAAGGTCTCCCTGGAGCCTTCTCTTCTCCAGGCTGAACAACCCCAACTCTCTCAGCCTGTCCTCATAGGGGAGGTGCTCCAGCCCCCTGAGCATCTTTGTGGCCTCCTCTGGACTGGCTCCAACAGGTCCGTGTCCTTATGTTGGGGGCCCCAGAGCTGGACACAGGACTGCAGGTGGGGTCTCATAAGAGCAGAATAGAGGGGGAAAATGACCTCCCATGACCTGCTGGCCACACTTCTCTTGATGCAGCTCAGGATATGGTTGGCTCTCTGGGCTGCGAGTGCACATTGTTAGCTCATAGTCAGTTTTCTATCCACCAACATCGCCAGGTCCTTCTCTGCAGGGCTGATCTCCATCCACTCATCACCCAGCACGTTTGTGCATGGGATTCCCCCGACCCATACCCATGTGCAGGACCTTGCACTTGGCCTTGTTGAACTCCATGAGTTTTGCACAGGCCCACCTCTCCAGCCTGTCCAGGTACCTCCGGATGCCATCCCTTCCCTCCAGCATGTCAACTGCACCACACAGCTTGGTGTTGTCAGCAAACTTGCTGACGGTGCACTCAATCCCATGTATTATGATATATACTAACCCGAACATTATGAAGCTTGACAAACAGGGACAATATTGTTGTTAAAACCAATGGTTCCTGTAAGGAAAAAAAAGTATTCCCATGAACTAACAAAACTCCACTTTCTTCCCTAAGCTTTAAAGCTATGTAAGAAGTTATGACATCATTATTTCCTATTGAAATAGGGCAATATTTTGTTAAGAATCCTGCAACACAAGGATACTGTGAGAAAGCTTCTGTAGGAAGTCTTTAACTACTTCAGATTTTTCTGAACAACTCCTTGGATGTAAGCTTTACCTAGGTTTTACACATCTTTATGGTGTTTCTGTGGCTACTGCCTAACTTTAAACTTAAGCTAGGTATACTACAACTTTCTATGCATTTACAAACCCATAAGCTATAAACAATTTCCCTTCCTCTTACTTCTGCTGCTTAGTTATGATGCAAGTAGCAGCTTCTATCTCTCTCCAAAAGGAATGCTTTGTTTCGTGACAGCTGCAATAAAATACACTCCTAATGTTCACAGATCTCCACTGTCAGAATTCAGGATAGTTTTGGTTTTTTTTCTTTTTTTTTTTCACAAGCTATTCTACACTACTGTATGGCAGATATAGCAAATTCAGAAGTTCTTCAGCCATACAAAACACCTATATAGCTGTCATATTTTCTGGAATTTAACAGTAAAAGTCCAGGAAAAAAAAAATTACATCAAAAGGAAGTTGTGTTTGCAAACACATTCTCAAGACCACTATAACTTACCCGAAGCTTTTTGATGAAGGACAGCAACTCACTCCTAAATTAGGGACACAAGTACCCGTATGTAAGTAATTGTCCGCAACAAAGAATATACGCAAACTTAATACACTAGAAATGAGATTCAGTAAAGCAAATTCTTCACCTGCCAAATTAGCCCTTTCACCTCCAAGTTTACAAATGCAGGGTATGTAACTGAAAACGCTCAAGCAGGCTATTCACTTTTAATACAGTCACTAGCAAGTTTTAAATTTAAAACAGTATAAATAAGAAGCATATTATTCTATCAAGCTGTAAAAGGCATGAAAAGCACTCTGTAGTAAGTCAAACATTGACTCTAAAAGGGAAAGCAACTGAACTGTACTGTAATTCTCCAAGCTAGGATTGCAACAATGACCTACAGGCTTACAGAAGAGGGTACACAGTGATCATTTATAATGTACATTGATTTCCTTGTCATGCCACATCAGAAATTGTCACCATAAAACAATCCAGACAAGGACAGCCTGTTTGGAAAAGATTTCACTGTTGCTTTTCCATAACAACAGGGTCACTGCCCTTTACTGTTTGAATCAGAGAGGTCAGAAAAGGTTCAGTATCCTAGAGTACACCTGTACCCATTCCTTTTCCTTGCCAGAGTATACAACTGAAACCTACAGCAAGCACGTACCCTCTTACACCCATCCCACAGCAGCATAAGCAAAAGCAGCTGGCTTTTAGGCACACATTAACCTGGTTAGTGCAAGGAAGGCAAAGAAATAGTCAGCAGTCTGACTGGGGCACCTTTTCCATGTTTTTAGCTCCAAAAACTGTTCAATATAATCATACATTCCAGAAGTCACCATAACAGGCAACTTATAATCAGTCTTGGACTTAAGAACAGGCTGAAAACACTTACTAAGTGGACAAATCAGAGAGTCCTGAATCAGTCAGTCAGTCATGGCTAAGACTGGCAAGAGGTTAGGTAACTGACAACGAAATTACTCCGGTCAAGAGTAGTTTCTTCCTTTCCCCAGGAGCTCAACCGAACTAGAATTTCATTTCAAGACTGAGTAACATTTAGCCTTAGAGTCAGAAAGCTAAAGCTAAGTATAGACACCTATGCTGTGAGCGAGGTACTTAATACAGTTATAGAAGTACTGATACAGTCAACAGAGCCTGCAGAGCAATTCTATTTGATCTAAAGCAGACACCTCCAGCTGGTCAGCTAAACTGCCCTCTAGATGCCACTGACTTTACTGGAAGATCTACACTGATTGTAACGGGAGCACAAGCACATATGCTTCAGTGTCTGTATGTTGACCTGAAACACACATACTCCTTTTCTCTCTCTGAAAAGGAGAGTCAACAATACCCAACACCACCAGTGGGCAGATTGTTCACTCAGATCTTTAGCTGCTGCCACCAGGTGCTGACAGTAGAATCCAGACAATTTTTGAAGGGAACATGGTGTCAAATATACAATTCAAACCATCTTTAAAAATAATTTAAGAAAACACACCTGTACATAATGCCCAGTGTGGACTCCCTGTGTTTTATTAAACTCACTCTGCCATCATTCCCCCGCTTGTGCTGGTTGGACACACTGCAGATTTGTACAACGACTTCCCAAAGGTCTTTAGCTGTCCGTCTACTTTCTTTGGGACCTGGAAGTTCTTTGCATGTAGCAGCCAGCAACTGACCCAGCTATGCAAGAGAAAAAATACAGTAACTATGGCTTCTCTGAATATTGACTACAACAAAGGAATTATTGGCATTTAAAATGGCTAAGCAAGTGATTTTAAGTTACAAACTACAAAGCATTATGCCTAAATTTTGCAGCAGAGGACGCTGATGAGGAACCTGGAAGACAGGAATTAAACAACAGGATTTCTCTCTTTATTACTTTCCTTACGATATATTTCATTCCTACAGGCTCCAGAAAACAAGCTTTACACTCTGCTTAAATATATTGCATAAACCTAAAAACCATTGAGTTTTAAAAAGACTGGCTCCCTAGAACTCCCTTAACTTTCATATAATAATTAATGTGGCCTGAAACTGGCATCCTCTGCTGTACAGAAAAAGCTGAACCTCAAAATGGAAATTAGGAAATACCACAGGTAAGCAGAGCAGGCCAAAAACGAATCTGTCCTGTAATATGATCAGCATTCAGCTCCACTGCCTGACTCTGAAGTAGAAACACTGGTGTAAAATAATTTTGAAAGCGAAGTTTAAAAAAAAGGCAGTGTTTGAACATCTCCAGAAATTCAACACTGGTGTTGGATTAAAAAATAGAACCATTACAGCGTATTTGGAGAACGGGTGTCTTAGGAACAGAAAAATCACCAGACATGAAGCCTGAGATCTATACACTTCTCATACCTCCTACTGAATCTAGGCTGAGTGCCAGCTGAGAGGAGAGTCCTTTATGGAAGTGCTACAGGGGTTCAATCAGCTTATGGATCATAACCACACATGCCTGATGCTTCTGGAACCCACCTCGCTGGCAGTCAACAACGGCTAAGATGCAGTTTGTTTCATCTGTTTCTAAAGCACAGCCTCCATATCTTTTGTCAACTGTTAAACACACTTCCTGCTTAGCCCTGCTGTCTTCTACACCAAACTTAATTCATTATAGTCACAAAACCTGACATTCTTGAGACAGAAGGGTACATGCTTTTAACAGTACAAAAGACTTCAACAGGAAAAAAATCAATTACAGCCTGACAAGGCTTTGAGACTGAGCACTCATTACCTTCACATACGGATTAGTTTGAACCAGAGGTAATGGAACTTGCATGGTCAAATACTCATTCTCACACCAGTTTAACAAGAAGGCAACACATTCCTCAGCTATAACTTGTCGAAGAGGAATATCTGGAAGAAAAGGGGTTCTTTGCTTAACTTTTTTTTTTTTCCTCCCCCCAAAAACAGTGTTCTATGAAAACAAGCAACACCCATTCCCTCTAGTTAGCTATTTCTGTTCCAAAGCTATCACAGAAAAACACAATGTTTAGCCCTACAAGAGACCTCACTTCTGGAAATGAGGAGAAACAACAGCTTCCTCTAATCACAACAGTACTACGTTAGTCCCTCAGTGTGAAACCATGTAGACTGCTTTAACAACCAGCAAAACTTCTCAGGTAAAAACGCAGACATTTATCCTGTTCAAGTCCTTTAAGTGGCACTAAACAGAAACTGTCAGTGTTTAGCAATATGTAAGCATCGTGGTGTTGCTGTTCTCATTTCCAGCTTCGAAAAACTAACCAAACTTCTAAAGACTCACTAAAAACCCATGTCAAACTTCACTATTGTTTTTCCAATTATACACCTAAAAGGTAAATCTACAATACAAAGTTGGGGTTTTTTTTCCCTTTCTCTCAAGCTTTGTGCTTTACTGCATCTCAAGAAAAAGACAGCAGTGTACTTACCAGGTACTCTCATCTCCAAATATCCTCGGACTCTGCTTATAAGATCAGAAGGAGGACGTTCTCCAGAAAGACCAGCTCCAGCTTCATGAGTGTAAATGTCCAAAAGTAACATTTCATTCAGCATGACTTGACGGAGTTTTGGAGAAAACTCTGTCACGAGCTCCAAGCAAGCAGCAAAAAGCTGTTTTGCATGGACAAAATCCTGCAATAAAAAGGATATGCATTAATGAATCCTAATGGATTCATAAGGGAAACGACTAAGAGTTAAAGTGTTACTCAGCTCTGTCCTGGCTGAACCAGCCTTGGCAACCATTATCATTACCATTGCTCAAGCATCTCACAATTACTATTTACATTTTTGAGTCCTCTGGACTTGCTATTAAGCTTAACAGTGCCATCAGTTCCACATCTTTCAAACAAAACAAGAATTTTAAGCAAAAACATACCAGAAGTAACTACTGGCATAT
Source organism: Strix uralensis (assembly GCF_047716275.1). Lineage (NCBI taxonomy): Eukaryota > Metazoa > Chordata > Aves > Strigiformes > Strigidae > Strix > Strix uralensis. The sequence continues at coordinate 149,041,911 of NC_133972.1, read as the reverse complement.
TTGGTAGAGTTTGGTTTTACCTTGTAGTTTAGCAAACTACAGTATTGTCAATTACAAGAAAAAGAAAACAGCATTCCAATAAATTCCTTATGTAAAACACCCAGAGGAACAGCACTTCCTACCAGTAACTCAAATCACAGCTGCATTTAGATGCAACATGATTTAGTACCTCATAATCAAAACTTTGTTTGAATTAAATCATCTATTTCACTGGAATTATTTCACTAGAAAGCCATTATCGTTGCTCTACTGATGGAACTTTGCAAGACAGAAAAATTTAACCATTAGAGGACACACACCTCCCACTTTTTCAATTCTTTTTTTCCTCAAAAAGGGCTTTCCATATTTTCAGTGTTGTTAAAATTCAACTGTTCAAAGTAACTCACCAGTAACTTCAGATGGCTTGCTCACCTTAATCGCACAGCAGTGTAAGCCCTTTGCCATAAGGATGTAGACCAAATCCCTAGTCAGATTGTCTTTGATTCCTAAAATAACATTGCCGTAAACATTTGGTACTTCCCACTGGGAGAGAAATACATAGGACATTTGCACAGAAACAGGTTTTAGAATTCACATCACTGCTTAAAACATTATAAACAAAAAAATATTGAGAATGATTGACATGTAAGAGTCAACTCTTTCATTTTTACATCTAATCAGAAGTAATGTACTGCTTATATAGACCCCGCCTGCAGTACTGTGTCCAGCTCTGGGGCCCCCAACATAGAAAGGACATGGACCTGCTCGAGCGAGTCCAGAGGAGGCCACAAAAATGATCAGGGGGCTGGAGCACCTCCCCTATAAGGACAGGCTGAGAGAGTTGGGGTTGTTCAGCCTGGAGAAGAGAAGGCTCCAGGGAGACCTTCTAGTGGCCTTCCAGTACTTAAAGGGGGCTACAGGAAAGATGGGGAGGGACTCTTTATCAAGGTGTGTAGGGATAGGATGAGGGGGAACAGTTCTAAACTGAAAGAGGGTGGATTTAGATTAGATATAAGGAAGAAATTATCCACTGTGAGGGTGGTGAGACACTGGCACAGGTTGCCCAGAGAAGCTGTGGCTGCCCCCTCCCTGGCAGTGTTCAAGGCCAGGTTGGACGGGGCTTTGAGCAACCTGGTCTGGTGGAAGGTGTCCCTGCCCATGGCAGGGGGGTGGAACTAGATGATCTTTAAGGTCCCTTCCAACTCAAACCATTCTATGATTCTACAAGTACGATAAAAATGGCAAACTACCCTACTTTGTTCATACTCTGAATATGCAATAATTGGGAGGGGGAAAAAAAAAGACAAGAAATCCCTACTTAAAAAAAAAAAATCTTTCCATCTCTCTTGCTGACAGCTTTTAATGATGGAAATTTAAACTAAAATAGTACTGCTAACTGGTCAGAACATTGAAAGCAAAAGCTACATAATCTTTTTTTCTCACAAGAAAAGCTTATGATACAGCCAGTAATTCCTTAAAACAAAGGTTATACATTTTGTTAGAGAATGTGAATTTAGGTATGTATCATCATTCTTATCAAGCCACCATTGTGCGGGGGGGGGGGGGGGAATCATATTGAGGATCTGACAAAAATGTTACTGTTCATTGCAGTATGATACCTAACCAGTCCTTGAATTACACTCTCATGACCACGTGAAATAAATTACCTTATTTGAAACTGTCCAGAATTGGCGTTCTGAAGTCATACCATGCAGCTCAATTAAGATCTGACGAATCCTCCAAGGATCTACTGACAATATGAGTTGATGTTCAAGCTGGCCAATATTGACACTTGCTGAAGCTAGAAGAAAAGCAAACAGGTGTCCAACGAATTCCTTCTTAACGTAGATGCTTACATTTCTTTAGTATGTAACATTTTAAACATAACACAGTAAGAACAGCAGATACATTAACGCTTTTCTAGGCCCCGTACATCCTTTCGTGCCCTTCCACAAACACCTTGTGCTAGCTTCCCAGCTACCCTGACCTAACAGGCTGCTTGCAATGCCCCCTTTTCTCACACTAGCACACAGTAAAGCAATAGGCTCATGATCTGCACAAGTGTTCCTGTACTGCCTTAGTGAAAATACGAATTTTCAGAACTGGCTTAAGTCAATGCAAGACTGTATTAGAGCTGGAAAGGTAAGTTCTTTCCAGCTGGAGTCACCATCTGGCACCTCTTATGTTAACTTTGACTTGTGCCGCTGCACAGCCAGCCAGCTAGCTATATCTGGGAAATGAACTGGCCGAAAAGATCTGTGTTTCACTTTGGTAGGTTTAAAACTTCATCCAGATGGTACTCCTGGTCCAGGTCACCACAGTCACATGAGCATTAGTGCTGGTATAAATACAGAGGCAGGGTGCCCTTTCTGGGAACAGCCGCTGCAGCCAGATTCGGTTCAAACCAACTACCACACCCCTCTTTCACTCAGTCAGCTAAGACACATGCATTTGAACATATCTATTACACTCAGCTGAGATACAAGCAAGTAACAGCCACCTTCTTGAATGAGTAGGACATTCACCAACTAAAAATGGGAAGTATTCTCTCTAAACTTTTTCTGAGAACAAATCTGCACATATTAACCTCAGGCATGGAAACATGTAACTGCCTACATGAAAGTTAACGGAAATGCTGTGAAAGTTACCTGGGATATCATAAAAAGAAGTCACAGGTTTTGTGCACAGGTTGATTCGAGGAGATCTCTTCCGCATTTGATCAATGAGCAGCTTCCGTTCATCATCCTTCAGCAGTTTTATGAACAGCTCATGCGATGAAATCATGAAGACAAGCTGAAGATCTTCCAAACCCAAACACAAGTTTCTAAACAAACAAAAAAGTAAATACATGAACAAGAAGCTGCTGCTTATTTTTCCAGTTATAAGTTCTCGAAACATTTATTGTGCGTTATTACATTGTTTACACAGTGTAAAGTCATGTTATCTTAATATGGGTACATACTTGAGAAATGATGCCATTTTTCTCTTCAACGCTTCAGTAGTATTGTCCAAGTTTATTGATCTTGAACAGACCTGGAAAAGAGAGAAGAAAATAATTAAGCAGTTCCTTAGAACTCTTAAAATACTTAGTTACAGATCGAGTTACTGCCCAGTTTTCTGACTCTCAATTAGTATCAGCCAGTACCCCTCTCCGTCAAGGGAGGCAACAAAGTTATCTGATAAACACTGTAGCCATCACAGATGGGTCAGTTTCTTTCAACATATACCCAAGCCAGGCTGCTTCAGACAACTGTGATCTTCCCTCAGACACAATTCACATTCCTTTTTCCTATTCCTCTGACTTTTAGGTGTGCTGACACAGAGTATCACGGTATCAGTCACCCTCACAAGATCATTAAGTACATAACAAAGCCCTTTCACATGAGTTTAAAAATGAACCACTTCCACGTGCAAAAACGTACGATTGACTAGGACTTTTTTTTTTTAAAAAAAAAAAAGCAGCAGGATAACTTGACAGTTGAATTTAATTGCCAGCTTGTAAGAAATAAACATATTTCACAAAAAAAAAAATCATAGTATGAGCAACTGATGGAACAGCTTTTACTTGCTCTGAAGTACAGAATACTGTCAGTCAGTTTTTGCCACATGCTTGAAGAGACAAGCAAAAGACAAGGCTCAAATTAAGAAAAGAAAGTATGAAAATAACAGCAAAGCAGCAAAAGGATTAAGTTTAGTTTAGACAATAATAGTTTCCTTAAAAGCTTCACTAAGGGTAAGAATTTAGGTCTCTCACAGGATAACTGTGTGAGGTAGCTCAGGAGAGGTAACTCAGGATCATTTCATGACATGCTAACTTTTACAACAAAGCTGGTAAAGGAAAGTGATCCTCTTCAACAGGTAACTTCTTTTTCTAGTATCTCTCTCTGTTTTGGAAAATTTTTTCTTTGTTCCTTGAAAACAAACGTTCAACAATATCTCTATATAATTTAATGATGTCAGGAATAGCAGCAATTTCAAATCCAAGCTGAAGTAACAGGTCAACACTGGTTCCTACCCAACAGATAGAAACAGAGATATAAGTATAGATGCAAGACTGATCACTAAGTCTAATTGTACTGACTGCAAAGAAGTTGAATAAAATTTGAGAAGTTACCTTACAAAGTATTTGTCTCTGCTTCAGAAATCTGAGCATTACTTGCAACAATAACACAGTTACATGGGGAGGTATCTCACTAAATAACATTTCCCCTTCTAATTTCAGATAATTTCTTACCTCAAGGAGAAAGTCTATCTTCTCTTTGCTGGGTTTCAGGAACAGCTGACAAAACTGAATATCAATTGTTCGACCCTGCAGTACATCGCAGACTGTGTTGCACACACAGACTTTGAAACAAACTTCATCCAGAGCATCGTTCCTGCATGAACACAAAACCGAAGACCACGGAATGTCTCTGACAAACACAGAGTTGGTATCACAGCAGAGCTCCAGGGGCCAGATCCCAAGACAGGTTTGGAGCACATGCCTCTGTCCAAGACTGCACTCAGAAAAACTCTACTCAGGATCTACTTCAGTTTACCCAGGACCTCACTTTCTTTAAAAGAAAATTCCCTCCCTGCCCATAGCTCTGTTTCACATTCAGATTTCATCATTGCTTCTGCCTGAGCGCCACTGGAACTCCAACTAGAGTGGCATGACTGACACAAAGATGCACTGCTTCTCAGCGAGCATGCCCTGAGCATGGCTGACAGCCCCAAAGACTTCAGAAATATTTATGCATCTCAGAATACACAATCATTGGACAAAAATCAAAGCAAATAACCAGAAATTATGGCTCCCTTTGACCAGATTGCAAAGTCATGCTCCTCCATCATTCCCTGTCTAGCACTCATCACTGAAGGCAGTTCATATCAGCCATATTAGAGATTAAAACATCCCTACACAGTGCTAAGCTACAGCCTCTAAGGTCCTCTTCTAAGAGATGTTTATTTGACTCTTCTCTGGCAGGAGTGAAAGCTGAATTCAGTAACTGCTAAGCTCTTAAACAAGAGGCTGTCACCATCGACAGCTCTTTTTCCTCACACACATTTGTAAAACTGAGCCTCTCACTTCAACTGAAATACTTGTAGGCATCTTCCCTCCAGAGGCGGCTTATCACGACTATATGGAGATGCTTTCCATACAGCCCCGATTCAAGTGCCTAAGTTCCACAGAAGGTTGAATTTTGGATGCGGCCATGTACTCAGCATTTCTCATTTGGGAGCCATCCACAAGCTGCCCTTGTAGTGTGCCTAATTCTCTCTGCTTATTATAGATGTTTTCTTACTATAAATGTACCATACCAATCCTTCAGCCTTGGGCTAGGTCAGCAGTGGCACAAGGCTCCTAATCACAGGTAACTAGACTGCCAGTGTTCCCAATGAAGCACAAGTCTACAACATTATCGCTTAGTATGGTTAGCCTGACTAGCTTTGACTTCAAGTTTTAGAAGACATTTAGAGGCATTAACTTAGTTATAATTTTTTTTATATATATATACACACACACACACGCGTGATTATGACATAAATAAAAAACTCAGTAAAGCGGTAAAAATAAGTGTTAATACTCATTACATTTTTCCCAGATGTGGCTACAGTGAGATACATCACAACATAGCTCCTTAGTTGGAGGATGCAGTTTAGACTATTGCTAACAGAAATAAAGGCTGAAGTTTCTTGGATGAAAGTAATTCATTGTTAGAAGATTCTGTATACTTTCCATGAAAAACGTAACTCATGAAAATTGCTTTTCATCACCGTTGAGCGGATCATTATTAAATGTCTCACCCTTGTTGAGCTTTTTGGAAGAGTTCTCTCAGCACCGATTGCCTGAACTGAACTGGTAAACTGAGGGTTAGATTATCTTCAAGAAATATCTTCACTAAGTCCTATAATACAAGCACAGTTGGAATAGTCAATGAATAATGCAAAAGATACAGATAAAGTAATTTTCTATTTGGTAAAAATGATCAAACTAACAGAAGCAGCTTGCACCCGTATGTAATACTAAAATTCATTAAACAACCAGAAAGGGCCCAAGCGACAAAAAAGTTCTCTATCATCAGAGAATCAAAGAAAAAAAACCCCAAACTTGCATATCTCGGCAGCAACATTCCCTGAAACCCAAAGAATTAGATTCTACCTGAAAAATCCATACATCAGCTAGTAGGAATTATTTACATTGTACGGAATCCAAGATATTTTAATCTAGCATGTTTCAGATTATGCTGTATTCCTACATACATGTGTTCTAAACCAGTATGTTAATGGTTAACTGGAAGACTTAAATTTATTAAAATCCCTACCAGTTCAGGTAGAATCATCCATATGGAGTGACAGAAAAAACCTCAAATATATGTGGCTTTATTTAAGCACCCTACCTGATAGTTGCCAGATTTCATACAGCTATGGATTTGACTATAAGGAGTTGCCTGTTGAGATGCATCATCAGAAGATGAGGTAAGAACTCCACAGGCTTGACAGTACCCAGCCAACCGTTCTTCATCTATGGTAAAATGAAGTGACGACGAACCATTCTGAAAAGTAAGTCAATCAAATCTTAGTGGCCAAAATATTATGAAACATAAACTTACTTCAGAAACACAAAATGGAGACTCACGGTTCCCCCAAGTAGCAGCAAAACAACAAAAGAATGTGCATGTACACACTTTTTTTAAAAGCATACTTTTGTATGTGCTCTTTACAACTTAGACCATGTTTTGTCTATTTAAATAAAAATCTCAGCTCTGCAGTTTTGTGAATATAAATATGAAGTAAAATAAAAAAGGAAGCATACCTTAATTGTAAATGAAAATGTTGGATTTTTTTAAAAGGTCAGAACATGACAATCTGATTTCCAAAGGAAAGTTAGATTTAAAAAAAAAAGAATAGGAAGTGCTCTATGGCTACCTTACTCAAAAACCCATCACCACAATGGACACAGAATATACTGTTCGGTCAAGTTAATCTTAGTACCGCAAATGATAATCTTGCATTTCTTATGTCAGTACAATTTGTGTAAGAGAATATTCATTACAAAATGTAGAACAAAGCAGCAATATACTGCAGTCAATTAATAATTTCAAATAAGGCACAATGTGAAAAAAAATTGCTGTCAAAAATCCCATTAAGTTCCTTTAAAAACTATGCATACCATTAACAGTTAAGTTGCTAAAGAAGGAAGCAATAGACAAGGTTTTTTTAGAACAGTTGAAGATACATACTAATAAAATACTCATTACCTTTGCAATCAACTCCTTTGTTTTGAAAAACTTTTCTTTAGCATTTTCATGAACAGCTGCATTTGTAGCTCCTTGCTGAAAATAGATTGCACCCAAATCATAGCAAACCTGCAAAACAGCATTGATATAAACCACATTATCTTGGAAATTTATGTAACATATTAAGTCAAGATTAAGTAATTCAGCTCAAACCTTACAAGTACTTTAAACTATTCCTAGCTTTATCTAACGTACCAACATACACTGCATACCTTTCCCCACATATTACAATTGTTTCCTCGTCAACTGTGATCTCAGTATGAGTAATTCTACACAGGTATTATAAAATTACAGAATGATTTCCACATAATTGTTAAGAACGATGCAATAAGCTGTCCTTGCCATACAATGGCTTACTGGGGGGGGGGGCGGGGGGCAGTGAGGGCTTGGGGATGAGGGGAAGCAACAATATTTACAGTGTTGAAAAGGTTCTAATAATGCAAAAAGAACTCAGTAATATCTCACTGCATTAAAAAAGAGCACATTAAGTATTAATAGAAAAATACTCCTATTTATCTCAAAAATATTAACACCATTGAAAGAAACAGATATAAATTGAAAGCTTTGGTATAGAATGTAAGCTACCTGGCACTGTATCTCTTCTGCACTGATTTTCAGTCCAGCTGTGGAACTCTCCGTTTCTCCATTCACCATGCCAGGCTCCATGGCTAATAAATCCAGAGTTCTTATAGTGTGGACATAAAGATCTTTGTTTAATTTAAGTGCTCCTTCAAGGACCAGGATGGAATCAGCAGCCTGCTCTTTCAACTGCAATAGTTCAAATGATGCATTGAAAAAAATTAACTTCTTGGTTTTGAGTTTAGGTCTGGGTTTAAATTAACACTAGAAATATAACAGTACAGTAAAGGATAGTAAAAAAAAAATAATTTCCTTATACACCTGTCTTATTGCTATGTAGAATCTGCTCCTGTATTTCTTGTACAATAGATGTGTGACTTCAGTTTCAGGTACTCGGAGAAACAGGATCAAACCCTTACTTCCAACTGAAACAAAACACTTTCTCTGTTTCACCTGTCCCTTTTTGGCCATTTTGGAGCATCAAATTATGCAACAGTCAGACTGTACATGTTATTATTTCACAGCTGAAACAAAACCAGCTTCTATGGGAACAGCAAGTTTTTTCTTCAAAAATTTTGATGAAGTGGTAAAACAGTTAAACATCATTCATGCTCATTTGAAAAAATGTGAGAGTAAAAAAATTGTAGAAAATGTATAATAGAAATTCATTAACTGATTCCAAGTAGCACAAGAGTAGGAAAATGAGATAGGCTACTTATGGAAGCATTCTGTTGAAAGCTACATACAGAAAACACTCAGCTACTAAGACCTTTAAAAAAAAAAAATCATTTTAAGTGCTGAATTCTGCTGCCATATGATTTTGCAGCTCAAGCATGGTATGGCCTTAATTACTAATCACACACTGATTTTGTGGAGGCTTGCCCAATTCATACGGCTCCAAGGATCGGCTGATTAAAGAATACTTCTAAAAGTGCAGAGACAACACTGTCCAAAATGCACGCAGTGGAACTGTAGCAAATAACAAGGTAAATGTATCAAATCCAACAAAACTGTGATGCAACTGTTTATTTCCTGTCCATTTGTATTTACATGGAAATTCAAGAAAAAATAAGAGAGGAAAAAAGTCTCACCACTTTCAAAATATTTTCAGTTAGTTCCTTTTCTTGCTGCATCTGGTTCATCCTGGAAAATGGAGAGAAAAGGTCAGGATCTCAATTATAAAGCAAACTTGCATGCTATTTTACTTCACATTCTAAGACCACAGCAATTCATTCATATAAGTTTTGCTTAATTACGTTTTAAACATCATTATGCAGGACCACTGACTGACTGTTCTTACCTATCTACATATAGACTTATGTAACAAGATAGTTTTGGATGAGAATGTGGTTCAATAAAATGGAAGTTACTAAGTTTTTCATTGCGTTTTTCTTTAAAAATCAGATTGTTAATATTAGCAAAACTATCATGAAGAAATCATCTTCCACAGCCTCAAGTCTCTTGAAGCTTCACTATTTAAGTCTTCTCAAGCATGCATCAGTGGCAGAAGCGTGTTCATGTGTTTACGTAAAAATTAGAAGTATTTTGAAATTATCTCCCCATACATAAGTTTTTGATTTAGGATTAGACTCTGATATGTATAGAATGATACAAGATTTATAGTAAAATGATTATTTTTAATCAACATACTTAAACTCTCTCAAACAAGTATGCCCTAATGCTAGAGTAGAAAATTAACATAAAACACAGGAAAAGCACCACTGAGATACTTCCACCTTTATTGGAAAAAATTATAACATAAGTCAATTCCAAGGACAGGTTGTAACTAAAGCTACACAACTTCAAGAATGCAAAATGATTACTGACTTTACATTACAAATTATTGCCTAAGGAAGCAAAGTAAAATACTTTGTTGTTCCTCAGGTTATCATACATAATGTGGTGAATTGTTATAATAAAACAACCATATTAAGCAAGCTACTGTAAGTTAAAACAAGAAAAGTACCCTGTCTAAACTAGAGAACAAGCATTCTGTCTAAGCAAATTGCCATCTCCCTTTCTCCCACGATTTTTCATGCCTCTATGAAATCACAGAGATTATAACATACTAAAAGAGTAGAATGACAGACAAGTACATACATGTATCAAGCATGTCTGACAGGAAAATAAGAACATACTTGAAATAAATGCAAAGTTTTCCATGCTACAACTAGCCATTTTAAACAACTGTATGTTATTAATACGATTTAATCCACTTAGAAATTAAATTTCTGATTACAAAATACACATAAAAACCAAGTAAATTATACCTGTAACTTACACATTTAACTGAGGTGGACCAGGTTTTGCTTGTTTTACAGGAAAACTACTTTGAACAATGGTCCTTATGGCCCTACATAGGGGAGAAAATTAAGCAAATAACAGTAATTTGTCTCAGAAGTGTAATAAGCAGATTACATGCCTCTTAAAAGTATCAGTTTATCATTTCAGATACATTATACCATTGGAATACATCCTCTACTCAAGAGCACATCTAATATTTAAGAAATGCTCTTATGTCCATAAAAAGCTAAAAGACAGCAAGATTTTTATTTTTATAAGGTGACAGTTCAAACCACAACCTTGACTATGTTTTTAGGGAACAAAATCAGCTGTAGAATAGCTTTTCAGACTCAGTTCCACTCTGTAACCTACCTACAGGTCACAAAACAATTATTACTTTGAGATTCCTTCTCCTTCTATGTACAAATATATAGATAGAAGACAACATGGCTTTGTTCTATCATAATTTTAAGATTATTGCCTTGAAGTAGTTTACCATCTGTTGTAGAGTAGTATTGCCATTGCAGTAGTTGGGGGTAAGCTGGACAGGTCTACATCCACATGTTTAGTTCCTGGGGGAACTTTGCTGATACACAGAAGTTCATTCAGTAGCATGTTCAATACAGGAACAGACAAGCTATTAAAAAAAAAAAAAAAAAGAAAAAAGAGAGAATCAGATACTTCATATAGTAATCCTACTTCTGGAACATTTAAATAATATCGCTACTATTCAGTAGCATATTATTACCTAACATCCCATGGAAGTAAGGGTAGTATGTTTATTTAGCATAATGAAATGCTCTGTATCAGATGGCACTCTAGATCAGGTATGTAAAGCAGTTACCAGTACTAGCAGTATAAGTTAAGCCCAAGTGGAAGGTTGCCCTGACAAGCATTGGATCAGGCTGCCCAGGGAAGTGGTGGAGTCACCATCCCTGGAAGCATTTAAGACATGTAGATGTGGTGCTTAGGGACATGGTTTAGTGGTGGACTTGGCAGTGTTAGGTTAATGGTTGGACTCAACCATCTTAAGGGTCTTTTCCAACCTGAATGATTCTACAGTTCTATGCAAGTTACAACTGGGGCAAGTACTGCCCCACTAAGATTTTGCACCACTGAAGTGCAGCTCCCTAATGTGCTGCCAGACTAAAGAAGTTCCCAACTGTTCTACCTCATGAGACCATTCAGCAGCTGAATTTGGGTTAAATAAATTCAAAGGAAAAATGCAAAGGTGAAGTCTGTTTCAACAGTCAGTTCAGTGATCTAGTTCGTAGATGTATGGAGTTTTTTTACATTACAAAACTGGAGCAAACCCTTCAACTTCAAGCATGTCACAATAGGGAAACTTAAGCTAGTTTTGTCACTGAAGAAAACGTAACATAAAATTCATCTTTATGCAGTTTAGATGTGCACATCTTAATGTCTAAGACCCACTATTCTTCCTCTCTAAATTATAAACAGCATTGATTTGCTCACAGATTTTGCCTTTATCAAAACCTTTTTCTAACTCACAGATGAAATCGAACTTGATTTTAGTTGTCACACCCAAGACTCTTCTTAACATAAGGAAGATACTGTCAGAAAAGGGAGCAAGACAGATTTCCATTCGTTAAAATACAGATATCAAGCCATTTCAGTTTAGTAATTTCAGCATGAAGAAGTACAGACTATACCTTTTCTCCAATACATCCAAATCCCACTTCAGATGAGCAGCAACTTTAAGAGCAAGAAGTTTTAAAATGCGGTTTCTTTTGTTATCAGGTGGTGGCTGGACTTGGTTCTGTTCATTCACTGATGGTTTTGAAGCTTGTTCCAAGAACTGGACAATCAGCTGTACAGGTGGCGGATCTGCAAAAAGCACAGCCACTCTTCAAATTCTTTGTAAGCCCAGAAATTAAGTTCTTGCTGCAGCTATGAACAAGGATCTTATCTCCTGTCATTTATAAGGCTGACAATGTCACCTAGCAGATTTTAATCCCAAAGGATATCTTGCTTATGCTGACTCAAATCAGACTGTTAACATATTTTTTTTAAACCTTCAAGTTTACTTGACCATAGTAACCACACTCTTACATTTTCATTTATTTTCACTACTTTGTATTAGTTATGTTTTAGTACTTGCATCTACAGAAAATAAATGTCGCCTACTGAAAACACAAGTTAGCTGTTATAAAAATATATATCTACTTGTAATTCTCTTCTGTATTTTAAATTTATTTACAAGCAACTGCTGGTACTTCTGAATACATTTAGAATATACTTTCAGACTGATCTAAAACAATGCACCCCCAAATCTCTCCCTTACAATAAGGCAGTCTCTCCAGTACCTTTGAGCTGCTTTGAAAAACTGAAGCCAAATCATAGCTATTACACTCTCACTGAACTTTGTGAAACATAAAACTAGCATTAATCATTATTTTAATTGCAAAATAGCAGCGTAAGATCTAAGCACAAAGATATAGCCTGACTATGCTTAAATTTACTTTTTTTAGAGGCAACAACTGTCCCAGGTTTTCCTGTTCTCTCCACCTGTTTGTAGGATTTGGGTACTGAAAAACATGATTCCCACTTATGATTGTCAAAAGGTCAGTTACTTTTAAATATGGTCACTTTTGCATCGGACTAGGTTTCTATTCATTCCAGGTCTGAGAAGACAGCAATTTCAGCACCGAACCTTCAAGAGAACTCTAGTTCCTGGCGCTAGCAAGACTTCAATGGGAGAAAACTAGCTGCAAATCGTAATGATTTTTACAAACAACGCTTCACATTGTAAAAACAAACAACTTGTAACATTTCCACAGAAAGTTATTTACCACGCAGGAAAGATGAAGAAACTAAGTTATTAAATAGGAAAGTTAATGTAAACCGAGAAAAATACATTCCTACTCGCGTTAACTAACGCCGCAGAGGCGCGGCTGCACGCCCACTGGGCCTGACGTCCCTGTCCCACCCCCTGCACCGTGACTTCCCCCCTCTGCAGCCGCCAGTACCGCAGCGTACAAGCCCCCCAGCAGCAGACCCACCCCTTCGCCCCCAAGCCTGCCCTTCAGGCGGGGGATCGCTTGCCACTGCGTTACCAGCGCCAGGGAAGCAAAGCCCGGCGGCGCCTTCCCGGGGGGAAGCCAGAGGCAAGGGAGGGAGCAAGGGAGAGAAGGAGGGCGGGCGGGCGAGAGGCGGCGCCGATGCGCAGCCGGCAGCGCCAGCAGCAGGCCCCGGGAAGGCGGAGGCAGGGGCCGCGCTACAGGCCGCAGCAGCGAGGGAAGGGACCCGCAGGGAAACGAGCGAGCGCTTCTTCCCCGAGGCCCGTGAGGGGCCGAGGAGCGACACCAGGCCGCGCCCAAAGCCGAAGGGAGGTGGCCGCCAGCAGGGCCGGGCCGCGCCGCGCCGCACGCACCGGGAGAGGGCTTCTGCAGGTGCTGCTCCAGCAACGCCTCCTCCAGCAGGAACTCGAACCAGGAGGTCTGCGGCGGCGTGCAAGGCCGGCTGGAGGTGGCGGCTTCCCGGTCCGCCGCTTCCGCGCTCATCGCGGCCGCCTGCCCCAAAGACACCCCGACAAACGACCGCACAAGCAGCGCCCACCCCCGGAGCGGGCGGCTGCGGCTACAAGATGGCCGCCCGCCACCGCCCACCTCGCGCAGACGGAGCTACGCGCAGCCCCGCCCCCAGAACGGCACGCCCAGCCGATAGGGCTGCGCGGGGGCGGGCCTGTGGTGGAGCCCCGCGCACCCCGCTGGGGGGGGGAAGATGGCGGCTGCGGGGACGCGGAGGCGTCAGGGGCTCGGTCCCGTCACCTCGGCGCTCGAGGTGGGGGGGTCGCGGCTTGGCGCTGCCCACACCCCCAGGAGGGAACCTGGTGGAAGAACAGACTAGTCCCCTCCTGAAATCGGTGTGAGCGTGGGCTGGCGTCACCTCCACCGTGGCGCTGGCTCTTCTGTCACGTCCCAGCACCACCGCAGCCTTCCCTCCACCGGCTGTCCGCCGTGGCCGTCTCCCCATTGTAGCATCCCCTGTGAGAGGATGGGATGAGCCCTGAGGCCCAGCCCCACCAGAAGAGGTGGCTCTTGCCACCCACCCTCACGGCCACAGCCTTGTAAATCTTCCCTTGCCTTACCTTTCCCCCCCTCGCCTTCACCTGCTGCTGCTTAATTAATACTAAACACATTTTTTAATTTGTGGTGACTAGCAGTTATCTAGAGAAGAGAGCAAGAAGGGGGTGCTCAGAGCTGGGCCCTTCCAGTGGTCTGAGCAGACTCTCGCAGCTCAGCCTAGAGTAAAATGGCTAATCCACCCTCCTCCTGCCTGTGCACACCAAGAAATTAAGACCTTGATCCATGAAGAAGGACGGATTCAAATCAAGTGGCAGAAGTAGCTACTTCCTTTCAGCAGTAACTTCCACAGTTATCAAGATGTCCACATTTACATAGTCCAGGTCTCTCTATGCTACTTTCTAAGGTACAACTAGCCAGGAGCTGTTTCTCAAGCTTTTCAGATGTCCCTGTACCCAGGATGTCAATGTCTGGGCAGCAAGCAGGATGACTAGCAGCAGCTTCTATTTCAGTCATTTAGCTGAATTTCTCAACTATTTTACCAAGAAAAGAGTTCACAAAGACTGCACAGCAAGTTTTCTATGTAGATATACAATACAAATCTCTTTTGCTCCAGTCATTGCTGTAAGCAACTAGGCTGTTTTTCCTTTACTATAGGACTGCTACTCATCTACTCAAAAGCCACAACTTCTGCAGCAAGCAAAACAGGGGTTACTGCATCAAACCAGTGCCCGGTGTGGCCCTTTCTCAGTCTCAGTCCATCTAACTACGTAGCTAGACAGTGGCCTGCCACCCATAAATATTCTGCATTTTGCTGTAAGTGACCCAAGGAGGTAGAATAACTTTCCTCTTTCTTGTCTTCCATGAGGACAGAAGTCCATTACATGTCATGACTACAATGTAATTTGTTATCCTCTGTCATGTATGTTACTTTGTGTCCTCAGTTATTTGAGGGGAAAAAATTAACTACTGCTTTAGCTTTCCTGAGTTATTGTTTAATGCATCCATATGTAAAATGTTCAGTTTCAGAATATGAATTACAAAATAATCCTCTGGGAGATCACAGTTAGCCTGTTAGCATTATTTGCAGCACATTGTTCAAATTAGTCTCTTCTGGAAGAGATAGTTTACCAATAATTATGCTAAACTTTATTTGATAACAAGTTCAGAAACAGTAACTTAATAAAGAGCAATAAAAATGTATATGCACTTCACAAAAATGTTCTAAGAGTTCAAGATTTGGAATGGTTGCCTTACTGAAGTTCTGGGGTTCAGCAGTTTTCATTTGCAGCAGCAACATATGCAATATCCCCAGATTTAAGAGATTTTGTAGTTTCTTACCACACCGTACATCTTTAGAAAAGAGGAAACATTTACATTAAGCAACATGTGGCTATATGTTAATATAGCTTCAATATTTACTTTTTATGAATTCGTAAGAACAATCAATGCCCAGTCATGTGAGACTTCGGCATGAAGGAGTGGCTCATACTGACTCTTTGCTTCAAATCAGTTTAACAAATATTGTTATTGTAGTATGATCGATATAAATAATTTTATGGAATGAATGCAGATTGTTTTATTGAGTTCACATGGTATTTTTGTTCAATCAGTTCTCAGTGTAAATTATACTTGTTCTAATAGTATCAAAATCTTCCCTCCAGGCACAAAACTAATTTACATTTGCATTTTTTATGTCAAGTAAAATGATGAACAGTGATGAAAGATCTAATTTTAAAACTATATTTATAAATCAAAGGAAGTGTCAAGACTTCAGTAAAAAACAAACAAGTATCATGTTGTACTGGTAATTAAAAAAAACTGAGTAGAAAACAATTTTAAAAACCTTAGCACTTCACAGAGCTTTCAAGCACTCTGTAAGCACCTATTAACATTCACACATCACCCCATGCATTGGGAGCTGCCCCTGTTTCAGAGAGGTAAGAGAGAAAGGGAAAGAACAAGGTGATTTACCCATGGTCATAGAGTTGAGTGTTCAAGTCAATGTTAGATTTCAGAAGCTTCTGACTCCCTTTCCATGCTCAAACCACAGTCCTTTTTCGGGGAGTGGAAGTAGGAAAAGGGGAACAGAGTAGGTTTCCCATGCTTTCTGTTTTGAGGATTCAAATTTTTACAATGCCTGTCCTGACTGAAAGAGTTCAGTTCCAACTGTTGCCTGGATGCCCTTCTAGTTTTTCTTCACACCTGCTATCAGCTCTTGTTTTCCAGCTGCAGACTTTGAAGAAGGGTTCCATGTGAAAAGCAAAGTTGGAAATAAAAGCTTACTGAATGGAAACTTTTCTCAGGTCTTACAAATTGTCACACCAGCAAAGTGCTATTCACAGCTAGGATCTTTCCACTCTTTTCCCCTCTTTACAGGTAATTAGAAAAAGGGTCAGACAGAAAAAGTCTCACACAGTTGAGCAGCCTGTAATACTGAGTGAGGGGGTGTGTGTGATGTCAAGGGAGATTACAGTTTAGGATAAGACAAAAGCTGACAAGAAAACCAGAAGTTTAAAATGGTTTATATGTAACATTTCTAAAAATTATTTCACAGTCTAAAATGAATGCAATTAAAAAAAAAAAAGCCCCCTACCCATTGTTACTCACCTGATAGGATTCCTATTAATACTAGGGAGAAAATAATTCAAGTTCTTGCATCCAGGATAATTCTAGTAAGTCACTGTGGTCTACACAAATAAAAAGGGATATCATGATGCTATTCTATACAAACCCTACATTCCAAAGTTTTCAAGAAAATTCATGCTTTAAAAGTCTTTGCACTTCTACCATTCAATAACTGTTTGTACAGTGCATATAAAAAGACCATTCAGATTATCACTCCTGGGAAAAGTGAGTATATTGTACTAGTGTAATTAAACACTTGCATCAATTAAGTTACTTGATGTACCTCATATATAAAAAAGGGCATTTTTAGAAGTAGTGTCCATACATCATGACAGTGCGGCAAGTTCCTTTAACTCTGGTTACAAATGTTCATTTGAGACCTTATAGAGTTCTTTAAGTTTGTCAAACTTTGACCCCCACTCTTGGAGGCAATCATAATTTAAATCTTCATCACCACTAATGGAGTCTAAGGAACTAAGGCTCCCTGCTAGAGAGCATTGCCCCTCTAAGCAGTAAAAATGAATACTGTCAGATGGAAGATTCTGTAGATCGTTGTCTGCATCCCAGATGATTTGAGAAACATATTCCTTGAAGTCTGGGATGCTGTTAACAGCTGATGTTGATTGGTTTGGATGTGCATGTTTTGGGACTGAGTCTCTTTTTGGGCCAGTGGGTGTCCTGGAGTGTGGAGCAGCTGCCCTCAAGGAGAAGTGGGGAATGGTATGGAGAGGTTTCTTCAGTTCATCTATATTGTAAGCAATCTGGAAAAAAAAAGAATGCAAATATCAGAGAGAAACAACACAAAAGGAAATAAGTTCCAAAAAATGTTTTAAAACTCAAAGCAACACAAAACTGGATTCTCTGAGTTTTCTACAAGCTGAAGAAAAGAGAGGGCCTAGTTCAGAGAGGTAAGTTCAGATGATACCAAATCACTTTGCGTAATGATAGTGTTCAGCTAAATCAAGAATGCTGTGTCCAGAGCAGCCTCCTCAAAGGTGGCCACATATGACCAGCATTGTGATAGGCACAGATTGGGTTGAAATAGAAGCCTCCCACTCAAGAGTACTTCAGGTTAAAAAAAAAATAAAAAAAGCCAATTGGATATGGACAGTAAGTTAAATAAAAGGTCTGGGAAAGGAAGGTGAGGAGAGGTTAGATTTGCAAAGACTGGATTGAAGCTGCGTCATACCTGGTCACGTTCTCCACCTCCTTCTTCATTGTAATTGAAGACATTTTCTCTAATATCCTCCCAGCTTTCACGCTCTTCAGGAATGTGATAAATTCCTCCTTTCCGAAACCCTGAACTTCCCCATTGACTCCACACTGTGTAGGAGACCAAGAGTGCTGGAAGAAATAAAGACACATATTTATTATATGACATATGACAAAGTATGATGCATAATAAACAAGTAGTTATATGACTCCTGAGATATTAAATCAACTCTTAATTTGACAAGCAAATTCCCAGGTAAGAAATGTGTAATTGTTAATATACAAACAACTTATATTCAGGAATGTAAAGAATCATCTATGTATATTACGTCATAAACTTCATTAAAGGGTATTTTACTTACCTAAAGGAATCCATTTAAATAGAAGGCATTTTGGCCAATCTCTGGCCTTTCACCAATCCTGAGTAAATAAGATACCCAAAGTAAGTAAAACACTGTTTTAATGAAGGTTACAAGTGTAATATAATCATGGAGTCTTTACTATTCTGAGATGTGTATGCAGTTTATCAATATGAAAATAGTTTTATGGTGTTATTTTCAGCCAAAGTGTGCCTGAAACAGGACACACTGTGACCATCTCTTCCTGCCCCACACTCTTAATGAGGCTTGCCTTGTTAAGATCATAAACTTTTTAGAGGAAGATCTCTTCCTTCCTAATATGTGAATAGTAGGTACTAGCTGTAGGTCCTACCTATTACAAATGTAAGGGCTCAGGGCAGGTGGGAGTTTCAGATGGATGTGGCTGCACACAGATTCACACACATAGATGGAAAGCTCTTACTTAAGAAGGATTGAAAATCAGTGATTCTAAAGCGAGAAGTCCTAAATTTGCTTGAACTGGCTTCAAAGCAAGTAAACTGTAACTATGTGCTGGTGCCTGTCTCTTAGCATCCTCAGGTGAACTCCCAACTGATGATCTCCAGAAAAAGTGAAACACTGATCACAACATCCAAGGGTAAAGCAGACTTGATTCAACGGAGCAAGGTACAAGATTAAAAAGAAAGAAAAAAGGTACTTGCTTTCCTACCTAGGAAGACAAGGAGGCACATGCTGATTGCCAGAATAGAGCCAGAACTGAGTCCAATGGGTCTTCCAGCCTTCACCTGGCTAATTTCACACCATCTTCCCTTGTAACCTTCGGGGCAATGGCAGATAGTCTTGTCTTGGGATTGAGCCACACAGGTACCCCCATTCCTACAGGTCCAGTGTCCACAAGGTGATGAAGTACAGTGTCTGAGCCCTGTAAGGTTGTCGGTCACTTCTACCTTCCCAGCTGGACACCTGAACAACAAAAGCAGAAGACATCTTTTAGGCAAGCAAAGCACCTGGAGTTGTATGTTGTTTTGTGCAAAGTTAGTTAGTATTTCTTTAAAGCAAATAATTAAAGTATTTTCAATCAAACCACAAATCCACATTGATAGTATGAAATACATTTAAAGTCTAACATAGTGAGCTAGTAGGCTTATGAAAA
The DNA here is from genome assembly GCF_047716275.1 of Strix uralensis. NCBI lineage: Eukaryota > Metazoa > Chordata > Aves > Strigiformes > Strigidae > Strix > Strix uralensis. Next base: position 149,022,413 of record NC_133972.1, on the reverse strand, counting down.
CATGAACATATGTTCTGCTTTCCCTATCCAGAAGGTATGCAGAAGAGCTTCACTCCTTCCTTGAAAAAAGGGATCCATCAGCTTCTGAACAGACTAGCTCTTTTTCTACAGATGTGTTTAAAACCCCTAGAAGGAAATGAATAGCTGAGATCAGTGGGAAAAGGGCTAGCAAGCACTTAGTATAAGCTTTGTAATGTTCATTTGGACCTTTGGGACGGATGTAATTGAACTCCTCAGAATGACCCATCTTGTCTTTCAGGACTGCAGAGAAAGTAATTTCTTCTGCTATGTAATTGAAGAGGCCATGGAGGAATACCCTGAGGGCACAAACCTCCTTTCTGCAGTCCAAAGAAGAAATGCTAGTGAGTAAATGGAAGAGCTTTCATATTGTTCTTCCACAAGTAAACTGAAGAAAGGAGTGTCCCAAGGCACACTTAAGACCATCTCACAGCCTCTTTTCATCAGGCCTCAGAAGTGCCAAATTTCAGCTAAATTGAAGGAATTCAAGTGGCTCCTCTCAGTTCTGCATGTATGTATGTTTGGGGTTTTTAACAGAAATGCCTGTATTTTGATTTGCATATTTTAGCATATATTTTGAAATTTTACTTTAAAGAGTGGATCGTCTCCAAGGAACTAACTGTGTAAGATACCAGCTGGTGGGCTTTCGTTCTGACCCTGGGCAGCCAATTTTAGAATCCAGTTTTGTGACAGTCTAATTTTGAAAGTCTCATTGATTCATACAAAGTATGATTAGTTCCAACTTCTTTACAGAAAATATATGTAAATATATATCTTGTATATGCAATATACATTTTATACATATATATACACACTATATATATATATGCTATATAAGAATATATATATTTTCACACAGAGGAGGAGAGTCCAAAGCTTTTGCAATCCACCTTTCATCAAAGAGCATTTCACTTCCTCACTGGCCTGTGATCTTCTCACCATGGAAAAAATGGTGGAGTAAATAGGTTCCATATCAGACTTGCAGGAAAAGGCCAGTTTGGTCCATGATGGGCGATGAGATGGAGAGAAGGATTTGTCCTTGGGATGCCCCTCTCTGGCCAGCAGCAGCAGGGAATTTCACTGCTAGAATCAAGCTGCCTGAACCAAGGTGGAAAGAAAGAGTTTCCCAACCACCCCTGGAGGAAAACAAAAGCTTAATGTACCGGCATTCATATTTTCTCCACAGGTCTACACAAAGGAAAGGGCTGTGACAGGGGTGGCTGCTGCAGGCACTGGAATGGCATCCCATCATGACACCTTGCCGCCTCAGAATTAAGCCAAACTCTGTGTTTTTGCCTTCCACGAGAAGTGGCTGACCATTCAGCTGGACATCACGCATACAACCTGCATCAAAGCAGGGGAGTGTACAGAGAAATACATTGAGTTAGCAACTTCCCCACCCCCAATACATATGCAGGAGACCTTAGAGCATTGTAGAAAATTTAAAACATTTTTAAGAAGATCCTTATACTGCTTATCAGTTTTATTTTAGAAGAGCTACATGTGCGTGTGTGGTCTGGCCGATCTACAGATCGGCAATGCCTCTCCCAGACAGCTTGGTTGTACCAATGCAATGATTTAGCAGAACTGTCCTATGAATCAGGACAGCTCCAGTAAATTAATCTAGATTTAAAGTATGAACTTAAAAGTGGGGCTGAATGAGAAGCAACAGAATGGAAAAAGCTGTCTTGTTGAACCACAATCTCAAAGTCCCAGTACCCCACTCCAGGAAATCAAGAGAGCACCATGAATTGCCTTGCAAGTCCTTCTCCTCCTACCAAGAGGTGTTGTGTCTGTTCCTTAAACCCTTCCAAGGCAAAAACGGAGTGAAGATTGCAGCTTGAATTCCCTGCTTGGGTCCTTTAGCATGGGAAATAAAAATCTGAAGTGCTATTTTTTGATATCTACAGGAAATGTCACATCTTCACTAGGACCAGATACAATGGCAAATAGAGTTGAACGTTGGCTCTGAATTCCCTAGTAGAGGAGGTGGGATTTCATGGGCATAGTAGTCTCCATGGGAATTCTTACTCAGGTTTTACACTCTCCAATGCACTCAAAGATGCCACTTTTAGGCTTTAATTCCCTCCTTTTAGGAACCCATCATATCACTTACCTTGGAAATCGCTCTCTGAATGATTGGGAAGGCGGTTTCCTAGCATGATGCTTGCCCAATCCATTTCAAACCATCTATTTGTACCCAAGACAGAGGTTACTTCTCGATCACCTCCACCACTATTAACACGCAGGGTAAATTCATTGTTGTAACGCTCCATGGTCAGAAGAACCCACTGGCCATTGTTTATACGTAATGTCCTCATTCTCAGAGAGTGATTTTTGTCCCCCATGCTGAAGTTAATGCTAAAGAAACCTTCAACCATCTAGAGGAAGATGATAAAGACCTTTAATAACAGAAATGCACTTCTAAATGTTATTACACAGTCCTGCCTCAAGAAATGGACCTGAGTTTTTAAAATTAAAATGGCACTCTTGTTTCTAAGTGCTTTATTCCCGAATAAAAATTACAAGAAAACTGTAGGTTTAGGAATTACTTTCTTAAATTATTTTCTTAAATTTTCTTAAAAAGAGTTATTCTTTACAGGCCACTCTTCTAACTGACATGAACCTTTTTATCAGTCTTCTCCCTATTGATGACTACCTCTAAGTCTTCCCAGCTGACCCTTCTGTTACAGTTGCAATAATTAGCCTCTGTCTAGCTAATATAATCCAGACAGCTTTTTTCAACAGCAACACAAATGTAGAGACAAGCTGGAGACAGACAGAAGCAAAGGGAGAAGGCAAACAGGACAAAACAGTCTTCCCCATTCATGTGTATTAAATGTACTCACCCGTACATTTTGCAGGCAGTGAAACAACTAGAATCTATGCTATGAAAGGGTAATACTGAGAAGGACAACACAAATGGGAATAGTTACCCTCATGTGGAAAACTCTTGCTCTTTATTACATTACAGAATAGGTGTCTTTAATCAGAAACTGCATCTTCTTCTCTTACTAAGGTACTTCATGAAAAATCAAAAGCACTGAAACAGAATGGCTTTTGGACTGCTCACCTCCAGGTGGATGTATCCATTCCCATCTGCAGAGGCCAAGCTGAGAAGGGTGCTGTGCGAGATACGGGTACGCACCATCAGCTGGATCCGAGTGCTGTGAGTGCTGAGGATGCTTCTCAGCTCATAATGGATCCAACTGTCCCTTCCAAAAGCCCATTCTGGAAGAACTAAGCACAACACACACAAAACCAAAATGAAAATCCCAGAAATTATGGCTCCCTCAGATCTCTACTGCTTGAGAATGAAACAGTTCTGAATGCCAAAGTTTTAGTTCTTAAGAAATTTTGTCAACACAATGAAGCATCATGAGGATGACATAATGATGAAAGTAATGAAGCACCCCGCCACTGCCAAGGGAATTAAAAGAACAAATCAAGGATACAGAATTTAGGCAGGAAAGAGATAATTAGATACCATGTCTAACATTCTGCCTGTCACAAGCTACATGTTCTACCCAATCACTTCTACACTGAACTCAATAACTTTTTTTTTAAGATCTGAAATGTATCTTCCAGTAAAGTAGTTGGTGTTGATCTGAAGACCAAAAAAAAAAGAGACTCTAATGTTTCTTTCAGTAGTTTAGTCCTGTGGTTAATAACTGCCACTGTTAGAAAATATGCACTTTACTTCCCATTTCAGTTGGCACAAGAGAAAGCCTCAGGGCAGGCACAAAGTCAAAAGTCATGTGGGTTTTTTTTTTTTTATCAGAGATTAAGTCAGTGGTTATTATTTTAACTGGGGAAAATGCACTGAAATTAATTCTTTCCCCATTATCCTGGGGAATCCATCTGAGAGTCATCCAGCAGAGAGTTTGATGAAGATGTACTATACACTTCTGTGGAAATCAAAAACCACAAAACCACCCAGACCGTGGTGTTCTTATGCAGCAGGCACCAATTTCAGTCTCACTGACAGCAATCCTAGATCTGCTTGTTCTGGTCACAGCCTAGTTGAAAAAAAAATTCTTCTTACCAAATAAAGACATAGTCCAAGTTAGACAGGAAGAATGTTGGATCACCAACAGCTAATCTGAGGTCAGTGTCATGCAAGTAAAAATCCAAAGAGTGCCCAGCTCATCCTGGGGCATTTAGTCTGGTTCTCAGGACATGAAATATCAAATGATCAAGAGATTTCATTTCTGTACTCTCTTCTCTCTCACTGTTTCTCCTCTTTCTTTTCTTTCTTGAAGTGCGTTTTCTTTTCTCCTCTAGGTTATGCCCCTCATATTATTCTTCCTAACCCACTGTTCTCTCTTGTTCACTGTCTCTGCACCTACAGGCTCTAGCTGATGAGCAGAGATGGGTTTTCTTGAGGCACTACAGTGACTCCTGTCCTGAGCTGACTGATTCTTGCTGCGAGCATGGCTCGGCCATTCATAAAGCACCAGCTGAACACCAGCATTTCGCAGCCAAATATATTGGAAGAAGCTGGAACCAATCGATGTTTTCCTATTACATCAGGATATGGCTTATGGATTTTGAGTAATTACTTTCTGAGCACTTGGTTTGACCCATAGTGGTAAGGGGTAGGAGCCAATACAGCAGTTGTGTTTGTGAACCAGCGTCCCAAGTTAATACAAAAAAGAGTAAGATTTCAACCTAGGCAGATGTTTATAAACCAGTATCATCCATCTGCAAAACATTAATACAAATAACTGAGCTATATTAACCATTTCTGTGGACATTATAAACACTTTAAACAGTGAAAACTCCAGGCCAATTATGATTCCAGTCCTCACCCCATTGAACAGACAGCTTCTGCTGAGTAATTTACTGTCACACCTTTTAAGTCTTGTGTGGCAGATGGAGAAAGGAAGAGAGGGTCTGGCTGCTTGCATAGGGTATTATTGTTCCATATACAAAAAGGAGAAGTAAGTGCATTGAGCTGAAAGGATATGTGTACTACACTACCAGCCCTGTCTACTAATCACAACACATTGATTCAACACTAGCTTGAATGTGCTTCTTTCCAGCTGCTCACTGCTGCTCATCCTCATCTGTAGCTCATTGAAACTACAGGACTGAGGGGGCTAATTCTCTTCCAACACTACACAAAGCCCCCAAAGTTATGGTGCTCATTATAGACTGTTATGATCAACCCCATTGTTTGCACCTTGTACCTAGACACGGCAGGTAAAATCCCAATAAACACCTGTAACTCACTTCTGATTTCTGCTTCAGAACAATGGCGAGTGAAGGTATAAGATAGGGAGGGCAGAGCCAACTTCAAGTGTGTGTCCCCTGTACTCTGAATATGGCTGTGGGCTACTAGGAGTTAAAGAATTTATTTTCTAAATTTTTGAATTGTGCTAAAATTTGCACTTTCTTACAATGTCTCTGAGGTTTTCATTATCCACCCTTGCATGCTTTTGTCCTCTGATACATATTTCATGCTGAATTTGTACAGGATAATGCATTTGCTGGAGCCAGCCTGATATGTCCTCACATGCACTCACTGCTGTGGTCTAGGGGCATTGCACAAGCTTCAATTCATTACAGTGACAGACACAAATGCAATTATCCCTGTTTTATAGATGGAAAATTGGGCCTGAGGATAACTTGAGGCCTATACCCCCAATTTGCACAGAGAGAACACACCAAGCTGGCAACCTTATCTCTCTTATAACCACTGTAAGGTAACAAATAGTACCATGTTCGTTAAACTACATTTTGTGATCAGTATGATCAGAGAAAGAATGCATGGTGCCGAATGTTTCATCTTTCACCACTGAGAAATAAGGTGCTGTGATGAAAAGGACAAAACTACTCATCTGACCACTTGCTCTCCCCTACAAAGTAAAGCAGGTCTCAACAAGACCCTCATCTGTGACATTATCTTTATTCAACAAGAGTTAGAAGGCTCTTTACATCATTACAGGTCTAAATCATTCCCAGAGTACAGCATGGTCTTATTATGCTACTCAGTTCAAAGTTGTGGCAAATTTAGAGTAGTATGTTTGAGGCAGTTCCCACAGATCCTCACCATGAATTTCTCCCTAGAGCTTGCAGTACCTTTTTCACATGCTGGTCCAGCATATCCTGGAGAACAGTCACAGCGAAAGAAACCCCAACCACCAACACACTTGCCGTGGGTGCCACAGGAGGCCATCCCACCGCTCTGACACATTTTATCCATAAGGACACAGCCAGGAGCGCTGTTCAAGGACTCTGCAGGGCGCTCTAAATCATAGACCTGGAAAAGGACAAAGAGAAGCATCACATCAGGTGTCTACAGTTAACAGCAGTAAACCCAACAGTGGTCTTAGTAGCCCTACCTTACTATCAACAATGACATTGCGTATGCAGCCAACAAACCCTCTGAAGTGCCTTTGTGAATCGTGGTAAGGCAAAGTCTTCTTAACTCCACCTAGCTGCAGGGGCTGATGTCCACTGAAGAGCTTACCCATGCTGAAGGGAAGTGAGGGAAAGAATCAGTGGCATGGAAAATACAGCAACTTGGCTGAATTTTTCCCTTCCTTTTTCCTTAGCTCTTTTGAGTAATCATGTTTCTAGTTCTTGTTGTTTGTTTTGCTGGGTTTTTTTACCTTTGAGATCCCACAGTCTCTTCAGAGGCTTCACAGGCAGCCAGATCCACTTGGGAGATCTTCTTAATGACACTGTCATTGTCTCTAACTGAGACATTTACGCAGTGGTCAAGAATCAGCTTCACTTTCTAGAGAAAGGCATTATTTAAAACATTTGCACCCGGAGACGTGCATACATTTTAATTACACATTTTCTTTCACTTAGCAGAGGGGTGAATATTAACCAGTAGTTACAGCACAGGAAACTTTATTAAAATAATAAACCACTTCCACATACTAATCTGGAAGGTGTATAACTAAGAAGCCACACAAAAGAAAGATCTGACTCTACCATGACCATGCCAAATCATCGACGCAGTAGAGGGAAGATGGGATTTTCTTGGCATTTTCTCAGAGCATACGGTCTGCCAGGTTTCCCATCCCAGGTCCTGATATGCCCTCTCAGCTTGTCTTATGGAGGAGAGGAAGGGGGAGCCTAGCAGATGCCTCCACCAGTGTTATATCAGCAAGATGTTCAGAAAAGCAAGATATTCCCTTATACAAAAGCATATCTATCTCCTTTGTGCTGCATGTCTAAAGTCACTTGGTGGGGCAGAGTTTCCCACTCAGAGAAATTAAGTGTATTTCCCTCTATCAGTCCAGGAAGCATTTAGCCCCTGTATTATCACAACTCTGTGGTCAAAGCGATACATAGGATCATTAAACAGGATCGGACTTCTCCAGGCCTTGTTCTGCTTCATTGCCTTAAGACTAAGGAGATGTCTGAGCTGACAAACTTCAATCCCTGCTGTTGCAGACATGATGAAACACTGGTTGATGAAAGAGCTCTACAGAAGGGAGGAGGGATTTGGGAAGGGATAATTAGGTAGATGTGCTTCCACAGGATTGTCCATATTTACACTTGCCTTTCCATCATTTATAATTTTTATATTGTGCCAGCGGCGATCTGCAACATTAACCTTTTGTGACAGCTGCAGGAAAAGCTCACCAGAGCTGTGTCTTATGGTCAGCGACGGGACGCCACTGGAGAGCTCTGCAAAGAAAAGACTCATTGGATACGCACAAACCATGTTCCCACTCAAACCCAGCTGAACTGACTGTTATAGTTAGATTTTAGTTGGAGGAGTTCTTTAGCCAGTTCAAAAAAATCCAACTTCTAACACTGGATACAAACCAGGCATGCTAGTAAATTGTTCTATATTCTCCTTTTTCTCCAGAACTATCTTTCTGAACCATTTATAAAAAAAATATCAACTAGTACTTTCAACGCGTAGAATCTAACCTTCACACAAACACAGAGAACAAACACTCTTTAAGTTGCTAACCTAATGCAATGAAATCTTGCCGTTCTCCAGGCTGTCCTCGTGCCACTGGTCCATGGTACAACAGAAGGCCATCAGCAACTTCAGTGATAAACTCTAAGGAGATGCGGCTCTCAAAGCAAGGCTTAAGGGGAGGGAACCAGGCATAACCGTGGCCTCTGAAGCTGTGTTTTGTCTGCTGGCAGTCTGGTCCATGGAAATTTGCAGAACATTTGCATCTATGAAAAAATAAATAAAAGCAAAATTCCACTATCCAAGCAGAAGTTATGAAGGGCTTTTCCCACAGCAGGACTGTCCACTTTAAACATAGGAGCCCATGTTGCCTAGGCCATAGCATAAGTTAAGCAGAAGGAAAACTCCCATCATAAAATGTTCGCTATTGACTTGTTTGTACAAACACAATTTAGCTTTAGCTCTAAATGATAATATGTGTATGTATAATATTCTGTAAATAAATGATGGAGCCATTGTCATATAAAAAGCATATGAAAACCTCTATCTCTTCAACAAAAAAAAGAAACCCACTTTTCACTAGGCTTAGTTGTTTAAAGACTTTATAATGTTGACAGGGAAAGCAAAGGAATCATAGAATACCAGGTTGGAAGGGACCCTCAAGGATCATATGGTCCAACCTTTCTTGGCAAAAGCATGGTGTAGACAAGACGACCCAGCACCCTGTCCAGCTGGATCTTAAAAGTGTCCAATGTTGGGGAATCCACATTTCCCTGAGGGGATTATTCCAATGGCTGATTGTTCTCACTGTGAAAAATTTTCCTTTTGTGTCCAATCAGAATCTCCCCAGAAAGGGTATGGGAAGGTAGTACTGCCCAGAAAAAGTGAGAAGAGGTGTAACAGTCATAGATCTTGTTATCTTCACTCTTATTGCAAGCTACTTGCTGGTTTATTTCCTTTACACTATCAAAAATAGATGCTTGGGGTTCTTTCCTTAATACTCTGGGGATTCTGTAGAAAAGAGTAATCACAGCATGACAATAACAAAACCTGTAACGCAGAAACCAAAGGAGCAACAGAAATAGGCAGGAGGACAGGGAGGGAGACCAGCTGGGCCCCTATTTCTTAGTTTCTGCTTCCCATAGATTGCTGGTACCTACTGAGAGCGGAATGACAGGGGTAGGATACAGGAAAAGATCACTCACAAAACTACTGAAAATAGAGCAGAAGCAAAGAAACCTCAGAATTGAGCAAATGCTAGATGGCAGAGCCTACCAAGTGTTTCTGTGCAGCAAAATTTCCCTGGTTGATTACATCTGAGCAGCAACATCAGACTCAGATCTTTACCATGACCAGTGCTTCTGCAGCTTCAGTTTGAGTCCTGTCACCCCTATCAAGGGTGCTCAGAAGAGGCTGGCCAGTTGTTTCTGCTTTCCTATGTTGAGATGACCATTTTTAAGCAAACATGCTTAAGGCTTTCCTTCTGCAAGGGGACCAGGCTCATTCTGAGGTAGTATAGTCCCATCATTTTTTTCATCTTTATACTATTTTATCTATGAGATGTCATTTTTGGAGAAAAATGAGGCAAGAAATGTGGGAAAGTGGTTGTTAAGCGATGTGATTAAAATGCTTAACAGCATTAAGGTAGGCTGCACAAAATAAGAGCATTTTGCAGGGTGGCATTAATGGAACCGGTGCAGCCTGCAAACTTCCCAAGGTTTTCCTGGAAACTATGACAGACCTAAGTGCCTGAAAATAGAGGTTTGTTTGCAAGACCTGTGTGTGAAGTATAACAAAACTCAGATCTGCCACAGCGAGAAGACACACAGTGTTGCCTCCTCAAGCTTCCAGTCATCCTTCTTACAGACTGAACTAGAAGCATTTTGTTTGCACACCAGACAAAGCTTTACCAACCTGTAGCCCAAATCAGTATCCACACATGTGCCGCCATTGAGACAAGGGTTTGTCTGGTATGAGGAGCAGGAGAGATGAGGACTCTCCCGAGCTGCACAGCCACACAGGGCACGACTCAGCACTGTTACAGACACCAGTGAAAAGCTTCCAGCTGTGGTTATTGTTGGCATATGACTCTGTTCATGCTTGCTGATGCATCCGCTGCTATGAGTGCAGTTTGCAGTCACACATTCATCAATGCCAATCTGGGTGGTATTTATATCCAAGATGTTTTCCAGCTGCGGAGAACAATTAGTTGCATTCATCTGACTTTTCCACATAAAGGAAACTCACAAATGACAGCAATGAAAAGCCCAACTCTTATTTATTTTCAAAATTAGTTGCTGTGCCACTTCCTTCCAACATCTACCTTACCCTATCCAGCCAAAGGCAGTTCAGCCTGGCATCTGTTAAGGCCAAAGCCTTGGTGTGAGTCAGTTATAGCATGAGTAAGCACTTAGAGGACAAAAACATTATCACATTCATCATAAACTGAGTGGATAAATTTTAATCACTGATGGTTCTGATGGATTATTTACATAGCATCTGAGCTGTATTTTTAATTTGAACTTCTGTCTTAAAAATACTGGGAAGAATAGACAGGCATTGCACACTGAAGAAATACCTTTTCTGGCAAGAGTGAGTTGGTACTGCAGCACTGATTCTAAACATAACTCTTATTTCAGCCTCTGTGTACCAACAGACACATTTCCAACAGAACAAGTCATTTAACTCTTATCAATACTCTTTTTGCAAAGAGGGGCAGGAACTTTACTAAATTGTCAATGCACATTTCCAACGTGTTTTTCCACTGGAGAGCAGTTATTTTACTGCTTTGCCCTCTTAACTCAGAAAGTTGGAACTTTTGACTGGTTTGTGAGTTTCAGCTACAGAACATTTCTGTGTAGAGGATTAAAAATCAAAACATCAAGACACCATGCAGTTTTACAGTCTTTTCAATAGGAAAAACATGTTCAGATTCCTAAAAGCCCATTGTGTTTAGGGGACTTGATGTGTATTTATAGGCTGGCTTTTAAAGCATTCATATTTGAAACTTTTAATGTAAGTGCTAAAGGAGTATACGACTTTACTGATTAAAACTACCCATTTTTCTTACACATTGCTCCCTTAGTCATTCTAAGTATGCGCATTCACTAGGCAATGGTTATTATCTGAATAGACACAATGACAAGATGCTGTGGTTTCATATGTAGTATGGATACTTACCCACACTCTGGAGGCCGCTACATTGCCATTAAGTTTTTCTGCTTTATAATAAGGTGGACCATAAACTGCAAACCAAACATCAATCCCTCGGGTTTGACTTGGACTATTTAATACACTGAAAATGTGAACGTTTTCTAGTTGGACTGATATAATTTCTGAAAGCAGCTTCTTCATCTGGTAGTATTTACTCTGGTTTTCAGGGGACTGGGATATGAACTCCTCTGGAGTGATATCTGCGATAGAATTTAAAAAGCTGACAAACACATATCTTGCAACTGTTGTAGCAATAAAAGAGAGAAGCACTACAGAATAAATATTAAGGTTACAGAAAATGAACTCAACTGCAAATTCAGAAGTATTTTCATTTTTAGGCTCTGAAATTTTCCATGCTGGCTTCTGCTCAGGGTTTGTGTTCTGAAGCTTTTTCACTCTTATTAATTTCTTTTTTTATTATTATTATTCTTTTAAATCAGAAACATGTTTAAGAAGATTTTACTTTTCTACAAATATTGAAACAATTTGGTGAATTTCAGGAAGACGCTTGTTCAAATAAAGGATTTTTCTGAAATATAAATTGCTGTTTTGTTAAAAACTGGGTGTAGGAACCTTTAATCTTTGTCTTCTGCACCAGACAAGCATTTCTTGCTGTCTTTTTTCTCCACAGATGCTTCTTCACACGCAGTGTCAGAGGACCGTGCAAACAAAGATGCATTTTCAAACCCTTACCCAGAAAACTATTAATTCTCATTACATGTCTAAGATCATTAGAATTCTAAATAGCACAGCAGTAACATTAAGGAGGTAGATTTCAGTATTATGATCCTAATGTACTTCATCACGCTGCTTACCTTTTATTCGTACAGAACCAGCATTATGGAGGGCATCATCTTTGATTTCCTTCACTGTAACCTTTACAGTTGAGACAACATCTGGCCAGACTCCATCAATGACTCTAACTCTTATGTTGTATGTTCCTGGTGGGGTTCCTTCTTTAATAGTCAGCAAACCTGAGTTATCATTAAGGATAAAGTACCTGTAATAAGAGTTAAGCCAAGGAACAAGCTATGAGAAGTTCAAAAGCTAAATAGTAATTATCATCACTGATGGTTTTTCTGATCTACTTTATTTTGAGAAAGCTATCAAAAAAAGCAGATGTGTTCCCTCATGAAAGGACAGAGCAGAACAGAACTTTTTTACATCGCCTTCTGTTGGTTCCTAATAACTCTTTGCCAGTATATCAAGAAGGTTTCTTCCTCTTTTATACCATATTAACTGTGTAGGAAGATTCAGACTACTATAGCCATAACTTTGGAAACAGTGCAAACTCTTAGTTTAGATAGATTCATTGAGAGTGACACCTCTGTCAAAACTGCCAAATGACACATGTACCTCTCAACCCCGGTCACAATCCAGACACTTTGGTGTGAATACATCAAATACAAATAAGGTCTTAAAACCAGTAGTGACACAGAAACACCAGCTCCCCGGGAGCTTGGATGAAGGACGATGGAAATTAATGGGTATTTTTTCTGTAGTGGCTCACTGATACTGATTATGGGTAAGACTGTGAACAGGAATTTAGAATGGTGTTCTAGCCCATCAAGCAATGGGAAGCAAACTAGTTTAGCATGCAGTGTTATTTGCTGCAGCCTCATACTCAGAAGGGCTTTTGGACAGCTACACACAAGCATCTAACCAACAAAATGCTTTCGCACACTTGTTTTCAAAAAAAGGCAGTTTAAATACTTTTTACAGTTCTATGTGTGGGCAAGTTTTCCATACATTTCACTCAACTCCCATTTTTATCTCCAAATACCTTGATGATTTCCCTTCAAATTGGTAGATTTTGTGATCCCAGTCATCATCATCAGGGGCACGGACCTGGCCCAGTACAGTCGTGGGGAGGATGCCTAAAACAACATAGCATATAAGTGGCATAGTCGGACTTCTCACGTGTACACAAACAGGTTGTCCATTCAAGCTTTATTGGTTTGTCTTAAGTCTAAAACCTCTACAAAAATAGTTGTGATAGTTCCCAAGAGAAGATGTGCACCAGACTGCAAACACCACATGGTGTCCTGCTTATTGGGTGTTTGGTGCATGGCTACATAGATTTAATTCAACAGGTGGCTGCAATGAAAAGCAACAGGAAGGAAAAAAGAAAAGCCATATCTGAGGAAAGATGTAAAAGATATTCAGAATTACTCATTTTCACTATTTTGGCTGCAGTATCCAACCAAATTACAGAGTGGTTTAGACAGGGATTGCGTTTTGGCAGGATAAAAACCAAAAATGCTGACTGGGTTATAAAGAGCAAAAAACAATAGCAAATTGGAGGAAATTACAGCAAGATAGAGAGGATGTCCAAAACATGGTAACCAGACTTATTTTGAGTAGATGCTGAGACTTTTGGGTGAGATGGAAAGTAGCATGTGTTCTGCTGGTTTTGCATCCTCTCAGCAAGGCTCACAAATTAGTATTTTGTTGTTTTACAAATGCTGTTTCTGAAGGAAAGGTCCACAGGTATCTGAATTCATAGATCTACTGGGTAAAGAATAGAGGATACACAAAGAAGAGGAAAAAATGTGGGACTTCACCCTATGAAAGGGAACAGCACAAACCCTGACAACTGAGGGACTGCATGCAAAAAGGAGAGAACACTGTCCCTCTCCTGCAACTGTGGCAACATTCATTGGATATTTTACAGGAGACAGTATACAGGATGCCCTGGTGTTTGACTTCCACATTATATGAATGTAACTTACAACATGATAGTAGCCTTCTGATTCTGTCTCTCCTTAAAAGTTTAAATAACCAAAGATCTGAAGACTTGAATAGTCCCTCCCAGAAATTAACAGTACAGATGAGTTTAACCTTTAAAGATGCAACTGAAAGGGAATACAGGCTTAATGAAAAGATCTGGTACTTAGGCTACAAGCAGAGTTTCTCAGCAAACAGCAACCAGACTTGGTTTCAACTTTAAAATAAGCTGAACTTAAGAGTGAGCACACAACAGGCAGAACAATGTTTCAGTACAAATATCAACAGCATCTACACAGTAGTTTCTAGTGTGCCCACAATCGACAATCTATTTAATGTGCTATCGAACCACTGATACATAGCAAAGTAGAAGAGGAAGAAAACACCTGAGCATCCCAAAATCTTTTTACCAGTGTGGTTTATTTTGCTGTTGTGTTTATTATGTGGGGACACTGGATCACAAGAGAACTGCTAGCTAATTGCCAAAGCAAGAGGGGAAAGGAGGCTTCTCTCACACTGCCTGCAGCCAACATTCACAGAAAATTCCCCCTTAACAGCATTTGTCAGCTGAAGGCCTGTGTGAATGTCTCAGGCAGTTTACACATGAGTTCAGCTTAAGTGGGTTGACTAAAAGTGAATTCAGTCTGGAGGAGGAAAAAGGTTTAAGGAGGAGGAAGAAGGTTCTCAGCATTCAGACTCATCACTTCTCAGCAACATTATGAATTTTTTAATTTTTTTCTCCCTGAAATGTTAATGCTGATGGAGAACTGCATCTCCAAACATGAGACCATTACTCAAGTTTGATAGAAACATGCACAGAATAGCAGCCAGCTATGCTCATCCTTCAAGGCTGGCTCAGTTTTTTCCACAAACCAAGTGGCCCAGAGTCCTGTGCCCCACACACCTACTGCTCTCTGGTGAGGCTTGAGCAAACTTCAGTAGCACCTCTACTAAGATCTTAGCTTATGTGGAACAGGACAGACTTCTCCTGTGAATCTCACAGCTGCTCCTTTGACCTTACTGTCACACTTGGAAGCAAGCATTAAGAGTGATTTACCATCATAGCTGTAAATGAGACATTCCATGTAGCCAGCAGAATGTGGGTGGTCATTTTGGTCCCCGATATTCACTGTCAGTGTGTTGGTGGAGCTCATTGGCGGGATCCCGCTGTCTGTGATCAGGATGGGCAGGTAGAACACCTTGTGCACTTCCCTGTCAAAGGTACGCAGTGCAGTGAGCAAGGCACTTCCATTGTGGAAGTCCTGCAAGTTGAAGTTAGTCAGACTATCAAAATCACTGAGAAGGTGAAAGGAGAAAGGTGCTCCATTAGCAGCAGTGTCTCGGTCCTTAGCGTACAGCAACGTAGAGGTTTCATTCATTTGGATGACCTGTGGAGAAGCTGTGTTTTCCCAGACCACAGGGTTATAATGAGCCTCAAACTCTGGCCCGTTGTCATTTACATCCTGCAGAGTCACTAAAACAGTGGCACTGCCAGTCAGAGGGGGCTGCCCCATATCAGTGGCAATGACAACCAGTTGGTACCGTGTCACTGTCTCATGATCCAGCAGTCTTGCAACTGTCACCCACCCATCACTAGCCACAGAGAACTGGCCACCTGGGTCAGACTTGTTCAGCAGGTGGAAAGAAAACCTTCCGTTCAGGCCAGAATCCAAGTCAACAGCAGAAACCTGAATAACTTTGGTGCCAATTGGCACGTCTTCCCCCAGTGCAGCCACATCATAGAAGTGGGGGTAGAAGAAAGGAGCATGGTCATTGGAGTCCTCCACATAGATCACGCAGTGAGCAATGCTGAAGAAATCCATGTCCTCAGCTTTCAGAGTCAAATTGAACACCCTCTCATGAGGCTTCTCAAAGTCAATTCGCTTTCGTAGCCGGATAAACCCACAGTTGTTGACTTCATCTGTTTCTATGGAGAACTTGCGGTCGTTGTCCCCATCAAGGATGCTGAATGTCACCATGGCATTTTCTCCCTCATCTCTGTCCACAGCACACACCACTGCCACCTCAGTGTTAATACTTGCATTCTCAGAGACAAATGCCGTGTAGATCCTTTGCAGAAAGACTGGAGCATGATCATTTACATCGGTCACCAAAATAGTGGCAGTGCCTGTCCCAGTGAGCCCTCCTCCATCTCTGGCCTCAACCACTACTAGGTACTTGTCCTCCTTCTCCCGATCCAGCGACCCAAGCACTGTATAGATGGTGCCACTAACTGAGTCAATTGAGAACAAGTTCAGATTAATTTCATTTTGCACATTCTGAATGATGCTGTATGTTAGTACAGCATTCATACCAGCCTTTGGGTCATCAAGGTCCACTGCTGTCATTTCCATGACAGCAGTGTCTGCCGGAGAATCCTCAGGGATGTGGCCCATGAAACAGCCATCCAACACACAGAGGAAAAGGGGTACGTTGTCATTCACATCTGTCACTTCTATGATCACATCTGCAAAGCCAGTCAGTCCCTCTCCGCTCTCATCCGTTGCAAGAACAAGAAAGCGCCACGTTGATCGCTTCTCACGGTCTAACCTTTTATTTGCGCTGATCTCACCTGTGTTCTCATTGATGCTGAATTCGCTACTGGCCCCCTGCCCGTGCAAGGAATAATTAATGGCATTTTGATCAGCCGCTTGGTCGGGGTCTGTTGCAGAAACCTGGAACAAGCCACAGCAGGTAAGTGTATATGTAAAAAAAAGGGGGAAATCACTGTTCTTTTATTGATAGCAGGGGGTATTGTGCAGCAAAATAAATACCATGCATTTTAACAGCAGATATCTATTGGTTTGAGACATTCAGGTCAAGTACTCTTTCAATAAACATCATGCATGGCCTAGAGAAACCATTTAAACAGAGATCAGGTTTAGACAGACTATTATATTCTACTTCCCAGTATGTTCTGGAAAGAGATAATAAGTGCAGGAAGAACCAAGTGAAAGTAATAGCAGATCTGCTGAGCAAATGTTTCTTGTGAAATTCTTTGGAGCTGGAATACAAAGGCAAATGGGGACTGTTTCTCTCTGAGTGAACAGAAGGCTGCAAAATCAGGGTGACCATACACCCAAAGATGATTATCAGCACAGGCCAGAGAGAACTCCCAACTTCTGATTTGCATCCAGGGATTGTTTGGGAGACTGCTAGTTGGGCCAACCAAGCAGTCCTCATGCCAGGGACTGCTCTAACAACAAAACAATGAAGATGATCGAGTTCCAGAGTCAAAGAACAATCCCTGGTAAAGTTTATTTGGTAGTATAAATGTAGCCAGAGTCCGTGACTTGGATGCATGAGGTACACGTGACAACCCCACTAAGTTTTACAGTTACTCAAAATATGTGAACTCCACTTTGTAAAGGAAAGCCATCACATTTTTCAATGTTTAGAATCATAGAATCATTTAGGTTGGAAAAGACCCTTAAGATCATTGAGTCCAACCATTATTTATGCTGGTCAAGGGAACAAGTCCACCATGCAAATTCAACCAGGCTTTCTTTATTTTCTTCTTTACAGAAAGTTGCTAGCTAAATCTTAATGTCAGGGCTCACCCACCCTAAAGAAACTATCTTTTTGGATTTGTGTGAATGGATGGGATTGAGGTGAACAAAAAGCCAGGTTTTGCCCTACTTTGTGTAAACTGTTTTACCTTTAAGACTAGTACAGGCAGATCTGTGAGCTCCTCCAAGACACCTCCCTGGTATTCATTTTGAGTGAAGATTGGTGCTTCGTCATTCTTATTGACAACATTGATGATGATAAGAGTGTGGTTTTCCCATTTTCCATCAGAAGCTACAAGCCGGAGCTCATAACGTTGTTCTTGTTCATAATCCAGAGGCTGAGTAATGAAGACAGTTCCAACCTCAGGTTCCACATCAAAAACTCCTTTCACATTTCCTGATGTGATCTGATACCTTAGTCTGGCATTTGCACCTACAATAGAAAGCAGACGACCACTGTCTGTCCACTCTCTGAATGCTCAATCCAGCTATACACAGTGGACATGTATCCAAGAGAAACCTTATTTGCCCAGACTTTACAATGTGCCTGTGAGATAAAACATAGACACAGCCACAAACAATGATCCATGTATGTAATTTGAAGGGTTTGTGTATGGTAGATCGGGGGTTAGGTCTGTATTTATATTTCCAAATATAATTTGCAGTCACAGAGAAGCACCTGTCTATTGATAATGAAGGAATTGTGTGCCTCTAATTTACTGTGTATTGATTTGCCAATAACAAAAAAATAAAGTACTATTAATATACTAGAAGCTATTTTTGCTCAATGTTTCCTAAGCCTCCCATTTCAAATGTCAATATTCCTTAACTTTTTTTTTTTTTTAAACCACTGGATGGTGCTAAAATATAAAAGAAATCTCTTTTCATCTCAGAAGAACATTTGACCTGTACAACAGCAGTTGTTTGCTGCAAAACATTTAGGAACAAAAAAAAATGGTTTGGTGCTTCATGTTTACTTATTTGAAAAGGAAAAAAATACATGACATTGCATTCCAGGATAGAAAGTAATTTCCCAAATTAAATAGGTGAACTGCCAGGAGTAGAAAGAATATTCCCATTTTAAGTTGTGAGTCAACTGTGGATGAGAAGACTAGAGCAACATGGATAGCAAAAAAGTGAAAAGCATGTGCCCAACATTAGTGCTTGTAAGGGCTTGGCTGCCTTTGCAGCATGAGTCTGAGCATCACTTGCTAGTTGCTTTTTCCAAATTCTCTCAAGTGCAGAGCTGGTTTTAAATGGCCTCTTTACTTTTCCATCATGGGCACTAAGAGGCACAGGCATCACAGCACTGCCACCGAAAGGAATGGTCAGCTCCCACCTCCTCCCAGCAACACGTTCCTCTGGTGCTCATTTGGGCTCTGTCACCAACGCACCAGCTTGCCTTCTTTTTTTCAATGGGTTTGTTTTTCTCCAGCAAGTTGAGCTGGACCAGCTCATGAAAGGAGCAAAAAAGCCACAGCAGAAGCAAAGACAGGAACTGCCTGGTGGTGCATGCTGTTGGACTGGCTCAACCCATCTGGTGTCACCACACTGTAGGGGCAGTTTCACACCATCAGAGTTGATGTAAGTGTGAGCCCAAAAAGAGGTCTGGCTTTCCCTTTTTTCCTGCCTTCTCCCTGCCTTAATTTCTGGTCATGTCATCCCACATTTTTCACTGTTGTCAGATTCTTGCACAAGCATATTCAACCCACTAACTCACTAAAAAGCATACAGGTTTGGTTTTCTTGCAATAGTAATAAGTAAAACTGACTCTCAGGGAGATCTGGAAAGCACAGAGTCAACACAAAGCAAGCACGTTCTCAGAAGTGAGTGAGTTTTTATGTTACTCTTGTGAAGTCACAGCAGGGTTGTGACTCCAGGTGATTTCATTCTGCCCCAGAGAGACTGCCAGTTAGCTTTACCTTCGCACTGTGAACCTTAGCACCTCATAAAAGAAGATGATCCCATGTGTCCAGAACTTCTCTCCTCACTTTTACAAATGCTTGAAATGCTTAATCACCTCCTGAATTCAGATTGTCTATGAAGGAAGTAGCCCTACACAAAACACACACTAATACAGAAAGACATGCAGGGTCCACTCACCCTCATCTTTATCACTTGCTGTTGCTGTCACAATAGGACTTCCAACATCTCTGTCCTCATCTATGCTGACCTCATACACTGACCGAGGAAATGCTGGAGCGTTGTCATTCACATCACTGACAAAAATCCTTACATAGGCTGTGTCTAAGAAGGAGATGCAAGAGGAACATGCAGACTAGAAATGACAGAGGTGGAATACCTTGTCATATTCCAGACAGCTCACATACCCCCCAAGTCTAGAAAAGTTAAGGAACCCAATCTCTGATATCTTTTACCCAATATATAATTTCTTACTAGTTTTACCTGTGTTGGGTTGCCCATGAACACCAGGTCTAGCAGATTCTGAAGAGTCCTGAGACTGAACTTCAATCAAGTAAGAGGCTCTTTTCTCTCTGTCAAAAGATGCATGGGTGGAAATAATTCCTGTCTCAGGTTCAATGGTGAAAAATTGGTAATCCTCACTAGCATCTTTCAAAATTAAGTAGTGAACCTGAAAAGGAAATAGTTAAGAGAGGTTGCATGTTTCACTTTCATTTGTACGTCCAAGTGCTGTGACCTCCCCCTTCCCTAGTAGCCTCCTGGGTCTGTCTACAAAGTAGCAACATTCTGAGGAAAGAGTTCATCTGGACATAATTTTTCTAAGTCTTTTTCCTATTTTGATACAAAAAACCCAGATTTCTCAAACAGAAGAACATCTGTACTAGTGATATCAAGGCCCATCAAGCCCAGTATTTAATCTCCAACAGTGGCCAGTAGGAGTAGTTAAGAAGGATCATGAAGAACAGGACAGAGAATGTATGGAATAATATCTTCCCTGGTGTTTCCCCAGCTCCTAGCAACCCACTGTGCTTCTGATTTAAAAAATAAAAATGGGGCTAACTGAGAGTTTGGGTCCCATTCAACAGCACTGAACAAATGAAAACCTCCACTGATGAAAGCTATCCATATTTTTTCCTTTAACAGAGGTTTGGCTTCCTCCTCTGAAAAAAAAAATTTCCACCCCCAAGTCAAGCCCAGAGCACCACCAGACAGGTTGCTCTTCGGAAGATGCAAAATGACAGTTACAGAACAGCAGATCTCCACTAGCCAGAGTTGCCTCTCAGAAGAGCTAGTGGGATTTTTTGAAAATGCTCAGGAAGAAGCACAGAAAATGAGCAGTTTCCTTCATAACACTGCTTTTTCCTAGGGTTGGGTCATTATGACAGTGATGGTCATACGTTGTTTTGACCAACCATTTGACCAGTGATGATGAAATTAAATGTTATTTAATTGACCATATTTAAATGGCCATGTTTAACTGACCATAATCACTGATGGTCAGGTAAATAATGAGCTGAAGAGTCAAGAGTTAGGAAACATGTTCTACAGACACCTCCACTTGTCTTGTCATGGAAGCAAACCTGTGAATCACGCAGCAGTGCTTTGTCACGGTTGCTGGATCAGGATAAGCTGTTATGATGCAGGATCCCAAGACTGTGAACAGCATCTTCTCTGCCTGCATCCCATATTATGCACATCAGACATATGCTAGACAAATGCTTGAGAAGTGTTGTAAGAAGTGTTTGTGGCTCATTACCCTTGTCATCTGCTGTCTGTGCACTCTCACTAGTTACAATAGTAAAACTTGCCTATTGGGAAGAAAAGAATTGGATGTAAGGTCAAACCTCTCCATGTAGGCCAGAATCCAAGTCCGTAGCTAACACCTGAATCACAGATGTGCCAACGTCAGCTCCTTCTGGCACAGACACCTCATAGTTAGAAGACACGAAGAATGGAACATTATCATTGACATCTGCAAAAGGAGGTGATGGGGACCACAGTAAGAAAATGTTTAAAGACTTATTTTTTTACTGTATCTTTTACCAGTCATAATTTTGCTTGGAAAAAGAACTCACATTGTTCATACTAAGAAGCAATCCTGCTTTGGGTCTTCCCATTTTCATGGCAGCTATCAGAAGTCATTTTATAGACATTGAGCAGTTTCTGGGAGACAGTGGCCTAATCTCAGCTAAGATGCTAGCTAGTGATTTGACCAGTGATCTTCTTATAGGAAGTCCATGAATGCCAGGACCAGGAGGCCTTTCATCCACAGTCTGTAAAGAGCTGGTTATCTACAGCAGTAGTTAATTTCAGCATTTTATTAAGGGCTGATTAACACACAATGGAAATTAAAATTGCAGAGTCTACAGAGCTGACAAAGAATGTGTGTAAAACAGTCTTTCCTGGCCTTTGCAGGGCAGTATAGCCAGACTTATGTTAGGCTGTAGGACCTAATGATTATTTAGGATACAGTTGAACATTAGCCTTCCCTCATCTAACTACTGGCCAATAGCCAAAGGAAGCATGCTTATCTTCCCACTCTTGTCATCCTGCTCTAAGCCATGGGAGCCCCCTTTCCACGAGCTGGATCACGTGGCCCCGTGTCAGCAGTGCTCATCTTGTTGCTCTGAGAGAGACTAAATTTCTGGAGAGAAAAGGTATATCTGTGATCTGACATGCTCTGCAGCTTGTGTAATCACCAGATCCAACACAAGACACACAGTGGGATTGTGCAGGTGAAGGAAAGGAAGGGCTGCCCCAGTGCTGGCCATCTGCAGTCAGCTCAGATAAGGCACAAGGCAAAGCCATGTTAAGCTTACATCAGTGCTGGCCTTGCTTGTCTTCCTTGCTTCCTGCAAAAGGTATGTACAGTGTTTTGAAGGGCCAGTTGCTGACACATTTTCTCCCTAAAACTGCTGTGTAGTACCAGGTGAGCACAAGGGACAGGCAGGAGAACTATGGCAGCACTGACTCAGATCCTTTAAACTGCTCTGGAATCAGGTCCTCCTGCTCAACCCATGACAAATCAGTTTGGGTTCCTCTTTGTCTGTAAGTCGAGTAAACTCAGAAATGCTACATCTTTTTGCATGTTTCACAGTTTAACAGCCACATTTTAAGAAAGTCATTTTCCTGTGTCGTGGCACAGTGCCAAAACAGAGGAGCTGTAATGACGGTTCCTCAGATCCATCTGTTTTTATGAAGAGCAGACAAAATTCTTAATATCTCATTCTGCAAACTCTTAAGCACACATTTAATTTAACTACTGCTACACGACTCCATTGATTCTGACACACAACTATTTGCAGGACCGATGTCTTAAATTACTTTTTTTTTTAAGTTGTCAGTGTGAGCTCCTGTAAATCCCAGTTTTCCTTCTCTCTTATATGCATAATCATCTGCGAAATCTTCTTTTCTAACAGGCTCTTTTTTTCATATTTTATTGAAGAGAATATGTCTTGTTAGAGATAAGTTTCAGCAAGTTCACTGAGCAAGGTAAGGAAAATAAGATGCTATAAAAGACTTCCTTTTCTGTGTGCTTGTGCGTAAATTCTGCATATGAAACTTTCTGGTAGTTATTTCTCTCTTAGAGGTGTTTAACTTGCTTTTTTCTTTCACTAATGCATACACATGTGTGTAAACCTTTTTTCATATGAAATACTAAGTTATCAAAAAAGGATTTTTGCTTGTGAGCAAAATGAGCAAATTCTGATACCAATAACCTCACTACAGGAAAAATCTTTTGGGACAGAGTCCATAATCTACAATGATGCTCAGACCCTGACTTGAAGCACTCTTGCTCTACAAAGCTGAAGGGTTTTTGCATTGGTAGACTGTGGAAGACAGGACAATGCTGTAATAAAGTAAATTAGGGAAGTTGGATTCCCATTCAGATTAGCACTTAGCACTCATTTCCATGGTGGTGAGCAAGAAAAATATTTGTGCTGGAGACTTCACTTATCCATATTTTCATCTAAATGTCTACATATCAAAAGTAATTCCACTAATGCTTCAAAAAGCAGGGATTAAAATCGGATTTATAGTTTTATGTGGATCTACAGGAGTAGAGCCTTACAAAAAGATCCTACTACAAGGAGGGTTGGATCAAATTTTTTTAAATTGCACCTATTGTAAGGACACTTCCATTTTCATTTCTAGAGTTTTAATCTCAAGTGTTCAATAGAAAATTCTGAACATAACAAAAACCCCTAAACAGATATCAAACACAAACCCAATCTATCTGGGCTGTTTCTCTTTCTATAGCACAGAATATTTCCAGTAATACTTGTCTCCTTTCAATAGCTTGGGGACATTTGCTAGATTTCTCCTCCTGTCAAAAGAAAATCTTTCCAATTACATTTATAAAAGCAGGCACTAGTGTTGTGTCAACATTCAGACAGCTCATTTTTGCACTATCACATTTCCACATTTGATAGTTGTACTTAGAAATCATCTCAAATAGACCTTTTTAATGACTGCATGACTTTTACAGTATAGAAACGTACAAAGTGTTCTTAGGTGGCTTGGCATTTCATGGATGTTAACTTAATTCGTGGTGTTATACTAAAAATAACAAGAATATTGTTCTGAATGACCTGTTCTAACATCAGCAAAGCTTACCTGTTATGTTCACACAAACAGTGGTAAAGGAAGCTAAAGGAGTCATTGCTACGTTTTGTGCCCGGACTGTCAGGGTGAAAAACTTAGTTGTCTCAAAGTCAAGTGGTTCAGCGACTAGAAGAGCAGCAGATCCATCAGCTCTGTTTGGCTTCAGATAGAAACGAACTGGCATGTTAGTCTCTGGAACTTGACCCTCTTCCAGATTATACGTAACCCTGGGATCATCAAGGGGGGATGTGGCTTTGATGGTCTGAAAAAGTAAAGAGCCACCACATATGTTCATGAAGCACAGGGTTGCAAGTGCTAAATGTTCAGTTTGACGGCAAGAACATACATGTATCTATGTTCTCCAAGAACATACATGCCTGTATGACTTGGATAACAGACAAAAGAGAAACAGTTTACAGAGCTGAGTTTCATTTTATGACATTTAGACTTGATGCAGGTTTTTAATCAACAGTAAATTTACCTGTCTGTAAATGTGCCAAGCAAGAACTGCATCACTGGCTAAAGGAAATAACTCCTCTTTCCTCCTTCCTAAACAAAAGCAATCCAAAAGGAGACTGTTTCTCCACTGAGTTGTACATTTTACCAGGCAAGATACAGACAAAACCTAAGTTGTTTGCAAGTGCGTGGATATTGCATGCAGGAGGAGGAAGGCAGGAATTATCTCGCAATTTATGGAAGAGACCTTAAAAAATAAGTCTGTACAGGTTAAAAAGGAATTGGTTTGGGTTAGAAGAGCCCAAAGCAAACTACAGCTGTTCCATTCTGCAGTGCTAAACTGAGAAAAGCTGTAGGAAAGATGCAGGCAGGCAGCGCGGTCCACTGAGGATGGAGTGAGGAGCTGCCCCTTGCTGGGAACACTCAAGGATTTCCCACTCAGGCAGGGCACGGTTCTTGCTTCTCAGTCAAAGCTGCTGCCTGCAGGAGCACACCCTGAGCGCTGTTGGTGTAAGAAGTCACTGGGAAAACTTCTGTTAGCTGAAACTCCAGCCTATTCTGCAACAGGTAATCCTGACAAACACTAACTGGGTACGCAGCTGTGAAGGCTGTTAAGGAAACAGCACAACCCAGTAAGGTTGCAGAGTGGGCATCCATGCACTCTTAACATGGATCCAAAGCACAACAGAGGAAGAAGCTGAAATGAAAAGAAAATGGAAGGAAGTATTTGCACTTTTAACATACCACTATCTTGGTGTCACGAATGGTGTTTTCGGGGATGGTTACCCAGTATCTGCTCTGCTCCCACCGGGGTGGCTGGCTGAGTGCATTAGTGACAGTTACCGTCAGCTCCACCGTGCTGCTTCTGTTCCCTCCATCTGTCGCTACAATATAGTTATTAACGAGCGTTGTCTGTGAAATGAAGAAGATCAAGGCTATTTGCAAACCATTTTGTACAAATCAAGAGATTGCAATTAACCCTCTGCAATGGGTTTGAGGGGCTGGAGGTTATTCTGTTCCAAACAGAGTCACATTACCTGGGATAGCAGGCGGTTCACATATACCCAGCCTGTGCTGGGGTTGATCTGGAAGTATTCCAGTTGGTGCTCTAACATTGAGTATGTGACAGCAGCATTCACACCTTGGTCACTATCATGAGCTGCAACATGGAGGAAACTCGTCCCCACTGGAGTGTCTTCGCTGAGGAAGTCTTTGAAAAGACAGAAGTATTGTCAGCAGGTCTTTCTCTGATTTACCAGGCTGCATGTAACAGAAATACTGTAAAAAAAAAAATAATCTCTTCATGTGAGATTAAATGTTTCTGTAATGAGGCAGGTTAGAAAATATCGTCACTAACAGAGTGTCTACCATCCCCTTTTAGTTTCCCCTTCCCTTTCCCCTAACACGCTGGGCTGTGAAGCCAGCTGCCAGTGAAGCAGGTTTACTGCCTCTCCACGTAGCGCTGGCAATCCCCGCAGCCATCCGCCACCCGCTGCCTCGGATCACAGCCCAGGTTGCTGGGCTCAGCTGCTGATAAAAGCAGGTTGGCTGGCGTCAAAAGGAATTTTGTGTGAATTGAATGAATCCTGAATGCGAGTGGCAGCAGCAGCATCGCCAGTGGGAGGCAGTAGGTAACCACGAAGTGGGAAGACTCAGGTCATAGAAAGATCCCCCCAACACCCCAGCATCTTGGAGAAGCTGCCCAGGGCAAGGTGCAATGAGCATTTTATATGCGCCCCTTTCCTTAGGTTTCACTCCCTGTTCCCAGCAATCCACCTGAGATAGAAGCTGTGCCTTTGTGTCCATAGTCCTAGACAGACCAGTCCTTCTCTGAACCTGCTTTCATAAACATGATCTAAAAATCTGGTGACAAAGAGTTGCACAGTCGCAAAGTACCGATTGCACAGAAAGGTAATTCATTTTGTCTTCCTAAAGCCTCATTCTTAGCAGGGACACCAACAAAATGATGGGAAATCATGAGCAGTCATTTCCTACTCCCCTCCTTTCCACAACGCATAATTTTATTTAAAGCTATTACCTCCCTGCTGGCTGCCTCTTTTCCACACCCCAGTCTTTAGATTGCTCTGATCTGACTTTGGTCATGCTCTTCCCTCCATCCTCAGCCATCCAGCCCAAATTCCTCCTTCAAATATCTATGGGTGCTTGCCTGATTAGGTTTTTGAGCCATTTCCATGCACTAAGGCTCCATCAGCTCAGTGTATTGAAACGGCCCTGGCAGTGGGGAGGCTGTCACAGTCAGATTTAGACAACCCAGTCAGTCTAGTTAATCACTTGTTCAGAAACTGTTTCATACCTTTGTTCTCCCTTGTATGTGCCTCCTTTAGCATTTTTGAGGTGGGACAATCAGATTTGCACACCATTTATGATGTGGAGTGGCCATGTTTTCTGTTTTGGTTTTCTTCCTTAATATCTACAGTCTGTGGCAGTGGGGCAGTAAAATCTTAAACCACTACCACAGCTTGCTCCATGAACACAAATCTGAGCTTTAATTAGCTTCCCTTGTCCCCCAGGACATTTAGTTGGCCTAGGATTCATGTTCCTGGTATGTCAGTAACAGCCAAAGCTACTCTCAGAAGAGATTTACTGGCACTAAAATAGATTAATGAAAATTGAATTTATTGCTAAGAAACACTGTAAAATATCTTTTTTGTGTTTAAATTTATGCCTTTATAGTCAAATCTTGTTAAATAGCATTGTAAGAAAAAATACAAAATTACCTGGAAGGGCTATACTCTCTCATTTCATGTACTTCTGCTTGCTGCTGGCATAAGTCTTAGACTTACTACATAGAGTTAAGCATTTCTTTAATTTCTGTTTTGCAGACAGATGATAAAATGCATGGCTTAAATCAGGGATTTGACCAACACCCTAGTGCAGAGGAATAAAGAACCAGCAGTTTCCAGGAAGAATAGAAATGTATGACTAATGGCATTTGATCTTGTTAGAGAAGAAGCTATTTTTAATTCTGTGACGTGCAAACATTGATTACTTATGTATAGCTGCTGGAAAAGTGCTATGCATAAAATGACCTTGTTATCTGCTGTTTCCCCATCCCAGAGGACTACCTTTGTTTCAGGATCTTTGCTGGTTCTCTGTGTTCATAAAAAAAGAATAAAATCTGCCCATTCCTTAGAAGTGCTGAAGTCACCATAATTACCAAATGTGACCTCTCAGCTTCACTACTTTTGAAAAAAATAATCTCAGGCAGTTTAATCTGAAAGACATGTTTGAAGGTAGAGTAGAAAGGTTCATCTTTGCACAAGCATTACCTTTACCTCAAGCACTTCTCTGCTCTGTCTGAAAATATTTCTCTGCAGAACATCACTCCCACCTGACTTCTCAGAGCTGCTTTGGCCAGGTTTGCAGAAACCACTGGTAGAAATGCAGAAATAGCTATTCCTAATCTGCACGTTTTAACCCGTTTGGTACTTGGAGTTAGTCACTACTACATAAAGGAGTAACTCCAAATACTCTAAAAGGTGCAACACAATTTTCTTTCTGTCCTTGTGCGTAACTCTGAAGTGTGGATGTATATTCAGACTATTTCCTAGCAGGTCACTTCTTGTAAAAATCCTGTCATGCAAGCATCCAACCTCTTTTTGAATCCTGCTAAAATGCTGGCCTCTGTGATACTAAAGACGACTGACTTCTGAGCCATCTTCAGCTTAATAAGGCATTGGTAACTTTGCCCTACATGACATTTCCATAGAACTGGCAAAACATGTCCAAAATGGAGTTGTTGCCACGTGCATCATCAATCATTTTTTGCCATTTTGAGGCAGTTATGCTAGGAAGGGCCTGTTCCAGTCCAGCAACGAGGGAGTACACTCATCACTTATGGGTGACATCAAGTGTAGAGGGTCCAAGTGTACTGAAGTGCAGGATTTTACTGGAGAAGCATCAAGCAAAATTAAATGGAAGACTGATGAAAAGCACATCATGTGGGGATGAAAAAGGGAATGGCACCGGGACAAATGGGAAAAGCTATCTCAGCAGCACAGTTACAGGAGGCATCAGGGTTCACAGCCAATCGCAGTCTAGAAGCCAAGGATTTTGGGTTGTTTGACAAGAGATAAATACCACTCCAGCCTATTCAAACAGAGGTGTTGTGTCAAAGAGACACAGATGACAATTGCTCTTCTAGTTGGGGCTGACGACTTCTCAGCTAGGATGTCATGCTGTGTTTTGGGACATTGCATAAAAATTCAGTTTGCAGAAAAATTAGGCAGGGAAAAGCTGCAAAGGGAAGGGTTAAGATCTGTCTGATCTGTAGGAGTGAAGACTGTCAATGTTTTTAAGAGAATTACAATGAATAAAGAGGACAGTGATCAATTCTGCATATTTACACTGATGATGGATTAAGCTTTAACTGGCTTAGCTAGCAGCAAAGGAAGACTGGTCACCTAAAAAACTGACCACTGTTATAAGGAACTACTAACCAGGTTCATGTTGTGGTACTGGAACAGGTAATTAAGAAAAACTCACACTGATAGCGACTGTTCTGAAACTTGGGATCATTGTCATTGACGTCAGCAATAAGGATGGTGATCTGACACACGCCGATCAGCGGTTCCTGTGCCTGGTCGGTAGCGGTAACAGACAGCGTATACTCCCTCTGCTTCTCCCGGTCAAAACTCTGTGTGGTTGTGATGACTCCTGGGAACACAGACACCTCCTGTTCTGCGTGTCACAGCCTTGGGACTGAACTTGCAGAAAGGGACCAGCACTTCTCCCACACAGGAGGAAGCTCTGACTGCATGCAGCACAACCATCAAACTTAATCCACACCAACTGCACAGCGTGTGTCTTGGACAATACCAACTCCAATTCTCCTGTCTCTCCTCTCCTCACATGCCACATACTGCCAGAAATCAACAGCTTTCTCTCCTACAGCCTGATAAGGAGCTTCAGTCTCAGTACCTTGTTACCTCACTCCTCATGGAGCACAGAAGACTTTCTCTTCCTCATCAAGAGGCATCTCTTAGGTTTACTCCAGTGATAGTCCAAGTTACTGAATATTTCAAAGACAGATCGTTATTACTCTGGGGAAGAGTCACAGCACAGAAGGCACGAGTGGTGTGACCAGTCACCTCTACTATGGGAGCTGGAGCCTGCTTCATTGAACAGATTAAAACAGGGTAGAATCATATAGCTCAGTTAATAAATTGAACAATTTTCTCCCAGTATACAGCTTTTCCTCCCCACTGACCAGGTCTCTCTCTGTCTCAGATCTTTTCTTCTGTTTGGGGGACTTTAAACTGGCCTTCTGGAGGCCACTTCCAGACCTATGTACCTACTATGCTAGGGACCAGGATTCTGCTCCTTCATCTAAAATCCTTCGAGACTGTCTGTCACTGCCCTGTTCTGGTATGAGGGTTTTGCCTCTATACGCACTGCACTGGACCTCCTATTTGTGCAGGAGATGAGAAATAAACCATGGCCACACTGAAGGGATGAACAAACTCAAGCTGTCAGTCACACATTCTGCTCTGCATTTTTATAGCTACACTTGATCCAATAGTAAGATAACTGATCCAATAGTAAGATAACTGATACAGAATAGCTTTTAATCTTCCTATTTATCTGGGGTTTGTTTCCCTACTTAATTTGTCATTTAAATCTCTATCATCTTAATTTAATCTGTGTGCATGGCTATCCATATACTCTGAATATTTTTCAGTGTTTATCCACAAGCTGTTACAGCTAACCCTGCAGTTACACCATTAAAGCATGAGTCCAGCTGGACACACTCATACAGTGGCATTCTCATTACAATATAACGCCATTTTCATTTTTTTTCAGGAACCTGAAAGAAACTAACCTGTGTCTGGGTCAATGCTGAAGCCCAGGGAAGCTCCGTCTCGGTGCATGAGCCCATACTTCACCTCTCCGTTAACGCCAAGGTCTGCATCATAGGCTTCTACCTGTAGTACATATGTGCCTGGAGGCTGATTCTCCAGAACCCATGTGTTGTCACTGTAGTAAGCGCACTAAAAATACACCCAAACATCCAATGCTATATATTACACAGAGCCACATTAATTTGCTGCACAGTGTTGATAGTTTTTCCAGCATATCTGAGAAGAATGCTGAAGAAAATCACTTCTATTACTTATACTCACAAAGAAATCAAGCTCTAAGGCAGATGAAGGAAAAAGGAGAATGAAGACTTTACACTTTAAGTATGAAGAAAGCTGGCTGTGTGTTCACTTACAGATTCATTCTGCTCTGCACACACAGTCCCTTCAGCCCGTTGGCAATCTCCAGTAGCCAAGGAAAGTCTATAACCCCAATTATGGGTGGGAAAAGAATATCTACAGAAAGACATCTTACCTCTCTGAAGACAGGCTTGTTGTTATTAATGTCATTAACTCCTACAATAACCTCAGCAAAACTGCTGAGAGGGGTGGGTCCCCCTGAGGCATTGTCATCTATCGCAGTGATGTTCAGTGTGTATTGTGGCCCTTTCAGGTTGGGTGGTGGGTTTCTGCGGAGTTTAATGATACCTAAATTTGGAAGCATAAAGTGTCATTTTATTTTACCATGTAAACAAACAAACAAAATCAAGTGAGCATCACACTTCTCTGCTGCTGTATTGTTGGTTCAGTTTGTATTTTGGTTGCATTCATTCATCTTAAACTGCACAGTCCTTGGACCAGGACATCAAATTTTGGTTGATATTTGGAGAACAAGCATCATATCAAAGAGCTAATTCTCATTGATATGAAGCATCCCCATTTGCAGATTATATAAATAGGGTGCTTTCTTATGATTTTTGACACACAGGTGAAGCAGACTCAATACATATTAGACAGTAAATAACAGTGTTCTAAAACCTCTTTCCTTACCTTTCTGACTATCCAGTTCAAAGTTGCCCTCCTCATTGCCTCCCATAATCAGATATAGCAGTCCATCTCCATCAGGGTCCTTTGCCCGAACAGTAGCCACTAAGGTGCTGGGACCAGCATCTTCCGAAAGGAAAGTTCTGTAACTGATGGACATAAGGGAGCAGTGGCAGCACATTCAGTATCAGAATAACCATCACCATGTTAACCATCAGCCAAAGGTTAGAAATTCACTATGAATGTAATTTTTTTTAAGCTTTGGGCATGCAATCATGCAGTCTTTAATCAGCTTAAGACAAGACTTCAAGCATCTTTGTCTGGCATACAATTTGTATTTTAGGATTGCAATCCTGCATTTTTCGTATATGTGATTTCCAAGGATCTTTTGGAAGATATCAATATGCCCCGTACTACATTACACTGCAGACCAGGATCACTTATCTCCTAAAGATGAGAAACAGGACTAATATCTGTCATGCAGTGTTTCTTATGTCCCTATCTACTAATGGAAAGCATCAGATACTACAGAGATGATGTAAACCAATATAATTTTGTAAGTTAATGTACTTATGGTTTGTATTTAAAACATATCCATACTTTAAACTTATGCCGAAAAGTAGAAATTGTATTCATTCAGGAAACAGGGCCTCATGAAGTTAGCTTATAACACAATCTGATGATGATAAAATTATGTTTTAATGTTTGCTACCATCTTTATCTGTCAAATATTTATACATGGACAATCATTTTGAGACCTAGAAGTCAACACAGTCAAAATTATTCCCTATAGAGTTAGGTCTTTTATTCATTCTGTTCTCTATATATAAATATAAAGTCAATATGCTGATATCACAACTGGTGTATTTTTTTTATACAATCTAGAAATGAAGGGCCAACTTCTAAAGCCTTTCTTCATACAAATTACCCCTTGATTTCACTGGTAGTTACAATTGCACTAAACACTGTTTAGCCATGTGTTATTAAGATTACACGTATGAACAGCATCTATAAAAACCAATGCAGGTGTTAAAGCTGGCTTACATGGACTGGGAGAAGACAGGAGCCTCGTCATTCACATTGGCCATTCGAATGCGCACAGTCGCTGTCCCTGTCCGAGGGGGATGTCCTTTATCAACAGCTATCACCACAAACTCATACATATGGTTTGCTCGCTCAAAGTTCAGCCTCTGGTTAGAATTGACGACCCCGTGACGTGTAATGGAAAAATCAGTGCTCTGGATGAAGTAAGTGATCTCAGAGTTGGAGCCAGAGTCGCAGTCTGTTGCAAGAACTATTGGAGAACACATTTAACAGGACAGTCATGCTGCAGAAGAGGTTTGGTTATGCTATTTCCTATCAAGTCAGCTTCAGATACCTTTGGTTTTTTGAGAACAGACATCACCCAAATCTGTTTTATTCGTAAAAGCCTTACTTTTGTGGCAAGAGTCTGGGAACTCCGCAGGAGGCTGGGAGTGAAAAAGCAAAACAACTCCTCTCCTCCTCCAACCCA
Source organism: Strix uralensis (assembly GCF_047716275.1). Classification (NCBI taxonomy): domain Eukaryota; kingdom Metazoa; phylum Chordata; class Aves; order Strigiformes; family Strigidae; genus Strix; species Strix uralensis. Next base: position 148,989,695 of record NC_133972.1, on the reverse strand, counting down.
GGCTGAGCGATCGCAGCAAGGCGGGCTTGCGAGAGAGATGTGATCCCAATACTACACAACAAGCTTTGTACAAATAGCAGTCAACACTGGTAATTACCACACAATCAATATGCATGTTGGTAGAACATTATCAGTCATAAACTGTGTCCTCACTCTCTCTGGGGATGCCGTTCAAATTTAATTAGCTCCCAGCTATGTTATAGCTAAAGTACTTTTTAATTACCTGGCGCTTCAAGGTACAAAGAGTGATTAAACATTCCTCCCCAGCAAGTGTTTATTCAGTATGTTGGGTGTCCCATCTGCTCAGAAGCAGCAAATTAGCAGAACAAAGAGCTAGAGCTCACAATGTATTATCAAAAGTGATTTTTAAGAGCAGGAGATCACCTCTTTAATTACCCTGCCATTTTTCTAGCCAAACAATGAGGCTTCAACTCATACCCACACTGGTATTAAACAAACTCCTTATTCTAGCAGGAGGACACAGATGCAGCCATTGCAGTAGCACACAGCCTTTCGGAAGTGGATCAGTGATTGCAGTACATGGACACCCTTGCAGACAGCTACAGCATCATCCAAAAATGAGATGAAGAAACAACGACCCATCACCATCAGAATATTAACTCAAAAAGGGAAAGGGGAAGAGAAAGTTTTGAAAAAGCACACTGAAATGCTGTGCTACTTAGTTGCAAAAAAACCTCAACTACCTCTACCTGTGGAAAATTACTCATCTCAGTTTAAAAGGACATTTAGGGTGGTTGTAACATTTTGTTTAACATCTCTCAAAATCCTGCTGTGAATAAATGTTTGGGTGTGTTACATACTACAAAAGCAAGGATTTTAGAGTTAATCACTCTCTTGCTGTACTGAAAGACAAAATATATTAGAACTCAAGAAAGACTGAAAGTGACTTAAAATTGTTAAATTTAGTGGTTCAGTATTGTTTTTAGAATGACATGCAGAAAGTGAAAAACATATTTGATTTGAAAAGTTCTGATTTAATCTGGGGTCACTAGTGAGACATTGTGACCATTCACAAAAATACATTTTATGTGCTAAGGATCATACTTTTTTTCCCCCAGATGTTTTCTGGCAAATAGGGAATGTGACATTTGTACATGATAAAAACATGGCCTTACTTTCCAATAGCAACTGGGAATTCCATTCCCCTTCCATTTCATTCCATCCTGCAAACTGATCTGCATTGCAAAGGTATTTCGAGGATCATACAGCAACCACAAGCATGTCTGTGCTGGTTCTGCCCATGCTCTGAGCTAGCTTAGTGCAAGCTAACTCCAGCTCAAAGCCTAGTATGTCAGCACAAAGTTGCCAGCTTCAACTCTAAGCCTTGCTCTGCCAGCACAGTGGTGCAGCTGAAGCAGTACGTTAATCCCTGCTGAGAGCATACCTTCTTGTTTTTTAGATCATAGCTTGTTTTCATCCAGACGTCTTACATGTAGTGAGCATATATCTGCCTGTAATGACTAAGTAGACAGACTGGCTCAGCTAGTGTAGCATCAGCACTACAAACATGATACAAGCCAGACTTCAAGTGTGTCGAAATAAAAATGGTTGACAACTAAAATCTACATTTACATCATCAACAGTTTTAACAAATGGCATATATCCTGGTATATTTTTCATTCACTGATAGCAACCAATCAGCCACAGAATGGCAAAGGCTGCCTTGAATTTGCATTTCTTTTTGTTTGTGGGACATCCTGATCTTGCAACATCCCACCCCTCAAGGAACTATAGTCAGGGTAAGAGCTACTTTTTCTGAGATGGTACTTGCTTTGGCAGTCAGAGTTAGTGGCACAGTACTCATTCAGCACAGGTTACAGGTGACTGCATGTACCACTTCCTTGCAGCCGCTACCAACACTGATCTGCCTTTCAACATCAAGTGAGCATTCACCCACCCATTTTTACTGAGAGGGATGTGACACTGTCACTATACTTCCACCCCACATTTTCTTTTTTAAGAAGCCTCTTTCTCTTGAAATGTACCCTGTGTGGCAAGACAACCAAACGGAATGCAATTGCAAACCATACTGCACAGTTTGCCATTCTGTTTGCTTTGGACATGGGGCATACTTTTCTTCCCCATGACTGGAAGAATTTTGATCAGCTTTACAAGTCTCCTGGAGAGAAGAGCATTCATCTTTTTAACAAAAATCACATGCTTAGGGATTTTTAGGAGTTGATTGTTCCAATCAACTTATTTCTTCCCAAGAGCCATTAAACCAAAAAATGAGCCACAGTAAGCTCTGAACTCTCCTGGTAAGTGTTCAGAGAAAGCAGTCCCTGCAGCCGTGTTATCAGCATGTCGCTATGCAAGGGAAGCTAAACTTCTTATCACCACTGTGACCTGCATGTGTTCAGCTTCAAATTCAGGAAATTTACATTGTCGTCTTCAGAAGACATGTCTTAGACATGTAAATTTTTGCTAAGTCTTGCCTTGGCACTAACCCATTTCTCACATAGTTCATAAACCCCCTGAGGTCTCAGCCCATGTTCTTGTTACCTACCCCAGTATCTGTCCCTACTTCCAGTTTGAATACTGACAGCGAGCCTGTAAGCATTCTCCCAGTTTTAGGCAGAACACATCTGTGGCATGTACCACATCATAACAGACTACTTCAGATCTCAAGACATCTTTGAAGGCATTTAATTGACACCAGTAAAACAAGTTGGAGAATGGACTTTTGTTCCTTGTCTGTTGGACTCTGAAGACTGAGACAAAAGGTGCAGTATCATCCAAGTTCAGTCTTTATTTATGCAGCCACAGTATTTTGAGAGTGACCTTGAAGTTTTGGTTGGAACTTGAGGCTTAAAATGATTTCCAACAGCTCTAATCTTTCAGTAGGATTCTAGCATCTAAATATGTTGTCTGTGACCTCAGAGTTTATGCGCAAGTGATATGTGGCCATCTTAAACCCAACAAACTTGGAATGATGACTGGTAAGCCACAACCATAAATATAAAACTTCACAGGCTTTCCAAAGGTTTCTCCTTTAACACTTTGTAAGTCAATTATACAGCATTAATACCTATTTGATAAAACTAGCTGCCCATTTAGAAACTTCTTTTTTTTTCCTTAACATATTAAGAAAACAAAAACTACTTGCAGCTGCTTCCAGGACACAAAAAGATGAGCAAGTTGACTTAATGGACAGCCACCAGATTTAAAGGAAACAAGCTATGGCAATCCAGTGACTTACTGGATTGGCACCTGTCAGCTGCCTCAACTGCTCTTGAAATACCACAAAATTCCTCCTTGGGCACAGCACAGTGGTCCTCACCTGAAGACACTCACGACTCTACTTCCAGGGTACCTAAAAGCCATCTACAGACCTCCAGGAAAGCTACTATCCACATCTTACAAAGGCAGTGCCTGCTGTGGAAGAGACAGCACTTCCTCACGGTGAGAACATGAACATGTAACACAAACTAGAAGGTCTGTGGCAAGACTGAAACAAAAGGTACGGGGGTGGTCCTCACCTTGCAGTAGAGATGTGCCGACAGGAATGGTTTCGGGAATGTTGTCTCTGCTGTAAATGGAGTGCTGGAATTCTGGAGAACAGTCATTTTCATCGGTGATATGGACCATGACCTGAGATAAAAGGACGTGCTGAGAGGGGATTTTATTTTCTACAGTTAGGAAAATGGGCGCCTCATCCTGGACACTGCCTGGGCAATCATTGTTTTTGCTGCTGTCCTGTCCTTACACCTTTGATGCTAAACTTTTTCTTGCACTACTCCTGTAACACAGAGGAGTATTATCTCCTCCACTTTTAAGTAGATGGGAGGCAAAGCCAAAGGGGAAGAGCAAGAGGTATTTTGCAGAGCCTAGATCTGAACCCAGCTCAGAGCCCAGCCTTCTGCCAGGACCATAAGGCCTCCTCCCTCCTGAGCATCTTCACTGTGTGTGTAACTGGTCCTGCTAACAAGGTAACAAAGATTGCAGAGACAGTGGGTAGGAAGTGAAGTGATCCATGTACCTCAGCCACGCTGCTAAGAGTGCTCTCAACTTCCATGGCTTTCAGTAAGAGGTGATAGAGGTGGTGCTCACTCTCGTAGTCCACAGGGTGGGTCAGGCTGACCTCTCCGCTCTCCTGCCTCACCCTGAAGAGTCCGCTGGGGTTCGTCAGCAGAGTGTACGAAAGAGGCTGGCTCTGGAAAGAAACAGCCTCAACAACTGCTATTCTGTAAAGAATGAGAGAATAACCTTTGCTTCAAAACAACAACAACAAAACGTGTCTCCTGACCACCTAGAAGAGGAAGATGAGGATGAGGAAAGGTGAATTGCTCATTCTCTGTCAATGGTGGGCTCAGCTTTGTATTCAGACTGGAAATCCCCATACTACAAGGAGCCCACCCACCCTCTTCTCTCACCAAACTGATCCCCTGACATAGCAGGGCTGGGGTAACAACCCATTCCAACCCCCATTAACATGAAAACACTTTTTTCTTCCTGACTGTACCCTTCCAAATACTTGACAGCAGTTACTGGTTTAGCTTCAGTTAGAGATAAATGAGCTACTACAGTTTTGACTTTCTTTGAAGTTGTATATTCAGAAAAGGAGCAGGTTCAGAGATGGATGGGAAACCAACAAAGCACAGGGCCTTTCCAGATCCTGCTGTCCACCTTGCCAGGACATGAAATGAACATTTTACCTCCCTACCATGACTTATGTTTTGAAGCTCTATCTCACACCAGTCTCTGGCCGGTGTGACAATACACTTTAAGCTTGTCTCAGTGAAAGCTCCAGGGAAGGAGAAAAATTTCCTCCTCCTCATTCAGTCTCTTTTAAGGAGTAAGTGGCACATCTCCAGCAATTTTTCCTACTTCATCAGCTTATTTTGAGGTTTCCTGCTCCTTAAAGGCCCTATGGCACTGCTCCACCTGCTACTTGGAGCCTTAAAAGCCCATGCTGCTCTCAAGCAGCTGAACAGTGACAATAAAACCAGAGCCAGCTCGGCAGCATCTCCCCGCTGTGGCTTGGCTTAGCTACCCTTCACGCAACAGCAGAGCTCCTTGGAGACTTAGCTGTATCTATTTGCACTTCACACGGGTGTTGTTATCTCAAGAGTCTGGCAATGACTTGCCGTTCTAAAAATTTAAATACAAGTCAAACAGGATACAAACAACTCCAAATCTGGTTAATTAAAACACAGTATTTTTCCAGCACTCATTTATATCTGAAGTGCTCCAGGAGATGCATAGCCAGGAGTTTGGTTGTTTTAATTCATGATGCAATGCAGTAAGACCCCAAGAGCATTAAAATAATAATTTCAGCAGAATTCCAGTATCCCAGACTACGCCATGTGCCACACTGGAGACTCTCAAACACCAGAAAAGGCATCATTTCTTTTAGAAAACACAACACTATTTTGAAAGTGTAAGAGGCAAACAGTTATGCATAGGCCTGAGAAGCAACAACACAAAAATGTCACTTTATTGTGCTCTGCGAAGTTCCTCTCAGACTGCAGGCAGGGAGCTCACCTAACAAAGTACAACTTACTTTTCTCCTGCTGGAGTATTTTCAGGGACAGACACACTGTAGGACATGTTAGTGAACTGTGGAGGTCGGGAGCCTGCCAGGATGGAAACGGAGGCGTAGGGGGTTTTGTTGCCATATTCATCGGTGGCTTCCACAGTAACCACGTACTCCTTGTTCCACGTCAAAGGCAAGCCAGTCGTCATGATAACGCCAGTATCCTTATCTACTCGGAATCGTTCTTCACCACCTATCAATATGTGCACAAAGCTGGTCTGAAAAATTCCCCACAGCGAGAACATTTGCATCTTCACTATTTTAAGGTAAGTTATCCTCAAATCATCTACCTATGTCCTTGCATGCACTTCTTTTTTCCTCTCTAGTTGTGCACCTTATCTTTCACTCACACCATGCTCTGTTGACCGGTGCAGTGTAAAAGAGACAAGAATGGATGAGAAATGGAGCCTTAAGCTAACGGTAAGGCTGCAATCGATTTCAAAATAGAAGTAAAGCAAAGAAAGTGGCAGCAAGAAGGATTCCCACCCACATAACCGTTTTATTTAAAGCACCTCCAGTCTCTTCTTGCTGTACCCACTGTATCTTTAAGGATTTCCCAAGGGAAAAATCTATCAATGAAATGATTAAATGGGAAATTGTTAAGAAAAATCTGCAACTTAACAGAATTTTATCATGTTTTTCCGAATAGACCTACCTGCAATGAGTGTGTAAGCTATCCCAGCACTGGCGTTCTCATTGTTACCGTAATATGCGACAAGCTGGTAGATGAGAGTGCCTTTTCGGGCATCTGGATCGACACGTGCCAGGTAGGGGTATGGGTACATGCCCCAGGACAGAAGTTCCTCTTCTGGGGCAAGGAGTGTCACGTGGCAGAGGTACCAGTCGTTATCTACAAAAGATGCACAGATTTCTAGACAGCTTGTTCATAAACTTTAATCAGGAATGTTTAAGATCTTATCCATTATTATTTGTAAACAAACTGAATTGCCCATCACATTCATCCTCTCACATGCACAAAAAATTCAGTATAGATACAGACTTTGGCAGCTCGATGTGGATTAAATGCAGTTAACAACTAATTAAAAATACTTTCAATAATAGCTTTTAATTAGTTAGATATGCATATTAAATACTATGTCAGTTATACCACTTGCTGTGACACTGTTTTAACTGCGTACTTATCCAGACTCGGGTGAAATTTGGTCTTTTCGTTTTCAAAAAATTCGGTGTAAATGGTGCCAGTTTTACCAAATCAGGTTTAGGGCTTTGTACTGGGTCTGGCCACCACAGGCTTATTAAAATATTTCTCTTAAAAATCAGTGGAAGTGGTAAGCAATCAAAACTCCCTAAAATTCTTCCAGCTCAAACACGAATTTGGTTAATTTTCTCAAACCACTGGATATTCAAGGAAAGTGGGGGAGTAGAAAAGTACATATGAGAAACACATGTTGTCTGCCTCATAAAATGATTGCATACTTGAACAAACAGTGATGAGGTTTCAGGTCTGTTAAGGGCTACACCACTATCAAAAGAAACACCCACCCAGGTGTACGTATGTCTCATACAGGAAACCCCTGATCTCTGCCTTCAGGAAGGCCACATTTCACATAGGATGGAAGAGGACAGCATCACACGGAAAAAATCAGCACCAAAAGCAAGAAGTAAGCTAGAAATTCCAAACATTTTTTAACTATGGTCCTCAGGGATCCGATACTAAAGAAAAGACTACCCACAGATAGAGACATCCACTGACACACAAGACCTGTATTTACGAGCAGCCTTACCCCACAGTAAAAGTATGTGCTGGACAAATTTGCCAGAGGTAATCATTCCCAGGAGGGAAAAGACTTCATTTAAATTTTGTGGGTTTTTTAAAGTATTTAAAATAATATGACACATGGTTTCTTTAGCTAGCAGAAGTTCTTAGATTACATGGTCTCTGGACTTCTAATGTACTGGCATTGCACACATGGAAACATTTGTTAACCACGCTCCTCTAAGAATTTTTTTCTCTGTATTGCTTGCTGTAGCACAAGGCATAGCCCTCAGCACGAGCTAGTGGCCCACAAGAGCAGCTGTAGCAGTCGGTATTTTATCCATAGACAAGAGGGAGGGCTGAGAAACACACGTCTTAATTAGCCCAGCTATAGACAATGTCATTTTGCTAGGGTCAAGTACAGAATGAAAACTTGTAGGCACGCAGCTAATAAAACATATTTTTGTTCATCCATTGTTCCAATTCAGGCAATTCTATTTTCTGCAGAGCCAAGCATTTTTCCCATTCTCATTTCCTTTCCCAAACTAGAGGATGATTTCAAAGAACTGTAATTTTACAGATTATTCCTTAATATTATCCCATGTAGGCGATGCAAGTGTTAAATCAATCAATAACAAAGTCCTAATCCTACTGTAAGAATTGTAAAAACCACCACCATCTCAAAATGTCAGCCCTAAACCAGAGCTTTATGCTTTAAAAAAGACAAACAAGGGAATAAATTTCACTGACTTCAGGACACCATATCAGGGGAAATATTTGTGTTGTTCAAATTAATGATAATTTTCTGAACTTCTACAAAAACTTCACCTCCTCCCTCTCTGAAATGTGTATTTAAATAGACTCACAGAATCATAGAATCACTTAGGTTGAAAAAGACCCTTAGGACCATTGAGTCCAACCATTAACCTAACACCTCCAAGTCCACCACTAAACCATGTCCCTAAGCACCACATCTACATGTCTTTTAAATACCTCCAGGGATGGGGACTCCACCACTTCCCTGGGCAGCCTGTTCCAGTGCTTGACAACACTTTCAGTGAAGATATTTTTCCTCATATCCAATCTAAACCTCCACTGGCACAACTTGAGGCTGTCCCCTGAGCCTCCTTTTCTCCAGGCTAAACAATCCCAGTTACCTCCGGTGCTCCTCATAAGATTTGTGCTCTAGACCCTTCACCAGCTTCGTTCCCCTTCTTTGGATACTTCAGCACCTCAATGTCCTTCTTGTAGTGAGGGGCCCAAAACTGAACACATTATTCGAGGTGTGGCCTCACCAGTGCTGAGCACAGCAGGATGATCACTTCCTTAGTCCTGCTGGCCACATTATTTCTGATACAAGCCAGGATACTATTGGTCTTCTTGGCCACCTGGGCACACTGCAGGTTCATACTCAACCCTCACTGAACCTTGGTAAAATTGTAACACTAGCAAAGCCTCAGATCATAGACCCATGGGATGGCTGAGCTTGGCAGGGACCTCTGGAGGTCATCTGGTCCAACCCCCCTGCTCAAGCAGGGCTATCTAGAGCCGGTTGCTCCGGACCATGCCCACATGGCTTTTGAATATCTCCAAGAAGGGAGACTCCATAACCTCCCTAGGTAACCTGTTCCAGTGAACTAAAGTTCTGGGGACTGGATTTCAAGAAAAATGTGGACCAGCTGTAAGCGTGCAGAGAGGAGCAAAGAACACAACCAGAAAACATGGTCTGTCAGAAAAGGTGCCAAGACCTGGAGATTTTCAGGAGACTGCGAGGGACATGGTAACAGTGCTTTAAGATGATGAAGGACTGATGTATGAAGCCAGTCAGATGTTCCCTAACCCATGAAACAAAAAGTAACAAACCCTCATTCCCAAGGAAAACCTTTGCGTTAGATGGAGGGCTGGGCAGGGGGAATCCCCCAGCAATTTTTGAAATATAAGGAGCACTTGATAGCAGCTGGAGAGGTGAGAGATCATCCATCAGTGAGATCTTTAAGACCTGACTAGACAAATATCTGCCAGCAAACACTTTGTTATACCAAAGCCTGCCTCTAGGCAGGGGCACAGTACCAGCAAGACTGTTAAATCCTTTCCATCACACTTTAATTCCCCTGCCCTTCAGCTTTTGCATTTCATTGATTTCTGAAGCTTACATGTTCACATGTCACTCATTCCCCAGCAGCCTGAGGGAATTTCTAGCACAGACATTCTTTGGACCTTGTGCTTTTCTTTACTGTTCACTTAAAGGTAAGAAGTGAGAGAAGGAGTGAACGCCACTCTAGAAACAGACAGTGCCACACATGAAAGGAAAAACAGAGGATGAGCCCAAACCTGTAGGGCTGTGGCACAGCAGCAGTTGGTAATAAACTTCAGCTATCAGGTGGAACGTCTTTCTGCAGATGAGAAGTGGCTCACTTTTTCAGCCTCTCGGCATTTATGTCTGCTTTTAAGGCTTGAAGGAGCAGAGCTGTTCTCTCTGTGCAAGTAAACAAAACTTAAACTAAAGCAACCTGCAAGCATGCTGACAAAACAGTCCATGCATACAGATATCAGAGCTCTAATTCTGGCAGGGAGAGAATGGAAGTAGTGAGGCGGGTGTCAGTCTCTTTTCCCAAGTAACAAGTGACAGGATGAGAGGAAACAGCCTCAAGTTGTGCCAGGAGAGGTTTAGATTGGATATTATGAAAAATTTCTTCACCAAAAGGGTTGTCAAGCGCTGGAACAGGCTGCCCAGGGAAGTGGTGGAGTCACCATCCTGGAGGTATTTAAAAGACACATAGATGTGGCGCTTAGAGACACAGTTTAGTGATGGACTTTGCGGTGCTACATTAACAGTTGGACTCTATGATCTTAATGGTCTTTTCCAATCTAAACAATTCTATAATTCCGTGAAGAAGAGATTGTTATAAAGGTCAGGTCTAAGTTGGAGCGAGTCCCAAAGTCTAAAAAAATCAGTGTTGAACATGCAACAGAGACTAACCAGAGGCCAATCAAACAGCACTATTCTGCCCTATCATTCAGAAAAAGCTGTTCAGAAGCAGCACTTTAAGCCTTCACTACTCAGGAATACAAACATTTCTGTTCTGGTAGCTGTCTCCTCCTTGCACAGACACCAGACGTGAGAAACTCAAGGATCTTAAGGTGTTAAAGACACATGGCAATCAAATACTATGGAAAATTATTGCTTTGACTTGAAACAAGTCAGTGAAACAAAAACAGTCTTGATAAAGCAGGGTTTTTTCCAGCAATGCATTGTTTTTTCAACTGTTGTAACTGCAAAGGCATTAACAGATCAAGCCTCTGAAATCAATAGTGTTTTATTTTGTTCCACTGACACAACCGCAGCATCCTATTAAATCAAAATGCAACATCACACAGTCATGTTACAGCTCACCCATTTTGTCAATATGAATCATCCACTGAAAAGGAGGAAATAATCAGGAAATCAGGCTCTATATCCTGTAAAACAAGACTATCAACAGTATAAAACACCTGGCCTCTGCACCACAGATTTGAAAGAGTCTTGGTATGATCAATCTAGAAAAGAATATTAAGGGACTGGTTTTACTTGATACAAGTAAATTCCCAAGGCTTCAGCTCTACCACTTGTTTACATATAAGAAAGGTAGGTCAGGGATGGCATGAAAAGAATATCAACCAACCACCAGCCAAGAGGAACCAAAGTAAAAGGGTTAGGACGTAGCAAGTGCAAGGGTGAGGGAACTCACCACATGACCATCCATACTAACTTTCTGTCTTTGAGGGCAAAAGACACTTCACCAGATCAGAGCAGATAGACCTGCACCATCCTGGGACAAGAGCATGAAAGCAAAGAAAGAACTGGAAAAGGATTTTAAACTGCAAGTGGCTATTCTTGCAAGCTTGTATCAATTTCGTGTTCCTTTAATCATTTCTTTTCCTCCCTTAACAGAAGGAAGAAATGTGATAGAGTAATTTTCTTTTCCCGAGATGAGGATTATAGCTGCACTGACTGATGTGGGTTTGACGAGACTAATGTTGGGAAGCTGAGAAGTAAAAAATGTACATAAAAAATGTTAGGTTATGTTTTGCTTATATCCCCTCCGGCAAAATGAATCATTTGAATGTAAAAGAGACAGCATGGTATGCAAAGATGTTTCTGAAGTACCCAGCTTGAAACAAGACATCAAGGCGGGATGCCTACACAGCCCCTCATTATGCTGTCAGTCCACACTGTTATCCCTCAGTGGCAGGGCAAGACAACAGGAGCTTTGCCTCGCTATTGAACCCTCACCTCTACTCCACTCTCGTGAGACCCCACCTGCAGTCCTGTGTCCAGCTCTGGGGACCTCAACATAAGAAGGACATGGACCTGCTCAAGCGAGTCCAGAGGAGGCCACAAAGATGATCAGGGGGCTGGAGCACCTCCCTTACGAGGACAGGCTGAGAGAGTTGGGGTTGTTCAGCCTGGAGAAGGAAGGCTCTGGGGAGACCTTATAGCGGCCTTCCAGTACTTAAAGGGGACCTACAAGAGAGATGGAGAGGGACTTTTTCCAAGGGCATGTAGTGATAGAACAAGGGATGATGGCTTTAAACTGAGAGAGTGTAGATTTAGATTAGACATAAGGAAGAAAATCTTTACTGTGAGGGTGGTGAGACACTGGAACAGGTTGCCCAGGGAAGCTGTGGCTGCCCCCTCCCTGGCAGTGTTCAAGGCCAGGTTGGACGGGGCTTTGAGCAACCTGATCTAGTGGAAGGTGTCCCTGCCCATGTCAGGGGGGTGGAACTAGATGATATTTAAGGTTCTTTCCAACCCAAACCATTCTGTGAAATCCACACCTGAGAAATGACCATCACAGCTAAGAAACTCTTGTCATCTTCAGGACTGAAACACAAAATTAGTTTCAAATGACCTGTATTTCCTCAAATTAAAAATAATGTAATTGCCAGAAAACATCTGACATACTGAATAAGTTAATAAACTTCTATCTCAAATATCATTAAAAAATGATATTTGAGATAGAAAATATCTTGTGCATATATATATATAAAAATGTAACTTGTCCTAGAAGTCCTATAAATGCTTGTTCTATAAATTTGCAATTTTCCTTAAAAATTACAATTTTCAAGAGTAATTTTTTAAAAATGTAATTGGATATATTGAACAATATGAAAAGATCAGTGTGTTTCGGTAGAATAAAAAAGGGAAAAAAAAGGACTCATTTATCTAGGCTTACATTGCCTTCAGGCTCCAGAGCCCACTGCAGACAGGGCAGGTAGGGAGGCAGCTGGGTAAAATGCTTCACAAGCAGCAGCTGGACAGCAGGCAGCGGCCAATGAACACCACCGACATGATGTGTTCCCATGTTAACACAGCACTTCAGCGTGAAGCTGGAGGAACCATCACCTATTTTTGAGATCTGTAGCAGAGATCAGACTCTCTGCTTGCCACAAGAACAGTTTTTATTTTCTTTTTGGTTTTTAACATTACAGTCATCAGGGGTTACAATGTGCAGCTCATGCTCCAGTCTCCCAAATGTATGACAGATCTGAGGAGCCTCAGGAAAGATCAAGAGAAGGAAAACAAAGGGGATTTGTGCAGGAAGATGAGAGAAAACACAAGACTAATTGGAAATTGTAATCCTTAGAGTTTAAAGATACTACACACCCCTCCCCAACACAGAGTGATTTAAAGATAAGCTGCTGACAATGATGAATACTTCCCTTCCCTTAGCTATCAGTCCCATCCCCTTGATGAGGCTCCAGTGGAGAGGACAGGGAGACAAGGCCTCCTACTCTTCTGGGGGAGCAGAAAAGAAGCCCCGGCTGTCATCGCTGACATCAGTGCAAGTCAACAGGGCTAGAACTGGGGTGAAAACCCCCATTGGAGTTACTTAAACCACAGGCATGATGGATGGCTGAAGCACAGAGAAACAGCATCTATGCCCCTCAAAAGCTGTAGACAAACAATTCCCCCTACTGTCATCTAATACTAGCATGATATTCAATGAGAATGTCTCTTCGTTACGGTTGATTTTTCTTGGGTTTTTGGGTTTGTTTTCTTTTTTTCTTTCAAGCACTGTTCACTTTCACTGAGATTTTGTGAGATAGCTTTGCCTAAACCACCTCGCAAATTCTAAATGCCAGTTCATCAGCCTTTTTCATAGCTAGATGCTCTATGGTTGTGAGACATACTGGTGCCTCAGTTTCTAAGCATTATCCTTGACTAACAACAGATATTTCTAAAATTCAAGTTGGTTTTGAAGATTCCAGTCTTTATTTTGTAGTTCTGGTCAGTCACATACTCCAGTACTACCTGAAGATCAGACAAGATTGGGTCACTGTTAAGTGTCTTGTAAACTAACTCTAAAACATCCCTGTCCCCAAAGCACCTGAAATCCAGTCGTCATCCACTGTGCAGCATCCTACAAACACTGAAGTATTGAATCTGAAAAAAAATGAAAATACATATGGACATGCCTCATGAAAACTCGTCCATGTGTATTTTTGTGCCTTTCAGAAATTTCACCAAAACTAAAGCATATGTAGGAATAATCCACTTAAGAGTATTTAAACTTGCAACAAAATTTCTTATAGCAGTAATTAACCTTTAACCAGAGTTCATCATCACTTTTAGAAACGTCTTTTAGCCTAAAGAAGTGCTATTTACACAGTCATGCCGTCCACTGTGCCCCTTCTCTTCTGCCCAAGGGGCTTTTGAATCTAGTGGCCAGTTTCCCCTACAAGCTTTATGAAAGTCAGCAGTTGGCCAGAAGATGGGGTTTCCCAAATAAGGGTGCCCAATGAGGGAAAGGAAAAGGGAAAGCAGCTCTTGCTTGGTCTCAATGAGCCGACTGGTCAGCAATGCCTACAATGCTCATGTGTTTGCACCAGCTACCCCATGTGCTGTCACCCCTCCTGGGAGTAGCGCTGGGGCGAGGAGGAACTCTCACAGTGGGGAGAGCCTTCATGGCACAGGTCTCCCCTCCAGAACTAAAGCCTGAATTTTGTGAATTTCTTTTCTCCAACTCCCTTAAGAAAAGTTGTACAGGGCAGTTTTAGTACAGCTAGTCTGCTGTCATGAAAATGATGGGTCAGCTCCACCCCAAACACTGATAAGATATTCCTGAGGGTGAAATTTCTGTTAATTAACAGATTCTGTTTCTCAAAAATACTCCTGAAGTTTGGATACAATGCTCAGGGGTATCACATCCCCTTGTAACACAGTAGTGTACCAATTGGACTCTAAGCAGAGAGCGCCATGTCTTGAAGGCAGGGTAATATCCTCACTATCCCAGTTTCAGAAACAGGTCTCTCTACTCCCTTCAAAGCCCACAAACCACTACATTAGCTTGTGGATTAACAGCCCACAGCCACGGAACAGCTGGGCAATGCGACTATACTGACTGCCTCATCTAAAACTATATCAAGTGGGTTTCAGTTTTCCCTCCTTGGTTAACCACAGCCAGCAAGCTTGACAGAGCAGCCTGCAGAGATCACTTTGCATTGTTTTCATGATACATTTCTTAATATAGACTAGCACTTTGATATGTTTTCTACTCATACACCACCTTTCCAATTTAGGAGGCAAGGTCTTTCTTACCTCAATACTACCTGTAGACTTAGTCAGTGGGTCCATCAGAGCTAAAAGGCAATTGCAAGTGCTACTGCACACATGGGCAGCAAAGACAAATCTTCAGCCAATTTTTCACTTTTTATGGGAATGCAAAATTACAGCAGGTACCTCCATCACACTGGGTATCTGAGACACCTACGGCATTTTTGGAGCAGCAAAGACATCTCCGCAGGCAGATGTCCATACATCACAGCTTCAGGCAGATGCAGGAACAGGACTGCAAAATCCATTGTATCTTTTCTGCTATCACATCATCTTGCCCTAGCCTTTAAAGCTTGACTGTGGTGTCACCCTCTAGTTTTTAAAATGTTTCAATCTTTTTGTTTCCAGAGGAAGGCTCTGAAGCACTGTCAGACTTGTGATTACAGAAGCAGCATCTTTGCCTCAACTCTTAAATCTACCATATCTCCCAGCAGCTGCCCATTACAACCCAACCACGAGGACTAGGAACCCTTCACAGCACCGCTGAGAAGGTGGGAAGTACAATCATTTACAGAATCTCAAAAGCTTCCAGATGACAGGATTCTTCATAAAAAAAGTTTTTTACTACAGCTTGCATGTTAACAGCCTACTAATCACCATTAGAAGATGCTATTAAATACTATACAATCCATAATTATTTGCAGGCATGTCAGTTGGTAAGGAAGTCAGACCATGCTGACATAGTATGAATAGTTGAGGAGTCAGCAGCACAGAGGACATTTGGGGGCTTTTTTAATCTTTTTTTTTTTTTAAAGAAGGGAAGTGCTGCAAAACGCAGCTGCAATCCTAGCATTTAAAAGTTGCTTCTCTTTGCAGATCATTCAGCTTTTACTGTTGGTAAGAAGGAGAGACATGGTCTTTGGGTTTGTTTCCATTCCTCACAACTTCATCTTTCACTCTCTGGTCAATATTTCACAAAGCAGGTGAAACAATACAGACAAAATAGACATTTGTGTGGTACAGCACACTCGAAGACTGTACTTATGTCACTGAAGTAAAATTATGTGCAAGGTCTTTTGTCTGCCAACAAAACGTATAGCCACAAATTCTAGAAAGATTCCTAAACATTTTTTATAAGGGCAGCATCATTAAAGAAACAATATCCTTTGAGGAACCTATGACTGGACAAGCTCCCAGTCGCTACTTCTGCCCTCCTGTCATCCCATGCAACACAGCCCCTACTCTTCCTCATTAAAGTGGCACTTTTTAAGTTTAAAGTAGCTTGTCTGGGGTATAAAAGATCCTGAGAGGCAGAATCTGATTGCTGCATTGGTTAGGAATCACTTTGTTTCCAGTCCCAGGCTTTCTGCAGAAAAGCTACAGGCATTTATTTTTGTGTCGGCATTGCTCTTTAACATGTCTCTTCTTGAGGTTTGTTCAAACGGTTTTAAAATAAAAAGTTGCTTGCTGAGCAATAAGAGCTGTTCCTGTGACCATATTTTGAGTGTATTAACTTCTTTCCTAACACTTAAAAAGTTATCATCACCAGCAAAATACCAGTACTTTTATTCAGCAGCAATAGTGTGTTTTCAATGTACAAAGAAATGCCAAAAAAAGCTGTGGCAATATTTCTTGTTAACACCATTGGATGCAACAGTAAGAGATGCACTCAAACCCAGCAGCATGTGCACCTTTGGTAAAAGTGGACAGCAGCATTTAGTGTTTGGATTAACCAGAGCAGCAGCCTCCAAAGGAGCAGTGTGCTGGTTCCTGTGCTGTGTCCTAAGAAATGAAAAGGTAGAGTCAATAGACTTACCTTTCAGTTCTCCTCATATACTGAATTTCTAAACAGATCCTCTTCCCCTCCCACACATGTATCCCTCACCACTTTGCTACTTCTTTCTCACGAAGCAGATGCTTATTCCATATGTGTAGTGTTTGTTTACTCTCTCAAAAGCACAGCCAACCTATCTGATGTAAAGCAAGTGCATCCATAGTCGTATGCACAAACCGCTCCTTACTCTGCTCTAAGGACCAGGTGCTGCTTTTAGGTCCTTCTATCAGCAACATGAAAGACAAGGAAGAGCATACAGTCACAGGAGCAGAACCCCAAGTTCAATTCATCAGCCTGCTTCCTCAGGTCAAGTTTTTAGAGGCTTTTCTTAAACTTTCTGCTTTACCTTGTCTTAAATCTTGGACAGTTTTCACTAGCATGCCAACCTCACTGCTCAGGCTAAAACTCCAGTACTGTTGAGTTATGCACTAGCCAGGTTCTGACTGGTTTAGCAAGGGAACACTAACACCTGCACCGAAGGGCCTGCCAAGAAGCCACCACCACTCTCCAGCGAGGACAGATTTCAAAGGCCATCGGAGACGCATGAACAGAAAGAAGTCCAATTCCACTTCAGAGCTGTATTCCCAAATGAGAAGGCTACATGGACATCTCCTAGGGATGCTTATATGAACAAACTGCTTGTGCAAACACAGTATATGTGAATTTTGGGCCTCTCATGTGTAATGCAGGTCTGAAAAGGCAGACGCAGATCAGCCAGGTCCTGCCTGTACACAAAAATTAAACTCTGCCACGCACCGCACAGTGCTCTTGGAGCGTGAGACATCACTGAGAGCACGCAGGGATATTTCTGGCATGGTGCAGCTTTGATCTGGGTCTAAACCAGATTTTTAAATGCTTTCCTGCTGTTGTAATGTAAACTCAGAAACATGAAATCACAGGCTGTATAAAAGGATTTGTTAACATTAAAGGGCTGAATATTCCATTTTGAAGGTCTCCTATTGCTTTTCTTTTTAACTTGTTATGATAAAGGCTTACTCATCAGTTAAATAGCTTATGTACCTAATTAAGAATACTTGTAACATAAACTTTGTATTTACTTCTTCAGTTTTTAAGCTTTTTGTTGGTATCTCAGCTATATACTTTATCAGACATTCTTACCACTTATTTATTGCTTCTGGGTCATCATATATTTTTACATCAATTTTTTTTACAGTGAGATTCTTTCAAAGACACATACAGACAGGGTAACACAATAACCTTCATCCTGGGGCTTACTGTTTTGTCTAATGATGCCTGGCCATTAAAATGGTTTCACGGTTTAAGTGGAGCAAGCTTTTCCTCTGTCGGCACCTGAATTTGAAGGCATAGCAATGGTATCCACAGATGGTTTTAATCAGTCTGATACCAGGAGGGAAAAAAAAAAAAAAGCAGCATATAGTATGACCTCCAAACCTGATTGCCAGGTCAGATTTCTGTTTCTGGAGTCAGATTTATTTTGTTCTAAAAATGTCAGGGGCTGCCAGGAAGTAATGGGCCATTTCTGGCTCCATAAAATAAAAAACCCTAAGCTGTATCTTGATTTGAAATCATAGCCAGCATCATATATGGATTACTTGTTAGTTTTTATAGGAGCTCTATTATGTGGATTGAAAGGTTTTCCCTTCCCAGCAGGTATCCTGTGGAAGTTTCTTAAGAAAGTGCAAGGGACTCAAACTACGCCATCTTTCCATGTGCAGTCTAGGCTGTATTTTCAGGAATTTCAAGATTGGACAGATGGCTTTTTAAGAAGTAGTTTGCTTCCAGTGAGTCATAAGGGTTCAATACTGCCCATATTCTACCATAAGACACTACCCCTGAGGAACAGCACTATGCTACAGACTCCTCAGTCAGATTTCAGATCTACCTCACTGAAATTCAGTTACAGTAAACAGTTGTTATCCCATCTGAAAGAGAACAGGGGATGAGAGATCCATCTCACCTCCAAAACATGAAAATACTAAACAGCCTTGCAACTGTTTTATTCATTTCAGCCATAAACTAACTGCTGGTGTTTACCTGGCTTTGATGTCTGGAGGCATCCCAGATTTAAAGGGTTGCTAGCCTCAGGCTTATTCTTAAGAGCACTGCAGACATACAGGAGGGGAAGAGATTTGTCTTGCTGTGCTTTCTTTGAGTCTCGTCGTTAAAGAAAAATAACATTTGTAGATTATGGAGTCACTTCTTACCGCGGCTGTTTTCAGTTTGATAGCATGTGAGCTGTATCTGTGGTGTCGGTGTGTGCAGGAGCAGGGAAATCACCTAGTGGGTCACACTATTCCAAGTCAATGCAGCGTGTGCTCGATAAACCCTTTGTGGCAGGCTCTTAAGATTAAAGAAAACAAAAACAGCTGAAAGTCTGCTAGAGTTGAAGAACAGGGGTAAGAAATTGTGTTCCTTCACTTTTTGAAACATGATAGACAAAGTCCTAGACGTAAAGCTTCTTCTACACAGCATGCACCAGTACGCACCGCCAGCATCAGAAAGGACAGCTGTGGCTGGAGGAAGAGGAAGCAGTTGTGTAACTCCACATGTCCCACCCTGTCTAAGCCAGTAACAAGTATGAGAACCTGCATGGGTGCTTGCAGGTGCTTGCAGGTGTGCGTGAACACAGGCAGACTTGGGGGGGAAAGAGAGCTATGGCCCTTTCAACCCTTGCCCGTCACCCCCCACCCGTCCACGCTCAGGCAAGGTGCTGTTCTGATGGTGTGGTCAGTGTTTCCAGGACGTTAAATGTCCCAGAAGAAAATCTGGATGAGGAAATGACAGGTTTGTAGCTCATATCTTCGTATAAGAGTCTTGCCTGAACTCCAGGTCCCAATCCCACAACTATGCTCACACAGAGCCCAGAAGAACAAGGCTTTGAGAGACGGAGACAACCTGCCAGATTCCTAAAGAAGATGCTAACTGCTCTGTGTGCAAATAAGACAATTCACAGAAGTTGTGCAAACCTCTTTGTGATGCACAGTCCACCTACCAAGTGTATATTCAACGGGAGAAGAACTGTATTTTCACAGTGCCAGCTACAGTGCCCTCACAAAACAGAGAGCAGACTCATACACATCACTGCTACAAGTACAACTGAGCAACAGGTGGGATTCAGAAGGTTATCATACTCTACACTTGGTTTATTTCAGTATTTCAACCGTGTACACGAATACCTTGTCTTCCTAGGACTACAGGTGCAAGAAACAGTGCTCCAAGTAACTATCTGACCTCTTTTTTTTTTAAGTGCCAAAAAAGCTTTGCTTTTCTTAAAAAAACCCAAAACCCCAAGACGCACACTTCACTGGAGAAGCAGTGTTTGTGAAACACCTACTTCCATTCACTTCTTTTACATAAGAGATGGCAATTAATAAGGGTCCAATAGTTTTGTTTTTCAATTAATGAGAGGATTAAAAGTTTGGCACATGTTCCATAATATTGATTACTACATGACCCACTGTTAATTATACTTAGTAAGAGGCATGAGGAGAAATGAGGAGCAGATCAAAGCTAATTCTGTTCAGCTTTAACTAGTTCACTAGGTTTCTTCAGATAAAAAATGGATGCTCAAAACCTCCCACCGCTTCATCATCTCCCTGTAAAATAAGCAGCCAGAAAAAGATCCCAAGTTCATTACTGTACAAAGTTATGAGACGATAGGTTTGATTTTCAAAGCAGCTTAAAAGAGTGTCTAAATGACCTTGTCCCAACTGATCATCGAATTCCTTTCTCCCCGAGGCTCATCTCTTGTCAGTACATTATCAGTGCATAGACTGTGGTAGAAACATGCTGTACAGCACCAGATTGACAACACGATTAATCATTTGTACAACGCTGCTCACAAGGTTATTTGCTTTCATTATAAGCAAGCAAGATGGTCAAGCGATATGCCACCTTTCCAACTTCATCTTTAGCTTAAATGAGAAGTTCTACTTTCAACGTCGGGTGATTTGTTTAAAGTTAGTACCTAGAAATACTGTGCAGTGTTTTTATTATGCTAAATGTTTCTCATTTGCACAGCACAGGCCTTTTCTGCAAGAATAAATTTCTCAGGCAGGTGGCTCTGGGACTCTCAGACTACACACAGTGCACAATAGTAAAGATCACAGCCCCCAGCATGCTTCAACACATTTGTTTTCCTCCCAGCTGTATGTCTCACATTTCCTGAGCATTAAGCTGTAAAACCATTTACAGAAAACTGTAAATATTCCCTCTATAGTGAAGTTGTAAACATCTAGGAAAAAAACAAAAAACAAACCCCAAGCAAATGATAATGAGCAACCTTAGCGGAGACCTGAGCTACAGTTACAAACACACTATAACACTTACTCTGAGTAAGATGAAAGTAACACGTGGAAAGGATGGCTCTTGTAGCCATAACGCACTTCAAGCTTAACGTGGTTTAAGAAGTTTAAGGAGTCTAGCCATTCCCTTTGCTGTGTTATTAGGAGAACCACATACAGTATACAAGCTGTTGATGTACACAGTGGTATAACCATATCTCCATTTAGCTCCCTACACCAACTCCTAGGATTCCAGATTCAGGTCTTTTTTTTT
The DNA here is from genome assembly GCF_047716275.1 of Strix uralensis. Taxonomy (NCBI): domain Eukaryota; kingdom Metazoa; phylum Chordata; class Aves; order Strigiformes; family Strigidae; genus Strix; species Strix uralensis. Next base: position 148,968,511 of record NC_133972.1, on the reverse strand, counting down.
TTCTCCACTTGTCCTAAGCTCATTGACATCTATTTTGCAACGGCTTCTTCGCCTTCCCACGCACGGCTCTGCCACTGCTGTAGCTGACTTCAAGCACCGTTTCAGCGCGGTTCAGCGAACAGTCCCAGAAGGATCTCCAAGCGCCGTGGGCTGCAGCTGCAGGTCTGGAAGCACGCACTGCCAGGGCAGTGTCACCTCTCCCTTCCCAGGTCACGGAGGGCCACAGAGAACAGAAGAGGCTCTTCGATAACTCCCCCCGCTATAAGACAAGCTGTCTGCTGTGGTGTGCTCCCCCATTTAACTGCTTGTTAACCCGTGAGCAGACCCCTCCGGTCTCACAGAAGTGAACCTGCCGCCACAGGAATTCCTTACAACACCACAGCAGCCAAAAAACCCCACCATTACCCACATGTTTCATCTGTTCCCTCAAAGACGGGAGGCGAAAGCTCCGCAGGCGGTATCAGAGAAGAGCCGGCACATCCCCACGCCACCAAACCCAGCCTGGGGGGCAGCTCCCACCGCCGCCCGCGACTCCCCGCACCCCACGGAGAGCGGCCGCGTCCCTCGAGTGACAAGTGCCCGGCACGGCCGTGCCCGCTCAGCGTCCCCCCTCCCTCGGGGCCACCCTCCGTCCCCACCCGGCGACTTCGCGGCTGTCCCGCCCCACCCGGGGCAGCGCCGCGGGGAGATGCGCGCCCATCCCCGCCGCCCGGCCCGGCCCAGCCCCCTACCTCGTCCTCCGCCGTGGTGCACCTTGACCAGCACCTCCGCCCGGTCGCCCGCCCGCAGCTCCCGCCGCAGGTAGAGCCGCCCGGACGCCCTGTCGACCGCCACGGGGGTGGCGCCGGGAGACGCCAGCTCGAACCAGCCGCCCGCCGCTCGCTCGCGGCTCCGCGGGACGGTGAAGACGGTGTCGCCCACCCGCGCCGCGGGGGGCAGGCGGGCCGTGTAGCGCCGGGAGCCGGGCCCCGGCGGCCGCTCGGGCGGCGGCAGCGAGCCCGCCCGCCGCCGCCGCCGCCTCCCGCCGCCGGGCGCCGGGTCCCGCCGCCGCCGGCCGCGCACGGCCAGGCGCAGGCACCGCGCGGGGCTGCGCAGCGGCCGCGGCCGGCCGTGGTCGTGAGCCGCGACGCAGAGGCGGAGGCGGCGCAGCCCCAGCAGCGAGCCCACGGTCAGCACCTGCCCGCTGTGGGGCACCACGAAGAGCCGGCGGCTGCCGGCGCCCGGCGGCCAGCGGCGGTAGGTGAGGTGCGCGTTGGCGCCCTCGTCGCCGTCCGAGGCGCGGAGCCGGGCCACCTCCGTGCCCAGCGGGGCCAGCTCGTCCACCTCCAGCGGCCGCGCCGGCGGCAGCCGCGGCCGGTGGTCGTTGCGGTCCAGGACGCGGATCCGCAGCAGCGCCTGCCGCGGGGACCGGCCCGCCCGCCGCCCCAGCAGGAGCGCGTACTCGGGCTGCGCCTCCCGGTCCAGGCGCTCGGCCGTGCGGAGCAGCAGCAGCCCCCGCCCGCCGCCCGCTCGCCGCTGGAGGGAGAAGCGGGAGGCGCCCTCGCCGCCCAGCGCCCACTCCCCGGCCGGCTCTCCGGGGCCCAGCAGCCGCCGCAGCGGCACCCTCAAGCCTCGCACCCGCGTCCCCGCCGGGCTGTTCTCGGGCACCTGCCCGGAGAAGCGGAGCAGGCGGGGAGCGCCGCCGCGTCCCAGCCCCAGCCCCGCCGCCCCGCCGAGCACCGGCAGCAGCAGCAGCAGCAGCAGCAGCAGCGGGACCGGGAGCCGCCCGCAGCCGCCCCGTCGCGCCGGGCCCATCGCGCCGAGCCGAGCCGAGCGCCCCGCGGAGCGACACTGCCCCGCGCTGCCCCGCGCACACCCACGCCACGTGGAGACCCGGCCAGTCACAGCCGAGCCCGCCCACGGGTGGGCGACGGGGGCGCCCCGCCTGTGGCGAAGCGTTCAGCGGCCCCGGGCGAGTTCCGCCCCTTCCCCGATCCCAGGGCTTTCTGCTCCTGCGTCCCGGCGCTGCCGCCCGCCCCCCCTCAAGCGGAGCGGACCCGACCCAGCCCGGGGAGCAGCACTCCCCGGGGGCGGCTTCGGGGAAAACGGGAAACCGCCTGCTTTCCTGAGCGTGTATGAAAAAGTCAGTCAGAGAGGGACCTGGGGGTGTTGATTGACAGCCGGCTGAACATGAGCCAGCAGTGTGCCCAGGTGGCCAAGAAGGCCAATGGCATCCTGGCTTGTATCAGAAATAGCGTGGCCAGCAGGGACAGGGAAGTGATCTTACCCCTGTACTCAGCACTGGTGAGGCCGCACCTCGATTCCTGTGTTCAGTTTTGGGCCCCTCACTACAAAAAGGACATTGAATTACTCGAGCGTGTCCAGAGAAGGGCAACGAAGCTGGTGAAGGGTCTGGAGCACATGTCGTACGAGGAGCGGCTGAGGGAACTGGGGTTGTTTAGTCTGGAGAAGAGGAGGCTGAGGGGAGACCTCATCGCCCTCTACAACTACCTGAAAGGAGGTTGCAGAGAGCTGGGGATGAGTCTCTTTAACCAAGTAACAAGCCAGAGGACAAGAGGTAATGGCCTCAAGTTGCACCAGGGAAGGTTTAGACTGGATATTAGGAAGCATTTCTTTACAGAACGGGTTGTTAGGCGTTGGAATGGGCTGCCCAGGGAGGTGGTGGAGTCCCCATCCCTGGAGGTGTTTAAGAGTCGGGTTCACATAGCACTTAGGGATATGGTGTAGTTGGGAACGGTCAGTGTTAGGTTAATGGTTGGACTGGATGATCTTCAAGGTCCTTTCCAACCTAGATGATTCTCTGATCGATGGAAGCGTGAATCCCAGCCAGACCGCTCAAACCAAACATTACTCATTTTCTCATCGTTCCAAGCACAAGTCCCAGCAGCGTTAATAAACAAAATCAACATCTCCCCTTGCATAGTGATGGAACTTAGCTTAGGAACAGCCATTTCCTGAGCCTCTGCATCCAGCTGGTCAAACTGTGTTAACATTTTTCCATCAGAAATGCTCCCTCTTGCTGTTTTGAACACAAGTTTGCTAATTTTACTAGCAGGCTGTTAGAAAGGCAGGGGTGTTTGTTGCCAGCTGTGTGTAACTTCATTGATGACATATCTAGGCTGGAAGTGAAACTTTGCTCAAGAAAGCCAGAAGCCATTTCAATCAGCTTTAGTTAAATATTACAGGCAATAGTCAAAGATGACAACCAACTGCTAGATCTGCACCTCTGCCACCCGGGGAATTACCAGCTTTAAGGAGAGGTGATCGCTGGGAGATCACATCACATTACTACAAGCTGTCAGCCTTTATTTTTACCCTAGCAAGGTGAAGAGATGATTGGTTCTAAAAATCAGCAGATTTTTGAGATCTCAGACTGGGAAGGCAAAAAGTAAGCCCACATATTTTTAAGGAATTGTCTACTCGTAACAACAGGAAAGTAACCATCAAGATCCATCCATGGTTAACCCCTGTAGCAAGCTTTGAGTGTGTTATCTTTACTCTTTGTGTCCTACCGAACAATAAAATGTGAATAATTCCCTGCCTCACAAAGGCACTAGAAAGCTCATTAACTTATGACACTTAATGAGCCTGCCAGATCACCTGAACAAATGTTCAGTTCAGGACAAGTTTAGATCAGTACTGAGATACAGAGCAACATACCCTCTTCTGAAATGCGACGCATCCTGCTGGCCTTACACAAATTCTCAACAAGCAAATGAAACCCTCTCAAAATCCAAGTGCCCAATTGTAGCCTATGTTACAACACGTGCTACCCTGTCTATTCTCTTATACTCACGCATTTAGAAACGTACAGTTTTGTCTACAACCTGTCAAGATATAAGCTGGATTTTGTTCACAGTACTCCCTCACACATATGAACCGATGCATTGTTAATACACTCCCTAACACATCATTCTGGTGATGTAAATTTAGGCTTCTGCTGCACATCACCCCACTGACAGAATTTAGGATGCACCTTACAGCGCACAACCAGCGACAACCTTGCTGCTACGGATACTTACTAGGACAACTATGTTATTTTCAATATCCAATTGCACAAAACCTGTGCTGTGACAAAACAAATATATATATATTTGTGGACGCAAATGCTACCCTACAATTTAAAGAGATACAAACACCCTTGAGGTGCGACTGACGGTGATTACCAGCTCTAAAATTATGTGGCTGCATCCCAGCCAGGCACGGCTGAAATATTGCTCTTACTGGTGTCGGGCAGTTATACACGCGTTAAATGTTTTCAAATGGAAGAAGTTATTTATAATGGGCTGTTTGGATGTTTTTTCAAACGATAACAAAAGGACCAAACTACATTTTTTTGTTAGAAATAGGAAAGTATTGATGATCAGTGGGCTGGAGCACCTCCCCTATGAGGACAGGCTGAGAGAGTTGGGGTTGTTCAGCCTGGAGAAGAGAAGGCTCCAGCAAGACCTTGTAGTGGCCTTCGAGTACTTAAAGGGGGCTACAGGAAAGATGGGGAGGGACTGTTATCAGGGAGCGTAGTGATAGGATGAGGTGCAATGGTTTTAAACTGAAAGAAGGTAGATTTATATTAGATATAAGGAAGAAATTCTTTCCTGTGAGGGTGGTGAGACACTGGCACAGGTTGCCCAGAGAAGCTGTGGCTGCCCCCTCCCTGGCAGTGTTCAAGGCCAGGTTGGACGGGGCTTTGAGCAACCTGGTCTAGTGGAAGGTGTCCCTGCCCATGGCAGGGGGGTGGGAACTAGATGATCTTTAAGGTCCCTTCCAACCCAGACCAGTCTATGATTCTATGAAAAGATTAAACATCTCTGTTGTATCAGCCTTTTCAATGAAAACCATTTTTCTTCTGGAATTGAGGGGTGGGCAGAGAGGTGCAGTTCAGCTGATGAGGACTGGAGAAGTCAAAGCACAGGCTCGTGTTTGGGGCTCTCTATGGTCAGTGGGTGATATTCTGTCCTAGTAACCACTTTGAAAACCAGGAAAAAAAATTTTCCACTGTTCACAGTTGACTTTATGTGCTCATCAAGGATCAACTGGCAGCTAAACAGTTTAAGGAAGGGTAAGCAATTCTCAAAAACTGTATTATATGTGTATAGGCATGTACAGTATATATTTAAATGCTACAAGACTGGCCATTCTGGAGTAACCTCATATCCTTTTGAGGACACTGCCAAGAAAACCGTATGGCTTTTTCCGTGTAGCTGTATTTTCCAAAGGAACTTGACTCTTCCTGTGAAACTGAAGCAGAAACCAGACTGATACTGCATTAGCCCGAGGTGACGGCTCTTGGCTCTTATAGGGAACAACACAGGGAAGAAATAAATGTAAACAATGGAATAAGCTCCTTAAATACCTTCAGGACACTGTCAGCTTCTATTGCCAAAGAATCATAGTGAAATTTATTTTTAGGATTCTTCTCTAGGAAACCTTATCTGGTGAACTGAGAACTGTGAAATGCAACCACTAAATCTAAGAATTGCTATTCAGAGGCCAAACTACCAGCAAGCCCAACAGCCTTCCTCTGGCGCTCTCTCACAGCTGGGACAAGTCCCTAGAATGCAGCCAGCAGCTCAGACTACAGCTCAGTTCATCGTAAAATTGGCCAAATTGGAAGGAAAAAAAGAAAAAAGAAATAAAAGCAGCAGCATTTATCCAGGTGTTAATAATGCAGAAATAGATGCAAATTACACTGTTAGTGTGTTTCAGAAATAAGTTTTCACAATGAAACGAAAATAAGATTTGATTTTAATGTACCTCTCTAAAATTGCATAAACAGGTCAATCACTTCTGCAGCAGTGATTTGTATTGCCATCCAGGGTTGAAGTTAGATGAACCAAGGAAACCACATGTGCTCGTTCCAACATCCAGCAATTACTCCAGGGAGACGACAGCTTCTGCGCTCAGGCTCTCGCAGACAGTGTAACACACAAGGCAGCAAGGAGCAGGTGGCTGCACTCTTGCCTGGCCTTTGTCAACTTTCTTCAGAGGGGAGAATGGCTTAGGGCATGATTTTATATTCACCCTCATCTTACAGAATCTGCTGGTATTTACTGCAGCGGTGTAGAAAAGTCAGTCTTGACCTGTTTTTGGTCTTCCTATAACCCATCAGTTACAGTACCATCAGGAGTTAAGGCTTGACAACAGACATTACAGTTATAACTTTGAAACAAGACGAAATTCCAAGGCGTTAAAAAGATGCTAAAAATTCTGAAGGTAAATGTATGTACTGCTGGTGTTATAATCTACTGAATAGTTCAGTATTACTCTACGTTTGTATATTCTATATATGCAGTTTAATTAATAATGAGACGCATGTCATCTCATTACTATTAAAAAGTGTCTACCACATTTGTTACCTAAGCAATCTGAATGCATATGGGAATTGGAAGTATGGTAGTCTGGGTCACCACAAAAATTGGGTAATCTGGGAAACTAGGTCCTAGAAACAGATTACAGAGTTACCGTTGAAGGGGGAAAACCCCCAAACCAACAGTAGTTTTACCCAACACCTCGCAAACATTGATTATAATCAGAATATATATTTTATACAGAGATATATACACACATAAAATACATATACACACTTTTATATAAACCTATTTATATACACAAATAAATATATACTCTATTATATATAATGGAATATTCTGTATTTCACAGCTGGTAACCATGGTCTCAGTTTTGGATAACGACATGGAAGAGTACACAAACACCAACATAGATTTCATGGTGCCAGGAAGCTCCATTCCCCTTTCAGCTAAGCAATCACAAAGCCTGGGTGCTTGAAGAATTCATGGATAAACCTGAATACTTCAACATCAGCACATTTCCTGACTGGTCTAAAAGGAAGCAGTCTGATGAATGTTCAAACTCAGAACCATTATAAATTTAACACATAAATACATATTTTTTAGGTGCTGTATGATTGATTTTTGGAGAAGCACTTCATAGTGTATTTCTACCATCTTCTGAGCTTAACTAAAATAATCTCAAGGTTTTCATATCATTACAAGGTAAATTATTACAAAGTAGTCTGCATTCAAAGATTTCACTCTTACTAATAATATCTTATAAAATGATAGAAGGCTCCAATATATGTAATCATGATCTGTAAAAATTCAAGACAGATGATACATTAGTTGATTAAAAAAATAAAGCAGTAAGCATTTGATGTTGCATAGCAATTTATTTCCAGGTGACATGCTTGCTGTAGCAAGATCTTTACGGAGAAAGTCAGAGTTCAAGAATTCCATATTTTGCCCCTCATCCTCATGCCAGTGTGTCTCAACAGGTAGTTACAGTCAGCATGACATGGATCTAGTCTGAGCAGGCTGCTAATCCTCGAGAGGTGCAAGAGTGTTTACGCTGCTCCATCAGCTGGTAAGACAGATATTTGAGCTATACTGCACAGTCTTCACTTGACTGATAATTGCATATGCAAATAATACAACAGAATACAAAAATCATTTTATTACCGCAACAGAGGAAGGAGGTTAATTCATTATGAACTACACGTTTTTTGTGAAAGAGTATCAGACTTCTCAAAAGAAAGCATAAAACGGTTTGTGTCCCAAACACTCCATACTTTCTGGACTTGGCTTTTATTACAATTTTATTTTTTTTCACAGAAAAAAAGTTTGTCACAAGAGAAAAATATTTACTATGTATACATTATTTTGATAAAAAACTGTCTAAGACAACAAACAGGATAAAAGGAATTGGATTCCTTAGATTTGTTATTAAATAGCTGCACATAGATATGTCCATATGCCATATACGCTACTGCTAAATGTCACTGTTAACAAGTAAAGCACCACCAATAATTGTTCTGCATTACTGAAGTAACGAAGTTTGAAACTTTGAAAGGCATTAAACATCCACCTCTTTTCCATAAAATAAATAGGTAACCTTAAACATCACTCGAAAGGCAGAATTACATACATTTAACTGCGCTGAAATCAAAAACACTGCCAGATTAATTACACATTTAACATCTAGTTGAGGTACCAAACAATTCAGAAGACCTTCAGGCATCACTAGCTCTGCATTTGGCGTAGTAAGAGTGCAGCAATGTAACGGTGATATTTTCTTTTAGCTGTACTGATGAAGTAGAAATGATTACTAAAATAACACACACTGCATCTTTCAGAATTTTCACTTTTTGCCCCCCTAAAATTAAGTTTTAAAAAGAGTACTAAAGGCATGATTATACAGATTTATGTTGAGGTATTAGTTCGCATGAAATATTGCTTGTGTTGGAATAAACTCAGCTTTTCTTTCATTTCTAATACCATAGTACTCTAGAGTCCACCTGCCCATCAATATTTAGATTTATAGATTCAATCACCATTAGCAATAACAGAAGTTACTCATTACAACTCCAAAACACAGTAGTAAAACAGACCTCTCTAAATGCAAATACAACATGCATGCCCTCGCATTCACACGAACAGCCTACGCTTTCTCCTGTTAGATTTTTGGTTAAAGGATAGGTTATATGCCGTTTACAGCAGTAATTAAGAAGTGTTTCAATGACAGTTTACAATCCCTACCACCTGATCTGCAGCTCCTAACCACACAAATTGCATGGAAAAGCTGATGAAGGGTCACAAGATTAGGACATTTGCAGATGTCTTAGTGAAAATAAGGTGGTATGAACAAGAATTGGTCCCGAACCTTCTACTTTTCAGTAAACAGTAATGCCACCAGAGCAAATAGAGTGAAGAATTTTCAATGCCTGTAAATCTTTTGGCCCTCTTTCTTCCATATTTGTGTATCTCCTCCTTACCCCACCACTGGAAATTGTATTTAGGATTGTATTGTATTAAACTGTATTTCCATTTACTCTGGAAGAAATGAAATCAGTATTTTTTAAAATAGTATGAATAGAAGCTTATATTCTTAAATGCCTTTACTTAATTAGTCTCAAACGTCTGGCAAATCTATTAACTGAGTTCAAGTACGTGGTAATTCAGGAAGTGAAAGAGCGTTTTTATAAGTTAAGACAAAACTGTACATGTCAGTTTAGTTGTGGTTTGATTTAACTTTAATCCACAAGTCTAACAGTAACAGGTAAGTGCCTGAAAATACTATACTCAATTTATTCTTTCAAGGTAATTTTTTTGCATTTACTAAGATCAAGCATATCAGAAATTGGAAATCTGAAGGAGGAAATAAGCCAGCAAAGTAGCAGTACAAATTGCTACGCAATTTCTTCCCAGTGAACAGCTGTTCGATAGCTGCACCACTTACTACATGAGCATCCTTGGAGGCTGGGGTATTAAGACACAACGGAAGTTCTAGAAATCAGAGGGACAGGAATTAAAACAACCAGAAATCTTCACAAAAAGAAACACAAATTTTTGTTTAATAAAAGCTTGCAAGGCACATGTTTCAACTGAATTGCAACATCTACAGCAAAACAGATCAAAATTTGCAAAACGTTCCCCCAGCCCTTTCAGGGAGTTAAACCTGCGACCTGGCTGAAAACCAAGCTAGGGTTGTGTGTACAAGTCCGAAGTAATTATGCCCTATTGCTGTTCTTCTGAGGGATACCATGAAACTTACTGCTTATTTTTCACAGAAGGTAGAGATTAGAATAGACAGTAATATTTTTGCTAACCCATAGTTGGATAAGAAATTCAAGCTCATCATTTTCTGTGTAAGATATGATTCCTCCAGTCACTCATTTTAAAAATTACGCCTTTTTACTGGAACAACAGCACTGTTTCTCCCACATAAAAGGCCCCTTCTGTTACTTAAGGCTGCTGTGCCAATGGTGCTGCAATACAATTTTCTCTAATATAAAAAGCAAGGTAAAAATCTTAAATGATTCTCCTAAAGCAGGATCAATTGAAGTATCAAGAATATATCTTAAAAACTATGACAAAACTAATTATAACAACTATGTCACAGTTCAAATAAAGTTCAACATGTTTGTTTAAACATGTATAAAGGCCAACGTGCTACAAGGTATTTTTCTTTAGATGTACGATGGCCTCATTTGCATTTTTCTTAACATGTGTGCTCTACATGTAAGTATTCAAACTACGTTCTGTGTGGTAACGCATACATACAGCACTGTGGTAAAACACAACAGGCAGTCAAGGATAGTTAAATATTGCATCTTGGCATGGCAGTCTAAGGCATGAAGCCGTAAGTGACTTCATCCACCCAAGTGCAGCTGTAACCCTGAAGTTTGCTACCTGCAATGCCTTATTGCTGTTATGAAATGATATTCATGAATGATTAATTTCAAGCGGGTAAATGACTGACACACAGACATGTAATTCCTTGACAATGATTCAAACAAATTTAAATCGTGTAAGAAACTCTAAACTTCCAAATATTACCTCTACATCCATACTAGCACATACAGAGAAGGCTCCCGCAGGCCTGCCATAGCTCAAGTTAATACACTAGCTTCTGTTGTTATAAGGTAATTGGGAAGTCTGAAACAGTCCAGTGCAGTAAAACATATGCACTTGTGCATAAGCAAATAAATGCGGGCTGCATTTGACCAGAGACGCACATACACACTGCCCTCAACACAATGACTGTAACCCCAGAGAGGATATTTACTTTTAACTTGTAACTCAGTTACATTGATAAAAGTTTCTCTCAGTGATTACATCCAGTATATTAGATGGATTTATCTGAACATTGGTTTCAAATTAAATGCATAATTTAACATCTTGTCAAGACTCATATGCCTAAAAATATAACTGAAAGTAAAAAACGGATTAGACATGTTGACTTTTACAACAGTAAAGCTTTTTTCTTTCAAATCACTCCACTAGTGATAATAGGTTTTAAAAAAATCTCAGCACTGCCTCTTAGTGTAAAGTAAGCAAATATATCTGCATAGAGCAGATAAGAATCACACATATACACCAGCATGCTGCAATTCCTAATAATTTCAGTGTTAAAATCTCTGAATTTGCATTTTATCAACAAGTGCAGTAAGGATCGTTTTGCAGCTTTTGTTTGCAGAATGGTTTGCAGATTTTTCAGTTGGAGGTTCATCCTATTATGCCAGATCCTTCATTAAAGATATCTGGGTTCCAAAGAATCATTCCCACATGCCTGATAGACTGGTCTCTGGGCCAGGTGGAACACGAATGCATAACTGCAGGTAACTCCTAACGAGTGAATAATCTCTTCCAAAGCTTATGTCCTGGCTTTTTGTCCAGCTACACCTTCGTAAGCAAAGTTACCATTACCTTTTATTGGATTTTCCATTTACAATTTCCATTTACCAGGATTAGGCCCAGAGCTGGAATTAAAGCATCATTCATTTTCTTGAAACTATATCAGCCAGCAACAAACAGGATGAACAGATAATTTCTTAAGAAAAATAGCTGTAGAGGCAAAGGGGGTCATATAAGGAAGACAAATTTTAAAGGGAAGCAAGATTGCAGAGTACTTTCCCAAATTTTCCAAGATCTCAGTGTAGTTGCATAACTGATATAGAAATAGCTATGAACCACTATTTATTAATGGTGGTGATTATAGTGTTTTAAATTACAGTTATGGCACTATCTCAATATAACCATCACATAGTAAGTTGAATGAAATGAGTATCACTGATCCATCCCCATACAGACACACAAATATACCAGCACGCACACAGAGGGGGTGAAACAGAAGTGCAGAAGTCTCAGTAGCAAACCTAGTTGTCCTGCTACACTTGCCTAAAAACAAGTACAGCATATGGTTGTATACTGGCCCATTCTGATGGCTGCTAAGACACGCATCTGCATACACACATACACATTTAAGCATGGAAAAATCCTGAAGGCAAGTTCTTTCCAAACTGAAGATCTGACCTTGTCAACTCCTACTGCTAGGTCTAAGCACAAGCACTTCCATCAACACGTCTCTAAGACACGTAGAGACCAGCGTCTTCATCTATGGAAGTGTTGTTTAAATTACATCTTCCTTATTTGATTTAAACAAACACTATAGCTACACATAAGATGTATGAATGTGTGTTGATAAACACAGAAATGTTTACAGTGGAAGACGGGAAGAATTAAAACAGCAACAAAAAACCCTCCAAACACTTACTTGAAAGGACTCAGGATACCAATTGCTTTCTTGCTAGAAAATAAAAGCAGTATGACTTAAATGAGCTCTTTAAATGATTTTTCTGCATTTACTGAAGTCTATCCACAGCAGCTCTCTAACACTAAAGTTAGAAATCTCATTTACATGAAGATTAGGATGATTTATAACAGGAAGAAAAATGCAAAAACATGGAAGACTGTCACACTTTGTAGAGACTGTAAAATTGACAAATTTTCCTGTTTCCTTCAAGGGTGGTATCTGTGTCTGTTGATCTGTAGTTCAAAGAATTCCAGTTTGTTAAAATAAAGTTGTCAATACACTGCATGTGCGCACATGTATCTGCAAAAATAATTTCCTTGATCAAAAGGAACTTTTCCAACTGAATTTCATTCACAATCAATCCTCAGAAAGAAGCTTGCATGCTTTTTCATGACTGGAAGGATATCACAGTGTTGATTCTATATACAAAGTAGGATCTATTCCAGTATACTCGAGTAAAATAATTCACATATGGAGAATAGTTCATTTTGATTTCATGACAAAATCGTCCATATTTTGAGTAGGCATAGCTGTCGCCTTCCTCACAAACCACCTGTCAGAAAAGAAGATCTAATTAAAATATTGAAGATAAGTGGTTACAGAATGTAGTTCTGTACATTTAACTTACTCCTGTATTCTGTAAATTTCATTATGATAGATATTGTATGATTCCAATAAACTGAAAACATATTCCCCTATAATTTGCTTAACCATCTAAAATAGCCTTTGTGAATTAAGACCTTTGTCAGGATAGCAGACAGTAAAAACAGTCTGCTTTATTCATACAATAAAGAACAACAACAGTGGAAATTATCCACATGCCCTGTTTACCCAGTACTTCAAATCTGACCTGCACATAGCATACCACCTATGTAGGGGAGGAAATTCTCAATTACCTTTTCCAGGACAGGTGAGTTTGACATATCTAATAAAGACTTAAGACACACACACATATCACCCTATAAATTCCAACCAATTGACTTGGAAGCAAATTGCTTGTGCTTTTTAGCATCTACTATGTGATTTTCTTGAAGAAATCCCTTTGCCAATCCTTCTGATGGCACAAATTTACATGGGCTTAAAAAAAGGTGGTAGGACAACTTCATGGAGAAAAATCTGTCGGTGGCTACCAAACACAAAGGTATTTCCCCTGAACTAGAGTCCTTCAGCAACTGACCGCTGGAAAACATCTGTCTTACCCTATCAATAATGATATGCTCTCAGCCAGTGTCAGAAACAAGATATCAGACTAGGTCTATAGGACATAGTCCAAGCTAGAAAGTAATACTTACCTTCTTAAACACAGCAATTTAGAAAACACATGCATAGACCCATCAAGAGCATAACAGCCTGTCCACTGTCTCACTTACTCTGGGAATAAGTAAATGTTGCAGTCTCAAACTACATGTACACTAGCTTCCACTGGTTTGGAAAGTCTTGACAATCTTTCAGTATGACTTCGACAATTTTTGTTAGCAAGCAAACTGAGAGTTTTGTTTCAAAGCTTCCTGAGACAACACACTAGATTAACTTTCAGGAACAAACTATGTCAACTTTCTGAAAAAAAATACTTTATTCCTGGTTGACCATTCCAATATTTCTTCTACAACTATCATTTTTAGCATCCAACCAAGTATGGACTCAGCCACAGACAGGAAGCAGAAGTGTTGTTCATTACTAGCCAACCAGTTTTTTTCTAAAAATATTGGACACTCAGTTGTCTACATTTAAATGTATACACCAGTTGTTTTATTACAGATTTAGATTACAGACATTCAGCAGAACAGATTTTAACCGAAGCTCTCATCATGAACCTTCTTTTCCCCTTCTTAATCTCTCCACTATAAATAGGATAACCCTTGTCACTTCTAATTAGACAAAAATAGTAAATGACTGTTTTTGTGTACTGACAGCACCGTTTGTGGCATTTATAAAAGACAGGCTCCTTGCATTGGATATTGTCTTTCGATGTTTTTTTTCCCCCCTTTGATTGAAATTAGCATCGCAAGCAACAACCACTCTGAAAAGTACTGGGAAGTGTTCCTTAGGATGAACTGCTGAATAGCTGGGTGTTAGGACTTAAAGAAGGAATAAACTTATTCTGTTATATGAATCAAACAAAAACTTAAAAACATGACAGTAAAACTGTGCTGCTGAAGTTAGGATGAGATCAGGATTATGTGCAAGACAGAAGCATGCAGAAGCATGGAGATAAGAGATGAAAGGGCATGAGGGAATGGAATCCTGAAATTGTGGTTAACTGTTCCAGCTGAAATCCTAAATGTGAAGAGGGAAAAGGAACTTACTCATGTAAAAACAGATCTGAGAAGAAACTGAGAGATAACACGCTGATTATCAATGATGGAGGTTATATATACACACACCCCCCTCTCTATTATGGTACAGTATATTGGTTATGACATGAATAATCATGGCATGCATGATTTTATCAGCAAGACAAAGAAAGAAGAAAGATAGATTTCAGCAATGGTGTCCTGGTTTTAGCTGGGATAGAATTAATTTTCTTCCTAGTAGCTGGTACAGTGCTATGTTTTGGATTTAGTGTGAGAATAATGTTGATAACACGCTGATGTTTAATTGTTGCTAAGTAGCATTTATCCTAAGTCAAGGATTTTTCAGTTTCCCATGCTCTGCCAGTGAGCAGGTGCACAAGAAGCTGGGAGGGGGCACAGCCACGACAGCTGACCTGAACTAGCCAAAGGGACATTCCATACCATAGAATGTCAGTATATAAACTGGGGGGAGTTGGCCGGGAGGGGCGGATCACTGCTCAGGCATCAGTCAGCAGGTGGTGAGCAACTGCATTGTGCATCACTTGTCTTTCCTTGGGTCTTATTTCTCTCTGTTACCTTCATTTTCATTACAATTATTAATAGTATTAAGTATTGTCATTATATTTTATTATTGGTAACATTATATTATATCCTAGTTATTGTTGTTATTATTATATTTTATTTTAGTTAAACTGTTCTTCTCAACCCATGAGTTTTACTTTTTTTTCTGATTCCC
Organism: Strix uralensis; assembly: GCF_047716275.1. NCBI lineage: Eukaryota > Metazoa > Chordata > Aves > Strigiformes > Strigidae > Strix > Strix uralensis. The sequence goes on along the minus strand of NC_133972.1, from coordinate 148,953,373 downwards.
CCCCCATCCCACTGGGAGGGGGGAGGAGTGAGCGAGCGGCTGCATGATGCTTAGTTGCTGTCTGGGGTTAAACCACAACAGGTAAGGAAGTTAATAGAAAAACAGAGACAATACCCTCCATGTATAAACTGGCCAGGAAACCTACAGGTGAAACTGACACCAGTTGTAGATTCCTGGGGAAATTAAAAAGTAATCCCCTAAAAACATATCACCCCTATAATTACTCCCCCAAATGAAAGCAACTACAGAAATTACATGTTTGCATTACAAGTTCTTTTGAAACGTGTATCATCAAAAGTAGAGCTTATAAAATACCTAACACAGATGAACAGTTTGGATTTCTCCCCAAGAACGGAATACAAAAATTTTATACACAAACATATGTATCCTCCCCATTAAAAAAGAAAAAGCATTCAAGCTAAGGATTTACTTGGTATAGTTAATACACAACAGGCTGTAATGTCAAACAGAAACTGAAGTTCTTTTTCTTAGTCAGGAAACCAACTAAGTGAAGGTAACCTGTGATTGCTTTAGAAGTAACTGAAGACTCCCTCTCTCCTCTTGACCAGAGAATAAGCAACCAAACCCTAAGTGAGTTTAGGGCCACTCATGCCTTTATAAAGTCAAAACTTTTGCTGGATTCCCAGGAATCAGATGAACAAGTGATAAAGAGATCACTTTATAAACCCCATTTCATTCCCTGCTTCAGCAGCAAGAGCAGCACTATCAGCATTCAGAACAGACACTGCAGTAGCATTCACGCATATCTTCGTAACTCTACAGTTTATTCAACCAATCTTTCTATCAGCTGTGGCTTAGACTGTCTATGGGGTGCTAACCCATCTGCAAGACTGAACCAAATAGACTTGTAACCTCATCAGTACCAAACAGGCTGCATACTGAATTGAATGGCAGCCCGGTCCTCAACCCAGGCAGAGTTTTAGAACAACTGAGTTTATCCATTTTAAAATTTCATCTTTAAAGCTAGTGAAGAATGCCCTCTGGGGCAAGGCTTCACTACTTTTGTAATAATCTGTTCAGGTGTTACAGTCTTAAACATTTATATATAGTTAAATGGCATTTAATGATTGGCAGAGAAGCAGCACAGCTAGATACTAATGTACTAGGAGGGACTAGCACAGTTAAAGAATAGTTTGAGGTAAGATTACAAGTGTGTAAGAAACAGACAAACCAAAATTGATCGCTTTTAAAATTTATGAGTCTGTCTACATGTTGATTACAATTAGAAAAATAAGATCACCATTATAAGAAGATTTCTTTTAAAATTAATTATTTATGTATTCAAACATTCATTTTTCTTTACTGTTACTTACATGACCATTAGCAATATCCAATAGATCTTTAACTCTACATCCTCTTACAGGTCCCACTTCATTGCAGATTGAATCTTCAATAACCAGAAAACTGGCTTTGTAAGATGTGAGTATCTTATAAATATCCTCTGCTGACCTCTTTGAATAGATCTGATAAATCTATAAATTAAGAAAACATGTTCATGCAATGCAAAAATCAGTGATAAATTAAATACTTGGGGGGGGTGGGGGTGGGGAACAACACCACCTAGTTGCAACAACAAATTATATGTACACACCATGCTATAAAATGTTTGGGTTTGAAATGGTTCCCTGGACACCCAGCCTCATGAGCTGGGAGATGGGGAGGGGAAGCAGAATAAGGTCATCACAAGTAAAGAGGAAGTGGTCAGAGACCTGCTACACCGCTTGGATGCACACAAGTCTGTGGGAACAGATGGGTTACACCCAAGGGTGCTGAAAAAGTTGGCAGATGTGCTCACCAAGCCGCTGTCCATGATTTACCTGAAGTCATGGCTAACTGGGGAGGTCCCGTTGGACTAGAGGGTGGCAAATGTGACACCCATCTATAAGAGAGGCAGAAAGGATGATCCAGGAAACTATAGACCTGTCAGTCTGATCTCGGTGCCAGGGAAGGTCATGGAGCAGGTCATCTCGAGTGCCATTAGAAGTCATATAATGGACAACCAGGGGATCAGGCCCAGTCAGCATGGGTTTATGAAAGGCAGGTCCTGTCTGACAAACCTGATCTCCTTCTATGACAAGATGACCCCACTATTGGACGAGGGAAAAAGTGTGGATATTGTCTACCTGGATTTTTGAAAAACATTCGACACAGTTCCCCATAGAATTCTCATAGAAAAACTGGCTGCTCATGGCCTGGATCAGCGAACGGTCTGCTGGGTCAAGCACTGGCTGGATGGACGGTCCCAGAGAGTGGTGGTCAATGGAGCTAAACCCAGCTGGCGGCCGGTCACAAGTGGTGTTCCTCAGGGCTTGGTGTTGGGACCATTTCTGTTCAACATCTTTATTGATGATCTTGATAAGGACATAGACTGTATCACCAGTAAGTTCACAGATGACACCAAGTTAAGCAGGAGTGTCGATCTGCATGAGGATAGGGAGGCTCTACAGAGAGACTTGGATAGATTGGATCAGTGGGCCAACGTTAACGGGCTGAGCTTCAACAAGGCCAAGTGCCAGGTCCTGCACTTGGGCCACAACAACCCCATGCATCGCTACAGGCTTGGGGAGGTGTGGCTGGAGAGCTGTGTGGAAGAGAAGGATCTGGGGGTTCTAACTGACAAGCAGCTGAACATGAGCCAGCAGTGTGCCCGGGTGGCCAAGAAAGCCAACGGCATCCTGGCTTGTATTAGAAATAGTGTGACCAGCAGAAGTAGGGAGGTGATAGTCCCCCTGTACTCTGCACTGGTGAGGCCACACCTGGAGTATTGTGTCCAGTTTTGGGCACCTCAATATGAGAGAGATATCGAGGTGCTGGAGCGAGTGCAGAGGAGGGCAACGAAGCTGGTAAAGGGCCTGGAGAATAAATCCTATGAGGAGCGATTGAAGGAGCTGGGACTGTTCAGTTTGAGGAAGAGAAGGCTGAGGGGAGACCTCATCACTCTCTACAGCTACCTGAAAGGACATTGTAGAGAGGTTGGTGCTGGTCTCTTCTCACAGGTAATTAGCAATAGAACAAGAGGGAATGGCTTTAAACTGCAACAGGGGAGGTTCAGACTGGACATTAGGAAAAAAATTTTCACAGAAAGAGTGGTCAGACAGTGGAATAGGCTGTCCAGGGAGGTGGTGGAGTCACCATCCTTGGATGTGTTTAAGGGTCGTTTAGATGAGATGCTGGGGGATATGGTGTAGGGGAGAACTTTGTAGAGTAGGGCTGATGGTTGGACTCGATGATCCCAAGGGTCTTTTCCAACCTGAATGATTCTGTGAAATCTCCAAAATAGGTCAGGTAATGGCCAGACATTTGTCTCTGCTGATGGCATGTTCTCATCTTATATACTTCAAGTGGTCTGAAAAGTCTTCAGAAATATTTTGATATTTGTTTCAGTCCAGAGTGAACCACTAATAATCTATTTGATACTCCCTTCCTTGTTTGCTGGACTCCTACGTTCTTTTTCCTTCCAATATATTTGACTTCTTTTTTCTCACTACATTTGGGTGAAGAGGAAGACAGTTCCTGTGAGATGCTTTCCAAGTCAAGTATCTTGCTAGAAATTTCCATTTGCCTACTGTAATCCTGGCGTGTTCAAATAAAGACTAAGAACTAATGTACACTAGCAATTTTGATTTCTTTGCTAAGCAGTCACTGGGCAAGTCTGTTCTGCTTTGTGATCTTCTCTGTGACAAAATACGCAGAATAAAATTTGCAGACAATCATTCAGAAATTACAGCCTGCCTAAAACTCAATATGGTCACACTGCTCAGTAACGAATCTTGTTCATGAGCTTATAAATTATGTATTGGTTTTATCTTGTTAACTTTCTTTACAAGACATCATGCTCTGTTCTCACCTTACACTGTAAACACTTTGAAGAAAAGGCAGTAATTGGAATGCTGCTCGCATGTATTGGGAGTGGCACCAAACAAATAATTTGCATTGCCAGGTGGCCTGGGCAGCACAGAAGGGCAATGCAAATATGTGTCATGAGGAATGTTACAAGGTCATCTTCTCTGGAGCATTAACATTTACAGTACTCCCACTCATCTCAGACAAGCACTTCAGTCTTACATGATGGAACAGTCTATAAATCACTGTTAATACACACACATTTATGGAATTGGATACTCACATTTTCATTTCTTTTTATAAGATCGTCATCATTATATAAAGGCAAGCTCGACACCATCCATCCGGTACAAAGCTTAATCACACCCATTAACTGTGGGCTGCCTGCAAACACAGCAGCCACGGGAGCCTGTCGTCTGCAAAAGCAACATCAACATACGCGTCTGAGTACAGGATGTATTTCTCCAAACAATGTTTTTAATTTTACACACTGTGTGCATCTTTTAAGGTGCTATGATATGAATTGGAGTAAATGAAGATATCACTGGGGGGCTAATTACATCGGTGTTAATGCTGCAGGGGCAGTAGCTTCTTTGATGGGAAAAGCCCAGACCTGCAGCAATACGGAGTCTGCAAGGAAGGTCTCCTGCTGGGGCAAGGGCTGATGGCCCTTCTCCTCCCCTCCTTGCCATCCCTGGAGCACCATTCAGAGTGATCTCAGAATGGATCAAGCTACTGCTTTTCTGAACAGTTGCTGACTTGTGACAAAACAAGCTTGGGAGGGAGGGTAGGTAGAAGGAGAAACAACATGATATTATCTTGTAAGGGAAAGATTTGTGATTATTTTAACTTGATCTTTAGGACCATGTATTTCATCATCTATGAGTAAACAATGTCATGATACAGAATAATATCTACAGTAATTATGTTTCTAGGTTTGGTTTCATCTTTTGACTATTTGTATTCCTGCATTAGTGAAAGGAAACAGTCATTGTCACATTTTACTGGACTTTGGGCAACTCTTCCTGCAGAGAAAATTCAAAATAAATTTATATTATCAGAGAAAATTTTAAGAAAATATACTGTAATAATGACATCCAATTAAAATTCCAGTATGGGTATCTAAGTATATCCTTAAGAAAAAAAAGTCTTTATTTTCATTAAAAATATGAACAGCTGCTACAAATAAGGGTAGTCAAATTGCTCTTAGCTGAGTGAATCCCAATGCAATTCACCATGATTAATTATGTACTTGAAGTGTAATATATGCAGACTAATGTAAAAGCCATTAGGTACTTGGCATTATTCCACTTGCTGCCTGGAAAAGCTACAGCAGTGACAAACAACATACACTACTATCAACAGAAAGAAGAAATTGGCTGGAACACCATAATTACTAGCCTTGTCTTTTCTGAAGATGAACAGGTTGACATTAAAACTACATAAATACAGAAAATAATATTCTAAAAAACCACAGTTAAAGGTAAGTAAGTTATCTGAACACAGGGGATCTAATTTTCAGATAAGTGCACATTCCTAATGACATAGTTCAAAGTCAGATTGAATGAGCCCAGAATCCAGTTCTAAAACTTTCAGTGAGAAGAAAAACATATATGTGAAAATAACCTGACTCTGTATTAGCTACCTATATGTCTCGGTATGAACTACGTAACATAGCTCAGTATTTGCTATTCCCTGCCTAGACAGACCTTTCAGTCTTCTGGTCAAAGGGAAAGTTTTAATTGTACATGTTACACTGCACATATCTTGACTGAAGTCTCTACATCATCACACTCAGGCTCATTTTACTGGCTCATGTACACAAAAATTTCAGTGTTTCTGTCCCCCACTGGCATTACAATCAACATGAATCCTCTAATCTACTGAAAAGCTAGCATGCAAAGAACCAAGTACTAAGATGCCCACCTTTATTTGGAAATTAGGTCTAGTAATGATATTAAACATTATTTGCTTGCCTGTTTCAGGATTTTCTCCTCTTGTAATCAATGATATATTCCTGTTTCTTTCTACGGGAATATTACCAAACTTAAAATACACATTTCTCCTCCCATACATCATGGAACAACTTAGCAAGGGAAAACTCAGATTAATAGAGGTAGCTTCACAAAATGCTGAGATAAAAATACCCTGACATAAACCAGTAAAACAGAAATGTAGGCCTTCACACTTACTTTATCCATGTCATAAGTTCTACTGTATCAGGATCATAGAATTCCTGTAGTTCTGAAAGCTCTGTCATTATCCTAGGGAAAAACTGAAGGAAATGTATTTTTGGTTACTTACAGTTAAAAAACCCAGAATTATAGAACATCTCACTATATTCAGGCATTAAGAAACACAACAGAAACAGGTTTCATCTGAGTTTTCCCTCATGATTGGTATTTTTGTTTGAATATTTTGCAAAACACAGTTTATACTTACCTGACAGCAGACCTTCTCCAAAATAAGTCCCCTCTCTCTATTTTATTAGAATACTTATAATAAAAAATTTTTTTTAAACCCACAGAAACCTACCTACATGGCAACAACAGTCATCAACTTTAACTGGCCTTAAATGCATCAGAACCATAGTTCAGATTTTCATATGCAAAGGCATATAAATAAGGCACTGAAGAAGCTGATAAATCTCTCATGGTAATCCTGCTTGAGTTGGAGGGATTGGACTGTTGTGACTTAATGGAAAGGTGCTATGCAAGTGGGACAGGAGAGAAGAAATTTCCAAGAAAAGCATTGTGGGTAATCTGCCCTGGACTTTCCTCTGACTTTTACTTCAATCACTGCAGTGAAGGAAAGTATGCTATATTGTATGAAGTAGGATATTTCAGTTTATGCTCTTCAAACAAACATTTTGGGAAAAGGAGGGATTCTGGGAAGTCAGACAGAATGGCAACTCCTCCAGACCAGCCCAGACTGCAAGCCTGCACCATGGCTTCCCTATCCTGTCAGGTTTGAGGGGTGAAGGAACAACAGGGCCTTTATTAAGATGGTAGATTTTGTTAGTCCTTTAGCCATTTTGCGTGTTTATCTGAAGGCATGGCTAGAAGCTGGCCAGCCTTGAGGGGCTGGAGCATGTTCATGTTGTTGTAAATGCTAAGTGAAAGCAACCAGACGTCAGTTCTTTTTGAAAAGGATAAAGTTTATAGGTTATGCCCGACTAAACAGACAACTAACTTTGGGACAGCCATAGTGGACAGACAGTTGGAAGTGGAAGCCTGCTTTTAACTGAGGAGTTTTCACCCCATTACCTGGACAATTCAGCTGTCAAGTGATAGCAGTCTACATGTTAGGGTACACAAGAACAACTGCCATGTTTGCATCAGGGCTGAAAGCTGTAGCAGTGCTGTTATACACCTACCTGAACTGTCCCCAGGACAACAGATGCACACAGAAGAGGAACTGCTACTGTCACCCCAAGGAGAACCAGCTTCACTTATCAATCAGAGCCCTTAGAAGAATCTAGTTAGATGAGGGACTTCGCCAGACTGAGCCAGAAGGCAGCCAAGCGGAAAGATGCTGAGCTGTACACTCAGACATTTATAGCCACGGTAACAGATTAAGAGTCCCAAGGCATTTGCACAGTCCCATTACTATTAATCAAAGTTTCCAAGATCAGGGATGTTATGAACCAAAAGAGCAAACTGTTAACCACTGCTTAAAACCAAAAGCTGGATCTGCAATGGATGAAGCCCTCTAGAGTCCAAACCCCCACACTGCTTTTATTAAAAAGTAATCTGAAAAGATTTGGTCAACTCAACTAGTTTCCTCTATTGTAACAGATTTCGTAACTCTTTTGAGCACCTGTAGCTTTTTTTCAGGAGAATATATCTATTGCTCCAGCAGAAATGTGTAGAGTCAGATTACACTGCGACCAAAATTTCTATCATAAGACAGGTGTTACAAGATCTGTTAAAATACCATTGGTCAAGACTGGCTTTTCTATTTGAATTCTTATAAAACTATTCAAACTAATTATTTTGAAGCTATGTCAGTATAGCAGAGGGTTACACTTTATGGGATACTTCCCATATTTTTTGCATTTCCAGAAGTTTAAAAAATAATTTTCAAGTACTCTTTCTCCAGTCTGCTTGTGACTTGCAATAAAGAACTAGGTATTTTAAACATGGAAACATCTGTAGCTACAATCCCTGTACTGTAGTATATGCATACCTCTACACAGTGCTCTGCACGAAGGATTTAACTCCATTAGAATGTGATGGAAGCTTTGAGCAAACAGATTATTTGCGTAGGCCTCCCATTAATTTTACTTCCATCTAACCTCACTCCCTCTTACTAAAACCAAGACTGGGGCAACAGTTTTCAATCTCCTGAGTTTTTATTTGGCAGTATTTTCTTTGTTGAGTCAGTTTATATATCCAAAGCATAATAGCTGAATATAACAAAGTCTTCATTTAAATTTAAATATTTCTTAATTACAATAAGCAATTGTTAACAAATTAAATTGACAAACACCTCATACTGAAAAATGTAAACAGTTTTGTTTAAAAAAAAAATATCAAAAAACCCCCCGTATTTTCAGTGGATGACAGCTTTTATTTCATCATCTATATTTCATTTCACCAAGTACAATTCATTATATTTGCTCATCATTTTGACTCATATTGTTCCTACATACAAAATAAAAACCACAAAGGTACTTTTCTTACCTCTTTCCACAAGCTGAATCCAATTATTGTGGGAACTGCCATACTCAGAATAAGAGCCTAGAAAATATAAGAATACAATTCTTCTTCTTAGAAGAAATGGCATACGCACCATTCTCTGTTCTCCAACCTTGGACCATCTGTTGATTCTGCTCATATAGTAGGCTACATTTATGCCTGAAACCTTAGAGTGACAGTAGGTGAAACGTTGTGGTTTTCTACCAGGCAAAAAACTCTCTGCAAACAAGATTTTGCCTAATTTAGCATGGAAGAACTTATTTGACCCATGATAACTTTACCATCAATATTAGGGATGGTTAATTGCTACTGAAATAACAATGATGCAATGTGCACATGATGTAGGGAACAGAAGTAAACACCTCACATACAAATGCAATGAGATAATCTGAGAAAGAAAAAAAGTACAAAACAAACATATCAAACCTCTGATCTTGTTGATGCTTTGTTCGGATAACAATATTGACATGCAAAACCCAGAAACCCATTCTTCAGCACACCATCATTCTAGCTGGTATAATTTTTGCTTTGCAAAAAGGAGAAAATAGCTCATGTGGTACAGGAAACATTTGGTGAGGAATGCACACATGGCATTCTCTTGATAATAAGCTATTGACATATCTACTGCGTTAATATTAAAAAAGCAGGTCTATATAGCAGAAAGCATGACGTATATAAAAGAATGTGTTTACCATGTACATGAACATATTGCTACTCCTTGATTGGAAGAACACTATCAATGTTTCTGATGTAACAGTGTATGGCATTTTCACAAGTGACATAGTCAATCTCTGTTTAAGTATAAAATATTTATTCCTATAAGCCTCTCAAAATTAAGGTAAATAATATTCTATCCTTATTCTATTAATAAAACAAATGCACAAGGCTGCTAAAAATTGCACAAAGCAATTTATTTTTTTTTTTTATTAAGAATAAAGCTAGGGTTGGAGTGGGGGAGTTGTTTGCACTGTAGCACAAGCTCATCTTCAATCTCAACACTTCTCTATAATGGCCACACATGAACAAATCTTATGCAGAGTAATTCCACTTACCATTTCTTATGAAGCAGCTTTACTCTCAGCAATCAAATACACCTAACTACCACATTTTAGCGCCATTCCTAGTGAAACAAGGCTTATACTGATGCTTGCCTGCATGTCTGTACTTTTTCTTCTGCACTTCTAAAAAGAACATGACCTTCTTGGCCAGTCTCAACTAAATATGACAGACAGCCTGAGGTCTCAAAGATTTGTTAGAAGAAATGAAACAGATGAATGAAAGATACAGAGATGAAGACAGCTCTGCTTCTTATGAGGAAAGGCTGTATAGTGTGAACACAACTTTATCACCAGGTACCAGAGGACATATGAAAGCATAATATTAAGAACAAAAGACATAAAAAAAGCAGACTATATGAGATCTACTGCTCACAGAACTACATGCTCTTTTAATGGATTCTTCTATAGGTCTTAGGTAATTGCTGTTTGAAAAGTTATATGCTTGCTAGCTGTAATTCCCAAGATATCAGCAACAGCAACTCACCAGCAGTATTGGGTGCACAGCTTTCAGTCGAAGCCACTTGAAAAGCGTCATCCAAAGTTCAGGAGAACACACACCAAATGCAGCAAGCATGCAAACATAAGGTGTCCATAGATATTTCATTCTGAAAAACATTTCAATAACTTAGCTGGCACTCTGTGCATGCCTCTGTATTTATAAAAATGCTATTTATAACAAAATCTGAATGTTTTTCGTATGTCAAATACAGTCTGGATGTTCAAGCAATCTGAGATCAAATTTGATGGCACTGAAGGGTAAACCAAGGAAATCTCTAGCAGAAGAGCAGGCACCTGATTATCTGTTGCAAGATGTAGGAGCAAGATCCAAGGTAAAAGATGACAAAATCCTTCACAGAGTTCAGGGGAGGATGAAAGAAAAACAAAGAGACTAGTAAAGTCACTTGGCTGTTGCGGTTTTCCAGCCAAGCAAGGATAAAAAGCAGCTATTCAGCAAAGCTGTACAGACACTGTACTATAAGGAAGTTCCTGAAGAAAGGAAAGGAAAATACTTAATAAACAATTTACAATTTGCTGGTATTGTCTGTCTCTTAAGGATAGACTAGTCAAGTTAAAACAACTACATAGTAACGCAACAGTCTGCTCACTTTAAGAATTTGTGAACGTTCAGATTTTAGGACGATAAGTGTACTACAAACACAGGTCTGCCACCTTCAAGATGATTTAGCTGAGACACAAGATTAGAACAGTAACGCCTTCTGCACATTAGCTTCTGTAGCTTTAAGGACTAACACAATACCTTTGAAAATACTTTTGCTACTGCTTTAACATGTCAAGCTAAGGTATACTTCATGTTAGCCTAGACACCAGAAGATGGACAAGAAATCTTCCACATCCCAATATTCCAGAACATACACTGTGCATCAAAACACTACACAAGGTCTGCTACAATACAGTATTAAAAGAATTACAGACAGTTCTATGCTTAAATACCATAAAGAAAGTGATTAAAACTTGCTTCAGTTAGTGTCTTAGATCTTGGCTGCATTAAAGCTTGGAAAACACATAAAAGAGACCAAGCACATAAAAGAGACCAAGCACAATTCACCATATACCTGTATCCAATTAATAGTCAAAATAATCTTTGTTCTCTCCCCTACTAACTAGTACCACTATACACCAAACACATTTCTGCAAAGGGGTGAATTTCAAAGGGATGAATGGTGTATCACATCTAGTTAGAAACTCTCTGTTGGTTTCAAAAGAGATACATCAAAATCAGACTTACCCTTCCAAACACATCGCTAGACAACCAAGTAAAATTGTGTGAATTACATGATAAACTATTTCTGGCCTCTCTCCAATTCGACCATCCTCAAGTTTAACTGTCTCTTTCAGTGGTTCACCACTGCAGTTGGAGAAAATGAGACATCACTTAATTCAGACATTATCTCAGGCAAAGGTGCCAATAAAATAATTTTATGACTATTAAGTCAGCAGTACACTGAGATCATTCTGTGTCATATCATGCAATATTGTCGCACTGCTTATTTGGTTTTTGTACTTCATCAATGATCCATCAGTACTCACTGTCCCCTGTTTTAGACTGTAACCTCTCTGTGGCAATGGCTGTGTATTAATACAACGGGAACACTGCCTATGACCGTAAATCCTATTTTAAGATAATTCAGCACCAAGAGACAGTCTAATTTAAGAGCATGCACACTCCACAAACATTTAGATGAAGCATGGTGTACACGCATTCTAAGGTTCTTCATACCATTAGCTTCGTGAAGAATTATGGTCTGTAGGATGATAATTGTGTATGGAATGTGTATACCATTTTACGACAAAGTAAGATAAAACCAGTTTTTAGTCACGTTATTATAAATTCTAGTAATATATTATAAATAAACATAATAACAAAAATCTTACAACAAATGTTCTTCTGCAAACAAGATAGCAAAGTATGCAATGGATAGTTTATTCTACCATGGTGTGATTTCAGGCTACAGTTTTATAATAAGCTTCCTCACAACAAATGGAAAAATATTTGAGATTTTTTTTTAATATATTTTGAAGTAGTTAATAATGAGGGGGGAGAAGGTTTATTTTAAGCTTTTCCTTAAAAAGCTGTTGGACATACTGGTGTCACTGCTCATTACAAAGTAGTAAATAGCTCTTTCAACCACTACGAAAAAATTGGAAGTTTGTTTCATTGTTTTGAATATACTATCACACATCCAACCTGACAAACATTTTCATTTATAGCAGTATAATCTATCTATTATAACTCTTGGTCCTTGAAAAAAAAAAAAAAATCTATTGACTTTTGCTGCAGACAAGTAAGAAATTTGCCTTAATACCTGAGCAGTTACACCATTCATCTTCTACCAGGAAGAGATAATTTCCTAGTCATTGAGTTTCCAAGACAAGTTACTAGGATCTAGTGTTGCTATTCTTAGTCTGTAAACAGACAGCTCCACTATCCCTTCTCTCAAGGGAACTGTGAATCACTGTGAAACTAAAGAGAATTGAGTCAGTTTTACTTCAGCTCTGTTCTGAGCAGCAAAGGCTGACAGATCTTATCACAGTAAACCAGAGTTTAAAAAAAACAAACAGTGAAGCATTAGCAATCTGAAATCCTCTCAACTCCACCCATCTCATTCTTCACAGTACTAAACTTGAAAAAAAAAACCCAAACCTAAACCAGAGAAAAAAATTCTCTAGCAACAATCAGTTAACTTTCCTGTTGGAAAGGGAAAACAGACAAAAAACATCTTTCTCCCTGTCAATGGGAAGAGACATAAACATATCACAAAACATTAGCCAGAGCTCTGCAGGAATTGCACCTGTGGCAAAACAAACCAATGACACCTCCCTGTCCTGACTGGAGGGACGCTCAGGAAGCTCCTCACTAAAGGACTTTCTTTAGGAGCCTCTGGTTGGCCTTTCTACTGGTGCTCACACCCTGACAAGCTCAATCGTGCAAACTCTGGAGTAACAAACACGATGACCATTCATTTAGATATCCATGAACCTCTTATTTTTAACTTATTTTTCAGTATAAGTAAGTTACTTACCAAATTCTCCTAAAAATGACCTGAGTTACAGAAAAAAGGCAGATAATTAATACTAAAATATAGAAAGGCAACAGTGATGACTGTGTTAGTCGCAAAAAAAAGTCTTGGGAAGGCGCCTGAAGAGATTCTTGACAAAGGAGCCAATTCATTGTAAAATTCCTAGTAAGGCAAAAACATCCCATTAAAAACAATAACAATACCCCACAGATTAGAAAAAAAAAAATCCAGCACACAACCAATCACAGTTTAACCTCTTCATGTTATAGGAAACTGTTTGAAATTCCCCTTTGAAAAGTTATCTTTTTATCATTTGAAACTGCTTTGCAAGTACTCTTTAGAGTAACTGTCAAAAGCCTATCTTCCAAAAAAGAATCTGTGATTTGAAGACACCAGACTACAATTCTTTTACATCACAAAAACCCAACCTCCCATATAACTCCATTATGGGGACCACAAAGCACTTCCTTGTCACAGTGGATTAAGATTTTAGAGATATTGATGCAAGAAGGTATGCTTGTCCTCATTCCAAACAGGGAGATGAAGAAGGGAAAGTGGCCATCTGAGATCACAAACAAGCCCGAGGCACTGCCAAAAATAGAATCCTTAATGCTGAAATTCTAGTTCTGTAGCCGAACCCACTTGATCATTCTTCTTTCTCAATTAATGAGCAGAAAAATTATATGCCCTGCCAAGAAGCACTATCAATGTGTATTCTCAACTGGAATTGGTGCAGCATGTGATGCCGTGAATGCATTCTTGTCTTATTTTGTTTCGCTTTCCTCCCTCTTTTCTTTTTCTTTTCCCCCAAGGGAAGACTAGAGAACTGAACCACTTTCAATTAGACAGAATCAGTTTAAAGATTAACAGCTGGGCATGTCCAAACTGGGCTTAAGAAACAGTTCTTGAAGCTCTTGTGCTGCAAACCATAATTCCAACCCACAGTTACACAATTTTCTAGGCGCAGTTGCACCCAGTTTGTCTCAATCATTGGCTTCATTGCAGAGTTTGACAGCCTGGAAAGTAACATGTAGCAAGTCCCCGGGGGAAAAAAATAAAATCCATAATACCTGGTAGCTGATTAAACTGAAATCCTGACCAGAAGCAGTCCCTTCTTTTCTTGCAAAACACTTAAGAATGTGCATGTATGTGTGTTAAACAATGCATCTTAGTCCACGTCATAACATCCTGTCTTCCAAAAATTCCCCAATGATTTCAATTCTGTGTGACGTCATTTTCCACTTCTTCCCCTGCAATGCTGTGAAGTAGTTTTGTAAGAGAGATGCAGTTCCCAGGAGAGTCCCAATTCCTGCACAGAATTGCAAGTCTTGGCTTGGGTCCAGGAGGTGTCTCAGTCCTTACCAATACTCCATTTGAAGTTTTCCAGAAAATCTGTAGCCATGACATCATCTTCTTGTACACCAACATTTACAGATGCAAACAGTTTCTCTTAGAATCACAGTAATTGTCTCTGACTTTTAAGTTGTCCCTTGTCCTAATTTCTTCAAAAACACACCGGGCTTTTTCTGGGGGTGTTATTCTTACAAAACTAAAAATAAAACCCCGCAACACAACCCTGTTTTAAGATAGTATCGATAGTTCATGACTCTTTTCAGAGCCCTTTCTTTTCCAGGCTATAAAAAGTTAGCACCACCACCTTTCCCCTATTATCTTTGCTTTCAAGTCTGATTAGAAACACTAGGCAGGGTACAGAAAGTTTTTGCTCTTCAACATCAAAAGAAAACAAAAATATATTAAATACTTTCACCCCAAGGCATGAAAAATATTGAGGTGCCTCAGAAACCTCAAAATCCTGAGTAAATTCTGTATATGCACTTTTTTTAATTCAATCTTAAAACCAGGAGACAAATATAAAATGTTTCCCTAACTCCTCTATAAAGTTCTCACAAGCCACTGAAATTTTACATTTCTCAGAGCAGTTTCAGAAGTTCGGATATCTTAGAAGGTGTAAAGAATTTTAAAACTTACTTAGTTGTGTTTAAGCCAAGTTTTACTTCAATGAACTTCAGCAAATGCTCATTTTCTTTATGAGGAACAAACATCTGAAAATTAATTTAGTAGAGAAAAATCAAGTGCTGGAAGCAGCTTTCACGTAGTCACTCCATTCAGACTACAATATGGCAGGGAACAATCAACTATTCAAGATTTAGTTAAAACTAACAAATTGGATTAAGTGTGCCAATTAAGGTACCAGTATAGTATTGTAAATCTTCACTTAAATAAATCTATCTTTAGTGTTTCCTTGAGAATATTATTCCCTTCATTCCATTCATGTACCCCAAGAGGAGGGCAAGTGAAAAGCTGTCAGTAAGTTGTCAAAAGGCTAGCGAGCAGTGTAAAAAGGATCATGAAAAATGGATATAGACTTACCCCCAAGCAAGCCAAAGAACACTGCATTTGGCTCCACTAAACAATAGGACTGCAGCCTAGCAAAAGTTATGAGCATTTGTAATCTTCACATAAAGTGTCTGAGCAGCCAAAAGTTCTGTGTATCGTCTATGTAATTTAATTCATATTTTCCAAGGTTAGGTTTTATTTTCCTGGAGATACAGCAAGGCTAGCCAGTCTGAATGGCACATGAAAACAATCAGATCTGAGCATTCTCTCAAACTTTTTTAGGGTTCACTAACATCTTTATTTTTAAGTTGACACTGTTAATTAACACAACCAGGGTGAGTTTGAGACATAGAGGAAAAGCACAATAAATTAAGTAAAAGAGCAGAGCCAGCAAGACAGAGTTGCTAATCAAAATACAAGACCGGGTTAAAATCCCAATGTGTAATCTCAACTCCTAGCTGACTCCTACACTAAGTGAAGATCTGGTGTTCCCATGCTCTAGCTGAAATTTAATTGAAAATTAACATCTACCCTGAGATTACTCATACCTGTTCCTGGCTAAGAGGTTTTCTCTGTGCACAAGAATATTGTTTTAATATTCAGACCAATTTGTAGAGGCCATCCAGGTTTTAACAAAAACCACATTTATGAAAAAGAGCATTTCTATACTATGCTTTAACCTCAACCCCAAAGACAAAAACCCCAGCAAAACCAGCTGCTTGAGTTCTTAAAGACTTTTTATATAGATATAAAATTACTCAATTTCTAGTACTCCAATTTGCAATGAATTAAGCTATGAATTCTCAGATCAATAAGATAAGCAACACTTAAACAGATTTTTCCAAGATACATCTGCAATTTTCATTTAGATTTTGACAATTAAAATCACTTTTTAGAGGAATCTTACCTTTAGTAAGAAGTTCAGTGTCACTGTTATTGTAAGTACCAAATAAATGTGCATTATTTTCAGCAATCTTGACATAAATGTACCTTTTTTCATATTCATCTGCAAAAATATTTTAAGAATGCCATATCATTTGGAGTTCAGTTTAAATAATAAAAACTACACTCAGAGTTAGAGGAAAGTCTAGTTACCTGAAGGCATTTAGAGAGCATTAAAGCTGCTACAAGACTCAGTAATGGTGACACTAGTAAGGCTGAATTTTCAAACTGCAAAAGGTACCCCAAGAAGAGAGAAAACAAGTAGATTTTGTATACTTCATACACCTGTTGAAGAAACAAAATAAATCACAATAAAATAAATTTACAGTGGATATAGGTTTTTCTTTTTAGAGCAGTAGATAGCCCACTCCATTCCCCTGTTAATCACGGGATTAATGGATCTCTATCCTCCAACTCATGAATCTAGCAGGGTACTGTTTGGCTGTGGAAAGTATTTCGTATCAAAATGACCCTCGTCAGCCTCAATAACTAGTGCACAATTACTTCACAAGAATTCTGTAAAAATGCCAGAAGTAGTAGCATTTTACAAGGTCTCTCCATTCTGTAACACCTCATTGTGATGCTGCATGAAATAGTAACCACAACGCAACACAGGAACACACAATTTGTGTGGAAGAGCTGATTACTGTAAACACATGCTTTCCTTCCCCTCACAATAACTTGCTCATTTAACCTATCTCAGGAATACACAGACTGTTACTGATACTTTCTGTTATTTACTAATTGATAAGCAGATCTTATAAACCCTGATATTTGATTCTTTAGACTTTTACCAAAACACCCATCTTCTGCAATATATTTCAAGGACCCTGCTTTGAACTAAAATAGATCAAACATTTCCCACTGCTGAGGAACAGAAAAAAAAGCAATTGAAAGAAGAGGTGATGAAATCAGAATTGCATGCAGTTTGAAACACAAGTTACATCTCATAAAACTAGAAGGCGCACATGTACAAAGTAGCATATATACCATTGCAACAGGCAGAGTAAAAATGGCTTATTGTTGCAATATTTCTAAGAACCATTTTGCAGAATAAATTCAAATACTTTCTTGTATTGAAAAATCAATTTGCCTTCAGCATCTGTTTAGCCTATTTATTGGCTAAACCAGTACAGGGCAGGCCATTCAGGGTGAAAATGAGCCCCTAACTGCACAGACCCAACAGAGCAGTTTTTTGGTCAGCCCCACCCTACTGTGAATCAGGGAAAGAAAAGAGGCACCTAAGCCAAAAAGGATGCACAACTGAGTATCATTAATCACTCTTTCAGCTCTCCAAGGATGTTTCAGGCCCCAGAAGCTTTGTTTAGCTTCTGACTCTTTTGTTAGGAAAACTGTCCCAAACACAGTAGTCCAAAAGAGAGTGAGTTTAAAGCCATTTTATTCTTCCGATGGCCATGACATGCACTTCAGCAGACCCGGGCTGCAAGACACTCGAGTCATCACTCAGTCTGAGCCCTCTGGAGCTCCTGAGCAGTATTTACGGCAGGCACCTCTGAGGCTGTATTTAAGTCCCCAACTATCAGTAGGCTGAATAGTTCTAATACCTTCTCTGTCTGTGCCAGGGCGAAGCTGTCTAGCAGAAAAAGAGAAACAGCCTGGACAAACAGGAGATAATGACTGTATTCCCACATCATCATGAAGGTATATGTTGAAGCACTCACCAAAAGGTAACAAAACTTCTAGAGAAAAAAAGAAAAACAAAAAAAGCATTAATTTCATACCTATGCATCTCTGTCACTAAGAGGTCATTAAAACAGAAACTATGAAAATTAATTATTAATTTAGGAAATAATTAAAATACTGACTTCAGACATATTTAACATGGTCTCAGATGGAAGAAAGTGATTACTGAAACATTCAAAAACATTTAAAGCCAATCAGAAGAAACATCTTTGACAGAGAGGCAGGGAAAGAAAGTTACCACCATCTTCTCCGAGCAACAGGAAGAGCAACAAAATAGTTTACATTGCGAGAAAAATTCTGCATCAGTTTATTTTAAAAAGACAGCACACAGCTCATTACCACACTGTTCTCTCTGAACCCTCATGGGGGCATAACAGGGCAGGGCACAAGTAGCTTAGCAAAAACTGCACATGCCTATGTGAAATCCAAGTGGCTGTTTTGAAAAGAACAAAACAAAACATCTACTGTTTTCTGCCTAGTAGGGCAATAGCGAGAGATGTAACTACTCTAGAGCACAGTTCTACCAGCAACTCTTTATTAAGAAATTAATTTTGCTTTACCTCAGCAGAACAATTTAGGCTTTTTTTTAAATAGCCTGTGAGAGCTGCTACTTGACATGCAAAATATGGCAAAGCCCAATTTTCCCTTGATGGTATGGAGTAATCAATTCTTGTTGTATCTGTCCTAGAATAAAGTACAGACAAACAAAATTATTAAAAGATTTATGGAACCAAAAATATCAAGGAAAACCTAAATGTCACTTCTAGTTATCAGTGTGGACTTGCAAGCAAACTATTCCTGTATTAGGTGTAAAGTAATACTGACACAATTTCACTGCTGATACAGGTCACACATTTAATATCAGCATGGAAGGTCCAATATTTACTCATTTATTCAGCAGGTCTCCTTATTAGGTGGTGTTTACAGGACTGAAGCCAAAAAAGCATCTGCCTCCAGCCTCTTCTGACCCACCACAACACTGTGCAAGCTTGGACACATCACGCACTGCTGCTGCCAACTTGCACTGTGACAACAGAGCCTTCTTTGGCCACGAGCAGTGCTAAATGGTCTTATGCCCATAGGCAGGGGACTGCTGCTGCCATAACAGCAGCTTTTCACATTATGATGAAAATCAGCTCACAGCTGAGAGAAAAGATTCCTGTCAGTTCTCACACAATATGTATTAAATAAGTGATTTAGGCGGTCGAGCACAACATCCTTAGAACCCAAAGTTATGCTCCCTCATAGCAGCACCACCAGCTGATACTCTGTCTACAGGGAAAATTCTGCCCAGCAAAACAAGAGATTAAAGATGGATGGGGAGCATGCAGGGTCTTCTCATGGAATGACTTGACAATATCTGCACAATTAGAGCTGTAGGAGAAAGTTTTAAAAAGTGCTAAAGTGACTTAGAAGCACAAGTCACACTTTCAAATGTGATCAAAGGCATCAGTTTCAGAAGTACATAGTCTTCTTTGTGTCTACCATGCTTTTAAAAAGGAGCCTCAAGCTCCTTTATCATTTAGATATTTGAAAGTGTCACCTTTCATTTTTACCTCTGAAGCCTCTTACAGAGGCGTATTTGGAGCTTTTTTAACTACTAGACCTTTCAATTTATTAACATTGTTTAATCTTCTTTGCTGCTGAAAAAAAAATACAGATTTATTCACCATTTTTTCTTACTTTCCACTGTTCATACCAGCTTCATGAACAGTATTTTTAGCTACTAATCACAGATTCGGTCATGATGACTTCACATTCCTAAAAGATGCTTCCCAACAGTTCAGCTTTAAAGGTATATCTCTAACATTTTGATCCTCCATAGCTCCTTTCTTTCAAGTGCTCTCAAGTTCACAGAAAGCCTCAGAGCTACCTGGTGACAAACCAAGAGCCTGAATGCTCAGTGCCCAAATGAGGCTCTCTATTATTGTGGTGTTTCATAAAGGGAAGGGACATTTTCTTACAAGTGAAATGTTTTAAAATAAAAAAATCTCGAGATCAGGGTCATCTAAGAGGATTACACTTTGCACAAAAACCCACTACAAAAAGCAGATTTTAAAAAAATACCAAAGACTCTGAACAAGAAAAATGCACTTGGTCATTTTCTTCTAAGCATCAGAACAACTACCACAGTATTTAGAGCTGGCCACAGAGAGCAATTCTGTTTTACAGCAACTTTGAAAATTTGTTTTCATTCTTCAGCAGCACAAAACCAAAACCTTCTGAGGAATGTTTTTGCAAAATGGAACTGTGTGAGAATACTCCTGTATTCACACATACATAAAAGTCAGTTCAACTGGCAGTGTGGATGGTTTGGACAACAGGAGGCCTTTCCATTAATAAAAGCATCAGGAGAACCAGTCCATCTCTGGGAAATGTTCTGTATTAAGCATAAAGCTTGCTCTCACAATGAGAACACAAAGTTCAAGAGAAAGCATTTCAATTTGCTCTAGTATTTTAAAATGTCTTATTGACAAACTAGATTGTATAAAGATGTTTTTCTTACCTGTTAATAATGAACCATGCTACAGTCAGCATTCCTGCCAGCCAAGTCCCACTCATAACCCAACTGGTTACAAACAATGCAGTCACATAAATTCCCTGCAGTCCAAAAACTATACCAATGTAGAAATACACTGGTTCAATAACTTCCTGAAATTACAAATAAAAACGAAGAGACATAGCAGCAACTGAGCTGAAGCTGGAAATGATTACTATTTACTCTTTGCATACTGCTAACAGTGTGCTAGGTGCTTTACAAACAGGTAAGAGACGGCCTCTATTCCAGAAAAGTATTGAGCATGCTTTTATTTTGGGCTCAGGGAGAACAAAGCAGTGTGAATTAAGAGCACACTTCACGACTCAGCTTGCTACCGACATGATTTTTGTATTTGCTTTAGCATGAACATTGTATGTGTCAGATTTAATAAATCTATACATCAGTGAGATATAAAATTCAAAGGACTACTGGAAGAAGTTATACAGGGAAGGAACTTGGAGAAGTGAAGATGTGGCAAAAATGGTTCCAAAATAAATAAATAATAAAAAAAGAAAGATAAATGAGAGAGGACACAAGTATGCAGCGTAAGCAGAACAAAGCCTGAGCAGAGCAGAAAGAGACAAAAGGTTTATCTACAAAAGTGTTTTTCCCTTTTTATCTATATGGGAGTGGGTAGAGACAGGTGCCACTATAACAGATTTCTGTACTCCAAAGGAGCTAACTTTCATGTTTTTTATGGATAGCACAGATACTCTCCACATTACTAAGCAGTTTGCAGAAATAAAGAATAACAGACAGAAAAGCTTAGTGCATAGAAACCCCCAAAATCCTATGCCAGAGACTGATCAGAATTGAGGAGAACCTGGACCTGGTGAGAGACTTAGCTCAATTCATTCAACAAAAATTGCATGTGTTTATTGTATACAGCATAGAATGTCTCATACGCACACACATACATAACCATAATGAAAGCACAGAATGTAGGAGAAATACACATACTTCACTACCAGATGCTTGATATAAAACACTGGCAATCAACTCTGGGTACAAAGTCATTTGCTGGACTGCATTTATTGTCTTCAGTGATATTGTCTTATTGTTGTGTGTCAACTCATAAACACCTATAGACAAAAAAAAAATTATTCTTGGAATCACTTACTACTGCTGTTCTTAAAAGAGGTGTAAGTGTACTCAAAGGTAACAGATTTGATGATTAAAGCTACTGACTGATTCACCACTCCTAATTTTAAAGGAAGGAGAATTTTCTGTGCCAGATGCCATTCCACCCTACTGATTTAGCAACAAAGTTATTACCATTTTTTGATCTAGTTTTTAAATAGAAGGCCCAAAACTAACCGGCTGAAGCACACTCTTTTCAGTAACATACTGATGCAGCCCTGAAACCAGCTACCTACACGTCACCTTCACAGGACGCAAAGTTCTAACAGGGATGAGCAGGATGTATTAAACCTCTCTCCACAAAGAGGTCAGATATGACAGCCTCGTCACCCTTTTCAGCCCTGCGTTTCTTAGACTTCCAAGAATCACTCACTTCACACAATACAGCTTTGTATGGGATTGAGATGAAATTGAAGCTGGCATACTTGAAGGATACATCATTCTGCAATATTAAAGATTTGTCATTACATAGGACAATAGAGGGAAGAGGAAAAATAATCCAAATTAGAGAAAAAAGGAAAAAAATAGAAGAACAAAAAGCCCAACAACAATGCAACAGCCAAACAAGATAAATGTTTCCAGCTCTGAGCATATCTTGGTGTGTGGTCTGCAGTTGGCTCTCTGCAGGCTAAACCAGGTCCTGCAGGACTTACAACTGGGTTCAGCACAGCTATGATACACCTTTCAAAACTGGGTGCCCCACAATACCAAGTAGACATACGAGTCTACCTGACTGCAGAGGCAGCATGCCTGAATGAGGCAGTTCATCTATTCACAGCATGGGTAATCTCCCCAGAGATAATGAGGAACTGACTGTACCAAAGACCCATTATATATTGCTGACATGCTACACATCAGCTGGGAAACTGTTCAACCAATAAAACTATACCTACAAATTTAACTGGCTTTGGAGCTAATTCAATGCCTGACCACTGCGAGATAGGGCTGTTCACTCCCTGTTCTCTCCTGGAGTTTGCACCTTTTCCCCATGATAGCCCAGGTACCCTTCTGAACTCACTAAACTAGCATCAGTGTGCTCCATCTTCTTTTCATTGCTTTAGTTTTCTGCTGGTTTAGTAACCTAGGGTCAGTGAGCTCCAGAGCCAGTGCAGGATAAAAAGCATGAGCGCAAAGAAAGGAGAGACCATTGCCACCCAGTTTGTTCTCCTTCCTCTTGGTTTCTGTCCCCATAACTCAGTGCTTTTCAACATCTATTCATTATAGCTGACAAGTAGAAACCTCTGGCAGAGACAGGATGGAGCAGATCAACTCTTGACAGAAACCATTCCATCTTCTGACAGAGGATAGAAAACAGTAATTTCAATCCCCTGTTCCCAAACTAAATGCAAATTATGCTTACATGGCAGAAAATCCCCTATGTAGCATAGACAAACCCAACAATAGCTTCTACACAGGGCAATATGAAAGTAATATTAATACTATTTCAGAGTACTGATTAAAGACAATCTGCTGGAATACAGGATAGTTAAATATTGTTTTTTAAAAGGTACTGAAAAGTTAGGACAGTATGCAGTTTTAATTAATTCAACTGATATATAAGAGTATAAAATCAGTCTCTCCAGCCTGCAGTTTTTTACTGTCTCCAAAAGGAACAGGACTTTTCAAGGTTAATAAAACAAAGGGGTTTTGTACCTCTTTCAAAGGAAGGAGCCTTTAGCAGTTCTTTATAGAATGAGTAATAAATGGCGCTGTCACCCTGAAATGTAATTTCTCGTTCAAGTTCCTAGAAGAAAAAATATATATATATATTCACCTCCTGCAATCTCTTCCCATCGAAGACTATATATTTTCAGATAGACTCATTTTGTAATACAGTACATGGTTATGACTCCACTGTACATCTTCAAGGTATTCAACAAAACATTAATCTTCACAGCACCTCTGTCAGGTATATAATGCTCTCTATAACTTAGCAAACATGCTTGGAATCAGAGCAACTTAAATCCACATCATAAGTCAGCACAAGATCCACAGAATCCTTTCATATTCACAAATCTGAATTTCATTCAACTTTCCACACTTTGCTAAATAACACAGTTGTTAAAAAAAACAAAAACAAAAACAACAAACCCATACATTCCTGTTGTTTAGCTTATGCAACCCCAATATGCTTCAGGTTTTTTCTCCAAATTTTAGAAAGGTATTTCAATGCTAAAGGGTGGCATGGAAAAACATACAAAAGCATGACAAGACTACTGCTGGTAGGAGAAACACTTAAAAAAAAAAAAAAACAAAAAAAGAGACTATATCAAAGACAGAGGCCTGAGTAGAAGGACATGGAATTCTGCAAGCAAGTCGTTCCAACCTGACATGGCTCAGCTTTGATTTCAAGAACACAATCTGGCTTTTGTTTCAGTAGTTTAACTTTTTCTTTACCTGCCTGCTGGAAAACCAGAATTTCCGTTCATGATATGTTGAGAGGTACACAGCATACATCATTCCACTAGTGACTGCCGCAAGACAGCCAAAGAAAAGTTTCGCAAAACGCTGAATTAACATATCTGAAAAGGGACAGTGAAAAAGCTAAAATATTTCAGAGTACTTAGAATCAAACCGTATGCCCTACATATGACACTTTTCTGAACAGCAAGTAAACTTACTGGCATCAGAATTATCACACCAGCAGCAGCACAGATGCATCGATAACTGGTTTGTTATTCCTTTCTCACAGAGTTTTCTCTCCCAGTGGTTACCATTGCTTCGTAGGACTCTCAGATAAAATACTCACACACTACACTGCAAATGTATCTCCATTCTAGTAAGCTTCATTTTCAAATGAATTCCAAGAAGTGTCTTCCAAATAAACAGGGCAAACTCTAGATTTTACCCAAAACACCACAAACTTCTTAAAGACATTAACAGAAAGAGGTGGCAATACCACATCTAACATCAATACTGAGACATTCTATCTCCAATCTGTTTTTAAATATAAGAGGAAGGAACTAATCTGAATTTTATCAATGGGCATCTACTTCACCTGTAGCTCCCTCAAGTTAGTATGCACTTTTAACATAAAAGTTTTTGGTAGCTTGGTAAGCACTTGCCTAAAATTACACCTGTTTTTTGTTCTGTTTTTTGAAAAGCTGTAAGGACTTTTCGCCTGTTTGTGTTTCAGTACCTTTACTTCATGCCTTTCAGCTTCCCAACCGAAAGATCACTCTAGGTGCAATTAAAATAGTAACAACAGTAGATTCTTAAATCCTCTCCCTCTTCCCCTTCCTCTCCTTCCCCAACCTGAAACAATCCAGGACTACCATTTTACCCTGCAATACATAAAATGTCATTATTAAAGAATTCTAATGTGCATGCCTGTTTTTTCTTGAAACATTCAAAAACCTAATTCAAAAAAAGTCTGTTAGAAATTATTGTGCTACAAATATCTTCCCATAAAATATAAAAGAATAATGAAAAAAAAATCAGAAGTTGGCTAAAAATTCTGTAGCTTACATTTTGGCGATCTTCCCAGCTTTGAGTTTTCTTTGTTTCTCTCCTCTGGAGCCATTTTGTCAGATTCTGTGCAGTTTTGCTTCTTTCTCTGTCGCAGGTCTGCTGCCCCTGAAGACATTTTTTTTAAGTTATTGCAACACAATACCTAAAATTGCACTCTGAGAAATCCACACAGCAGCAGGTACCAGCCAGTTACCGCTACTGATTCAATCCCACAGCAGATGTATTGGACAAAGACTCAATTAAAGTATTCATATGCTTAACTAAAATAATAATATAACAATACAGAAATCAATTCCTATGTTATTCCTTAGAAGAAACAATAGTTTTCTCTTGAGGCCATACTCTGAGATTACCCAGAACTCAATAGGAAGCTAACTGGTTTATTCCATGGTGAATGTATTACACAACTGAAAGAAAGCAGTTTAGACAGACACTGGGAGAAATTGGTGCCAATTCCATTCTACTGTCATCCTGGTTCTACGCTGCTAGAGTACAGTAGTGTACTAGTAGTGATACAAAAATTGGGCTGGTCCATTACTTTTAAATTGAGCTGCCTGTTATTTATATGGTGAAATCTTTTATAAAGTAAATATAAGATCACTTTTTTCCTGCTTCCAGATCTACTGGAACTAAGCAGATTTATGAACTTTTAGTCTAACATATAATTAAAAAGACCATCCTGGTAGGCCATGTAGATCCCATCACAAGACTGAGGGCTTCTTTGGCTTCTGTAAACAACAGCAGTTTGAAGCTCTGGCCCATTTATTTTACATTCTGAAAGGCACCGAGGCTAACACAGAGTGCAAGTCTCCATATAAAAAGACTCATTGCAAAAAGTCTGTTATAAGTCCTATATTAAAGATGACATCCACAACTTTTATGTCATTTTAGAAGTGTGATGAAAAGGTTTAACTGTAACTCACACTCCAGAATTTTTAGCTCTCCAGTTTGACCTACTGTCCAACATTGCCTGAAATTTGTAGCCACTTATTTCCTCTGGACTTAAAGCAGCTCTTTCATAAAGCCATCCAACTTCAAACTTGAAGTGTCAATATCCATATCCCACAACAAAGCTTTTAATTACTCTGGTTGTATATTACTTCAAGTCTAAATCAGTCTACTTTTAACTCCCAACTACTAGATTTAAAAGTTAGAAACTAGAGTAATATAAATAAACTGTCAAAGCGGTATCTGCCTGCATAAGGACACATGTATTTGTGTTTTAACAGGATTTTCAAAGCAATGTATAAATTATGCTGAGCAAACTAAGATCTCAATGATAACGTTTTTCATTGAATGAACAGAAAATGTCTACCCTCTTCAACAAGATAAGAACTGGGAAGATATTAAAACAAGAAAGGAATTGGAAAGATATTAAAACAAAACAAGGTTTAGGGTGTTCAGTATCACATTTACCATTATGTCAATCCAAAATGAAATACACACCAGTATCTCTTCATGTCCTGTATATGAAGTTAATCAGCAATGCAAACACCAAGTGCAGTCCAATTAAAAAATCATTTGTACCACACAAAATAAAATTGGAGGCAAAAAAACCCTAGATCACCAGAATAGGCAGATATGTGCTTGGAAAGCCAGCTGTCTGCCCTTGCCGTTCTAGTTATGACCAAAGCAACAGCAGTGAGAACACTGGAAGAAAAGGCATATCTTCACTTTTCTGGCAGAGAAGTGAGCCATATTAGAAGCATAACACACTTTTAAAAAGTCTAGAGTTAGCAGCAGTAATAGAAAACTCCCAAAGAAAGAACAATTTAAAATTCTAATTCTGAAACAGCTACATGTCAGTCAGCAAATGATCTTCACCTCGGTTTTGAAGACTGCTCAACAGATTTCCCCCACTCAAAGCAGTAACAAAGATCCAAGTGTGCTACTTCTGTTTCATTTGCAGTTGCCTCAAACAAGAAAAATGCTGTTTCCACTTCTACAAATCCTCTAAATGGTGTGAAATGAAAGTCAAACAAGGTGACAATTAAAAATAATCTAGGATTTTGAACTGATGACACAGCCTCTAATACTTCTCTGTTCAGCTCACAATTTCTCATCCAAGATTGCTTTCCAGTTTCCTGTAAGTTTCCAGTACATTTTTTTTCAACTCTTGTTCAGACAACTTGCATTCCACTTATTTTTGTGTATCTATTGCAGAAAAGCATAACTCATTGTTCCTGCGTGCCACTATATTAATCCATTTTTCACCTACAAATTGAGCGCTGTCTGCAATTCTTGTCGTCTCATCTATAGAAGGGTAAGATAGAGCTGGGAAGTGTTCAGAGAAGGGCCACGGAGATGATCAAAGCTGTGCAATGGTTCCCATACAAGGAACAAGGAAGAAAGTTGAGGATGCCTCAGTCTGGAAAAGAGGGTGGCCAGCAGAAACATGCCAGAAGCCTACAAGCTAGTGAAGTGCACAAACAGGATGAATAGAGAGCAGTGATTCACCTTCTAATACTGGAACAAGAAGTTATCAAACAAACCCAGTGAGTCAGGGTAGAATGAACCAGTTCACCGCACATCACCTTCATATAGACCACTCCTACCCAAAGAATGTTCTGTAAATGAAGAGTTTACACAGATCCAAGAGAAGATGGACATATTTGTGGAGGACAACCAAAGACTACTAAATACACTGAAACCATGTCCAGCTCAGAAAGTACCCCAGCTGAGAACCGCTGGGAGGCTGGAATATGCCACGGGACAGTATCGCATATGCTTGTTTTGCATTTCTCCAAGTGCCTAGAGTCATGTTTCTGCTGATTTCCCAAAGAAAACTAAATGTCATCTCCTAGTCCCCACAAAGGGCGTTAGCACAAAAGAGACCTGGAGAAAAAATTGTGTGGGGGGCTAGAAGTGAAACGAGCGTGGAGACAAACTAAGACATACAAACGGGGAAACGGAAGGGATGCCAAAGAACAAGCACACTCACAGAGGCATCCACGGAGCCGACGGATGCTGCCCCGGGGTGCTCTGCACAGAGGCAACGCCGGCCGAGGGAAGAGAAACAGACCCCAAGTTTCTGGGCTCCCATCCGCCCGGCTTCCTCCCGCTCGGTGCTACGAACCGTGGGCTGCCCTGGGCGGGGAAGAGGAGGCCTCGTCAGCGCGGCCCGAGGGGGCCGCCGGGGAGGGATCGGTCTGGCCTGAGCCGGCACGGCCCCCCGCCGCTGCAGCGGCGGGACCGGAACCCCCGGGGAGGCCGCCCCGTGTCCCGCGGGCGGGCGTTCTACCTTCCTGCGGGCGTCGCTATCCCGGCGCGTACCTGACACTGAACGCCCAGCCCCGGTGCCGCTGCCCTGCGCCAGCGGACGCGGCCCCGGTCCGGGCCACGCCGACCTCCCTCCTCGCCCCCCCCGCTCCGCGGCCTGAGGCGACGCCGCCGCGCCGAGGCGGCCGCTGGGCGCGCGCCCCCCGCACGGTCCCGCCGGGCGCGGGACGGGGCAGCCCGCAGCCCCCCCGCCGGCGGAGGGGGATAAGAGTGGCACACGCCGCCCCCCTCACCTTCCTCCATCGCCAGCCTGCGGCCGCCGCCCGCCACCGGGCCGCCCAGCCGCTCTCTCCGGGGCGACGCTGCCCCGCCCGCGCTCCTGTCGCTGCCGCCCGCCTCTCCTCGACCCCGGGGGCGGGAGCGCTCTCGCATAACAGGGCGAGCGGAGTGCAGCGGCCCCTCACTTCCTGCCGCCCCGCTGTCGCTCCCGCCGCCGGCCGCCTTCTCCGGCGGAACTGTGGTGGCAGAGCAGGCGGGGGCGGCCGGAGCGCAGCAGCGCGTACCGAGGCGTTGCCGAGGCAGTACCGAGGCGCACCGAGGTGTTCCTGAGGCGCCGGCGGTCGCCGGCCCACGCTTCCGGCGGGAGGGGGCCCTGCCTGCAGCCGCCCCGGCCCGCTGGGGAGGTGCGAAGCCCCGGCCGCCCGTCAGCCCGGCCCGCCTCGCAGCCTTCAGCAACAGCAGCACACGGGCAGGGAAGCGCAGTTCCCTGCCGCCCCCCCCGGCTCCAGAGGGACCGTGCCCCGTTAGAGGGGCCCACCCAGGGCGCGGGGCCTGAATCAGAACATCTCCTGTGGGTGCCTCTGGCTCGGCACCTCACCTGCGCTCAGTGAGCTGCTTCCCTCACCCCGGGAGGGGAGGTCTCCCCCTGCACAGCGTTATCTGGAGGGTCCAGGCGTGAGGGTCATGCACAAAACTCTGGACCAGCTGCAAGGGTCTGGTGAGAGAAGCGGTTGGTTGAGCCTTGACACACACCTGCTTTGGGCTTCGTTTTGCATCATGATGAGCTGCCGGAGCACAGTACCAGCACCTCACTGTCGCAAAGGCTGTACAAATGCAGGACAAAAGGATGCCCCCAACCCCAATGAAGTTACAGGCAGCTTTTTGGGGAAAATGAGCTGTGTGTGCGTAAAAGGGAGGCCTGTGAAAGAACGTAAGAGATGAAACATCCTTAAGCAGTGGCATAGGTGGGCATTTCGGCACACCAGCCACCTAATGATTATCGTGGCTATTGTCAGCACCCTGGCAAAGAAGGATTTGGAGAGATGGGGTAGTTTTGGAATGTGAGCTGGGCATGCCTTCAGAGCAGAAAGGATAGGATGGAAAAGTGTTTCCTGTAACATAACAAAAGATCTGGGGAAGCCAGTATGTTCATGATGGATGCGATTAGAGACAGTAGCAAAGTTAAAAGAACGGGACTGGTGATGAAGGTCTGTCACGGATGAAAGTATTGACATGGTAATGATTTACCAGGAAGTCTAGATTTATTAATAACTAACAGCAATTTATCGTTACAAAATAATTCCAAAATGTTGAAAGAAAGAAAAGCGACTTATTCACAGATTCTAAAATGACGAGATTCACACTAACTTACTTAACGGTACCTTAATTTATACATATATACATGTGCATACACAAGACGTACAAGCACACACACAGAAACAAAAGTATTTGGTTCCAGTAGAATGAAGTACATACCCACACACCAATAAACAGAGAAAGAACAGGTGAAAGAGAAGCTAGCTCAAAGAAAAATTTCCCTCTCGAGTTTAGAGTAAATACTCCCAATGCCTTGGCATTCTTCAACAGGTGATAATTGAGACTCAAGCGGGTTGACTTCACCCTGGCCTTCTGTCAGCTCTGGCAGCAGACAACACCTTAAGGGTTTTGGTACCTGAGAGGCATCCCAGCTCAGGGGAGATGCTGGTCACAGGCCCGCTGCGATCCAGGAGAGCTCAAAGGGTCTCCCTTGTGGTTGCCATTTATAGGGTCCAAGATAATTGACTTTTGTCAGATACCTTCTGGGCCTTCCAGCAGTTGCACAAGAACTTGATGAATGTGCAACTCTGTTATTGTTCCCATTTGACCACATCCCAGGCACAAGTGTGCCAGGCCATTAGGAGATGATGGGCCGTTGTTTCCGAGCAATCAGGAGGGGCAGGAGCCAGGCTCTTAAGGGGGCGCCTTAACGTTATCAGTCCTTATCTCCACAGATTGGTGTATAGCTTGGGGGACGTGGGTGGAATCACACTAGCACCAATCAGCCCAAAAAGGAGGGGCGGGGAGGTGTAAGAATTGCACCACCACAAGGTCTTTAAAGTGAAGTTTTGTACTTTATGCTTGAAATGACAACAGATAGGGGTCCAAGGAAGAGATGCAAAGTATGGGATGCCATGACTGCAGCAACGCTTACACTGTTTATTGCAGGAGCCCTTATGGGCTTCCCCTCCCCCCCCCCCCCCCCCCCCCCGCCCAGTCAAGACCTTGTCCTTTTGGGGAGTCTGTGAAGCACAGCATTTGATTGCATCAATCCAAAAGTAGTGATGCCGTGGGAAAGAGCATATTTCACCCCAAAGCAGTAGCAGCTTGGATTTTTGGTGGTGAAAGTCTTGGGTTCTGACCGTGACCGTGAGCTGAGCTAATTATATACATGGAGCTGGGTTCACTGCGATATGACAGTGCCCTGATTTTGCAGCTATGGCAACATAAGCTACAGCTGTGCTGCACGTGGGATGCCAGGCCAGGGCAAAGGCTGGTGTCCTCCCTGACCACTGCCTGGGGGCACACCTCAGGAGGTCCTGCTGAGAAGGAGTCTTGCTGATTACTGATTGTATTGGCTGCTGCAGACACCCAAATGCTTGATTCTTGGGTTGGGATTGTCAAGGACAAAATTTCTCACCCTGGCATGCCCTGAATCCATTTGCAGATCTCTGTGGTGGGCACAACCTCAGGGCTGAGGGGACTGCTTGGACCACAGAGAGAATTTGTGTTTTGGCGGCTGGCCATAGCCCTGTGAAGGGCTGAGGAGGACCTCCAAGTCTTGCCCAAACCTGCTGTGCAGAGAGAAGATCAACACAGCTGGTGCAGGACCCAGCCCAGGGGGAAAGGTGCTCCTAAGCAGCATGTCTTCCAAGGAGCATCATCTTGTCTCTTTCCCAATGTCATGTCTTGCTACAGCTCTAGGGGATGGATTGAGCACAGGCGCAGGCTTGAGTTGGCAGGCAGCCATTCAACAGACCACAGCTCTACTACAGGCTACCCTTACCTGTGGGATTTACCCCCATCATCATCACACAGTCAGGGCGAGTTGTTTAATAGGTGGTATGTAAGGTCCTATGCATTGAAAGTATGCTGAAAACCTCCAGAGTCTCTAGTACTATGGTCTTGGCAGAGATAGTCTATCAAAAGCTGGAGGACTGGGGCAAGATCTGATACTTAGCTAAATCACCTTAGATTTTTCTCTGTCTGAGGTCAGACCTGGAATATCGAAGGTTGGGGATCTCTCTCTAATGATCTGGGGCATGTGTGTGGAGATGCACCGAGGTTCACTACAAGGGCGCAGACATTGTTCCCTGTATAAATGCTCTGGACTAAATTCTGCCACTCTTTGAGGGAGTCTTGCCCTGAACATGAACTGTCAGATTAGGATCATCATCTCTGGGAGCAGGATGGTATCAACCAAATATTGAAAGATTGCTGGAGACACCGGGACATTTGCTGACTAATAGTTTAGAAATAACCATAGTGAAATAACTGAGAGGTTGCCAGGATCTGTGCTGTCTGCATCTCATGGGGGGGGGGTGGGGGGGGGAGGGCTTATTTAAACCTCTCAGAAGTAAACCATTGGAGGAGCTATCTGAGAGGTTTGTGGGAATGTCCCCTTGGGGACTGCATGTCTTCTGACATGTCTTCTGATGTGCAGTTGGGCCAATGGCTGATCAACTTCTGGAAAAATTATTTGGTTACTTGACTAGCAGCTGCAAGGAAAAACTAAACCAATTTGTGTGTCCTATTGGAGCGTAAAATGAGATTTATAAGTTTCCTGGATTTTTTAATAAAATCTAAAATACTTCTGCAGTTGTTGATTTATTGGATAGTTAAGAGAGTTGCTTATGTTTTTAATGATCCATATATTATCCATTGCATTTTTAATGTAATTGGTTTTGATCTGGTTTATTTTTTTCATAACTTGATTCTGTTGTAAGTTACCGGAACAAGCACAAATAATAATGGCAATCAAAACAATAATAATCGTTTTAAATATTTGTACGCAGACCATCTATGTGGACAAGAATAAAACAAATGACTGCTCAGTTATGCTCTAAACTTTGTTTTTCTTAAACCTTCTTTGTACCTGCAGTTTCATACCGTACCTTGTTACATTCCTTGTGCAACTCCAGTTTTCTGCTGATGCTCCAGCATGTGGATCACCCCACACCTTGAATTCAGTAGAACTATAAAATGCACATCAAGTTATTTACATGCACAACTGTACAGATAGCAGACAAGTGAAAAATCCAGCCTGCCCACTTGGTTTTCATATTTTTTCCGAGGTCTTCTATGGAAAAACTGCACATTTGAAGGTGAGAGAACCAAAAATCATCTTTCATGCAAGTTTCTTTCTCCCAGAATGAATATGCTGAAATAATTTTTAGAGTAATGTTGAAAATTCTATTACTGCTGCACTTCAATCTTCTAAAATGCTTTCTGTAACTAATATTATATGAAAGTTATTTCATTTGACAGCTTATTATGTGCCCTAAACATTGTGCTGTAATACATTACAATGAATAAATTCGGGGATGTTGTGTTCTTTTTCCAAGCTTTCTCTGTACAAACATGCATCATGTATCTGCATGATGGTATTTGTTCTCTATTTACACATTATTTCTAAGCCCTACAGACATAACTTTCCTTTTTGTTTACAAGTCTGTGATACTGATGCTTTCTAGTTTAATAATCTTTCTTTCTCTCTTTTAGAGATGTCAGGAGGCAAACAGACACAGATGTACCTTAGTATAAAACATTAATACTGGGCATATTTGTCATTTCTCAAAAGTAAAGAATGTGTACTTATTCATTTGTAAACGAACCAAGTTATATTTTTTGTATGGTAAAGATCCTATGCCTAAAAATTTTTGTAAAGTGTAGTTTCAATAATCACGTAATGGCTGCAGAGTTTTCAGTCGTTCTCCTGGTTTCAGCCTTTTGTGGGATTAAGTTTCTGGCTTCTAATTTATGGTTCTGCATTATCAGTACCCCAAGGTTTTGCTTATTTTAATTATTTCAGACCCTTCCCTCCCCAAAGCTGTATATGTTCTACCAGGATATAAAAAATATTGCCTACATAAGTGTTTATGGGACCAAAATTTTGCACTGTGCTCTTCAACCTGGTATGGGGAACGCAAGGAAATAAGTGAGGCGATATTGAGGGATAATGACAATACAGAAGCGTTACTTAAAACTGGACCTGAGAAGTCAGAAGATTAAACTACACAAACCATGTAGAGCCATACAGAACCTTTGGGATTTTTCCACCTATTTAATTCTCTTCCTACTTTATCTCAGCACAGCTTCCAGTGCTTTTGATCACTTCAGCTCTTGGCTGCCTTGCCCAGGATATAAGTGAGTCAGGTTCTGTTGTCACCTGCTTCATTGTAAAAGTGGGTGAATATCCATTAAATCAATGGAGCTGATTTAGATTTGCGCACTGAAACTGAGTTGGGGACATGGGAACACTCTTTGGCTCTGTTCTCTTTACTTCAGTCCTCTGGTGGTAAAATTCTACTGGGGCCTTTGTAATTGTTTTTTATCCCCTGAAAACGGAAGACACTACTGATGTGATTACCACGACCATCTTCCTCTTCTCTTCTGTCTTCTACCTGCCTCTTATATTTACCATGTCTTCAATGATGCATTTTCCAATGCTGTCCTTGAAGCAGCATGAGATCCTGCACATTCATTTTATTTACTTCTTCCTGTCACTCCTGATGCTTTCCTGTAATCTAGAACCAATTTATAAGTCTGCCTGTGTTCAGATTTGAGTGATGCTGTACGGCCTCTGATCCTGTCCGCTTTCTCTTCTACTTCCCTCTAACAATCCCATCATCTTCTCCATCCCTTTTTGTACCACCTTAAATAACTCCTCACCCTTCTTTGTGTTTTCACCCTCCAAAAATGCATTGATCCTTATCACAGTTGCCTTCATCTGACCTGTAATTTTCTATATTAGTTTCTCACTTTTCATCTTTCTTCATAAGACCAAGCCACGTCAGCTGGCTAATTGCTCCTCCAGCCCAAGTGCCTGCAGAGCACTATATCGGTCATAAAGTCATGGTAAAAGGACTATCGAAGAAAAGACTTGATATTTATTTGTTTGTTTGTTTATTTAAACACACACACCCCCCCCCTTAGTGATGTGACTTGCTTTCTGTACCACTTTCCTCTTTCTACTCTTGCTCTAATTCTTGTTTGTGCTGCAGACAAAGTTCCCCAGGGCAGGAGCCTGACCCTCATATTTGTAAAACACGCAGTGTATTATGTGCCTGGCCAGAAATAGCTGTAAGGGAGCGTAACTGGCCGATAGCAGCCTTGTCCTCCGCTTGGCCTCTGCTCTGCGAGGAGGTCCAGTGCTCTGCCATTGCCTCTGTTCTTTCCTGCACTCCTTTTTTCTCCCTGAGCTGTCTCTTTGACTTTTATCCAAGGATAAAGCCCTTTGAGGTGGATGACTCACAGCTCAGCACTTCCTTTGACTCACACTTTGCCACCTAGGACATTGGTCAGCTCTTACTAAACCACAATTTGGTTTTTTATTGCTTATGACAACATCCCTTGCAGCTCACATCTCTGATTTCACTATCACTTCTGCTGGGTCGGAGCTGTGCTTGTTTTTCTACGGTTGGGCAAAATGGTATTTCCCCCTTTCTCTCTCCTCTTGGATTTGATAGATAGCCTTTGTTTTTTTAACCATCCCCTGCAGATTTTGGAGCCTGGAGGGTCTCTTTTCTCCTGAGCCTGGCTGTTGGGGCTGCATTTCTGAGGAAGAAGGTGCTGCTCCCCGCCGCAGCCTGCCCTGCCAGCACGGAAAGGCAGCCTGGCCCCTTGCCTCCCCGTGCAGCATCCTCACCGTTAATCAGCTGCTTGGCCGCAAGCAGCGCAGCCTCCCCGGCTTCCAGCGGCGTCACCGGTGACACTTGTGTGATGACAGTGCAGTTGGTGGCATCGCACAGGTGCTGATGATGAGGGCTTAGTGAACACTTCAGCTGGTGCAAAACAAGCACTAGAATCCAGGTCACTTCCCAGGCACCATGTTGTCCCTGCAGGGCAGGGCTAGCATGACTGGAAGTCACTGAAGCCCCATCCCAGGCACTGACATCAGCAGGAATGACTGATCACATCCAGGAAATTGCTCTTGGAATATAGTGTTGGCCTTTTTTTATTTAAATATTTTTCAGAGAAGTGGTGCAATGCAATCTTTAATGTATTTATGCCTTTGGGTCTTACTAAATACACTAGTCAGGCACATCTCCCCATCCCAACACAGTGACTCCCACCCTCAGCTCCATGTTCCCATCCAGCCGTGTTACTGCTGGCAGGAGGAAGGGCAATATCGCTGCTTTTGATGGGTGTCCAACTTTAAGCAAGAAGGAGTTTGGCCTGATGCTTGAATATTATAAATCAGGAATACAACTCATAGCACTAACATTAAGCAGACACTAGATCCCTTCTCAAGCGTTATGTCCAGTGTTATTAAAACATCTTGGACTAAAGCAGCACTCTGCAGCTGGTGCTGCTTTTCAGTGGAGGGAGTAGACACAGACTCCCAACACAGGCAAAATGCACTCCAACCAGGCAGATTAGCTATTGCCAAGCTACCAAACTGTTTGCTGTCTGCTAGGATTTCCTAGACAGCAGGAAAAGAAGAGGATGGGACTATATGCTTCTCTTAATGTAGGGTACAACTTCCATCTGGGATGTGGATTCTCGACTCCTGGGCAGCTCTGAGAATCCCAGCTGTAATTTTCCAAGGAGCAAATGTAAGCCGGGCAGTGTGTTACGGAGAGGTGTGATTCCTCTAGGAAGGCCAGTTCTGTTCCCTGAGGTTTTCTTGACTCCTCGTTGGCTTTGTTGGGCTTTGACTTCATTCCCAGAACTGATGCTCCCCAAGCCTGGAGTTGTCTGAATTAAACTGCTGCATTTTAAATTATTACTTTTACTGGCACCTACATCAGTCTGTATAACTGCTTTTATGAGACATGGGGCATTATGAAAAACACATGGAACAAGTAAACCTAATGTGTAAGCAGGACACGCATCACTGTAATTATGCATAACTATACAGTTACATAAATGCTTTTCTTGAGGAATCACCAGTGACGGCAGCACGCTTTGCCTAACGTGTTTGGGCTAGTTAAAGCACTGATTCATCATACTTTGAATACTTTGTTTCTTGCTTGTTCTACACTAAATGGATTACTGCCTGCAATCTCAATAGTAATTAATGAAGGTGAGAGATTGATCCAGTGATAAAACTGCGTTGTCTGAGAAAGAGGAAAGATTTACCCCAAGTGTCAAAGCTTATGATGTTACTAGAATATCACTATCTTGTTTGCAGATCGACTCCTCCTGACAGGTGCACTTCTATCAGCTGGGATAACAAATCTAAGCATAGGAGCTCTTTTGTTCCTCCTCCATCTGAAGTCTCCCCATTCTTCTATTTATGCCATTCACCTTGGTCTCATTTTTGCAGTTGCATATTTCTCCTCAAACTGTCCCACCATCTGATACGCATTGAGTTGGTCAAACCTTGGGCACAGAAAGCAGCACAGCTGTGTTGCTGCAATGCTCGCCGCACTTGAATTTGTGCTCTGTTTCCAGCGAAAGTCATCATAACATTTCTGGTACCCCTGATAGCTTGTTTAGCTCACTCAGCTAGCTCTGAATGAAATCTTATTGCTTAGATGGAGAGTGAAGCAAAAGGGAGCAATGCCATGAGAGAGAGGAGCTGGCTAGGCAGGGATCTCACCTTACTCCATTCAAATGGAAACTCTGGAGGAGGTGCCTGCACTGATTTTCTTAAAGCACGGTGTGATCCCCAGAGGAGAGGCACTATATTAGTGCAAGATATTTATTATTAGTGGTATTACCACTGGTGTTATAGTGGCTGTTACCGTAATACCTTATTGCAATGCTTACCCAAGATGCAAATATACATTGGCAAGTGGAGGGAGGGAAGGAAACCTATGGGTTTGCTTCAAGTGAAAAGTGGCTAAACTTGACATTTAATCTGAATACAGTCATCTCAAAACAAAAGCAGATTCTTTGCTTCCTTGTAAATCTTTCCGGGTGTTTCTGAGTTAATGATGTAAGTGCTTTCTGCACAGGTGAAACAGACAACCTGAATGGTAAGTGGATGAGAGATCTATCATTAATGAGCAATTTATGAAGAGACT
Source organism: Strix uralensis (assembly GCF_047716275.1). Taxonomy (NCBI): domain Eukaryota; kingdom Metazoa; phylum Chordata; class Aves; order Strigiformes; family Strigidae; genus Strix; species Strix uralensis. Next base: position 148,915,330 of record NC_133972.1, on the reverse strand, counting down.
AATTTATGGAAAGTTCAGGTGAGCAAACATTCAACATGTTGGTGCATATTGCTAGTGAAATGGCCAAATGTTTATATGATTTCTGTGATGGGAGAATCTGTGGAAACCAGGGTTTGTGGTTGAGCTTAGTTGGCTGTGCTACTTTTTCCTGTGTACATCATGTTAGAGTCATTTGTTAAACATACTTCCCAGCTTTACGTAATTCTGACCTTACAGGTGAAGATTTGGTTCTGCCCTAGGAATTGCAAAGGGAATGACGTTTGTTGACAGAGACAGATAATACCTTCCTTCAGTGAGTTGGGATGTCAACAGCAACAACTTGGACAGGAATTGACAGGAAATTTAGGCTTAGTACTTGAACTTGTCATTTTTGGCAAAGATGTGAAGGAATGAAACACAAAGCAGCAGAGAAGGAAACCTGGATTCCCTCCTGGAGGGGAAGTTTACTGGAATTGCTTGGTCATGGACTAACTCATTTCATTCACAGAAAACATTACGGATAGCCACTAGAGAGACTACAGTATCCATCCCATTGACATCAGGGACCCTGAGAAGCAGCAATCACGTAACCCTTTCCTGGAAAATACTTCAGGAGGGTATAATTAATTGCTGTAAGGGCCCAGTGTGGCTTCACTGAATTCAAATAATCCCACAAATGCCATTGAAACTTCTCTGGTGAGTTTTGTAAACAGGATTTGACTATAAATTAAAACCAAGCATAGATGGTGAGTCTTCAAAATGTCAGTTAATTTTATCCTGAAACAATTTCTTATATGCTAGAGTTTAAATTTTCATTAGATCAAAGAATGGACTTTTTTTTTTTTGGGTTCATGTCTTCCAGATGTATAGGGTTGCAAATCAATAGCCAGTCCCCTGCAATAAATTTTTGTTTAGACACTTTATGGCCAGGGCAAAGAGTATGTATATAAATGGGGAGAAAACTGATAGACTGCTAGAAAACTAGTGTGCTTGCTTTTCCTTAGAAAGGTTAATGGAAGTATCGGCCTGCAGGTATTACATTTGCTTGCGGAGTTTTCTTCCCTCCTCCCCCTCCCCCCTGTTTTTGCAGTTGACATTTGGAAAAGTACCGAACTAAATCCAGGCTAATGCATATGTCACATAACTCTGCTGAACTGAATGGAGGTGCAAGAAACATATGAGGCCAGTCCTAGGAGATTCTGGCTGCCACCTGTGCCTGCAATAGGGAGCAGTGGAGGGAGTTCAGGGTCTTGTGAGAGCAGAGTCTAAATTAAGGCAGGCTCTGGCATGCGCACTGGCAGAGAAATGCAATTTGATAGAGAGGCTGGGGCTCCGAGGTGAGTGAATGCCACCTACACCACTCCCAGGAGGCTCCTGTTTCTCGGAAATGTTATGGCAACATGTTGCAACCTAGATATTAGTTGTACTTTTCAGTTTGCTTTGTCATTTTGATCAGTGGCTTTTACTCTGTAACAAAAACATACTAATATGTGGTAATATAATCATATGAATACGAACGTGCGTTTTCAATGACTCAAAAGAAGTGGGCAGCATTCTGGAGCGCACTCTCACTGTTTCCAGACTTGATTGCAGTGAACAGTTCCTACCCTAAATGCTGAATTTTCATCATTATGAAGAAAGGTTTCTCAGTAAATACAGAATTGTTAAGTGCACCAAATCACATAGCATTTTTCCATTGGATTAAACACACAGAAATTGTCAGGACTTATCACTTGCTGGCCAGGTTCAAAGGTAAATAAGCCAAGAAAGCAAACTCAGACAGAAAAAAATATTCCTACTTCTACAAAACTGCCCAATGAACATTTCTTGCCCTGTGAAATGTTCAGTGATGGGGTGGATATTTTGCCTCAATGGACCCTGCTGAACAGACAGACGTCGGAGGGATTATTTATGGCACACATGTACATAACATGCTTCTCTCCTGTTTGCCAGCACTCTGCTGGTCTCATTTGACCTCATCCCTAGAAGGCTGCAACTTTATTACTGTAATGAATCTTTGTTTCTTCTTCTTTAAACGTGCTTGTGCCAAGACACTGTCTCCTTGCTCAGCACTGTATAAACTAGGATACATGCAAGCTGATTTCACATGGGAATTTTTCAGGATGGAAGAGATTTGTCACAAGACATTTGTGGCCCTTGTTTCATCAGCCTTTGAGAACACAGTATACCAGCCAAGATAAAGACTTGCCCCCTGAAATGGGTTGTTAGCACTGATAAACAAGGCTTCAAGAAAGACAGAGTTGAGGGTCAGAGTGGTAGCCTGAAATACTGAAGTCATTTGGGACATTGAACTAATGTATTTACCCACAAACAGGTTCAGGGTGGAGAAGAGCAGGGCAGCCTTTCTCACCCAGCAAGCACTATGCCCCATCTGATGCCAACCGTTGTGAGAGAACTTTGGCCTTCTTTGAATTCTCGTTAGTCCTCAAATTGCCACTTAATTTTTATTAAATTGATCAGTGCAGAATTCAGCCAGTCTTGTGCTCTTCTCTGTTTGATTCCCAATAGCACTGGCCTTCAGTTTTGTAATGATTTATTGATTCAATGGCTTTTGTCATATCTGACCTGATGCCACATGGCAGTGATCACAAAAAGTGTTTTCCATGGAAACTCTGATCTCTGAAGGGCAGCAAACCCCTTTGCTTTTACATTGCTTTATAAACGTGGGTTACTTAAAAAGAGACACAAATGAGTATTTCCACCTCATTTTTAGAGCTCAGATTAAATGCTTTTAACCAGCAGCTCCTGGTGGAATCAGATTTCTTCTTTGGTTGTTCTGGTTCCTCCTTTTCCTCCTGGGCCAAACAGTTCAGCACTGTGTAATCCTGGGAAAACCGGGAAATGAGAGTTCCTGGGAAAAGGCTGGGATACCTCTCTCCTATCTTGAGCCATCTGAATGCCTGGCATGCCCCTCCAGCTCATCATTCCAGCTCCAGCTGAGCTAATGGACAGAGAGAGAAATCTCCTGGGGGCCATTCACCCCATCCTGAGAGAGCTGGGAGGAGAGGTGTGAGGAATCACACCCAGCAAGTGTTGTTGCTGGAGTGTGGGCTATTGCCGCAGTCATGCTGAGAACTGGAGGTGCATGAGATGAACTGTGCCCGAGCAGCACAGCTGCGAGGCTTAGAAAGAGAGAAAAAAGCATAACACAAAACCCACCGATTGAAGGTAATAGACACATAGGATGAATGGAGGAGAAAAAGGGGATTTTACACTGTGAATCCTCTAGTATGTCATTAATAAAAAAGTGCACAAAACTTCTACTAACATCTTCTCAATTTATTTTTAATATTTTAATTATATTTTATTACAAAATATTTTAATTTATTATAGAATGTAAATAAGCATAAACTCGTAAATTTTAAATATTTCTTTTCTTTAAGTTAATATTTGTTTCATTTGAAACCCTTCTTTCTTTTTTTTTCCCCAGAAAACTTCTTTTTTTGTATTTTCAGCTAAAAATAAGGTGAATCACAACTTTGCCAACAGACCCCAGAAAAACCTCCCAGGAAAGCTAACAGTTAAACCTATGTGACTCCATTTGCATCTCAAAAGTTTTCAGCAACCAGAGGCCAAGGCTTCCACCTCCACCTGTAGCACCCTTCAGGCATTATTAACTCTTGTCCTTACCAAAACACATCACTGTGCACATTTACTGTATGTCAATACAGAGTTGGATTTTTATTTATTCCACATAGTACTGCAGAGTTAAAGAGCTTTTAAAGCACATGTATATTAAACATAGTTTCTCAGAAAATTATTTAGTTTATGTTTAAAAATCTGGACAAAACCTTTTACAGTGTAGATCATCTGTCACAATCATTTCCTATGTGACCTCAGAGTTTATTTACTTGTGTAACACAATAAATGCCACGCACAAGTTAGTCTTTGGAGTGGTTCTGCTTCTTTTGACTTCTAAAGCTTTATATTTAGTTTATATTTTGCTTTTAACTCACATTCCAGAAGTCACGTGCCTTGGGAAGAATCTCAGTTATCTTTCTGGTTTGCTTTGTTTTATTTTAAAAGAAGCAAATTCCCAGTTCTCATGATCAGATAGAAATGTGGAAAGACTCAAAACCATGAAGGCAAATGTATTGCCAATATATTACTCTCATGACTTCTAAGTTAATCCCCTGATGTGAGGTTTGTTAGTGCATGGGAGGCTCCATGCTATGCTGTAATTTATGAAACCCGTACTGCTGCATGAGTAAGCAAAGAAACAACACAGTCAGGATTTGGGGTAGAGGTGGTAGGTTGCTTTCTGTGAAGGCTGCGAGATTGTTTTAAGTGGGGAAGAGAGCAAGAAGGATGCAGAGGTCAAGAAACAGAACTGAACAAGAGAATATGGGTTGGAATAAGGCTTCTAATTTTCCTTTGCATTGTGCTTCAGCAGATGGTAACCTTAACTCAGGGTCCACCTAGGCTTCATGGAGAAGGATTCTCAGGGCTTGTCAGCAGATGATGTACTGACCAGTACCAGCGTGGGGTTGTCCCATGCATGTTCCTAGCTCATTCCAAGAAAGGTACTGGTAAAGCAGTGAGCATCCCATTGCACACCGAAGAGATGTTTAAATCCTCTGATCACGTCTGAAGCATCAGTAGCTGCTTTGTTATTGGAAAGAAGAAAATGAAAACAATAACATTCAAGTTGTAAATTAAAAGCCCACTGCAGATGTAGATTTCGTGAGCAAAGTTATTAAGAGCATTAGTATGCATATTAGAAGTAATTAAAAACAAGCAAACAGGAAGAATGCCAGGCGAGAACACGCAGGTAGGAGGAGAATTCTCCACTCAATTACACAAGTGCAAATGAATATCTTGTAAATAAATCCACCATCATTTCCATGGGTGAAGTTACAGTCATGCTGTTTATAAGTAGCTTAGCCATAAGCACTGGAAAGCAAAACAACAGCATACCATTTATAATAACAAGAAGACAAAAATTAAATGGAAAACAAAACCAACTTGTCTGTTCTCAGCAGTGCCCTGGAAATGAGGTTATCCTCTCTGAGGATGCCGATAATTTACTGAAGTCTTTGCAGGGCAGGGACTGGTCCGATTTTTTCTGAGTAATGTCATAATTGGTCGGTTGCTTGAAGATATTTGTCTGAGAAGCCTTCTCTGATACAGTTACTGGTTTTTAAAGTGTTGTTTACAGTTAATGGGTACTCATACTATTTCACTGATAAACTTCTTCCCTTTTGAGTATGCATAGTGGTCCCCATTTTCCCTACATAAATTCCTTATTTGTGAGCATTCTGCAAATTATTCAGAGAATAACTTCTCATTTCATACGATGTTTAGAAATTCATTTTTCCTTGTGCTTTATAGTTAAGGTGTAAAATACATCTTTGTACTTGCTCCTGACCAGAGAATGAGAAGCTTTTAAAACCAGGTATAATCAACAACAATGCTCTTTTGATTAAAATAAGTAAAGGATTTAGAAGTATTTTCAAGAAGTATTTCCAAGAAGTATTTTAATATCTGAAAGTTGTCCGACTAGTCAAATAAAAGATGACTCATAGATCCCACTAGGAAAAAAAATATCCATCTTGTTTGCCCAAATACCAATCTTTTAATCTTCTTCAGATTAGTTTACTCATGTGAAATTGATATTTCAAGGTGCTGTGGTACCTGCCAGAGCAAATAAGTTACTAACCAAGCTGGGCTCTATAGAGCTTCTGCATTCCATCAGGTTCCACAAGAAGCCTTGACTGGTCTGCACCAACTGGGAGAATTAAGGCCAGGTGAAATGCCAAGCTCCTTAGCTCATCTACTGCAGAGCACAGGTCTGCAGTGTGCCTGCTCAAGTCTTATTATGGGAATAAATCTGACGTGCCTCTCTTATGAGGTCAGAGAGAGTCTGCAGTGTCTTGATATGCAGCATGCCATGATATCATATATATCATCTTTCACAGAAGCTGAAAACACGATTGGGTTGCAAAGGCAAATACTGGAAAGTTAAGAAATGCCAGAATTAAGGATGCTTACTCAACCATCGTTTGTCTCCCCGTGGCAAATGATTTATGATACAATCTCTAGCCACATGATCACCCACTGGTGTGTTCCCCTCCTCCGGTGCCCAGGATGAGCAGTTTGTTTACTCGGTATTGAGTGTGCCCAGCCCATGTTTACTGTACACTCTTCAAACTCTGCTTTGAAAACAGAGCTATTTATTCTTACGTGGGTTTTTTCATATGATCATATCACTGGAGTAGCTCAGAAAAATAGACATGCAGGGAGCCCCAGGCATTTCCTATCTGCGGATGTTTGACCTGGCAATTGCAATAATGTTCCTGAGGGGGAGGAGGGTGAAGGTTTCACCTGCACAGGGGAGTGGGGAAAACAAACCAAGAGCAATTCCCTTGGGTGCTATCGCAGTGAAGCCCACCCCTCACCAGAAAAATTCTAAGCCTCCTGTACAGACACTCCATCTCCATCCACAATTCCTTGCCCCAGAGTAAACCTCCTCTCCCTCCTTCCCACAATTTATCCTGACTGTATCTTATAAATCAGATCCTAAATTTCCCACAGCTCTACATTCATATTGAGTGACTGCTTCTTCACAACTGCATTCACAAGTCACGTTAGTGACCTAAAATCACCATTTCCCCTTAGTTCTGGCATCTAGCCCTCACTGGAACAACAACACAACTGCAGGTAAAGTCATGGCCACCTTGTGCTGGAGCACCCCAGGGAAGTCAGGTGTGATGCACTAGCATCTTGACAGGGTACATGCTGATTTATTTTTCTTCCAGAGAACATAATTTACCAGATTTCTCTAATTTTCCTATGAAATTGCAAAAAGAAGATCGCTGAAAAGAAACACCGCTGCCATGACAGACTTCTGAGTATAGAGAAATGAGGCTTCCTCAAAGAAAAAGTCAATGGTATCTTATTTTAATACAGGCAGAATGATGTCTTTTCCTCTAGCCTCACAGCTGGACACAGCTGCACTGATCTGCCTCAATGTTTCCACAGTAATTCAACAGGAGTCAGAGATTTGGAATGAAAAATTTCAGTTCAAGTTTGACAAAATCACAAGCAACAGAAAACAAGGCTCCTAATGGGACATGCTGGGGACCTTAATAACAGATGCTGTCAGCAACTCTGCTTATAATAAGCTGTGAGAATGGATGGTGTTAATTTTAAAATCATTTTCACATTTAAATTTTGATGAGACTCATTGGTCAGACACTGTGTGCAGGGCAGATAAAGCAAATAGTGTTGCTAAGTCATCGGCAGTCCTGCAGGAGTGTTTAAGAGGAGGATGGGGTTTGTCTCCATCACAGCTGCAGATTTGGGGCATGTAGGTATGACCATTGTACTGCTGCACTCAGAATGGCCTTGGTGCTATCCCATGTGTGATGCATGCCCGTGCTCCATACTTGCCCTTTCAGAGACCAGTCCCCACATGGTATATAGGCTTACTCTGTAGGTTTGGGCTTTCTCAGGACACTCGTCAGTAAGGTGCTGGTTAGGATGCCCCAGTACCCCAACTGAAGTGACTGATGGGCATTTCAGTTGCCTGGCTGAGCAAACCCAGGCTTCTCTTCAGTGTTTAGAAGAGGGTTATAAACTATTAGGAAGTGACCTCAGCTGACGAGTATATCATGTTCTTTCATTCTATTCACTTACAGCATTTACAACATCTTCCCATTATCGTTTAGACTTTTACAACTCTTAATGACCCTTTTATCAGAGCAGCAATAACCAATAAATCCCCTTTGGCATTTATTGCCCTGTCTCTAATACATAAAAGCCCCAATTTATAACATCTCATGAATGCTGAAGATTATTTTTCAAACTGCTAGTACTGTAAAACTTCTTCAAATCTCACTACAAAAATAAATTTTCTCTGATGAAGGCCCTCTTCCTGCGGTTCGCTCAACATCAGCCCTAAATGAAATTCAGCAACAACCTCCTCCCACCAGGACCAGTTTTGTCCTTAGCTGCCAGGAGAGGTTTCAGGCCCGGGCACATTCAACCAGAACTCTGGGGACAGGGGACACAGCTTTTGTTACCAGCGGCCATTACAGACAGTGCAGGTGGGGTTTGTACACCTGACATGGTCCACTCGGAAGCCAGGTAGCTGAAATCAGTTGCCTGGGCTTTCTCTGTAAATGCTGGAGAGAAAAAGGCACTGCCAGGAGAGGCTTCATCCCATCCTATGCAAGGTGCTCAAGAGGGACACCTCCGAGGCACATGGTCCCAGCCACTCTCCTCCCTTCGACATAGGTTTAGCTATGCCCCTGGCTGACAATAGTCATCTAACTTCAAAACAGCTAAAATTAGATGTCATGAATCTGTAGGTCTTCATTTACAGCAATGACAACATAACTTTGAAGTTATCTCTCTGTTATCACAGACAAGGACCAGACTCCAAAGGTACCTTGTTTACTCATCCTTGTAATTTTTGTCCAACACCCAGTAATGCCATGCACTCCCTGTAGGACATTTAATGAATTATCTTTAGTACCATTTGAAACTACGTCTTGGCTTGATTTACTTGCAGGTACAACACATGCAGCCACGGGACCCTGCAGAAAGGAGCAGGATCTCTGCTCCCCCCTTGTTGAAACCCTCTCCTGCACTTCCAAACCCCAACAATCAGAACACAGCAAATTAGAGTTTAGGAACTGTTTCAAACTGAACTGTTAATGAAGGCAACCCAAGGATACTATGTGTTCCTGGCAGTGGTTTCAGTTTTGCTAACTCTATTTCTAGACGCCAGACTTGGGCTTGATTCAAAGCCCAGCGCCGGGAAGACGACGTCAGCGGATTTTGGACAGGCCCATAGATATTTCTCTGTGGTGAATGCAACACTGTGTAAAGATGCCCAGGCTAGGTCGAAGTGAGCTACTGCCAGGGCTGGAGGTCGATACTGCTGTGCTGGTGAGACACCTTATTCCAGCTAATTAGCCCTGTTGAGAAACTGCCTATTTTGACCTGGGCAGACAGTTCAGTTAAGACAGTGGTTTTCCTCCTGACATGAGCTAGCCCAAGCATCAGTGTGCCATGTGAAGATGATTTCAGTGCCAGTGCAGCCGGGTCTGTGCTGGAGAGAGCAGATGTGCCTAGCTCATCTTGTTTCCCATCTCCTCGGCCGCCTGTTTGTTGCTCTTCCCTGTTCTACCCAGGTCTATTGCTGGGTCCTCTCACTATCCACTCTCTCATTTTCCTCCTGGATCTTGCTGACCTTCTTCTCCTCTGCAGAACTATAAACCCAACAGCTTCCTAAAGAACTTTTCATTAATATAATTTATTTGTTAAATTATTCCTATGACCTATTTCCCATTCAACTAGCATGTCTCCCTGTCCACTCAATATAATTGGTACAGCACCTGAACTTCACTGCCGGGGTTTAAATGGCCTGACATATATCACTGAGTCACAGGATATTAAGAGAAAGGTGAGAGGATTATTGGCATGCTGCCACTGGGATCAGATTGGATTTCTTGTCCAACCACTGAAACATGCGGTTGTATAAAGAGGGTACATGCAGGCTTGGTTTAGTCCTTACTCAGAGCTTGACTGCTTGAAACAACATGAGGGTTTCACTAAGGACTGGGGACTTGGCCATGTAAGGAATCCCTCCTTGTATACACTGGACTGCTGATTTTGGAATGGTATGGTCTGCGTGAGGCTCTGTGGGATGGGGCTGTCAAGGAGACCTGTGACTACCTGCTCTCTCTGGAGCTGAAGTCACATCAATGCTTTTCTCCCACCTGGCCATGCAGGCCCATTGCAAAAGCAGGTACAGGCAGCCTGGCCTTGCCTGCCAGCCGGCAAGTGGCCCCAGGCACTCCCATCACTGTGATTTCTTCTTTTGCATTGTGGTTCTCTCCCCACTGATCCTCTTGTTTCTAGGTTTAAGGGAGTATTAAACAATGGGCTGTAGGTTTTCACTGACGATTAATATTGTTGCACAGTCTTTTCACCCTTTTGAATTATAAAACATCAAAGGGTGCAAAACACAGCCACTGTCTTTGCCAAGAGACATCCCTTCTGCCTTTTTGTTCTTTTTCCCGGGAAAAAAAAGCCTGCTCACATCATCTGCCTTGTTCAGGATCTTTGCAATTGGCTCCTGTCTTTTTTGGGCTCCTCCTTTCCTCCCCTCATCTTCCCTTGTCCCCCACCCCATACCGAGGGGTAACCAGGGAAACGGGGAACCATGGCAACCCAAAGCAGAATAATTTGTCTCTGAGGAAAAAAATATAAGCATGCAAAATCCCTTTACTGTTTATACCAGGCGACTGGGTCCAAATCTTCTCTTTTTCCTCCTCTTTGGAGCAAAGAAGCGATGGGCCTGCCTCCTCTTCTCTGGGGCTGCCAGTGCTGCAAGCCCCGGGCGATGCTCACGTCCCAGGACTTGTTTTGCCCGGCCAAAGCCCTCGGATCCTTGTGCCCCTGCAAAACTGTTGTGGCAGCAGGGCCTCAGTTTCTATCACCGTGGTGGTCCTGTCCCACCAAGAGTGATCGGACATGCTAGGACAGATCTCCTCACAGCATCTTGCTCCCTGTTATTATCACAGGGACTTGGCTGTCCCATCACTAAGCGCTCTTTGGTTTTGAATACATTTCTCAACAGGATGTAGGGAAGTGCTTTTATCACCAATCAGAGATGGAGATCTTAGGCACAGAATGTTTAGGGTCTGGTTTCCAAAGGATGAGCCAAATGGGGGCTTCTTTGTAGCTCTGGACATATTTTCCTTGTCACAAAATGAGTCTGCAATGGAGGAGAGAAAAGTGGGTCTTCCCAGTCCCACTGAGTTGTTCACCCTCAGGTTCCAAATTCTATGGATGAGGGACAAGGTATTCTTCCTGCTGGGTAAGGTCAAGGACACAGAAGTCCAGAACACAGGATATGAATTTTTATTACTATTTACTATAAACTAATGATGGCATCGGAGTGGTGCTATTGTCACTGCTTCTCAAAAAAAGTGGGAATGGAGGGCAGCTGCAGAGGGAGGAACATGATGGATCCCTTCTCTGTCTCTCCTGCCACGACACTTTCCCTTTTCCCCCAAAATGTGGAATGGGGTGACACTGCCCCGCTGCTGCTCAGCGTCCATTAGCAGGGTTGTGCATGGAGAGAGGAGCTGAGGGCTCTGCTACCCTGCCCAGGGCGGCATCACCCTGGGGTAAAGCTCTCAGGGCTCAGCCCCTGCTCCCTCTCCACTTGCTCCACAGCCAGACCAGGCTCCTTGGGGGATGATAGTAAGATCCCAGCTCCTCAGAAACCCCACAGCCACTCCTTCTCCAAAGGAATACCGTAAATGCTGTTCTTGGTGGGGTACAGGAGGTTTTTGGCATCAGCTGTGGAAGCATCAGGCAGCATTGCCCAGCAGTGCTTGGAGGCCAAGTCAGCAAAGAAGTAACTGGCAGGTTTTGCTACTTCTAAAGGAGTGCAAGAGACAAACTGTTTGACTTCTAGCTTATTTCCAAAATAGAATGCTGACTATCAGTTGCCTTCTTTAGGAGAAGAACGATGACAGTAGTAATAAATTGTACACATTTATTTTTGAGTTTGCAGATGGGTGAATGTCGAGTGATGGTTGGGAAGAAAACAAACAAACCCTGGCAAGCAGCTATTTTTATAGGATAGTTTTGTGTTGAAATTTCTGTAAGTTGGCAACAGAGTCATCATAGGACCTTTTATCCAGATAAGACCATGCCAAAATCTTCAGGAAACATCTTGCGCGTTTAATTTTTTATTTACAAAAACAGGGGGAGGGAATGGAATGAAGGCTCAGGGGAATGTTTGCAGACGTACAGTGTCTGCTCTGTAAGGCACCAAATACTTTTTATTCTGTGGATGTAAATGGGACTCCTTCCAAACCTGCCACTTACTAAGTTCAAATCTGGGGTAGCTCCAAGTCAGGCCTTGCACTGTATTTGCTTGCAGGCTGGGGAGGGACATGTCACCAGGCAGACAAAGCAAAGTTCACAAACCTTAAGGACCAGTCTGGGATGTCTCACCTTTAAGGTCAATGAGCCTGTTGAGAGAAGACTGGCTCTTCAGACTCTCCAAGCACACTCATTTTAAAGAGAAGAAATCAAAACTCTGCCGGTCATGCTGTCCCTGCCTCCTGCCTCCCTGCCAGCACCCAAACAAGGTCTGTTCTTGAGAAGCATCGAGCAAAGAGGACATCTGCTGCCTGTGACTCCAGCTCCAGGCCCAATCCCCTGGGAAGTGATTTCTTTATCAATCTTTGCTGTTTGTGTTTAATGTCTAAGAAATGTCTGGACTTTCTTAGGCTTCATGCTATGTCATGAAAGTGTTGCTGTGTGCATGCATGCATGTGTCTGCCCCTAAAATCTGCACTATGAAAACATTTTAGAATTAAATGTTTTCATAAAGAAAAAATATTTTATGCTAAAAAAAAATAAATCTAGAGCCCTTGATGCTGCCCCAGATAGTTTCTGGTTAATAAGACATGTATTAGGGTTGTTCTGTTGAAATCTGTCATTTAGTCTGCCTGCAGAGGGGAGGAAAGGGTTACCTGCTCTGCAAGAACGGAAATCTAAGACAGGAACTTTATAACTGGCTCTGTGATGTGAACATTAGATAGTAATGTCTCAAAACTAAACTATTTAAGCAGCTCCAGTTTCTGTGTTAAATTGACTTTAGCAGGTTTGTAACCAAAGGGACAGCTGCTTCCCAAAGAGCTTTTCTTAACATTTATAAAGATTAACTCTTTTTGTGTTGTGATTATTGAGGTCATCTTGATGCGTTTATCAGATTTTGATTTGTTGTCTTGTTTTCTTTGTAATGTTAATAACTTAGCTTTAGGAGCATATTTTCCTTTATTTTACTCCCTTTGTTTAAACTCTGTTTCTTTTAGTAAATAGGAGCCAGAGGGGGGTCAGAAGTGGATGCCAGTAGGCCATCTGAAAGCTTGACCACCTCCTCCAGATTTGCCCACAGTTCCCTCTCTTAAAGATTCATAGTGCACACATGCGTGCAGTTGTAAGTAGCTCACCAATGTTCCCGATGGAATTTTTTGCAAGTTCGAGCACTGAGAAAGATTTTCAAAACAGTTTGTGAGTAGTGGACAATAAGTCTTCTGAGCATTTCAGAGGTTGTTTGCAGAGGTCATGCCTGGGCCTGAGCAGCAGGTTGGTCTCCGCTGAAGAGCTCTCAGAGGACCCTGCATGCTCACCCAAAAGCATGTGCCTTATTTACATTCGAGGCATGTCTGCACCACAAGGTTCAAATTAAAACCCTGAGGCTTCAGTCACTAATTAGCTGCTGTGCTCATTGCATACCCATGGATCCCACTCTAGGCAGATGAAAGACATATGCCAAGCACTTCGGAGAATGAGGGAGAGGGAGAGAGAACAGAGAGAATAAAAGTTGGGGCAAGGCAGGAAGAAGGAACATCATTTATAGTCCGGTCCAGGATGGGAAAGGGTCAGGAGCCCTGAGGGAGGGAAAAAGGCTGCCTGAAATGAACCACTGACAACCACCATAACCCTGTCCAGAGTGAAGGGTCATAGAGAGCGGGTGAAGGAAAAGAGGAGGACAAGAATAAGAGCCTTAGGAGATGTCCATGTACTCCACCAAAGAGCCAAAAAGGGTCCCACTTGAGCTTTGTGCTAGGGATTCTTGCAATACAGCTCCCTTCTAGACAACAAGGTTCACATGCAAGGCGCTGGCATAGCACTCATCCTGTCTCTTTCTTCTCAGGACAAGAGGACTCCTTTGACAACTTGACTTCCAGCCTTCAAAATGGATCTTCAGATGAGGCTTCATAGCTCTAGCAGAATGACATCAGGAAGTCATTTCATTTTCTGACACAGGACTCATCTGCCTCTGACGGACTCCTGTTTTAGCAAAATATGTGTCCTCTTAAGTACCTCTGCTTGTTTGCTTCAGGATGTCTGGACTTCTTTCTTTGAGGCTCCACTTCCCTTACAATATCCTAATTCCCTTATAAAATATATCTAATCATTCCTTAGGCTGCTGATACCACTTGCAATCAGGGATAACGTATCTGCATTTTGTATCTAGGTACAACCAGCTGGGATACACGTCCATCCATTAGCTGGTGTGCGTAATCATTGGCTGGCTGTTTCTGCCACATGGAGAAGACACGGGTGTTTCCCATGTGGAGGGCTCAAGTGCATGCTCCTGATAAGGAGGAGGAGGAATTCATCCTCTGATGAGAACTCCTGGAGGTTTGGTGCTGGAACTAGAAGGTGTGAGAAATGATAAGACATTGATTAGGTCTCTGAGTCAGCGGCAGACGCACCCTCACCATCCTGCCGACTGGCCTATTCGCTCTCCCACTTGTTTTTTCCCTAACTTATCTCCTTGACTCATCCCAAATCCAGCTGATACCAAAGATAGGCAAACTACACACCACGGCCCCTTCGCCAGCCTGTGGTGCACCTTCTGCTGCCCTAATTCTCACATCAGGAATAACAACACGGCAATGAACTTTTCTTTGCCAAATCAGAAGAAAAAAAGCTGAAAACATTGGGAGTGTAATGAGGAGAGGGGACCCTGGAGAGGAAAAGTGAGTTATAAAAGCGCCTGTGAGAGGAAGAGAGTTTTTAAAAAAGAAGTATTTCCCTTTCATGCACTTCCGCTAAAAATGTGTCATGTTGGCACCAGTCCCATGTTTCAGTGATGGTGATGTGCTCACCATGAGTGAAGCAGCAACTTCTGTAGCAGCAAGGGCATAATATGTGGTACAGTCTTTCAGCTCTCTCTGGATATGACAGGGTTCCATCAATGCTTACTTTGCTTTGTTTTAATGCCAGGTTGATGTTTTACAGTGCCTGATTAGAGCAAAAGGACCAGCTTGGTGCCCACAGGCACCACAGAATCACAGAATCATCTAGGTTGGAAAGGACCTTGAAGATCATCTAGTCCAACCATTAACCTAGCACTGACAGTTCCCAACTACACCAGATCCCTCAGCGCTATGTCGACCCTACTCTTAAACACCTCCAAGGATGGGGACTCTACCACCTCCCTGGGCAGCCCATTCCAACACCTAACAACCCGTTCTGTAAAGAATGCTTCCTAATATCCAGTCTAAACCTTCCCTGGCACAACTTGAGGCCATTACCTCTTGTCCTATGGCTTGTTACTTGGTTAAAGAGGCTCATCCCCAGTCCTGGAGGTCTGTGACCATCACCACTGCAGCCAGTTCCTGCTCCTCACTGGTTCTGAGCTCAGGCATTTGGACTCAAAGTAGTCTCCTAAGCTCCTCTGAAGCAATTGCTTTTCACTAATGTGCTGTGAGGTTGGTGCAGCTGTAGTGGGCACAGAGATAAAAAGAAACTTGGGGAAGGGTACAGAACACTTCCATTTTCTTCCCGGAGATCAGGTAGCCTCAATCAGTCATGGGCATCTTTGAAAAATCAAATAATTTCCCTCTTTCCCTGAATTTGCAAGGGGAAATCAAGAGAGACGCTGTGTGCTACTGGTTGAGAGTAACATGGGGAGCAGCTCTCACCTCCCAGCACATGCTGGAGGAGCCCAGTGGGAATCCAGTGAGGTCCAGGGAGGCCTCAAAAGGAGATCGCATGGGCTTTGGTGGCAGCACTTTGACAGCGGATGGAGGTGTGTATGGGATTGATCCAAGTTTGATGGGCATGGGGGAGCTGGATCTGGGACAGAGGGGGGATAACTAGTAGGAGAATGGGAGCTGTGGATCTGGCACTCTTCAGGAGGGTGACAGGCTCTGCTGGAGTGGGCTGCAGAGGTGCATCATCCCATAAAGGAAGGAGGATTACAGCTCTAGCTGGAGATGTAGATTATATCTGCTCTGCCTGTTCAATGTCCAGGCTAGTCTTGCTGCTTGTTGTAAATTCAGCAGCTCCAGGTTTTACTTCTCGGTGCAGTGTTCCTGCCTGCTTTGTGAAGTCCCAGTAGACTGTCTGAGAAAGGCATCTGCTGATCTCCAAAATGTCATCCCAGTGCTTACAGGGAGCTTTGCTGGTGACCAAGGTGTTTGTTCAGCAGCATTTGCTCTCAGAAGCAAGGAGGGACTGCCAGAGCAGATGTCCCTCCTCTAATTAGCACCCCCCAGCATTTTATACTAGGCATAGTGTGAATGTCAGTCTGTTCCTTCTGGTCTTCATTTTTCTTGCCTGGGGACAAGTGCCCACAAGTCTCCTTTTATGTGTGAATTTTGACAAGGACAATCTCAGCAGCATCTATTTGAGGCAGCTCCCTTTCCTGCTACTCTGGCGTTCGCGATGCTGATACAAAGTGCACATGAAAGGCCCAGCCTGAGAGTATGCGCTGCTGCTATCGCACATTTGGAAACTGAATTCATTGCAAAGCTGAGAGACTCATGGAGAAAGATACCCACTTTCATTTTTGCCCCCCACGGCTGCTCTTGGAGGCAGAGACATTCATCTGAGTTGAATCAGCTGCAGGAGGCATAGCTGGAAGGCTGCAGGCTTTCCTGCTTACCAACTCACAAACATGGGCACGGGCTGTCATGTCTGTCTGGGCTGGCAGAAGCTGGTGCTGGCTGGGCACAGGTGAAATTTCAACTTCACCTGCTGTTAAGGCACATAAGCTCTGCTTTATGCTTTGTAGCTTCTAAAAACTAAGGGAAATTTCTTGCTGTTCAATGTCATTCCTGCTGCAGTCAGTGGAGGTTGAAGATCCCTGATTAAAAACTACTGGAAGGGTATTGTAGGTGTGTGATCCTGGATCCTTGACTTTACCATGCTGGATTTGCAACTTTACCTTTAACTTTTTTTTTTTTTTTACTTTCTTTACCTTTCCAATCATATTAGAAAGCCCTCATTTTTCCACTTCCCCTACAGCCAAAGGGACACAGGAATTCCTGTGGATAAATATTCAGGACACTGTTTAAATAGGCAGCTATATCTTGTAGATCATTTGTTTTGCTATGTTGCAAATGTTGCATTTCTTATTGTGTAGTGTGCATTGTGGATGTGTGTTGCATAGAGTCTGGGATAGGCCCCTACTTGTCATAGATGGAAAGATATAATCACACTGGACCAGATTTACTTCTCCCAGTTCCTCAGAGGGCTGGATTTATTTGTGAAAGCATTAAATTTGCACATTATTCTCAATTACAGGGATATCTGACCTAGAGCCAGAAAAGAAGGAGTTGTCATGATGATTGCTAAAATTCAGTCTCAGTCTTTATTTATAATGAGCTTGAAAGAGAAGCACTTATATGGCTGTAGCCTGTCTTTTCCTTATCACCTGCTCAGCTGTATTGGTAAATTAACCAGGTAGATCCAAACTGTCCTACAGCCTAGTGTGAAGGAACACGCAAAACTCCAAATCCAGATTCCAATCTGTTTGCAAATAACAAGTTTATGTAGTAAAATGACAAACTAAACCATTGTATTCAAACAACCCTTCCACCTGGATGTTCAAAATCCTGGTCCAAATCGAAGCTGAGTGCTGGGGCACTGAGCAGCATTGAGGTATTTCCAGAAGTTGCTCAAGGAAGCTTCGTCCAGAGCCTGAACGTGCTGGGTGCCAAAAGATGCTGGAAGCCACATCTGTTTGGGCAGCTCTTGGTGTGAACCCCTGCCTGGTAGGATGAATTAGTCCCTTAATGGCTACAGAAAAGCTTTGGAAAGAAAAGTTTATATTTACATAGTACATTTCATCCCAAAGGACCCTAAATTACACTGCACAAACTTTACATAAACAACAGAACTGTAATGCAGCCGTGTCAGGAATGGAGGGTGGCAGCCAGCTGGCATGTTAGCAGGACAAAAATAAGAGAAGTGACTATTTTTGGCCAAGGACACCAGGGCAAACCCCTCTATTGCGAAAGTGCTTTCAAAACTTCAAAGCACAGTTTTACTCTAAATAGTGATTCTGGATGAATGATCTTTTGTAGTCAATCAACTTGTTCCTAGGCACATCTGGGGAATTCACTCACTAAAATAAGGATTTGCTACATCTTGAGCCTGCTAAGGCTGCAGAATTTCCTCACCCAAGATAGCACACTTCAACTCCAGCCCCATTGGCAGACTTGTAAGCCTTTCTTATGCAGCCCTCACTGCTGGGGGTGGGAGACCTAGAGGAAGCCTCTCTGGCTTTTGCAGCTGATCTTACCCTGAACTGAAGTCTGGAAATGCATATTTTCAGTTGTCAGCTGGACGAATCTGTGAGTTGATTAAAAAAACACATTTCCACCATGCCCATCGAGGTAACTTTTTGGAATACAACTGACCTTTAAATTTCAGCATGGATGGCCAGGACATTTGAAGGTCTTGCCCCAAAGCCCCTCACAGAACAGGCTGTGCAGCATTTCTTGGGTCTCTTTGGGCTACACAAACACTTCACAGCACTGAAAGGCACAGTTCCTTACAGCAATGTCACTGATGAAATGCATGGTATTTTTACAGACACAGATTTACTTTGGGGCCAGGGGGGTCTCTATACTTACAGAGTGCACTGCATCTCAGAGGACCCTAAATAACCCTTCAGGATAAGTTGCCCTGTGGCAGCCAGTGGCTCCCTGTGAACTTCCTCCCATACCTCCATGTTGTCTTGCATCTAGTCCTCAAGAGCTGGATCCTTGCTCTCCCAAGGGAGCCATCCCCTGCTCTGGCACCTACCCTCCTGAGCCATCCCATCGCACTGGCATGCCATTTAAGTGCTACTAGAGCACTCCCTGGCATGATTTGGCTCCAGATTACAGTCCCCAAGAGGCAGGATGGATGAGGAGAGTTTAGCCATGCCACTTGCCCTTAGGGCCAAGGAAGAAGGCCCCAGCCATTTGATTAATTAACATACCTGTGGCCTTTGAGAACAGAGCACTCCTTTGGCAGCACACTGCACATTGGATGAACAAGGAAGGAAGAAGTTGGCCAGGAGCCAGATGTCTTTCAAGGAGCCTTCCGAGCTGGAACACCAGTCTGCTGGACCTCAATTTGATGCAATTTGGGGCTGCAGCCATCCTCCCTGTCTCCTACCCCTGGCACCAGCACTGGCAGTAGTGCAACCACACAGTGACTGGACAAGGGAGCTGGTTTGTCTGAAGACTCCTCATTTTTTCCCCATGGTGTTAGCTTTCAGCCAGCTCAGCTCCCTGCACTGGCTCCCTGCCAGCCCTGGGTGTGCACGGCCCGTACAGCTATAGCTGGAGAGGAGGATGAACCCCATGGCAGCCACATTTTAGATTGGTTTATGCCACTATGGAACAACCCCACATTACAATCTCTTTCCCTACAAACATGCTTGCTTCAGAGCCAGCTCCCCATCCTCTTCCCTGCCGCCCTCTACCACCACCCTGTTGCCATGCTCAATCCTCATAGAGCCCATTTACCTGCCAGCCAGCTCACCTTTACCAGTGCAAAATCATATAAAACTCAGATGAGCATTTCCTATTGCTAACAATTTTGAAGTGGCATTTCTCTATCAGAACTATAGGAAGTCCGAGTAGGATATACACTGCAGAGTGCTATTAGTAAGGCTTTGATATGGTTAGTTCTGCTAGACTTCAAATTCATTGCAAAACAGCATTAAAGGTCGCTGGGACACAGAACAAGGCTGCAAGGGAGGTAGATGACATTTCAGATGCCCAAAGT
Source organism: Strix uralensis (assembly GCF_047716275.1). Classification (NCBI taxonomy): domain Eukaryota; kingdom Metazoa; phylum Chordata; class Aves; order Strigiformes; family Strigidae; genus Strix; species Strix uralensis. The sequence continues at coordinate 148,895,773 of NC_133972.1, read as the reverse complement.
GGGGAACTCCTGACTGCCTCCCCTGGAATCCCAAATTCGTGGCTATCCCCCACCAGCCAAACAGAACATCACCCAAGCCCTTCCCATGATCTAACAGAAATATAGATCTCAGTGGGTTTCCCCCAACCTTTGTAGAAGCCCACTTTTCTTGTCCTCTCATGATTTGTTTGTCCTGCAGCACAGTCTGGACTGCAGCTCCATGCAGCTGGACCACAGCCAGCACAACCCCTATGGCAGAAGTGGCTGCCCCTTCCCCATGATGGCCATGGATCCTGCTCTGAGGTCTGAAATCATGTGGGAGGAGAAGTGGGAAGGGTTCACCATTTCATGAGTCTCCCAAAAGTGGAGCAAGGGTCCAAGGGCAGCACCTGAGAGTGGGGCAGCAAGTTCTTTCCCTTAACTCAGCTCCTGTGGGGAAGGGACAAAGTCTGCCCATGACTCCTCTGACTCTACAAGATCTGTGCCTGAAGCATCCTGAGAGGACCTGTGAGGTGAGTTGATCCTGGCTGGATGCCAGGTGTCCACCAAAGCCACTCTATCATGCCCCCTCCTCCCCCTGGACAAGGGAGACAAAATGTAACAGAAGGCTCGTTGGTTGAGATAAGGACAGGGAGATCACTCAGCAATTACCATCACAGGCAAAACAGACTCGACTTGGGGAAAAATGAATTTATTACCAATCAAATCAGAGCAGGATAATGAGAAATAATCCCAAATCTTAAAAACACCTTCCCCCATCTCTCCCTTCTTCCCGGGCTTAACCTGACTTCCAATTTTCTCTACCTCCTCCCCACCAGCAGTGCAGGGAGTCAGAGAATGGGGGTTGTGGTCAGTTCATCACACGTTGTTTCTGCTGCTTCTTCCTCCTCAGGGAGAGGACTCCTCACACTCTTTCCCTGTTCCAGCATGGGGGCCCCCCACGGGAGACAGTCCTCCATGAACTTCTCCCATGTGTGTCCTTCCCAGGGGCTGCAGCTGTTCACAAACTGCTCCAGCGTGGGTCCTTTCCATGGGTTACAGTCCTTCAGGAACAGACTGCTCCAGTGTGGGTCCCTTCCACAGGGTCACCAGTCCTGCCAGCAAACCTGCTCCAGCGTGGGCTCCTCTCTCCATGGGTCCACAGGTCCTGCCAGGAGCGTGCTCCAGCGTGGGCTTCCCACAGGGTCACAGCCTCCTTTGGGCATCCACCTCCTCCAGCATGTGGGGTCCTCCCTGGGCTGCAGGTGGAGATCTGCTCCACCATTAACCTCCACGGGCTGCAGGGACACAACCTGCCTCACCATGGTCTGCACCACGGGCTGCAGGGGAATCTCTGGTCCAGTGCCTGGGGCACCTCCTCCCCCTCCTTCTTCACTGACCTCAGTGTCTGTGGAGTTGTTTCCCTCACACATATTCTCACTCCTCTCTTCTGACTGCTGCTGCTGTTGCACAGTTTCCACACACACAACCCCCCCCCTTAAATTCGTTATCACAGAGGTGCTAGCACCATCACTGATGGGCTTGGCCTTGGCCAGTGGTGGGTCCGTCTTGGCTGTATCAGACATGGGGGAAGCTTCTAGCAGCTCTTCACTGAAGCCATCCCTGTAGACCTCCACTACCAAAACCTTGCCACACAAACCCAATACAAACTGAGAGTGAAGAAAGGGGAAAAAAAAAAGAAGGAAATGTTTGGTGACCACATTTGAGCTTTGAGAAATGCGGAAATGTGCAGAACAGGAACATGATGCTCTGGGAGGAGCAGAGGCCAAGGAATGAAAGATAGGTCTCTTCCTGATCAAAGAACCAGTGAAAAAATCATTCACGGAGGTGGATCCACCTTTGATGTTGTGAGCAGATTACAAAGCCATGCCACACCAGTTCCCAAGATTCCTAGATAGGGAAAACTGTTCACAGACACTGGAAGACACTCCACAATGTGCCAAGAGCTCCCAGGTCTGTATACCAAAATATCCCTTGTCCTTTGATTTAGACCCCTTGTCTTTGCTCTGTTTGCACAGCATTAAAGCATTGCACTTTCCAGGGGGAAAAAAAAAAAAAGTTTTGCTTAATGTTTGTCTTCATTTTAAAGGTGAATTTTATTTTTTTTTTAATGCACCAGCATTATCCAACATGTAGTCCAAAATATAAAATCGATTATGACCTAGAAAAGGCCTACAAAGCTTGTGGAAGGATGCTGCAACCAGGGAGGGAAGCCCCACAGGCCAGCACTTAGGCACTCAAACTGGTTATGGACAAGTTCCACCATTTTATACATTCATGAGCATACCCAGGCACTCAGAAAAAAAATCTCACCTCCCCCTCTTCTCCAGCCCCTGCCTCCCAACACAGGGCCCTGCAGGGAAATGTGCTGTGCTACTGTTGACGTTTCCCCTGAGCAGACTCACATCCATGACGGTATGAAAAATTAATAAAGGAGTACAGAGTGCATTAACAAATGCTGACATATCTCCCACAGTTAATTGACATCCACCATTCTATTTAAAATTAATAAAGTCTTGCCGAGCATGCAGAACTCACACTTCATAGCAGAGGAAATGTCCCATACAGCTCAGCAGGTCATGTCACCATATCAATGATGCTATGTACCACAAATCATGACAAATATTCCTAGTATTATGTCAGGCCTGTATCCAAGGGGTTGCTCTCACCATCAGCGTAGGAGGGCTGTCTGACGCATGCTCTGGAAATTGCCACTCTAATGGGTGCACGACACAGACTGCTAAAGGCAGCCTAGAAGCGTCTGAGCCTCTGCTTTTCAGCTGAGGTGAGTCCCTTTTTCCTTCTGGTACAGCAAGGGGACAGCTGTAGCCATGGACCAGTTGCACTTATCTCATGAAGCCTGGCTGATGTCTCCACACAGCTTGTGACGATGGGGAGATATGCTGCACTGCTGTCCCGTCGCTGCTCCTGCAGTCATTAAATGGACTTTTCTATGATCCAGATGTCCTACCAACATCTTACGCAGCCATGCCAAGAGGGTGCAAACAGGACCTTCTAGAAACTAAAGGAGAAGCCCTGGCACTGCTAATGACACTCTTAAGTGGGATAGTGGTCCCTTTTTTTTTCAGCAGTGGAGGCAGGTGACAATCTGGTGAACTGAATACACTGTAGAGACCAAGACCTCTGTAAGCTCTTCACAAGGGCTGAAGTAGAGAAGACAATCCCTAGATGAAATTTTACTGGAAAGCTGCAGGGCTTGAGGTACCACCAGTGGTGTAGCCCAAGATGGGACTGGCCCAGGTGAGTAAGAGTGATCCTGCACTTGTGTGGTCTGCCTCATCGAGGCCAAGGATGCACCCAGTTACAGGTACCTGGTTGTATTTTTTAACTCCAAGACTTGGCTCAGGGATAGCAACAGCAAGGGCTGTGCTGCCAGCCAAGCCAGTGAAATAAAGTACCCTGATAGGTGACACTAACAACACCCCAGGACCTGGGGACTTTGACATGCTGCCCTGACAACACCTTCTGGATGGTGATGGCTGTTTGCTTTTGAGGTAGGCAGTCTGATGAGGTGGCTCTCAGGTGAACCGCATATAGAAAAGTGCCTCTTCTCAGCTTGAAGCAGGTCCTGTGGGCCAGTGGTGGCCCTCAGCATACTCCTTTCCCACCAGAGATGGAAAGCACTTGATGAGGAGGGAAGACATTTGAAAGGCCGTTCTTCCAGGAGAGCACCTTGCTCAGCCATATTGAGCTCTTTCTGCTCCTCCTCTGCATTCTTGTTCTTCTGGCACTGCTGCTGGCAAGGAAGAGGAAGACAGAAAAATGGCAGCCAAAATTGCGTGGGAGGGTTGTGCCTGGTTGGAAAACTTGCAGCTGTCCGGCACTGACACATGAAATATCCACAGACTGATTGCCACATAAGCCCAGTTACCAGCCCAGTTACCTCAGGGAGAGCTAGTTTGTTTGTAGTGATTTTTCAGGAACTTGAACAATAATACCACTCAAATGGTGAATCACGGGGGTTTGATGGTGTGAACATCTAGGTAGAAATCAGTGACTTCTGGCTACTCTCTGTCACCTGCCCCACTGGGTGCCACAGGAGCCATCCCACAGCCCAGCAGCTACACTGGATACCGTGGGGTCCCAGCTCACCATACAGGCTGAAGTATTCTGCCTCCCTTTCTCCAATTGGAAACAATAACTCAGGAAGTAAAAGCTGTGTGTTCATTTGGAGACTGCTCCTGCATACTAGTTGATATGAAGCAATTATATTGCGTCACCACACTTCAAAGTAAACTCCTTTGTATAGTCAGCTCTGAAAAGAGAAGAGAGCTTCTCCTCACATCTCAGCTGAGATTTGGACCCGTGCTTCTGAGGGAGCTACCAACTCTTTTCATTTAGGCCATGGAGCTACCTCCTTGACAAAGGTACCAAGCCCCACTTTGATTTTCAGTTTCTAGTCTTTACACAGGGGCTATAATCAAAGTAACTTAAATCATGGCTTTGATTCACATCCCCAGAGGTGGCTTAAGATGTAATTTCATGGGCTTCCTGCTATTTGTTATCATCTGCTTGCTGGAGATTCATACCTCTCCGGCAGAGCTGGTGGACCTGGATGTGTGTGTGTGCATCTCCGAGCTTTGATGTTCACAGCTTCCCAAGACAGTATTGAAACACAAGCACTCATGATCAGGAATAATGGTGAGAGGTGATGAATTAACATATGCCTTGAAATGCTCTCATTCTGTTCTCCAGGATAACACGCTCAGTATTCTGGTTTAGCAGTGTTTACACATACCCCTATCCAGTTGTTTACATCATACTTGGTAATTACCTTCACAGAGCTGTTTGGTTGTTTCTGGAGATGATGTAATCTTTGCTTGTACTGCTTTGCCCACACAGTTTGCTGTATTGAAGGGCTTTAGAATACTTCCTCCGGTGATTTTGTTTCCTTGGCTCTTTAGAAAAAGCCATAGTTATTTTCTCATCTAGCAGTGCCCAGAACTTTTGTCTCAGGGAAGAATATGGGGACAGCCGACTTCCTGCCATTAAAGAAGACTCTTATTGTACAATTGGAGTTGAGACAGATTAATTCAATGTACACTTGCTACAAAATAGGTTGGATCTTCAGCTGTGCTAATGCACTACTTAGCTTGAAAAAGTGAGGGGACAAAGGTTTAAACAAACCTTTAGGCCCCCCTTCAGCTATCTTATTTCTCAGAGGTTGTGGGGGCTTCCGTTGTAGCCCATGTATAATGTTGCCTCAGCTTAACTGAAGATGTCACGTTAGCCTGGGATGAATAAACTGGTATGTCTCGAAGCTAGGATGTGTCCCATCATACTCCTCTGGGGTGGGTCATATAAGGCCCCTTGTGCATGATCTGGATGGTGGACGGGAGCCTAGGCAGGAATAGGACAGGTTTGGTTCAAATCTGATACCTGGCCAGGGGATGGGAGGACGATGCAAGCATTTAACTATGGTCTGTCTCTGCCAGAGAGGTTCTTAGTTGGAGGCACTGTCGTGAAGTGAGTGGGTCTCTGGAAAGGGTCTAAGGTGGTATTTTTTCCCAGTTCTGTCATTTGCTTGGTAGGTGACCTTCAGCAAATCAACCACCTACTTAATGCTATTGGTGCAGTGTCTATGCAACAGGTGTAAAACTATCTACCTCCAAAACCACTTTGAGATCCACCAGTAGGATGTGGTATCTAAGGCCTCATTTTTCTCCTTCTGCCTGAATCTTGATTTATTTCTTATCGGCAGATAATAAATCATAGGATGAGAGGGAGAGCATCCCCTTCTCCTCCAGCTATCCCACAGCTGTGTGGCTTGGGCATGCTGCTGGGTTGTGGGAGAGGAGGGTTTGAAATCCCTGGGGCTGTGGAAGCAGCTGTGCTGACTGACAAAGGCTGACAACCTTCACTGCTACATTCAAGGAGTCCCCAGCCCAGGTGTTTACTCAGTGCTTGGGCTGGTCATCATCGTCGTCCTGCAGTGAGCTGGTGGAACTGAACCTCCCTGTGCTGCAGCTCCTTCAGGGCAAAAGTCCAGTGTCCTCCCACAAGTGGCTGATGGAGGCAGGTGCTTGGGAAACTGCTCAGTTTTTGCACAAGAGCAGCCAAGATGAGCACCCATGGTGAGGGCCACCAGCTCCACTGGGAGGGACAGACCTCTGGCAGAGGGATGGGAACAGAAAGCTGGAACCTCTGAAATCACACCTTGAACTGGCTCTGGGAACACAAATCAAAGCCCTGATATAAGTTAAATTGGTGCAGCTTCTGTGCTCAGATGAGCCCTCTAATTTTTGAGTTGCCAAAGGCCTTGGAGGGACCATTATGTTAGATAAAGGTTACCGAGGGGCAGGTTGCTCCAGCCTCTTCTTGCCCTCAGCAGGCAGGAAGAGACTGCGCGGGGATGGCAGGGATGTCTCTCTTTCCCTGTATGAGGGGCACCTTTGGATGAACCTTGGAGGCAACTTTCTGACCCTTTTCTTCCATCAAAATGGCACAGAGTAGCTCCATGGGGACCAAAAGCTCACCTGGGCTTTTTTTAACTTTTAGAAGGATTAACACAGATTTACATTTGAGAAATCAGGCTAATTCCAGTCTAAAGTGCAGGACAATTCCCCCTGGTTCCCAGGAGGGTAACATCATAACCCATTATTAGCTGTGCCAGTTACAGTTACTTCCTTCCCACATTTCCTTTCAGGTGTCAGACTAGAATGCGATTGCTTTTCTTCCTGAGACCACTATTTTTAAAACTGAAGAATTGAACGTTATTAATATGGTAGGTGTTGTACTGTGCAGCCCGTTCTATAATGGGGTGTTTATAGTGCCGATGCTCTTACCCAGTCCATTTGTAATCAGAAGTAATAGTACCACTTCAGCACTTGCTCTGCTTGAAGATGCTGCAATAAATCCTGATGAGGCATAGCTTGACTGCAGCTGGCGGGTGATGTAGAAGCTTTGTGCGTTTTTACTTCTTTAATGTTTATAGCTCTTTTACATTATATGAATATTGCCAGTCCTGAGGATTCAGCTGTCATGAATCAAGCCTCAAAAAATAATGAGATTTTACAAAATGTGTACATTTGAAGAGTGTTTTATGGGCCTTCAAATGCTTCAGCCTTTGTGTCATGCTGTCAGGCTTCCCTCATTTTCCTGCCACGAGAAAGGAAAAAGAAAGCAGAGATTCACATGCGATCATCTGATTCCAACAGCTGGCCCCTACCAACATCACCTGATATCACGGAACTTGAGTTAATGTTATAAGAGCAGTCAACACAGTCAAACAGATCCTAGCCTGTGTGATGGGCCAACGTAGCTCAGCTAAAACAATGTCACGTAGAGCTTATACACCCCTGGTTTTCTGTGGGAATAAAGGCTTTCACCTCTAGCTGCTTGCTGCCCTGAACTCCCCATGTGGAAGGAGGAATGAAGAGTACATTTTTGAGGTGTTAGCAACAGAAGCCACTGGTCAGCACGGCATGGGTGAGCAGAGCAGAGCACGTGAATGTCACCCTCGTCTTGTTGGCAAGGAAGGTTCAGCATCACACACTCCCCAGCCACCAGCTCATTGCAGTTGCCTGCTCCACCAGTGCAAGCATCTGCGAGGTTGCAGCATGAAGTGGGTAAGGGAATTGAAAGGTTTAAAATAACCGTGCCTCTCCCTTCCTCTTTCCCCTTCTTCTCCCAATTTTAAAGCGTTACTTTAAATCTGGATTGGTTTCCTGCTCCTGCTTAGCGGTTGGCACTGCAGCAGTAGCAATGACACAGCTGAAGGGGTAGAGTGTTGCGAGTGGGAAGCATCACTCTGAGTATCAAAGAGCTTTCTTAGGACCAATTACAAACCAAAGGGTGCATGTGCAAGGGAAATGAAAAGAAAGGAATAGAAATGAGAGAAAGGGTGATGTGTCATCTCTAGTGGAAGTAAGGAAGAAACTAAGAGTCAAGGGTGGTGTTTGTTGGAAAGACGGGCTTGGCTTTCTTGCAGTGCTCAGGGAGACATGACTTTGAAGAGCTTTTTTGTAAATGAGGAGGACTGCCCCTAAGAAATGCCTGACCCTGGCATCAGTTCCCCTTAAAACCCAAATATAGTTTGGGACTTCATTGGAATGAAGTACAACTGCAAATGGATTTGACACTGTATTTTGCTCATTTCTTGGCACTGGGGTGCAGGACTGCTCAGATTGAGACTGGTGGCCTTATGAGCAACTACACTAAGAGCAGACCTTAACAAAAGGGCGCTGACAGGGAAGCAGCGTGGGAGGGAGTGGCAGCATCCTCTCCTGTCCTTGCTTAGGTAGTGTCCCTGCCTCAGTCCCAGTGGTCACTGGCTCCTTTCTGATTCCTCTGGAGCTCCTGAGCCCAACATTTACACATTTAAAACTTTGGCTATTTTTCACTCTTTTTCTAAACTACCAATGGCAGTTGTCCCTGCTTTACACTGCTCTTCTTCTAACTCCCGCACCCTGTCATGTCCCCATGCTAGCCTTCTCCATTGATATGTTTTTCCATTCCTATTACACTCATATTCTTTCTTTCTGTTCCCTCTTTATCCCCATCTCCCTTAGTTTTCTTAACCCTTACTGATTAGCCCTTTCCCCCCCTCTATACTTTCTACTCAGATTCCTGACTCAAAATCTGGATTTCTAAACAAAACACCACCAAGCAGGAAAGCTAAGATTAACAATTCTGCTATGAGTATATTTCCCTGGGTGTCATCTATAAGCATGTGCAAGAGCTCTCATCATTACCTTGGTATATGTTTGTAAGATAGAGTATTACTTTTCCTCAGGCTCCATCTCCTTCATCTTTTAAAAGTGTCCCCTAGTGACAGAGACTATATTTCCCTATCAGTATGTAAAATTTCTAGCACGTCTGATCGCTCCTGCAATATAAATGACAGGTAATTGTCAAAATAATACATAAAGGTCTCATTGCCTGCAATCTTAAGATATCTGGAGTTATGGTCTTCATAAGCATCTCTCTCTAATGGTCACCCACTTACCTAGCCCTAAGGAACTCAGAGCATCCTCCAGAGGTGACAAGGTGCTCTTATCCTCATGCCACACATGAGCAACAGTGCCATGCCACAGGACATGTAACATGTCCCTTACAGACAAGGTGAGGGGAGGACCAACATCTGCTGAACCCTTGTGCTATGCTTTGAATGTTTGGCCTTATTCTCCTTCCTGCATGCTGGTGGGAAGCAGGACGTCACTTCAGAGAGGAGTGGAACCAGAGCCTCCATGGACCAAAAGATTTTATGAGTCCCCTGAATGCAGCCATGTCACTCAATGGATTAAAAAGGGGAAAATGAGAAGGGAATAATATAAAGTCCACCTCTGTTTGCTAACATCCTTTATTTCTTTTGTAAATAATGCTCTCAGCCAGTGTTTCCAAAAGGGGGAATCTGGAGGGAATCACCATCTCCACACGGACTCATGTAAGAAAGGAAGCAGCTGGTCCCTGGCATTATTGCTGTACTTCAGCTTGGAAACTTTGTTTGAAACACTGCACAAAACCACATTTCTCTGGGTTGTTTTCATTCTCCTTCATTTTGTTCAATTAAGTAATTAATACTTCAAGGAAAAAAAAATCCTCTGGGAGTTCATTTCAACTAGGACAGGGAGTGCCAGAGCATAAGTGGAGGTAAGGTTGAGGTGTTGTTGGACACAGGTTTATTCCTGTTCTTATTTTAGCTGAACCAGTTCACCCTCCCTGGTAAATAGGTGATAAGGCAGTGTGTTTATAGCAAGTATCCCGCGCGGCACAGCTGTACTATGGATTAGGTAATGTCACTGACTCACCGCAGAGTTATTGGGCCACCTTGTCCCTTCCCTTACCCGGGCAACAATCTTCACTGTGTACACACCGATGGGCTTTGAACGCACTAATTAAGCTTCACAGCTTTTCTGTGAGGTTAGGTGTAATTATAGGCATTTTCAAAATGTAGGAACTGAGAAACAAATCTTCCTCCCAGAGACATCAAGCTGTTTCCTGTGATTTTTTCTAGGGATGCTGAAAGCTCCTTTCAAAGAGCCAAACCCTCTCAGGTTCAAGCAGGACTTATCATTCAGTATCGCCACACCTAGGGACTTCCTGGCCAAAACTTCGATACTTACACTGGATATTGGGCACCTAGGTCCAAAACCAAAAATAAGTGAGGTTTTAGTAATCCTACTGTAAGCATGAGCTACACACCTAAAGGGCTCGTGGACCTCCTTAGGTGATTCTGTTCTCCATTCTGGTTTACTGCAAGTGATGTTTTAATGGATGTACTGACCTATCCAGATGGGCAAGTCCATGATGGCTTTTAGGGGAGCCAGCATGGGACTTTCTCTGCACAACTGCTAAAGCTACACAAGCATGGAGTACATGGCGAAGCACAGAGAAGAGGAGGGCTGGATGCCCACTTTCAGTGGACGTATCCCAGGTATCCAGTGCTTTTTTCCCAGCCCATGTTCTCAGCAGAGCCGAACACAGAGAAGCCTCTATCAGCCACAGATTTTTTTTTCCTTTGGTTCAGATTGAAGTGACTTACTTTTATATTATTTTACACCATCCATAGTCACAGCAGAAACCAATAGCTGCTCTTGTAGACTATCAACAATCACATAAAGCTGATGAATAAAGGAAACGGGAAAAACTCTATGGGTTGCTACCCAAATGGCCTTTTAGTACCCGCTCCAAATGCTCTCAGATGGAAGCTTCATAAACAATATCAAAACTCAGGCGAGTTTTTTACTCTAAATGCAATTTAATTGAAATCATGGGAGAAATGTGCTCACTGATTTCACTCTCACTGAGATTTGGAGTTGCAATAGGGGGACTAATTATTGTTCACTGAAGCCGGTGGAAAGAACTGTAATAACTTGAGCCCATGGTTTGACTTCTGGTGTCAGCACTGCTTTGGACTGGCTAAAGCACTTGCTGTTTACCCTGTCCCCATCAGCTGGTCACTCGTGCCTCTCTACAGCCTCCTGAGTTGCACCAGCCTGACTGTTTGTGTAACCATGCAGTAAACCTCCTTAGGAAATAACCCAGCAAAACGATACGTGTTCCCCAGTGTGGTTCACCACCTGGCTGCACAAACAGCTATGCCAGCCCAACAGAGAGGTGGCATGGGGTCCAGGACAAGCAGGGAGAAGCAGCTGCTCAATACTGCTCCCGAGAAGATGTCCACCTTGGAAGATGCTCCCAGGTCAGTCACACAAAGGGGCTGAGTTACATCAACAAGCACTGTGAAGAGCGTCTTTCCTCTAGTCATTTCACTTGCATTGGCTCTAGCATTTGGAGGCTTCCCAGAGTGACTGAGCTCACTAACCTGGCAGAAAACTAGGCTGGCTGAAAAAAAAAGAGACTAGTTTTCTACCGGGCTGTTAGATGGCTTAGCTGTCTTGTATGATCTCAACCTCAGTGATCAGATCCTTAATCCATGTTACTTATGCAAGGACACGTGGTTGTATCCACGGTTGTTTCTGCGGGTCTCCCCATGCTTGATGGATACAATCCACGTTTATAATGGAAATACCAGAGAGCAGAAGTCAAGAACATGGTGACTAATTATATTCCTTCAGCATTACTATACTGGTATTTTGTTTATTGAGCTCTTCCATTTCAGTTCAAGATTCAACACACAGACCCATTCCATGGACTTTTCCAGGGCTGCTGCCTTGTGGAGGACTTCTGCTGAGACAAGTTTGTATGTCCTTCACTTGTTAATCCAAAATTTACCCATCCCATGCAGCACTCCCAGCAGTTTCACTTTTTTATCATTCAAAAGCAGCATAGCCAGGGGTAGGTTTTTTTCCTGGTTTCTCCCTTGTGACTTTGAATGCCAAGTTTCAGCCTGAAAAAATATTTACAGCTGTGTTATATAAACTAATGAAAAACAGTGTTTAAAATGAAAGTGCTTGCATGACTTTATGGAGAACAGCAGTGGAAATAGCCATATGGTAATAAACAGGCTACCTGATATGGTTTATTGTTTAACTCCTTGCTTACTTTTAGAAACTTAGCCTTATGTTTTCAAATGCCTGAGTCCTCTGAAACACATGTATGTGTGGGGTTAGTCACCCAAACCTGAATCTTGCGAATATGTAGCCTTGGAATAGCTCAGCAAGTAAAGAGCCATCTCAAGCAGGGACTGCCTGTATTTCCATATGCTTCACAGCACAGAGCACACTATAAACAAAGACTCAGTTTCTAAGGTAAACAACAAGCAATTTTGGGTTTGAAAAAAGGGCAAGAAAATGTCTGGACATTAGCAGGTTTTCTTTCTTGCAGCTCTCCATCAGGAAAACAAAAGAGAGTGAGAGATTTTGTATTACTGCAGCGTTGCCTTTCTCATACGTAGCTGTGATAGTTTCCTAGCCTGTGTTTGTAATGGCATGATGAGATATTTATAACATGCTAGGAAAAACGTTTCCTTTTTAAAGCCCATCACAGTAGCATAATAACAAGCCTTGAAATCTCTTTTCTATATCCCAAAATCACTCAATGGAAATGATTTTTATATGCTGACTGTTGGTGTGCATATTAAAGCCATTTCTAAGGAAAAGCTGTAAAACATACATCCATACGCTGCGCTGTGCACACATGACTGCACAATCAGATTAGGCCACATGGCAGTAAAAATGCCCCTGCCCGGTCGAACAAGAGCTTCTGCAGTTGTTACCGCAACTGAAGCTGCTCTGGTGCCGGAGCAAGGGTGGGAACAGTGCGAGTGCAGATAAGCCTTTACGGTAAATCAGCTATAACATGGTTTGGCTGCAGGCCCAGGTAATAACTAACCAGTTTTATGTTAATTATGTGCTATCCTTTTTCATATAGCAATAGTTACAAGCCAGTACTAAGTATAAATGACTGCAGTGCATAGTTGGCTTTCATAAATTCTCTACCTTTTTGATGTACTGCATCACTTTCTAATTGACAGTTGTGAATAATTCTGTTTTTTTCCTTTTGCTCCGGCTTCTTTCTTGCAGTCTCTCATGAAGTAATATTTTAGAGTGTGTTTTTAAGAATAAACAGAGGCGCTCATACGTTTGGATATTTCATTCCATAGTTCCCATGCATGTTATATGGTAATTCACCCTTACGCAATGACTGCAAAACAGTCATTCTCTCCCAAGTGCTCCAGTGAATCTGCTCATAGTTAGAATATATTTCCATATCTGGAATGTAACCACCAAGAAGATGGTCAGCAAAACCACAGAGCCCCCCTCCATCCTCCTCCATCCATCCTGACCACAAGTCCCCAGTCCCAAAATCACAGTGCATTGCCCCACTAGGGAAGCCAACACAACTCTTTGTGGGAGTGATTGAGAAACTGGTCCAGTTTTGAAAAGTCAGCACATTTTTCCCCCAGGGTTACTTTTTTAAGCTGACATACCAACGGGGCAGCCTGCAGCAGCACTGGCAGGAGCAGAGACAAATGTCTCTGAGAAAGGAATACCTGTAATTAGTAGTGTCTTGTGTTTCCCTTAGTGGACCCATGGTCTGAGACCTGTCTCCATCACAAAAAGATCACAGTAGGAGCCCACTGGCTATATGAGGTGCCCTCACTCCCTAGACAATTCCAGCAAGAGACTCTGTGCCCCCTTCAAGGGGCCTAAGAAGTCCTTTACGGAAACTTACATGTGTAAACTTCTCTGAAGTGCTTGTGGAAGTGTTGTTCTAGGTCTTGCCAGCCTGGTCTCCACTGGTAAGAATTCTGATTCTCCATCTTGACTTGCCTAGTCCTTCAGGACTGGTGTACACTTTGAAGGGTCATCGGCATAGTTCTACATTACAGGCACCCCAGTGACCCCTGCACATGGGAAGACACCAAAAGATATCTTTGGCCAGAAGTACAGTATTGCTGGCATGACTTTTGGGTCACTGTAGGTTTTTGCAGATGAAGGTAAAATGCTTCTGAATCCCAAATATACACTCCTCCTAATATTTAATGTACACCTTGCACAAGTATAAATGGTTAACAAGAAACAAGACAGAAGAAAATTAGGCCCAAGGGAGATAAGCTGTAATAAGTCTGCAGCTTCCCATGGGAGGTAATTTGTGCAGCCATTAAATAAAGCAAACACTACTGGAATTTCACAAATAACATGGATTAATAACAGGAGGAACCATTCCCCATTATCTGTGTGGGACACACATTGCTTCATTGACATTGCTACAGCGCAGGGAGATTGAAAAAAATGGTGTTTTAATTAAAATGTAAATAATGGAAGGCAAAGGAGCTCCTAAGGTTCTTCTAGACTACTCCAGAAAGTGCTGCTCTTGATAACAATGGGCAGAGCTCATTGGGGAAAAATGAAAGGTGGACAAGTCAGAGGACATTAAGGATAAAAATTGAATGGAAAATGCTTTGATTCAGGCTAACAGCTTGGTTAATAGAATTCTGTGGTAATGAATATTAGCACACATGTGGGCCCACCTGGGCACTGAAGTGTTTGGGGTGTGGAGGGATTGTTGACAACTTTACTGCTATTACAATGTACCTGCTCCCTGCAAGCCTGTGTTCCCCATTAACAACAGGCACTGGTGTAGTATCAGATCGCCTGCAAAGCAGCAACAGAACAGGACTTTAGAGAAATTATTCTACAAATCAAACCCTAATGTTGGAGAAACATAGGGGCAGTGCTGAATGCTCCGAGTTCTCACAGGTTTCAATGACACAGCAGCTCTCAGGCTCTGAAAATGAGCCTTCCGGTGCATGAATGGCAGGAGCTGGCCACTGAGGCACCCCAATTGCTGTGTCCTGACCCCACTGGCCAAACTCTTGGACTCTAACATCAATGTACTGGCATCTTTCAGCAAACTGCATCACAAGAAGGAATAGAACAGAAAATCGAGCACGTGTCAGGCTGTGGAAAGGGCACTGCCGAGAGCTAGAACTTGCATTACCATACAAATTAAATAATGACTTTGTAAGAAAAATAGGAAGAGTGTTTGGAAAGAGCCCAACTCTTGCAACCTTCATTTTTCTGAATGTGTTTATTTGTTTTATTCTGTTTACAGCCTCTGTTTTTTGAGTGTGTCCGATTATGTTTCACCTTGGAGCTTCCCAGCTTACGAATGCTGGAGTCAGGTGCTGGCTGCCACCCAGCTGGCCTCTGCCCTAGTTGCTCTCCGTAATGTAGTGAGGGCTGTAGTATCATTCCTTTTCAGGGCTAAAGCACGCCACTGACTTTTGATCATTAAAGGAAATGAACTCGAAATTACATTAAAATAAGTAAATAAGACTTGTGTACAAGGGCATTGAGATTACAAAGCAGGCAGTCTCAAAGGTTGGAAGATGCAGCGTGCAGTGACGCTGATTCAGTAGAGTTCTTTGGCAGGAGTATAAATGATGGCAAGAGGTGTGAGGCAGTGAAGAATAAAATCCTGAGTATTCAGCTTTCAAGGAAATTTGCAAAAGCCACTGTCTCAACAGCCAAGATTTACATGCATCTTCTGAGAAAGAATTACTTTTCTATGGGAAAGTAATCGTTCCCTGCACTGCTGAGCTAATGATGTGTAAAATAACTCTGACAAGCCCAAGTCCCACGGTGGCACTAGTCAACAGCGGAGAGAAAAGGGAATCCAAACAAACTACTGGTGACCAGAAAACAACTCAAAGCAGATTGCTAACAATAAATCTTATCATGACATTAAAGCTGGGCTCATCTTACAAAGAGCAAAGAGTATAGAGAGAATTGCTAAGGGCAGATGGCAGTGCCTTTCCCGGTGATATAAACACAGATGAATGTGTATCATTTCTGAGTACTGTATATGGCCCTGCCTAACTGAACAGCATAAATAACTGGAAAGAACATTAACACATTTCTAGGGATTGAGTTTTAATTGTTCTGTGGTTTTCAACCATTGGTTCTGTCTAATTCTATTTAACGTGGCTATAGCTTCAAATATTCCACATTATGGAAATTATGAAGTTCAGCTGGAAGTGTTTTACCTGCCAATATCTGAATTTCATGTCAGTGGTTATCCTGCAGTAGCTGGTGGCAAAAGAAACCTACTGCAGCATAACAGGAGGTTACATCCTTTACACAGTTATATTTAATCTCTTCTGATGCTTATCTGAGTTGTAGCTGAGTACAAGGAAATACAGATTCTGCATTCAAATCTTTGGAAGTATGAATAGTAATGGCAAAGATATAAGAACAATGCATAATTCATTCATCTGCCTGTCCAAGGAACCCAGGAGTTTTTCATATTTTACATGTAGATCATCATTTGTTCAAATATTTTCCACAAATGTTGTTGTGTGGAAAATCCATGAAAATCAGGAAATCTGCCTCATTATGAGAAGTACTGGAAGAACTGTGAGCTGAACATATGACCACATACATAAAATAAACTACAGTGTATATTCTTTCTCTCACAGAAATTGCTTACAATTACTTTTGTGTTATGTGTAGCAACAGGATCAAAAAAAAATTCAGATAGTAGAGTGACTTGCCAAAAAAGTATGTCCATACTATTACACATGAATAAAACTTTCATTTTTTTATACTATTTATGGGTACATTTGTTTGTAAATGTTTTAAAAATGTTCTTTACCACTTCTTGAGATTTACTTACACCATTTCGTAGTTCTTCTGTAGAACAAAGCTGACATCTCCAGATGGCAGATATAAACATCAAAAGATGGACTGCCACTCAAAGACACGTGGGAAACATTTGCCAAAGCTAAATACAGTCATAGAAGAATTTCAATAGTAGAGTAAGAGTTCTTCTGAATATGCCATTAATAGTGGTGCAATAGATCTAGCTGACACGTTGGAGGTGGTGAGCTGCACTCAAATATTTTGCTACCCACAAAATGGCACTTATTTTGGGATTGTTGCATACTCAGGAAATCATACAGTAAATCAAAGTTACGAGTACACAAACTGTGATATAAAATGCAGCACACATTAAATGACATACAAGAAACATGCACATGTGCATGGCTAGGCAAGTGTGTATGGGATTCAACCTTTTTGCTGAATAAATATTTGAGAGCTTTACAGCATCTCCTTTTATATAATCAGATAACTGCAACTACAAATTCAACTTGAGGTCTGACATTTTTACATTACAATGGCTTCTTTGTTGCTCCAAACAGCAATATATATACAACAAATATGTTCAGAAAGAAAATGCTTTCCATCATACTCGTGTTTGCCTTATCAGAATGAGAAACTATGTACATGAAGTTCTTAATAATTTTTTTACTAGCAGTATTAGTCTCCTTTAGATATTGGTAGGGGTGGGAGGGGATCTGCCAAAATCCATTACACATTTTGTCTCGGCTGTAGTAAGAGAAGGCGTTCTTTGTGAGCTGGGCAATTCAAACATCTAAGGATGGGAGAAAGAGTTCGTCTGAAAGAGTGAATAATTAGTTTGAACTCTGCCACACTTTCCAAGCAGAAACTGTCTTATAAATAAAATATTTTATGAAGTTTTCTCAGCAGGATAGTTCCAAAAAGCTCACTCATCCCTTGCACCAGCCTCAACAGAGATAACTGTGGTGACTGGTCCCTGCCTCAGACACTAGTTCTGCAAGCCATATGGTTGCATCAGAATCACACCTTTGTTGGAGGCTTGTCTGCACACAAACTCCCAGTGAAACACTGCGCTTGCCTGTGAAGCCCACACCTTCAGGCACTTCAGCCCAAGTCTAAATATAGTCACTCTTAATGTTTTTTTTTTTTCCCCCAACATAAACTATGCTTTATTGTCATCATGGAAGAAATTGGATTTTTGTCTACTCCTAAATCATGATTAAAGCAATGGATTTTGAAAGGCTGTAACATGAGCTAATGAGTCTATACTGAGCAGATCTACCTGGCTCCATTCTACAAAGGAAATCTGTGGCAGCAGTAAGCCCTAGTAACTGTAATGCAATTGTGTTAGGGTCTTCTCTGCAATGCCTGTCCAAGCTGCAAGACTGAATGATGTACCACCACAGTGTCACACACAAGCCCACAATGCTATGCCATAATAGCTATGTGTTAATTTGTTCCCCCAGCAGAACATTTGCTGTGGAGACAACTGAATCCACTACTGTGGCATCCACACAGATCATTTTCTTTAATTACTAAGCTCAGAAGAATTGCAGGTGTTGATGAGTTCAAGGAACATGATCCACTGAGATCCCTCCAACTGTAGTTTCACAAGAGACCGGCTCCAGCAACCACATTGGTTAAAGAAGTTCCTGCCCAATGACCTCCAGCTACTCACTGCTGGTCTTACACCACAGCTCATCACACCTGCTGTTGCATGAGAAGCTATGTACCTTGAGCGACACAGCCCAATATATAGTCTAGCCCTGTAGAGGATGATTGCACAGGACCATCTGAGGAGACTGTGAACTTGCCCATGTGAACAAATGTGAGGCACAAGGGCAGGAGCAATCAGCTAGGCATGGAGCAGGGCAGGCACTTCTTAAAGATCTTCACTGCCAAAGTCAGTGTCTTGGGGAAACTCCACTGGCAGGTTTATGATTCAGTTAAGCCAAACGTACAGCTTAAAGGAGAAGTCCCACTCCCCCTTCTGCCTGCCAGCCACTCTTTCTGCAAGCTCTTTCTCCGGGATGTACATCAAACCATAAATAATCCAGTGCAGACTGCTAAACTGATATAAATCTCATTGCTTTTTTGCAGGCTTAGTTTTCTGCTGGCTGAGCCCTCTGATCTGACTGGCTGTGGCTCCAAAAAGCATCAGGACCAGCATAAGGGATGTGTTAGAAACACAGAGAGAGGTGCAGGTGGGGAAGGGCTTTCAAAGGCAATTTACCATTAGGCTGGCTTAGCCAGGTGTGGTGGTTTAGCCCCTGCCGGGGTCTGAGACCACGCGGCCGCTGCCCCTCCCCCACAAAGGGAGTGAAGTACAAAGCCCCAAGACTGAAATAAGGAAGGGTTTAATACAACAGTGCAATAGCAACACAACCAACAACAACAATAACAGTAATAGTGATAGCAATGAACAGAGCAAAATAGCTACCAAATACAGCAGTTTGAAGCACGATGTACAAAACCACGAGTGCACCGCGCTCCCGCGCCAGGAAAATGTGACCTGCCTGGATGTGACATCCGCATGGTATCTGAATATCCCGGCTAGAGCTCCCCCCCACTGCTGGGGAAACTTAACCCTATCCTGGTTAAACCAGGACACCAGGTTAGGCCATTATCAAACAGTGGTTTGGAGGTGCCAGCCAGACTACCCACAAGTTACACAAGTCACCTTACAACACCCCCACGAAAGCTGGGGTACCTCAGCACAGGAAATATTCATGTGGTCACTCCCTTCTGCTCGTCAGTGTTAAGGGGTTTCTTATTGAGCAATGCAACCGTCTTCCTCTTTTGGTATCTTAGAAGAATTTTCTTTCGGGATTTTGGGACTGCACAGCTCTTTCAGAATGATTTTATGAAGGAAGAGCAATTTAGACTCACATTCGCTTCAAGAAATTTCTTCAGTTTAATATCCTACCTACTTCAGTTGCAGAGGCATCAATGAGAACAGCATGGAGAGTTCAGCAGCTGAATGATGACAGCAGTGATAATAAGAGTGCATATGGGAATCCCAGGAAAACCTTAATCATCATCATTAACATTTTATTTTCTGCAGTGCAGTCCCTGCTCCGATGTACCACAGTTTGCTGTAGCAGACTATACAATGCCCAGTGCTGATAAAAATCTGCATAAATATGAAGAGTAGGAAAGCTGTGAGGAAGAAAGTAATCACAAAGCTGGAACTGCCACAGGAGTTTTTCCTTTTGATATTTTAAAATTATTTTTGTTCTGTTGTGTGGGTATGTTTCAGGTCAGGTATGATTTTAACGTAGAAGCATATAGAGAGATCATGTGTAGATTCCCTGGTTCCTAGCTTTGTTGCTCATTTATAAGTTTGTGTCTTCACCAACCATGTTGCAACTCCTGGTTTTAGCACTGCTTTACCCAATTTACTATCATCTTATTCAACTGAACGTTAAATGAAAGTAGTAAAACCCACCAGGCTGCAACAGCAACAAATTTTGTCAAATGTTGTGGATAGTTTTCCTCTTGCAGCTTGACATTCAGTAAGAAACACAAACTTAAAGTAGGGACTATTTTAAAATGGATCGTGTATGTAAATTTGTGAAAAGAACAAAGAAGGGAACTTCTGAAATATATGAACTCATAATGCTGATGGTACATAACTTGAGTGATGACTTCCTAGATGAAGATGGTGACCTAATGTGTATTTCATAGGAAAGTTATAATAAAAGTTAATAATATTAAGTGCTTTATAAAATGGTTCATTAACTGAAAAGGGGTGTTTCTTCCTTGGACAAATTGCCTTAGAAATGTTGGCCTTTGGGGTTCTGTCTTCATCGCTAAAATAGAATTGTGCCAGCAGATCTACTTTATACAGTTTTAAATCAATTTTGCAATCAAGGTTTCTGTTTATAAGCTCTTTGGGCTTAATTCCACTGCAAAGCTAACCCGAGTTATAACTTATTCCAGCTATAACTGTAATCCTTTCTACATAAAAAACATGAAGTTTGGGCCTGTGGTTGCTTTTGATTTGAGGCAGTGAGTTTAACAGGAAGATATAGGCTGATATTAAAGCATCTATCTTGTCAGTTACTCTGTATTGTGAGCCCAATTAATAGCACAGCCAGCTTGTGGTACTGCTAAGAACCATTAAGGTTGGCAGAAATCTCAGTCCATGGTTTTATGGTGTGAAGTTTTTATGAGTAAAACCCACTTTCAGTGTTCCTGTCCCATCATCCTTCCTCAGTCCTGCCCTCCTCTGCCCCAGCATTGCTCATTTCTGCTGATCCAGCATTTTTAGAGTCCTGAAAAAGATATATTTTTAAAGAACAGCTCACTGGCTCCCAGTGTGGCTTAACACAGCTCTGCTAGCACAACGGTGAGGGCTCCAACATAGGCATAGCAGCGGACATGCAGTGTCAGAAACCTTAAAGCAGTATCATTACTAAACATTTTGCATTGTGAAGCTGTGGCTACTGCAGCAGGCACAAGCAAAGGTATAAAGACATGCTCCTAGGGGCGGAGGCTGCAAGTGTCCCTTTATATACTGTGGGAGAGAGCAATTCGGCATCGGCCTGTCAGCTCTGTGCAGCCCCTGAGAAGCAGCTAGGCTTTGATGAGAAACAGGCCTTGGGAGAAAGATAAGAAACTGCCGAGTTGTGCCAAGGTGGCAGGGAAAAACAACGGACAGCTGCAACACTGAGCTGTGGAAAAGTACTGAACTGTGAGAAGTTACCGCCGCGTGAACAGCGTGTGAACAAGAAGGTGATTGGTCTGCACAGTGTGTGTTAGAGTGGTCTTATGCTGATAGGAGAAAAGGTTGATAACTGTCTAATTGCTGATTTGCTAATTATGAAGTAAGAGCTTTAGCCATAGTATAAGTATGTAATATTGTAATAATAAAGGGTCTTTCCTTCTGCACTTCAATGGAGAGTCCGTGCCTCAATTGCCACAATATACTAGCAAGGGTCTTGAAGCAGCTACTGCAAGAGCACATAGATCACTTGTAAATCCTGACAAAATGCAGTCAGTGCTCAGAGAGTATTGGGGAGGGCTAGTTGTAATTTTCCTGACAAAAAAGCACTTGAATCCCCATGATTCATCCCTCTGAAATACAGTCATGTCTTCTGGCAGAAAGGATGTAGCGTGAGAATCAAAATATCCGGTAGTAATGATCGTTGTGTTGTAGCAGTCACTGCTGGGAAGAGGAAACACAAAGCAAGGCAGGAAAGTTATTGCTATTTGGCTTTAAAGTATTGAAAATGTTTCTTCACAATCAGCAGGAATTTTGTTTTGCTGCTCTTAATTTAAATCATAGAATCACAGAATCATTCAGGTTGGAAAAGACCCTTGGGATCATCAAGTCCAACCATCAGCCCTACTCTACAAAGTTCTCCCCTACACCATATCCCCCAGCATCTCATCTAAACGACCCTTAAACACATCCAAGGATGGTGACTTCACCACCTCCCTGGGCAGCCTATTCCACTGTCTGACCACTCTTTCTGTGAAAATTTTTTTCCTAATGTCCAGTCTGAACCTCCCCTGTTGGAGTTTAAAGCCATTCCCCCTTGTTCTGTCACTAATCACCTGTGAGAAGAGACCAGCACCAACCTCTCTACAATGTCCTTTCAGGTAGCTGTAGAGAGTGATGAGGTCTCCCCTCAGCCTTCTCTTCCTCAAACTGAACAGTCCCAGCTCCTTCAATCGCTCCTCATAGGATTTATTCTCCAGGCCCTTCACCAGCTTCGT
This sequence comes from Strix uralensis, assembly GCF_047716275.1. Taxonomy (NCBI): domain Eukaryota; kingdom Metazoa; phylum Chordata; class Aves; order Strigiformes; family Strigidae; genus Strix; species Strix uralensis. The sequence goes on along the minus strand of NC_133972.1, from coordinate 148,873,559 downwards.
TGCCCTCCTCTGCACTCGCTCCAGCACCTCGATATCTCTCTCATATTGAGGTGCCCAAAACTGGACACAATACTCCAGGTGTGGCCTCACCAGTGCAGAGTACAGGGGGACTATCACCTCCCTACTTCTGCTGGTCACACTATTTCTAATACAAGCCAGGATGCCGTTGGCTTTCTTGGCCACCCGGGCACACTGCTGGCTCATGTTCAGCTGCTTGTCAATTAGAACCCCCAGATCCTTTTTTTCCACACAGCTCTCCAGCCACACCTCCCCAAGCCTGTAGCGATGCATGGGGTTGTTGTGGCCCAAGTGCAGGACCTGGCACTTGGCCTTGTTGAAGCTCAGCCCGTTAACGTTGGCACACCAATCCAACCTCCAAGTCTCCCTGTAGAGCCTCCCTATCTTTCTGCAGATCGACACTCCCGCTTAACTTGATGTCATCTGCGAACTTACTGATGATACACTCTATGTCCTTATCAAGATCATCAATAAAGATGTTGAACAGAAATGGTCCCAACACCAAGCCCTGAGGAACACCACTTGTGACCGGCCGCCAGCTGGATTTAACTCCATTGACCACCACTCTCTGGGACCGTCCAGCCAGCCAGTGCTTGACCCAGCAGACCGTTCGCTGATCCAGGCCATGGGCAGCCAGTTTTTCTATGAGAATTCTATGGGGAACTGTGTCAAATGCTTCTCGAAAATCCAGGTAGACAATATCCACAGCTTTTCCCTCGTCCAATAGTGGGGTCGTCTTATCATAGAAGGAGATCAGGTTTGTCAGACAGGACCTGCCTTTCATAAACCCATGCTGACTGGGCCTGATCCCCTGGTTGTCCATTATATGACTTTTAATGGCACTCGAGATGACCTGCTCCATGACCTTCCCTGGCACCGAGGTCAGACTGACAGGTCTATAGTTTCCTGGATCATCCTTTATGCCTTTCTTGTAGATGGATGTCACATTTGCCACCCTCCAGTCTAATGGGACCTCCCCAATTAGCCATGATTTCAGGTAAATCATGGAAAGCAGCTTGGTGAGCACATCTGCCAACTCTTTCAGTAATGATGCTATTGAGAGGGAAGATCCAAAATGCTGAATGTCTTCTAAGAGAAAAGAGCATATTTATCAATAGCAACAGTAACAGACCAATAAGAACAAGCTGGATCATGCAAAAGGCAGTGGGTCCCGTAGGACTTTACCTGTAAACCTTCATCCCCCAGGTCTCCATTCAACCCAAGCACAATGCTCTGATCCTGAGTGGGAAGGCAATGCTCACACTGGGATGGGTGCAAGAGCTCCTCCCATCCACTTCCCCACTGCCCGCTCTTCCCACTTCAGGGGCAACTCAGCCTGCTCCTCTGCAGCTACAGAACTGCCACAAATCCAAGTCTTTCTATAAAGAAAAATTAAAATTTAGCTTAACTATGGGTTTCTGAGTCTACTCAAAACCAAAAGAGAAGCATACCAAAGGTGGAAAAGCAGACGAATACCCGTTGAGAACTACAAGGGCATTGCCAGGGTGTGCAGAGATGCAGTGGGAAAAGAAAAAGCTCAGCTTGAAGTGAAATTGGCCAGAGATGTCAAAAACTACAAGAAACAGTTCTGCAGGTACGTAAACAACAACCAGAAAGAGAAGGAAAATGTTGGCCTGCTGTTAAACAGGAGAGGTAAATTAGTCACCAACAATGCTGAAAAGGCAGAGATTCTCAACACTTTCTTCAGCTCTGTCTTTACCAGCACTGTTGGGCACCAGGCCTTGGGAACAAAATCCAGGCTGATGCAAACACAGACCCACTGTCAGAGATGGAAGAGTTGGTGTGTGAACTATTACAGGAGCTCAACCCCTACAAATCAATGGGCCATGATGTTATCCACCCAAGGCTGTCAAGAAAGCTGGCTGATGTCATTGTGAGGCCACTCCCCATAATCTTTGAGAAGTCATGGAGATTGGGGATGTCCCAGAAGACTAGAAGAAGGCTAATGTCACCCCCATCTACAAGAAGGGGACCATTCAGTCTTCGGGAAAGTTATGGAAGGAATCCTCCTGGGAGCTATAACAAGTCAAATGAAGCACGTTGATTGGGAAAAGCCAGCACGGATTCATCAAGGGCAAATTGTGCATGACTGACCTGATTGCCTTCTATGACAAAGTAACCTGCTCAGTTGATGAGGGGTGAGCAGTGGACATTGTGTCTCTGGATTTCTCCAAGGCTTTTGATACAGTTCCCCACAGCCTCCTCCTAGAGAAACTGATGCGTTACAGTCTAGACAAGAGGTCTGTGTGGTGGGTGGGGAACAGGCTGACAGGTCTCTCCCAGAGGGTGGTGGGAAATAGCTCCTGTTCAAACTGTCAACCTGTCACAAGTGGGGTCCCCCAGGGATCGATATTGGGCCCAACGCTGCTTAATATCAACATAAGCGATCTGTATGATGGGATCTATTGTACCCTGATGAAGTTTGCTGATGATACCAAACTGAGCAGGGAAGTGGACACTTTGGAAGGGAGAGCCACCCTGCAGGAAGACCTGGATAGGCTGGAAGAGTGGGCTAATGAGAACTTTATGAAGTTCAACAAGGACAAGTGTCAGGTCTTGCACCCGGGAAAACATAATCCAGGAGTGCAGCACAGGCTGGGATCTACCCGGCTGGGGAGCAGCTCTGTGGAAAGGGATCTGGGGGTCCTGGTGGACAACATACTCCATAGGAGTGAACAGTGTGCTGCAGCGGCAACAAAAGCCAATGGGATGCTGGGTTGCATCAACAAGGGCATCACCAGCAGAGACAAGAGAAGTCATTATCCCACTCTACTCAGCGCTTGTCAGGCCACACCTGGAATACTGTGTTCAGTTTTGGTCCCTGCTGTGCAAAAAAGATGTGAACAAGCTGGAGAGGGTCCAGAGGAGGGTCACAAAGACGATCAAAGGACTGGGAAGCCTGCCATATGGGGAAAGGCTGCAAGAACTGGATTTGTTCAGCCTTGAGAAAAGAAGGCTTAGGGGAGACATTATCACCCTGTTCCAGTATTTAAAGGATGGCTACAATAGAAGATGGAGAGTCCCTTTTTACAAGGAGTCATATGGAAAAGACAAAGGGTAATGGGTTCAAATTTCTCCTGGGTAGATTCTGATTGGACACAAGAGGACAATTTTTCACAGTGAGAACAATCAGCCACTGGAATAATCTCCCCAGAGAAGTGGTGGATTCTCCAACATAGGACACTTTTAAGATTCATCTGGACAGGGTGCTGGGCCATCTTGTCTAGACCGTGCTTTTGCCAAGAAAGGTTGGACGAGATGATCCTTGAGGTCCCTCCCAACCTGGTATTCTATAATTCTGTGATTCTGTAATTCTATGATTTAAAACCATGGCCTGTTTACATGGGTGCCCTTGGCTGTGAACTGTGGCGGTTCAGCAGGACCCTGAAGAGACAAAAAGTGAATGAGACAGGAACCTCTCCATGTCTCTTACTGCAAGCCAGATATATTTTTTTAGCCAAGTCTTGAGAGCCCTGCATCAGAAGGAGGTAAGTGACATGACCTGCAATAGTTACTCTGAATTATGCATGTATAATAGCACCCAAGGATCTCATGAAATCTATTATGTGGGGCATTGTATGCTGAAGGGTTTTCAACCTAAAGGGCTGCTTTTCATTATCCACTGAGGGTGAATTTAGCTCTAAACAAAATATACAGGAAAACACGGTTGCTAATGTGATGGAAATTATTACTGTGTGGTAATTTATGGATCTTGTTTGTTGACTTTGCTATTGGGAAATTCACTGTCTAAATATATTAGCTTGATTTAATAGGAGAAAATCAGACTGACCTAATAGGTGGCTGGAAGATGAAATAAGCAGACAAGTAAGAAAAAAAAGGTTTGAAATAAGCCACTTCGTCACAAATGCATGTGGATTTTTAAAAGTTAATGGGAAAAAAACCCCAAAACACAAAAAAAGGATTGCAAGCAGATCAAAAGGACTATATTAGGTAAAAAGGGGGGTGGTGCTGTGGAATCAGGCTGTCACATGCATAATTTTTTTAGAGAGAAGGGAAGGTGTTTCAAGGAGCTAGACTTACCTGTCTTGATCTGAGGGGATAATAAGACTTTAGAAAAATGGATATGAAGTTTGCTGGTTTTAAAATCTTTTGCTAATCACAGACTCTCACAGAGAAAAATGGCAGAGATCAAATTTCATACTGAGTACCACGAATGAACATCATAGTGCTGTGCAGGATTAGAATAAGCAGGAAAACTGAGGAATTCATGATGAAATGAGTAATACCACAAAAGAAAGGAAAAAAATAGATGCGCTGTGGACAGGGAGCAGAAAGAAGGAAATGAAACCATACCTATAACCACAGCAGCTGCCCCAAAGATGTTTCTCACCTGAAGGTTGATCATGCTTCTCTGAGGAGCAAGTCTGGGCCCTAAATTACGCAAACACCACAGTTCTGATTCAAAACAAGAAGAAGGGGTTACCAGATCTCAGGTGGTGCCTGGCTTTTTTTTTTTATTTTTAAGTAACAATCATCTTTTTCTAATGGCTTAATGTCAAAAGTATGCTTGAAGGAGGGATTTCAACAAAGAATGCTGTCAGTTGTGCCCAGGTTCCATTGATTCAGTGAAACTGGCTCTGGTCCTTGTGGGACAAGTGTTCCCTTAATTTTAGACAAGTCTACTTCAAACACAATTAGACAAGAGGCTTTTTTTTTTCTTTTTTGGCCTACATGCTGAGTGAGACACATTACTTGTAATCATTATATACTAGTTTATTGATTGTGGCTTTTCAGTATTCACTGTAGATAGGCTTGTTTTAACAGAACTGTCAAGAGATGTGTCTAGTTAATAAACAATTACTGATGGAAGGTATAACAGCAAGCACAGGGAATTTGTCAGGACATACACAAATGAGCAGGGAATTTTGACAAAAGGTGAATGGGATTTTCTTTTGAATCTCTGGTATTTTTCAAGAGATGTCACAAAAGTCTGTCTCATGGGATTTGGGGGGCATTTCCATATTTCATTTTCATCTCTGATTCCTATATTTTAATATTTGAAAAGATCAGACAAATGGAAATTATTCATAGGAATTGCATATATGGAAAATCTGTAAAAGCCCACACGACAGATTGCACTGGACCATTGCTTACAATGTAATGCTACCATTAAAATGTATTCCAGTTATTAGGAAAGCGGGAAGTGAGTCAATTATTTGAATAAACAAACAAAGACCTGGTTGCCCCGTAGTTTAGTGCATCCCTGAGACGTCTTCAGGCTCCTTTCCCACGCCTGCTGTCTCATTCCTAAACTAGCAGAGGCTGTTGTGCAAGGCAACCTGACAACTCCTAATAAACAGGTAGCTTAATGCACTCTTCTGAAGCAATCCCTGCACACCGGGCACCTTTGCACATTTGGAGTAGGCACAGAGAACTGGCAGCATCTTGTGTGTGTCAGAGGAGGGAGAAGAGGTTTTGCAGCTTAGGGAAAGGGAAGGATTGGCCTATCAGGCCAAAGGAAGGTTCCTGTGGTGCCTCCAAAGGGGACACGTGTCCTGATTGCATGGATAAGCTGGGATACAGCAGTTTGGTGTGTCAGACAGGAGAACAAGTTCAGAAGGTAGAAGAAGGTGCCAGTTTTAGCTTTTCCCTTAAAGACTGCTTTTTTGTGTGTCTAAAAGATGTAAGAAAAAGTGATAACTTCAGCAAAAAGAACTAACTCGGCCTCACAACTGATGATGTAGTTCCCAGCCTTGCTAGGAAGCAGTATCCCTGTATGCTAATTCTTAGGTAATTGACTGGAGATAAACAGAAACAATAGATGAAAGGAACAAATCCCATACATCTGAATTCAGGCTCATGTGTTGGGATGAAATACGCATATTTGAATTTCTTAAGAATGAAAGCCTGTATTTTCAAAAGAAACTAATCTTTCCCATTTCCATTAAGGTCTCAGACTGGGCATCCAAAACCACGTCAAACTGTTAGCCGACAGGTTTATGTTTACCCTGGGAGTCAGGGTAAGACTCACAACATTTCTGCTTATTAATTCCCCTGTTTTAATGTGTTTGGCTTTTGCAAGTTATGACACAGTAAATACATTTGTGTCACTTAGCAACCTCAGCTGTTTCTAAAGGAATGTCTTTTGTTCTTGGAAATCTATTATAAATGCAGCTTACAAAATGATTATTGGGGAATCTAAACTTGTCTTATTTGGACGGTGTTCTGGCCTCTCCCCATTGTGCATTTAAAGTGTGCACAGGATATTAATTTACTTTGCACAAGCATCCTTCATTGACACTATTGTTATGAAGGGAAGCTCTGCATATTTAATATATATGACAGAAGTTTCTGTTGAAAATAAAAGACGTGAGAAATGCCTGGAGAAAGAAAGGACTAGAAAAGACCTCCTACTCACTGGGTTCACCCAGTTCAAAGCCCTCTTACTGTTTTATAAACAACACTATAAATACTTTACCATTGCAATGCAACAGTACATAGTGTCTGCCACGAATTTATCAACCTGATTTATTTCTATACACAATGCCAAAGTCTGAGATCACAGATCACACAGCTCCGGCATAGAGGTTTGAAATGTAAACATCTGCACAAATTAAATATTATTTCTCATTTCACATTGATTGGATTACTGGGATTCCGTCACAAGTTAGAACATGTGCATGATTCTGAACATGCATGTAGTGGAAGGACTGAGATTACACTGGACAGCGGACTTCAAAGGATTTAAGGGTTTTCTTTCTTTGTCCTTAATAGGTTTAAAGGTCAGAACTCACATCCAGTTGTCTGCCTTGTGAGGAACAAAACAAAAGGTAAGATACATAAATTGATTTTTATATTTGGAAAATAAAGTGTATCCTTAGGAAAGGCTATAAAATTATGTCCAAATTTTATAGATGGCCACATAATTAATACAATTAGTACTTGTTTATGAAACTCAGACTTTGTCCTATGCTAGGGATATCTGAAAGTCAAGTATTACTAACAATATCTTGAAGACTGTTTTCTAAAAATGTGAACAGATAAAATGAGAGTGCAAAAGAACAATAATAATCAGAGAATCATAGAATGGTTTGGGTTGGAAGGGACCTTAAAGATCATCTAGTTCCAACCCCCCTGCCATGGGCAGGGACACCTTCCACTAGACCAGGTTGCTCAAAGCCCCGTTCAGCCTGGCCTTGAACACTGCCAGGGAGGGAGCAGCCACAGCTTCTCTGGGCAACCTGTTCCAGTGTCTCACCACCCTCACAGGAAAGAATTTCTTCCTTATATCTAATCTAAATCCACCTTCTTTCAGTTTAAAAGCTACACTCCCTGATAAACAGTCCTTCCCCATCTTTCCTGTAAGCCCCCTTTAAGTACTGGAAGGCCACTAGAAGGTCTCCCTGGAGCCTTCTCTTCTCCAGGCTGAACAACCCCAACTCTCTCAGCCTGTCCTCACAGGGGAGGTGCTCCAGCCCACTGATCATCTTTGTGGCCTCCTCTGGACCATGTCCTCCAACAGGTCCATGTCCTTCTTATGTTGAGGGCCGCAGAGCTGGACACAGTACTCCAGGTGGGGTCTCACGAGAGCAGAGCAGAGGGGAGAATCACTTCCCTTGACCTGCTGGCCACACTTCTCTTGATGCAGCTCAGGATATGGTTGGCTTTCTGGGCTGCAAGTGCACATTGCTGGCTCATAGTCAGTTTTCCATCCACTAATACCCCCAAGTCCTTCTCTGCAGGGCTGATCTCAACCCACTCATCACCCAGCCTGTATTTGTGCATGGGATTGCCTTGACCCATGTGCAGGACCTTGCACTTGGCCTTGTTGAACTCCATGAGTTTTGCACAGGCCCACCTCTCCAGCCTGTCAAGGTCCCTCTGGATGGCACATCCCTCCAGCATGTCATCAGCTTGGTGTTGTCAGCAAACTTGCTGAGGGTGCACTCAATCCCACTGTCTATGTCGCCAAGAAAGATGTTAAACAGTGCCGGCCCCAACAGTGACTCCTGAGGAAGGCCAGTCATCACTGCTCTCCACTTGGACATCGAGCCATTGACTGCAATTCTTTGAGTGCAACCATCCAGCCAATTCCTTATCCACTGAGTGGTCCATCCATCAAATCCATGTGTCTCCAATATAGAGACAAGGATGTTGTGTGGGATGGTGTCAAATGCTTTGCACAAGTCCAGGTAGATGACATTGGTTGCTCTTCCCTTATCCACCAAAGCTGTAACCCCGTTGTAGAAGGCCACCAAATGTGTCAGGCACAATTTGCCCTTAGTGAAGCCATGTTGGCTGTCACCAATCTCCTCCTTATTTTCCATGTGCCCTAGCATAGTTTCCAGGACAATCGGCTCCATGATCTTGCTGGGCACAGAGGTGAGACTGACTGGCCTGTAGTTCCCCAGGTCTTCATTGAGTACCTCAGCCTTCTCCATATCCTGGGTAACCAGGTCTCCCATATTTATAAAGGAACCCATTATTGTTTACAATTGTAACATCTTTGTAATAGAATGACTTAGACAACAATTTGCAGTGGGAATTTTAGCAGAACAGAAACAGACAATACAGAGAAATATATCAGGAAAAAAAAATCATGGCAATGCTCATTATCAAACTACTGCTCAGAAAAATGATGTCGATGATCAGAAAAATCTTGTCAGCAGTTTTGAAAGTATTTTCATCCTTTTATTATTAAAAGAACTGCCTCTATCTTTAGTGTTTTGGGTTTGGGGGTTTTTTGTAACTGAAATTATTGTGGTAAACTGCTAAAGTAAAAGAATTGCCTCTGTGCACTCAGCTGGTAACTCAGTGGGGGTAACTCATCACCAGCAGTAGAAGACAAAGTATGATAACCAGGCTGTGATTCTCCCAGTCTAAATGAGAATACTTTTCTATAGTTAACTCAGGACTTGGCCAAATGACCTGATGGCTACAAGTGAAGAAGCCCCAGCTTCTTCAGGGTTGACGTGGCAGCCAACCCCGTCATTTATGTTCACAAACTGCATCAGGGCACCTCTATGTACAACAGCCACTTTATTGCAAAACCCACTGTTGAAGCTGTTCTCATTTCTACAGAGAGGCACTAGCAAACAGCTAACACTTCATAAACCGCTGTAGTGATTTCTGCCAGGAACGTGAGATGGTGGCTGCAGACAGTTTAGACCTGTTCCTGGCATGGATTGGGGTTTGATGCCAGAAAGGTCTTTGGGTGCTGACATGGTGCGATCCACTCCACAGATGTGAGTACGATGTAAATTCATATTGAGCCCATTTTGGCATAGTTTTCCCACATAAACAAATCTTCCAGGAGGAACTTCAGATCTGATATAGGATATACTGTCTTCTCCAGCGTTTCAGCTTTTGTCTTGTGTTTCACTCTTACTGTGAAGAGAGCAGTTAGAATACCAATGGCTGAGGTTCTCTATTCCTCTAAGAGAACATAACCTTCTCCTGATAACTCCTTAAGATACGCAAATCTACTACACTCTGTTGAGGTGGTAAAACTATTAACTCTGATTAGTAGCACTGGATGTGAATATTTTCAGTGGGTTTACTCCTAAAATCCTCAGCAGATACTTACTCCGTCAATTGTCGATCAGCCATCACTGAAGTTTTGCATCAAAAAAGATCCGAGGACATCAAGATTCTGTTAATGACTGCACTCTGAGCTCCCTATCTGTGGCACTGATCTGCTCTATCCTGCAAACTTTTCCCAGTGCTGCTGTTGGTTAGGGATGCAGTGAAGCGCGATTTGCGATTATCATTGCTGGGCTCATGAAAGCCCCAGGTGTAGATGTAATCACAAGCAGCACTGAGTTTTTGCTGGTATAGCTTATTTTGCTTTTGTGGGAGGAGAAGGAAAGGCTGGAATAAGCTGTACTGGTTTATTGCAGTTTTGCTTGTATAGAATACCAGATTACCTACTCAGAAGTGCTCTGAATATAGATCTCCCTTGGAGTTGAAGTAGATCCATCCACTGCATCTGTGCAGGCCTGCCTTTTTTTCACTTGAAAAGATACTGCATAATTAGGGAATAAGGGTAGAAGTGTTTTCTTAAAAATATTTTGGTGTGGGGAAACAAGATCATGCTTTTTCATCATCTGTAGAAGAATGTGATCTGAGTTTTAATTGCCAGTTTCCAAGATGGTGCTGAAAATAAGAAAGTATCAGTACATTAAATATATATATGAATAAATAATATGCAATTAGGTAGCGTGCTTTAAGCCCAGCTCATATAAATCAAGCCTGGAGATGCAGTAATGGACTTGGACACCTAGGCTGGTGTGACCTGTAACATGTTCAGGTGACAGGCACGTTCACAAACACGTGCACACAGGCGCAGGGTCTCTTTTGTTTTGTACAGCAAGTGAAAGTAGCTCAGGAAAACATGGACAAACAGACCAAAGGACGTGCCCTCTCCTTTGCCGACCGCTTACTGATTAATCAAGGGCATGATGCTGATAGCAGTTATGCGTGTGAGCGACTTCCATTTTACTAGCGGTTCCCCAGCAGTTGGCGACCGCATGCCAAGTTACGTGAAGGAGCGTGTTCTGGACTATGCCCCCAGAGTTTTGACATCCAGAAAATGTTATTTAAGGCTCATCGCAGAAACTTCAGCACTTGCTTAAAGGATGCGGTGATGGATTCAAGGGAAGGAATGGGACTGGGACAGGAAGAGGCAGGACAGAGCCTTGGTCCAGGTGATGAAGTAAACTGCAGGCAGGTAGAAAGCCGGAGAGAACGCCCGCACAGACTTGCTCCACGTCTGCTCATTCTAGTGATAAGACCCCAAAGGCATTTGTATGCCAAGGAATTAAACTCCAAATCAATGCGCTGCCGGGTGCGAGGACACGGCGGGCATACCAAGCAGCAGAACCGTGCTCGCCGAGCGTGAACCGGCGGCAGCACAGCGCTGTGCTGTGACCTCCGGACCGGGCGCTGCAGCATGAACGTGCTGCGGTCTCAGAACTGAATCTTGTGGGAGACTCCTGCAATGGGAATTGCAACGTAACGATCCGCTCCTGAGGGCACTAGTGGCTGACGCTTTATTTCCCCAAATTTTATTTTAGGAAAATGCAAGCATGGCGTTTAACACGCGCCGTGTTAAAGGGAAAGCAGAGCCGTGTAAGCGGCCGTCCCGCCGGTGCCGCGAGGCCGGCAGTTACAGAGGCACGGCCACGCGCTCCCACACGGAGCCCGCCGGGTTCCCGGGGCAGCGTCTGTCAGGCCGGCGGGGCTGGGGCCGACACGGTGCCGGCCGAGGGGGCGCCCGGAGGAAGCCCCTGGGGGGGCGGCAGCAGGCGGCCACGCTCCCCTCTGCACCCGGCGCCCCCCGCCCTCCTCCGGGCGCTTCTCCCGAGACGACAGAGCGGCGGAGCGGCCCCCCCGCGCCGGCCGGCCCCGCGCCCGCCCGGCCGCCCCGCCCCCTCACACCCCTCCTGCCAATCACCCTGGCCCCGCCCCGAGGCCCGAGGTGCGGGGTTTGAAAGCGGGCCGGTCCACGCGGCGCGCGGGCGCGGGGGGGGGAGAGGGAGCGGCGTGGCCGGTGGGCGCGGGGCGGCCTCGCCCTGGCCGGCGGTCTCCGGCCGCGGGAGCCGCCCCCCGCGCCGCCGCGCGAGTCGCCCCCGGCCGCCGCGCGGGGCGTCGGCGCCGGGAGCGGCCGGCGGTCGGTCGGTGGCGGGGGCTTCCCCCCCCGCCCGGCGCAGTGGGAGGCGCCCGGGATCCCGCGTCACCCATTGTTTACAAACCAACCCCAGCGGGCCGAGCTCCAGCTTCAACCGCAGCCGCCGGAGCCGCGTGTGCTCGCGTGCGCGCGGGGCGGCGGGCGGCGGCCCCGGTCCCGCTGCGTCTGGCGGCGCGGCGCGGCAGGGCGCCGGCCGGCCGAGATGCCGTGCCGCCCGGGCGAGCGCTTCCTGCTGCTGGAGCGCTCGGTCGCCGTGGGGCAAGCGGGCTCCAAGGAGGTGGACGCGCTGGTGGCCAAGCTGGGCGAGGTGCTGCAGCTGAGCGCCCAGCGGGCGCCGCCGCCGCCCCGCGCCCCCAAGCACCTGGGGCCGGGCAGCGCCCGCGACCGCGCCGCCCCCTACTCGCCGCGCTGCAGCGGCGGCGGCGGGGGGGGCCTGCTGGCGCCGCGGGGGCCGGCCCCGCCGCAAGCCCACCAGCAGCACGCCGAGCCCCCGCGGCCGGACCGGAGCGGCCACCAGCGGGTGACCAAGCAGCTGTGCGGCCGGGGCTGGCTGCGGAGCGCCGCCCGCCGGAGGAAGCAACCGCCACCGGGGCCGGGCGACGGGCCGGCGGAGGAGGAGGACCCCCACCGGCTCCTGCAGCAGCTCATCCTCTCCGGCAACCTCATCAAAGAAGCCGTGCGGCGGCTGCAGCTGGCGGCGGCGGCAGCGGCGGCGGCGGCGGCCTCCACGGCGTCCAGCGGCAGCGCCTCGGCGGGGAGCAGCGGCGCGGACGGCGAGGCGGCCGAGGCGGCGGCGGCGGCGGCGGTGCAGCCCCTGCAGTAGCCGGCGGGGACGAGCGGCGGCGGCCGGGGCGGAGGAGCGCGGCTGGGGCGGCCGCTAGCGGCGGCGGGAACCCCCGCCGGGCGGACTGCGGGAGCGCGGCGCTGGCTCCGCCGCGATGTAAGTCTCCCCCCGCGGCGGGGCGGCGGCGGGGCCCCCCCCTCCCGCTGCCGGGCGGGGACGGGCCGGGCGCGTCGGGGTCGGTTGGAGTGGGGCGGGTTTGCTCCCCCCGCCGCCCCAAGGTCACCCCCGGCGCGGCGCCGAGCCCCGCCGCGTTCCAACCGGCGGAGGCCTCGCATGCCGCCCGCCCGCCCCGAGGTGGTGGAGTGCCCCCCCCGCCCCCCCCTGCCTTCCTCGGGAGCTCCTCC